>NC_079201.1:49574455-50269043 GCF_029499605.1 Hyla sarda
TCTGGCCGAGATACAGAGGCAACTAGAGGATGGGGCAGTCTATTCTAAAATCGGTAGGGACCCTCTACACACCATTCAAGAGATGATTAATAATATTTTGGTCCAAGCTAGAGATAAGGGGATCATTGATGAGGAGTTATTCAAATTCCTCATCAAGGAACACCCTCGGACCCCGGTATTTTACACGTTACCTAAAATACACAAAAATTTACAGAATCCCCCCGGAAGACCTATCGTCTCCGGGAGGGATTCTGTATTCTCTCCTTTGGCTGTATATTTAGATAAGGTCCTTAACCCATTTGCCAAACAGGCAGTTTCTTACGTGCAGGATACGACGCATTTCCTTAACAAAATCATAACTGTGGAGTGCCCCCCACACACCATACGTGTATCATTTGATGTAGTTAATTTATACACCTTAATTGAACATGACCGGGGCCTACAGGCAGGGGCAAGTTGTCTACGAAATTCTGACATGACAGATGATGCATGCTCCCTTGTTCTGGACTTATTGGGGGTCATCCTCAGACAGAACTATTTTCTGTTTGGGGATGACCTCTATGTCCAGAACAGGGGAACAGCTATGGGCTCCAACGTGGCGCCATGCTACGCAAATATCTACATGACGGATGTGGAGGTTAAGCATGTCTACCCTTCGCCCCTGTTCAGATTTGTACAGACGTGGCTGCGTTATATTGACGACACGTTTGTCATCTGGACGGGGACGGAGGGGGAATTAATACAATTCCTAAATGAACTTAATGGCATTTTTCCTGAATTGAAATTTACCATGGTGCATTCACTTACATCCTTACAATTTCTGGACACCACCGTGTTTTTACGTAATGGTAAACTGACCACTGACCTTTATACAAAGGACACGGATAGGAACAATCTCTTGGCCTTTGACAGCTTTCACCCGAGGAGCATGGTTCAATCCCTCCCCTGGAGTCAGCTGTTGAGGGTCAAGAGAATTGTTTCACCCACAGAAGATGTGGAGGGGCGACTTAATGAGATATGTACAAAATTCTACCAGAGAGGTTATCCACAACAAATACTAAAACAACATAGATCTAGGTTGGAAAAGAAAACCAGAACAGAGTTATTACAAACCACATCCAGAAACACAGATGAAAGGATACCTTTTGTGTCTACTTTTACCACCCTTAGCAACAGGGTTGCTAAAATCATTAAGCAGAACTGGAGCATTGTACAACGTACAACAAATTTCACCTGCTCACCGGTTCTTGCATATCGTAGGGGACGAAATTATGAAGATATACTTGTGAAGTCAGATTTGGGGAGCTTAAAACCTAACACCGGGCCCGATAGGACATGGCTGGGCCTCAGAAAAGGGAATTTTCCCTGCCTGGGGTGCAGCCATTGCAACAGCATTATCAAAGGGGATAGTTTCTCACATCCCCAAACAGGACAAATTTATAAAAATACGTGAGAGATATACATGTAGATCATCTTTTGTTATATATTTATTACAATGTCCATGCAGACTTTACTATGTGGGTGAAACCACGAACGAATGCCGCATACGTCTTAATGGGCACAAATCGTCCATTCGCACAGGAAAAATTGAGCATCCCATTCCCAAGCATTTTCTGGAAATGGGACACAATATCAGCCAGCTCCGCTTCAGGATTATTGATCATGTCCAGCCTCTTAGACGTGGAGGGGACAGGGAAAAAATATTGAAACAAAAAGAACTTTGTTGGATACACAAACTAAATACGCTATATCCAACTGGGCTAAATATTGATTATAATTTGAAACCTTATATGTAACTGATACATGGATTGGCGTTCAGATTACTGGTTGCTCCTCCCCTCTCTTTTTTTCCCCCTTTTCTTTCCCCTTTTTTTTCCCTTCCTTTTTGCTTCCTTTCTCTCTTTTCTTTTTTCTTTTTTCTACATTTTATTGTTTTCCATTTTTCTAATTGTTTATGTTTTATTTATTATTTATTCTTTATTTTTATTTTTATATTTATTTTTATTTTTCCTTCTTTTTTCTATTTTCTTTTTCCTAATTGACTTTTTTTCTTCCCCCCTTTTTTTCTTTCCCCCCCCCTCCTTTGGCCACTCTCCCTCTTTCCCCCCCCCCTCTTTTTTCTCCCTTTTTGTTTTTCCTTTTTTCTCCTTTCTCACCTTTCCCTCTATGTTTCATTTTGTATTATTTCTCCTTTTTTATTGTTCTTCTTTTTAATCATTTTTTATTTATTTTTAACTTTTTATTTTTTATTATTTTTTATTTATTTTCTATTCTTTATATTAAATTTTTTATCATTTATTCATTTATTTTTCTATATAATTTTATATTATTTATATTCTTTATTTTTTACATTTTTTCACATATTTTTTTTTTCCCCTTTCTTTTCCCCCCTTTCTTTAACCCATACTCAGAGTACTTTCTTTATAGGAGGTGGTAGAAATACATTTATTACACTGACGTGGAATATTGATTTTAATCATGGTTTTATTTATCTTTTTAGATACACATCTATATATACCTCACCGAATCACATCGGGATATGTGCAAGACAGGGGACTCCGTTGAAGAACACCAGAAAACAATAATTTTTACAACAGAAATTAATATCTCTTTAGAAGACTGTTCACACCATTGCGGCAAGAGTATCTGCGGCTACGTCTTCTGGGTTCCGGCTATGATTGTGGCCGGCACCTGGATGACGTTGTTACATGCAGGAGATGGAGCCGCATGCATAGCGAATCCCTCAGTATATGCCGCGGTGGTTAGTGGAAAGCGCAGCGCACTGTTAGCGCAGGCGCACTCCCGACTTTTTGTTAAGCCAGTTAGTGGCGATCGGGCTGGATGAGGCCGCGCAGCCGCAGTACCAATGTTTACAAACATTGGTGAAGTAGCGTGTGCCCCCAGCCGATCGCAACTACAGGACAGAGGTAAACGAATGATATTATTTTACTGGTGTCACGGAGCCCCCCCCCCCCCCCCCACTTGTATTTCTCCCGTCACAAATTTTGATATTAATGAAGGATCTTTATAAATGTATTTATTGTTATTTGACAATTGTCATTTTTACATGTCACTGATCCCAACCAATGAAATACAGGAGGTTGGCACACACCTGATTAATTTATTCATTGCACTTGTGTTTCCACCAATCATGTTATTTTGTTACCTATTTAAACTGGATTTTTGTAAATGTTTGTCATGCTTGAAAAAGGCTTGTCAGCCGAAACGTCGCATTGTTTCTCTTGATGCAATAAAGACCCTGTAGCTTGCACTTTACCTGGACCTGGTGTTGGGTGCTGTTTCCTTACGGAGGAAGTTCTATATATGTATATGTATAGATACACATATATAAATGTATTCTCCATTGCGATATTGCTGCTGCGTCCAGGAGCCTTAGCACTGTGCTATGATGTCACTCAATACCACTGACATCGCGAGGTGTAAACAACATCTCACCTTTGCTGTGTATGTGACTATGGAGCTGGTGATGTCGTCTAGAACCTTCATAGAAGCAACAGGAGATTGTTGCATCCATCTAGAATCCTTAGAACTACTGTGCTATGATGTCACTCACTTCCACTGGCCTTGCAAAGTGTAAACAACAACTCACCTTTGTTGTGTATGTAACCATGGAGATTGTGATTTCGCCTAGAACCTTCACAGAACCGACAGCTTTATGAGAATCAGCACTGCCCTGAGCAGAACCATCACCGCCATAGGTTGTCAAATAACCCGGATTTAACCCAAACAAGTGAGTCCAATAGGGTGCAGGCATGTCCTCTATCCTTACAGCTTCCCGTGGCTGTTGGTTTGATACCGTTTGGGGACAGCCTAGGAGGCATCTGCAGGCAACAAAGGTAGGTGTGTGCTTGTGTGTGTGTTTCCTATGCAGATCCTAAGCCCAGTGTCACATGCAAGTAGGAGGCGTAAGAAGGGTTCCTGGCAAGTCCAGGTTATGGATTGCATTTAAAAATGCTCCATCGGAGTGCAATGGGCTTCTATCTTGCTGCTTAGCAATAATGATATGGGTTTAGGGTCTGCTGTGTGTACTGGTGGTTGAGTGCCACCCAGCCAGAGTGTGTATGGGAGTCTGCCAGCCAGCCTCCCTTCCTGAAGCAGTGATAGTGCACATGAAGGGGACATTGTTGGGCTCACCCCTTTCACGGTTATCGCTTCTCGGCCTTTTGGCTAAGGTATAGGGATATACCTTGGCTGATCCGGTTCCTGCTTTTGTGGGTGCTCTGAAACCCCCCTCCTCGGCCCTGGGACATCGCCCTTCGTTGGGCTTAAGTCCCTTGCTGCTATTGGGGTGGGGCCCACCTCAATGTAGAGTTGCGATCCCCCTTTGCCTTAGGGACCTAGTGTCTCTTTGGTGCGCTTCATTGTGAGCATGGCGTCAGCCAGTGACGGAGATCCAGGCATGGTACCATCTTATGCCAAGCTCAAGAACTCAGTATGTATATTGTACTTGGAGGACTGAAGGAAGAACCGGGACCTAAAGTACATCGTGGAGCAAGTTCTGCTGGGCGTCTTTGGATTGAGGAAGCATTAGATTTTATCCATCTAAGATTATCCGAAAGGAGGAGTATACGATGTTACTTTTACGGAAGGAGGTATTTGCAAGGACTTTGTTATAAAGATGAAGAAGGTAAGCGGAGACTCCCGCTTGAGTGGAATAAGAATTGTTGAGCACTTTCCCGATGAACTTATGGTTTTAGATATAAAAATGTACTCTCCATACGTTAAAGAAGATAAAATTGTTGTGTTTTTAAGGAACTTTTGTAAAAAAAATTATAAATAGAGGGAACGTGATGAATGATTGTGGAATATGGTCCTCTTAGTGGAAGTTTCTGGTTGAGTTCAAAGAAGATCCATTACTCCCAGGACGAAAGGTTATGCCTCCAGCCCGGTTAAAGTTAGGAAATGTAAATGGTGACATATTTTTCCCAGGAATGCCCAATTTCTGCAGAGCTTGTAGAAGATATGGGCATGATAAAAACGTATGTGAGAGTACATGTACAAATTCTGGCAGCACTGAACACTCCTCCAGAGAATGCACAAAAGAAAAGAAATGCAGTTTATGTTACAGAGTTGACCACTTGTATGCTTCTTGTCCTCACATAAACAAAGAGAAACAACAGAGAAGCCAGCCAGACCCCCGGCATATGAACAGAGAAGACAGCAAACCAGAAGAAAACCCAACTGATCCACATGGTGAGTCTGCTACCTCTGATGAAGATGGATATGAAAAACCCTCCAGCATGAAGGTAAGAAGAAAGGAGAAGAAAGCATGGCAGACAGGAGCTCCTCTCTCGCAGCAGAGGGGTAGTAACCTGGATGAAGCTGTCAGCAAGCCACAGAGTGCCCCCCTCAGGAAGCCAGAAAATGCCGGGGCTAAGAGAAGAGGCGTTTGTGGAAGAAGAGGGGGGGGGGGGTAGGGATGCCATCAAGTGTTCCAGCCCCCTCCCCAAGTGAAGCAGGCAACTCGTCCATGGTTCCCGACACGGTGGAAGTCGTGGTGCCCGATCTGCTGCCCGGGGTGTCTCCGACAGGTCATCCCGGGGAGGAGATGGACACTGGGCAAGGTGACTGAGATGGGACAACCCCTGTTCCGGCGAAGAGGAATCCTCTCCTTAGTCCCCTACCGGAGGATCTTCAGGAGGAGGTAATGGAGGAGTAAGACGGTAGCAGCTCACCGGAATCTCTGATGACAGTGAGATCAGAAGGGGGAAATGATAGTTTTGGGGGTCTGGCTGATGAGGATGAGATAGAATGTGCACAAAGATATTGAAAGTGGTCTCTCTGTAACCTTTAATGATGGCGCTCCATGGACTCTCCCTCAATGTGAGGGGCCTTAAGACACACGCAAGAAGAACTGCTATTTTTAATTTTTTCAGTTTTCTTCTTACAGGAATGTGGCATCCCTCGCCAAGCATCATACAAGAAATACGAAGAAGACTGGAAGCATGGCCCCTAAGTGTGGTCAGGGTCCAACGTATCTAAATCTGGAGAAGTTGCTATACTTTTTAAGGGTAATGTTAATATAATTTTTAAGCAAGAGATTTTACCAGGAAGGATTTTATTAGTTAAAGCTTTTATAAATGATTTTACATGGCAGTTTTTAAACGTTTATGGTTCACCTGATAACAAAGAAAGAGAAGAGATGTTAGAGATTTTACCTCTTTTTATTAATGATTCTTATCCTTTGGTTTTAGCTAGGGATTTTAATTGTGTTTTAAGAGGTGAGAAAAGATATTCTCGAGCTACTAGTAGAAATTATGATAAGACATCTAACATTTTAAAAAATATTACTTTAGATTTTAAGCTTATAGATGTTTTTAAAAAATGTAATCCAAATTTACCTGATACTGAAGGCATTACATGGAGTAATGTGAATTGTAGCTCGAGGATTGATTTTATCTTCTCTTATCAAAATGTTTTACCTGCCAAATGTGAGCTTTTAACTAATATATTTTCTGATCATAAATGTCTTCTATTTGTTTTAAATCCTGTTCCTGGTTTTAAGAGGGGTATTGGTCCATGGAAATTGAACATATCTCTTTTAGAAGATAAAATAATTTTAACAGAATACGCTAATTTTAATAAATGTAAAAATAAAAGATATGAATACAGATAAAAGATACAAATACAGATATAACAGTATGGTGGGAAAAAATGAAGAAAAAAACAAAAGATTTTTTTTATAAAACAAGGTATCCAAAAAGCTAAAGATAAAAGACATTGTCATGATATTTTAAATACAAGCCTTCAAACTCTTTTTAAATTACACAATATAGGGATAGATGTAAAAGATGATATTGTTAACATTAAAAAAGAAATAAAAACATTTTTAAAAGAAAAAGGCAAAGAGATCATTTTTAAAGCTAAAATCAAACATATTGAAAATAATGAAAAATGTACAAGATATTTTTTTTTTAATCTAATCAAAAAAAGAGTCCATATTGAAAAACTAGAAGGAGAAGTGGAGATTAATAAAATTTTATTTAAAGTACAATCTTATTATGGGGAACTTTTTAATAAGAGAAAAATAGATGTTAATTTCATGAACGATGCCTTAAACAAAATAGAATGTGTTTTAGAAAATAATTCTCAATCCTTTCTTTTACAGTCTATCCCAGAAAAGGAAATATTGGATACCATAAACAGTTTTAATTTGGGTAAAGTACCGGGGTCCGATGGCTTGCCAATCAAATTTTATAAGGTTTTTTATGAGGTTTTAAAAGATGATCTTTTATCTCTTTTTACAGATGTTTTTAATACCAAGATTTTACCACAGTCATGGAAAATGGGTGAGGTTTCTCTGCTTTTTAAAAAAAGGTGATAAAGAGGATATTAGGAATTGGAGACCAATAACCCTTTTAAACGCTGATTATAAAATAATGGCTAAAATATGTGCAAACAGACTAAAAAATGTTATAGATAAATTAATACATAATAATAAAGTGTGTGGTATAATAAACCTCATAAAAGATATAATAGAAGATGCTAAAAAAAGGAAAAGTTTAACATTTAGCAATTTTAACAATAGACTTTGAAAAAGCCTTTGACAGAGTCTAGTACTGTTTTATATGTAATGTTTTAAATAAAATGGGCATACCAGAAGGTTTTTTAATGTCACTCAAAGTCTTTTATAATGACTGTTTTAGCAAAATTTTTATTAATGGTTTTAAGACTGAAATGGTTCCTTTAAAATCTGGTGTTAAGCAGGGTTGCCCCCTATCACCCCTTTTATTTATTTGTGCACTAGAGCCACTTTTATGTGTCATAAGAGGAGACAAACAGATCCGTGGGATAAGGCTCCCCGGAGGAAATGGTCTTGAGTGGTGTATCAGTGACATGTCAAGATAGCCTGGCACTTTAAAACCAGAAGCACAACAGAAATAGTTAATTTGTGTTAAAGTTTTTTTAAGTGAATTTTAACAAGTGCGAGATTTTAATAGTCGGCAAGCTGGATACAAGAGACATAAAGGTACCGGTAGAAGAAAAAGTAAAAATTTTAGGTGTGTATTTTAATGAATTAAATAATGGAAACGAAAGCTGGGAGGTAACAATGCAAAAGGTGAACCAAAAATTATGTGTATGGAGACTAAGAGACCTTACAATGGAAGGAAAAGTGCTGATTTTAAAGATGGTGATTTTACCTTTGCTTTTATATTTAAGTTTAGTGTTCCCACCTAATACACATATAATACGTAAAGTCTCAAAAGTCTGTTACACCTTTTTTTGGAATTCCAAATATGAGAAGATAAAAATAGAAATTGTATCTAAACCTAAAGAGAAAGGGGGGGGAAAGTTTTACTGATTTTATTGCGTTCCTTTATACAAAATTCTTTTCATTGTGTTTTAAGAATGTTTTTAAAGACAACTATTGGTCGTTCTTTTTGTGCTATAATGTTGGTAATCTCATGAGACACCATGGTTGGTTTGAAACAGATCTTAAACACCCTTATGCTTTTAACCTCCCTATTACTTATTGTATTTTAGAAAACATTGTTTCTCTTTTTAAACTGTTTGATTTTAGTAAAGATATTTTAATTGATGGGAAAAAACTTACGAGAGTCATTTTACACAATGTTAACATGTGCCAAATTGGACATTTTAATGATGATAAATGTAAAGAAATCTGGAGAATTGTGAACTCATTTTATCTTTTTAACTCACAGAAGGACTTATCCTGCAACTGCATCCACAGTTGCCTTCCGTGCCGGGTTTTCCAACACCGAAGAGGATTTGCAAGCACAGCAAAGTGTCCAAGAGAGGGATGCCACGAAGAGGAGACTGTTTTACATCTTTTATGGACGTGATTTTTCTAAAAGGATATGGACTAAAATGCTGCCACTTTTAAACAAAATTGCTGCTATAAAAGACTTGGACTATAATATGGTTTTATATGGGTGTTTGGACTGTCCCGGCGAACAAGAGAAACGGAAGGCATGGCAAATAATAAACTGTGTGAAGTCAGCTCTGTGGAAAAATAGGAATATTTTATTATTTAAAAAGGACATTTTATCTTTCGATGATGTTATTGGAATGATTTTAAGTGAAATGTACATCAATCTTTTAATCGATAAACAAAGTGATGAGTTTGCATTTTTAAAATGGCATTATACCGACTGGCACATGTGAAATTGTAAAATTGTAAGTTTTTATGTTCCCCTGTTTTCAATGCTTGTATGTTAAAACTTGAAACTTAAATAAAATAGGTGTGTACCTGTGAAGGTGCAGCCAAGTATAAAAAAAATTCTGTTCTTATCAGTTTAATATCTGATACGTCCCCTATCTGGGGGCCATATATTAAATGGATTTTTGAGAACGGGGGCCGATTTCAAAACTTGCTTCCGTCGCCCTATGCATTGACCCGATATGGCAGTATCTTCGGGTACAGTGCACCACCCCATTACAGTGTTAAAAAGAAAGATTCCTTGTTTCATTGCTACTTGCTTGCTGGCTAGCTAGTCCTGTGGGCCTTGCTGCTGCAGCCAAAAAACAAAAGGTGGTGCTGCTTGTGTCTGGCCGCTGTTGGAGCGTCCAGGCACAGGACTTCTGCTGCTTGCTGCTGATTAAATGGCCTCCTTAATTGGATAATCTCAGCAGCTAGCACACCTGTGCAGGTTGGACATGACATGATAAGTAGCTGTCTTTTAGCTGGTGGGTGCTGAATTTTCCTAATTGACATACACGGGGGTCTCCTGGCTGTTCACACAGGTGTGTCATTGCTGTTGATTGACCATGCATTGGTTCTGTGGTATTGCAAAGATAAAGACAAATGTTTCCGGCCATCCATTGCACTAATGGATTGGTCATCAGCTGGCTGTCTATGTCCCTCATCAATATAGACCAAAGTACAGAGGGTTAGGCTATTCTATTGAAGACCTACCTAATGTATCAAAAGGCGCAAGGCCCTTGATAAATTCTGTGCACAGACTTTGAGATCTATGCTTTAGACTGTATTTAAACCTGCTCCAACATGGACTGACATTTTGGCATACTTTCAGCCGATGCGACTTGTCACTGAAAAGTTGCTTTTGATATATTCAGCACCAATGCATAATGTTCTAAAAATCCTCTAGAGGCTAAAGTCGCAGAAATGTCGCACATATTTGGCCTGCGACTTTCTTTGCGACAAATTTAGACAGGAAAAATCTGTATAAATCCTTTGAAAATTATCCCCCAGTGTCTCCATCTGCTGGCGGTATTGAATAAGCATTGCTGCAATGATAGGGTCTGAATAAGAAAAAGAATAAGAAGAAAAATAAGAATAATACACAGAAAAAAGGAGGAAAGAAGAAAAACGTGGAAAAATGGAAAAAAAAGGTAAGAGGAAAAGAAGGGAGAAAAAGGTGAAAACGGGTTTAAAAATGAATTCGGCGAAGAAAGATATATATATATATATATATATATATATATATATATATATATGTGTATGTAAAAAGGGCCAGGGGTGTGGAGCAATCGGCACTGTCTGAAACCAAGAGCTTGTAGCTCAGCAGCGGGTGCTCTGCCTCTAAGGTCTTGACCCCAAACCAGGATAAATCCAGTAAACAAGTGAAGAAGCGGCACTCCAAAAATCCTTTAGGTTGTATTTATTCATCCATCAGGTGCAAAAGTGCGACATTTCAGCCTCACAATGAGGCTTTTCTCAAGCAATTACAATGTGTTACATCACTTCCTTTTATGTCAAGAAACAGTGTGACATCACCATCTCATTAACATAGCATAACAAACTACATCAAAGTGCACATATATATCATCAATAGTAGTATATCTCAATCTGTGTATACCTAGTGTCCAGTGATAACATAAACCATCACATCCCAATATACATTAAACACCATTGTACACAGTTTATACAAAATGATTACATAGTTTCACCTCAGTGGGCCGTCCTTGTGCTTCTCACCTCCGCCTCCGCTGTCATGTGTCCACGAGATCATCTGTTTGTAAAAGACTGCACAGACACGGAAGTGCCGTCCCACATCACATCAGACTCGTCCCGTCATTCCGTGCCTGCGCATGCGCAGCTTAACTATAATGGGGCGCTGGAACCATAGCTTGTCGGCCATGGCATGACAGCGCGGCGCCTTCACCCAGCGCATGCGCACCGCGCTCACATGCCTTCCCCGGCCATCTTATGGCAGGGCAGCGATCCCATAATTAGAATTGTGCAACATTACCGGGCTCCATAGAGGGCATGTATCACAAGTAAAACAAAAATCACACGACATCACTCACACACCTCTCTTTATATATGTGGTTATCCTACCTAATCACTCATTCCACACAGAATGCTATGATGTCGTGTGATTTTTGTTTTACTTGTGATACATGCCCTAAGATGATCCCTAGGGGTCTTAAACCTCATCTTAGACCGAATTTATTTCCAGCGAATGAACAATGTTGTCACACCTTTGAGGGACTAACTAACAAGTACGCCTTTGATGTGATCCTCCTCAATATTGAGTACCTCCAGAAAGAGATTATAACCATACAATCTAAAGTCAAGGCGGATGAAGATAAATTGAGGTCTGTGATGGAGGAAGCGGAACATTCTACCTACATGGACAATATCCTGAAGAAATTTAGAGAGGAACAAGAGGAGAACAAAAGGCAAAAATTTCATCGTGACACGGAGGACTGTAAGGATGGACAAATCTATGGTTGGCAGCAGCAACAGGATCCACAAGATAGGAACCGCAAGCGCAATGGGCCCTATCAGCCAAAAGTGAAAAGTCAATCTAAACCAACTAAATCTTTTTTAGTGAACAATGAAGTGGAAACCCCAGGCGTAGAAGGGGACACACCAGGAGAGGACGTAGGAGGAGACAAGAAGGCGGTCAACACACACAACAAGGGCAATCGGACAACTTCCACCAAGTAGATGGACTTACTGAGACTGAAAATTTGGTGGTAAATATCTCTTCACGTACTTTTTCTGATGTTGAATGTAAATTACTAAATCGGGGCCTGTCATTTTGCCCTACGCCTCATGTAGATTGGTTACAAGTGCGTGCTGATTTTTTCTCCTTAGTTAGGAATGTTAAATTAAAAGTTTGGTTTTCCACCAGTGCATTGAAAGGTGATAAGAATGTTAATGATCACATCAGTGAGCTGCGCTTACGTGATGTAATTCTTCGGAATAAAAGTGAATTTATACCCCCGCTGACATCAGAGGCTATAAATACCTTTGCAGCACTGGTGGAAAAAGATATATGTGAATTAAGAGATGAGGAGATCAATCACGTGTTAAATATACACAGCAATTTGACAGGACCTGAGTATAAGGTATTGAGGGAGATTGTCCATGATGACAACATCATAATTAAACCCGCCGACAAAGGCGGGGCGGTTGTCATCATGGACAAAAAAGATTACCTCAATGAGGTCTATAGACAGATCAGAGATACAGAGGTGTACAGATGTACCGGACAAGACCAATGATCGAGAAACGCCTGAAGATCCTCATTGATAACGCCCTAGCAATAGATGTTGTTGATGACGATCTTCACGATTTTCTCCTCCCTAAACATCCCAAGACACCAACGATATACATGCTCCCTAAGATCCATAAATGTCTATCACAACCACCGGGGAGACCCATTGTCTACGGGAGGGACTCGATCTTGAGTCCCTTAGCGATTTATGTCGATAAATTTTTGCGACTATATGCGGTTAACACCAAATCTTATATTAAGGATACGACGGATTTTTTGTCTAAGCTCAAAGAGGTTGCTCTACCTGATAATTAACATGCTGGTCTCGTTTGACGTGACGAGCTTGTACACATCCATTAATCATGAAAGGGTTGTTCGGAAGGTTCTCCTAGATGATCCACATTCGGATGAGTGTAAAGAATTCATTATGTGTTTAGTTGACATTATCCTCAGTTGCAATTATTTTAAGTTTGACAAAGATTTTTTTATTCAATTAAAGGGCACGGCTATGGGGTCCAATACGACGTGGAGGAGTCGTCAATATACCAATCCCCCCACTTTATTAACATCTTAAGGTGGTGGAGGTATATTGACGATGTGTTTGCCATTTGGAAAGGCAAAGAGGTACAACTTAATCGTTTTTTTTCTGAACTTAATACTATTGATAGTGATATTAAGTTCACCATGGTCGCCTCGATAACCGGTGTCCAATTTTTGGACACATGGGTCTATGTGGAAGATGGTGTTCTTAAAACTGACCTATATGTAAAACCCACTGATAAGAATAACCTTCTAATGTTTGATAGTTCACATCCCAGTAACATGATCAAATCTCTCCCATGTAGCCAGTTCCTGAGAGTTAACAGGATTGTTGAAGACCCTGTAAAACGACGGGAGAGGCTTGAGATGATGGGAGATACATTTTTGTATAGAGGCTACCCTAAAGGGTTAGTAGATTCTCAAAAGAAAAAGGTTACTGAGGTCAGTACATTAGATTTTGGTGAAAAAACTAATAATGAGAACTTGATTAAACGTATTCCGTTTGTGTCTACATATACTCCTATCAGCACACGCATTGGGCGGAGTATACGTAGGCATTTGAAGATTATTTCCAGTACCTATGATAAGATCCCTGAATTAGCGGTTCCTCCTATTCTTGCTTACAGGAGAAGCCCCAATTTGCGAGACAAACTGGTGAGGGCGGATCCTTTTAAGAGGGAAATGAGTCTTTCTTTGCAGTTGAAACCTGGGTGCTTCCCCTGTATGCAATGTGAAAATTGTAAACTGATGAAAAAAGGTAATGTCTTCAAACACCCTTCTTTAAATGTGGAATGTAAAATTAAACATCATCAGACGTGCAAATCAGACTATGTAATCTATGCACTTATCTGCCCTTGCCCCCTCATTTACATTGGAGAGACCACTACAGAGTGTCCATTAATATTAAATAATCACAAATCCTCTACAAGAACAAGAAAAACTGAACTTCCAATACCGCGGCATTTTATTGAACATAACCATACAATAGAACAAATGAGGTTTACGATCATAGATCATGTCCTGCCACTAAAGATGGGGGGTGACAGGGAAAAATTACTAAAAACAAAGGAATTATTTTGGATTGATAAGATGAAGGCTCTGCAACCGTATGGTTTGAATATTGATTTCTAATTAAAACCATTAGTAAAGTGAAATGCACAGGTGTTTAACCTTATGTATTCCCTTGGATAAATGTCAATGACTATTTCTCTTTGTACAGTTTATTATTTTACATCCTTATATTTATGTATTTCTTTTTCTTTCTCTCTCTTTTAGTGCACCTGGTTTGTAATCACCTCACTGGATTGTCCTCTGCTTCACCGAGTATCCTCCGAATTGTGATCACGAATAGAGATTCATGAAGATGGATATTTTGTTTCTAAATATGATTTAATGTGCAACTTTAGGGCTAGGATAACATAACAGTATACTGTGATATCCATTTGAGTGGTTTTGTTCATATTGGTGTAAACTATAAATAAAACGCTATTCGTGGCATATGGTGTGGATATTGATGAGATATGGACACACAGGTGGCTATTTTTTACATTAGTCTTCTATTGATTGTGGCCTATGGTCCCTCACACAAAATTTTGTGTAACTTAGTCCTATTGGTGTGTTGGTACACGTACATGTGTTGTCCAGAGGGTGTGAGGACTTAGTTGTCCAGAAGGTATCATGTAACAAGTGTATTATAATTATCCCAAGGACAGGCTCGATTTGGCTGGTTGACAGCTTTGGGACGGTACCTTGACTTGTTGGTATTCTCCCCATTTTTGGTAATAAATCGATCATGGGAGGCCCGATACACTACTGTTCATGTATGAATGTAGATGACTGTGTGTGTAGGGCTCCACAGGCTATAAATAGTTAAAGACACTATATTGCGTGACATGATTCAGTTCATGTTATGTGACTTGTTTAAAAAGATGCCCACCTGTTAAGTAGTACATACTCACCTTCTCTTTATATATGTGGTTATCCTACCTAATCACTCATTCCACACAGAATGCTATGATGTTGTGTGATTTTTGTTTTACTTGTGATACATGCCCTCTATGGAGTAAACAGTTTACTTTATAGTTTCAGTCAAGCCCGGTAATGTTGCACAATTCTAATTATGGGATCGCTGCCCTGGCATAAGATGGCCAGGGAAGGCATGTGAGCGCGGTGCGCATGCGCTGGGTGATGCCGCAGCGCTGGGTGATGCCGCAGCGCTGTCATGCCGTGGCCGACGAGCTATGGTTCCAGCGCCCCATTATAGTTAAGCTGCGCATGCGCAGGCATGGAATGCCGGGACGAGTCTGATGTGACGTGGAACGGCACTTCCGTGTCTGCGCAGTCGATCTGTTTACAAACAGATGATCTCGTGGACACATGACAGCGGAGGCGGAGGTGAGAAGCACAAGGACGGCCCACTGAGGTGAAACTATGTAATCATTTTGTATAAACTGTGTACAATGGTGTTTAATGTATATTGGGATGTGATGGTTTATGTTATCACTGGACACTAGGTATACACAGATTGAGATATACTACTATTGATGATATATATGTGCACTTTGATGTAGTTTGTTATGCTATGTTAATGAGATAGTGATGTCACACTGTTTCTTGATATAAAAGGAAGTGATGTAACACATTGTAATTGCTTGAGAAAAGCCTCATTGTGAGGCTGAAACGTCGCACTTTTGCACCTGATGGGTGAATAAATACAACCTAAAGGATTTTTGGAGTGCCGCTTCTTAACTTGTTTACTGTATATATGTATGCATGTATAGATACACATATATAAATGTATTCTCCATTGAGATATTGCTGCTGCGTCCAGGAGCCTTAGCACTGTGCTATGATGTCACTCAATACCACTGACATTGCGAGGTGTAAACAACATCTCACCTTTGCTGTGTATGTGACTATGGAGCTGGTGATGTTGTCTAGAACCTTCATAGAAGCAACAGGAGATTGTTGCATCCATCTAGAACCCTTAGAACTACTGTGCTATGATGTCACTCACTTCCACTGGCCTTGCAAAGTGTAAACAACAACTCACCTTTGTTGTGTATGTAACCATGGAGATTGTGATGTCGCCTAGAACCTTCACAGAACCAACAGCTTTATGAGAATCAGCACTGCCATGAGCAGAACCATCACCTCCATAGGTTGTCAAATAACCCTGATTTAACCCAAACAAGTGAGTCCAATAGGGTGCAGGCATGTCCTCTATCCTTACAGCTTCCCGTGGCTGTTGGTTTGATACCGTTTGGGGACAGCCAAGGAGGCATCTGCAGGCAACAAAGGTAGGTGTGTGCTTGTGTGTGTGTGTGTTTCCTATGCAGATCCTAAGCCCAGTGTCACATGCAAGTAGGAGGGCTCCTGGCAAATCCAGGTTATGGATTGCATTTAAAAATGCTCCATCAGAGTGCAATGGCCTCCTGTCTTGCTGCTTAGCAATAATGATATGGGTTTAGGGTCTGCTGTGTGTACTGGTGGTTGACTGCCACCCAGCCAGAGTGTGTACGGGAGGCTGCCAGCCAGCCAGCCTCCCTTCCTGCAAGCAGTGATAGTGCACATGAAGGGAACATTGTTGGGCCCGCCCCTTTCACGGTTATCGCTTCTCGGCCTTTTGGCTAAGATCAAGTGTAGTTTCGGATCGCTTTGTCTGGTCAGAGGGTGTCTGGGGTACCCGGCTCCTTGGCCTGGGGGGATCGTCCTTCTCGGACTTCACCCCCCTGCTGCTATTAGGGAGCCGTCTTAGTCCCCAGACAACGGGAAGCGATCACCACCTACCTGCCTACCGTAGGGGAGGTGTTATTTGGATGGTCATGGCTGGAGAAAGAAACCGCATCGGAAGGAGTCCCGGAGTATGCAAAGCTCCGTAATGGAATTCGGATCTCGCTATTGGATATTAGGAAGAAAGAAAAAGGTGTGTGATTCGTTGTCGAGGAGATCTTATTCAAGCTTTTGGACATAAAGAAGGAACAAATCCTGTCAATGTTGGAGTTTCCGAGAAGCGGTAATTATGATATTGTATTCATCTCTGAAGAAGATTTTGGATTGATTTGCAACAAGTTCCAGCAAGAAAAGGCTCATCCGGTATTGGAGGGAGTGGAAGTGATCCCACACTTCCCGAACCGGGAGAAAACCGTGACAGTGAGAATGTATAATCCTTATGTACAGGAAGAGGACATTACAACTTTTCTTTGTAGGTACTGTGACAATGTGGTGTCAAAAGGGAAAGTTATGAACCAATACGGTTTATGGACAACAAAGTGGAAATATCAAGTTAAATTGAAGCAAGATTCGGATGGTAAAGTGATAGTTCCGCCGAGGCGGTTCAAAATTGGGCCGGTTAATGGCGACTTATTTTTCTCGTGCATGGAGGAGTTCTGCAAAAAGTGTAAGCAGTACGGGCATAGGAAGGAGGTATGTACAAATTCATGGTGTTTCAAATGCCAGGAGGGAGGCCACGAAGCCGAGGAATGTGAAAAGAAAAAGAAATGTCATCTGTGTGGCCTGGAAGACCATTTAGTGAGTGTCTGTCCTAAGAGACAGACAAAGAAAAAGGAAACTGTCAAGAGAAACAGAGAGGAAGAATTGGAAGACGGTGGAGAGTCCGGGTTGGAAGAAATCCCAACCAGAAAGGTTGTAGATGAAAAGAAAAAGAGAGAAGAAAGGTATGTTCCGGTTAAGTATGGAGGTCACTTGGATGGTGTATTGGACAATCTGCCAAACGCAGAAAGAGAATCCTTTGATAAGGATTTGGCGGAATATAGGACAAAATTAGGTCCAAGGTGCAGCGAAGCCAGAGATAAGGTTTACTTTACTGGCACTTTATAGAAACATATAAAGTGCCAGTATGGTTGGCGCGACCTGCAAAAAGGGAGATGACAAATGGATCCCTAACACTTGGAATATTAGAATTTTTGTTGGTTTTTACATGGAGGAGGGGAATGTCTTTATAATTATTACTGTATAGTTGGTGTTTGTTTTTTTGTTAATGTATTTATTCTGGTTAAATGTTTTTTAATTAATTGTTTCGTTTGTGTTAAAAAGAAATAAATAATGGGTTACCTGATGATGAACAAAAAAATCAAGCTCAAATAAGATCTTAGAGCTCTGATGGAGTTTCTGAGGGTTAACTTAAAAAAAAAATCTTTTCTTATCAGTTTAATATCTGATACGTCTGGGGACGATATATTAAATGGATTTTTGAGAACGGGGGCCGATTTCGAAGCTTGCTTCAGTCGCCCTATACATTGACCCGATATGGCAGTATCTTCGGGTACAGTGCACCACCCCATTACAGTGTTAAAAAGAAAGACTCCTTGTTTCATTGCCACATGCTTGCTGGCTAGCTAGTCCTGTGGGCCTTGCTGCTGCTGCAGCCGAAAAACAAGAGGTGGTGCTGCTCGTGTCTGGCCGCTGTTGGAGCGTCCAAGCACAGGACTTATGCTGCTGCTGAATAAAAGGCCTCCTTAATTGGATCATCTCAGCAGCCAGCACACCTGTGCAGGTTGGACAGGACATGATAGGTAGCTGTCTTTTAGCTGGTGGGTGCTGAATTTTCCTAATTGACATAACATGGGGGGGGGTCTCCTGGCTGTTCACACAGGTGTGTCATTGCTGTTGATTGACCATGCATTGCTTCTGTGGTATTGCAAAGATAAAGACAAATGTTTCCGGACATCCGTTGCACTAATGGATTGGTCATCAGCTGGCTGTCTATGTCCCGCATCAATATAGACCAAAGTACAGAGGGTTAGGCTATGCTATTGTGCACCTACCTAATGCATCAGAAGGTGCGAGGCCCTTGCTAAATTCTGTGCACAGACTTTGAGATCTATGCTTTAGACTGTATTTAAACCTGCTCCAACATGGACTGACATTTTGGCATACTTTCAGCCGATGCGACTTGTCTGTCGCTGAAAAGTTGCTTTTGATATATTCAGCACCTATGTATAATGTTGTAAAAATCCTCTAGAGGCTAAAGTCGCAGAAATGTCGCACATATTTGGCCTGCGACTTTCTGTGCGACAAGTGTAGACAGGAAAAATCAGTCTAAATCCTTTTATAAATATCCCCCAGTGTCTCCATCTGCTGGCGGTATTGGATAAGCATTGCTGCAATGATAGGGTCTGAATAAGAAGAAAAATAAGAATAATACGCAGAGAAAAGAGAAAAGAAGAAAAACATGGAAAATGGAAAAAAAAAGTAAGAGGAAAAGAAGGGAGAAAAAGGTGAAAACAGGTTTAAAAATGAATTTGGCTAAGAAATATATATAATTAAGGCTGATTGTTATCAGCCTGGATTTGTGGGAGAGGCGGAGGCTCACCATAAATATAGCCTGCCTCTCTCCACCTTCATTGCAGGTCTCATTTTCGTGACCCACCCTCCCTCTCTCCCCTTTTCTCACATTTCACCTTTTAGGGTATGCCCCCTTATAGGTTTTACCCTCGACGATGTTTTGGGCACACCGTCAACCATCCTATTCAACTACATAGATTCAAGGTTCATCATTGGTATACTGCTGTAGCCATGACCACAAATATATGTATATATACACATATATAAATGTATTCTCCATTGAGATATTGCTGCTGCATCCAGGAGCCTTAGCACTGTGCTATGATGTCACTCAATACCACTGACATCGCGATATCTAAATAGCATCTCACCTTTGCTGTGTATCTGACTGACTATGGAGATGGTGATGTCGTCTAGAACCTTCAGAGAAGCAACAGGAGATTGTTGCATCCATCTAGAATGCATAGAACTACTGTGCTATGATGTCACTTACTTCCACTGGCCTTGCAAAGTGTAAACAACAACTCACCTTTGTTGTGTATGTAACCATGGAGATTGTGATGTCGCCTAGAACCTTCACAGAACCAACAGCTTTATGAGAATCAGCACTGCCATGAACAGAACCATCACCACCATAGATTGTCAAATAACCCGGATTTAACCCAAACAAGTGAGTCCAATAGGGTGCAGGCATGTCCTCTATCCTTACAGCTGTTGTTTTGATACCGTTTGGGGACAGCCAAGGAGGCATCTGCAGGCAACAAACATAGGTGTGTGCTTGTGTGTGTGTTTCCTATGCTGATCCTAAGCCCAGTGTCACATGCAAGTAGGAGGAGTAAGAAGGGTTCCTAGCAAATCCGAGTTATGGATTGCATTTAAAAATGCTCCATCAGAGTGCAATGGGCGCCTGTCTTGCTGCTTAGCACTAATGATATGGGTTTAGGGTCTGCCGTGTGTACTGGTGGTTGACTGCCACCCAGCCAGAGTGTGTATGAGAGGCTGGCTGGCAGCCTCCCTTCCTGCAAGCAGTGATAGTGCACATGAAGGGGACATTGTTGGGCCCGCCCCTTTCACGGTTATCACTTCTCAGCCTTTTGGCTTTGATCCTGTGCGGCTTACCGGCCAGGGTAGGAGTCGGAAGGGGTGGTCATCGGGGCCCTCTTTTGCGGGGGGCCCTGGATTGTTACTGGGTTGCGATAGTGGGTATCTTAACCTACAAAAATGAGCGGAGAGAGGACTCGAGGAGATGGTGCGTATTTACGTTCCTGGCGAACACCGGGGGACGATCGGATTGGACCAAGTTGTGCTGGAGATTCTTTGCAAGCTCCAGTACCTTCAGGTATGGCATGTAAACGCTATGCAAGATTTCTCTAGGCAAGGGATTTACGATATAACCTTTTATGATTCTGAGGTTTGCCAGAGAGTCTACATGGACTTAGAAGTGATGAAGAGGAGAAATGAGCCAGCTATGAGTAAGGTGAAAGTGGAACCATTATTCATGAATATGTCTAAGGTTGTTATAGTCCATATGTACAACCCAAAGGTTTCTGATGAGATGTTGACAAATTTTTTGTTCCGATATTGTGAGGAAGTTAAATTTCTTGGAAGACTCAAGAACAGACATGGGTACTTTAACTGTAAAAGGAAATTTATTGTAATATTTAAAAAGGATAAAGGAATGGAAGATGGAAGGAAGAGTATACCACAGGTGTTTTCTATTGGAGGAGAAAGAGGTTTTTGTTTTTATGAAGGACAGTTGCAGTACTATAGACGTTGACACACTTATGGACATGTACAGGAGTCTTGCCCTGAGCAAGGAGTATGCTGCAGGATTTGTGGGAAAACAGGTCACAACTCGAGTGAATGCACTGAGAAAAAAACGTGTGATATCTGTGGTAGTGAGGAGCATTTAGCTAGAGGCTGCAGCTTATGGTACAGAAAGAAAATGAGCTATGCTGATGCAGCAGGAAATAGAAGAGAGGAAAGAGGAGAAAGGCCAGTTGAGGATTTTTCCTGCCCGGGGACTGGGGGGTCATCAAGTCGGATTGAGTCTGATTCCTCTTGGTCCCCCCCTGGTGCCAGTTATTTGGAGGAGGTTTCGGTTAAAAATCTGGCCAAAACTCTGAAACTTAAAGATAGTCCTGAGGAGTTTAAGAAAAGGAATAGAGGACGGGGAAAGGTGCTCCTACATGACATTGTTTTGCTTATTTTTCCTTTTCTTACTAATATGTAAATGAGTTTAATTATAGGTTCCTAAAATGTACTCAGCATTAAATCCTTGGAGAGGGGGTCAGCTATTTTTGATTTATCTGCATATTCTTTTGACATCCTGGGTAGAGATGAGTGAACTTACAGTAAATTTGATTCGTCACAAACTTCTCGGCTCGGCAGTGGATGACTTTTCCTGCATAAATTAGTTCAGCTTTCCGGTGCTCCGGTGGGCTGTAAAAGGTGGATACAGTCCTAGGAGACTCTTTCCTTTTCCAGCCCACCGGAGCACCTGAAGGCTGAACTAATTTACGCAGGAAAAGTCATCAACTGCCAAGAAGTTTGTGACGAATCAAATTTACTGTAAGTTCGCTCATCTCTAATCCTGGGTCTCCAAGAATACTGTGTAGATGGGGACCCAAATATTTCTTGGCCTCATGGGCCATCTGTGTGGTCAGGCTCTATGGAGCGTAATTCTGGGGTGGGTATTTTATTTAAGTCATGAGTTTTTAGTTAAAAAATTAGTTCATGTTGTTCCTGGTAGGGTGTTATTAGTTCATTTTATGTTTAGGGGTTTAGTTTATAAGATTATTAATGTTTATGCTCCGGCTGGGAGGAAGGAAAGAAGGGAGGTTTTTGAGAAGTTATATTTCTTTTTTGAATGGGAGGGATGATGTTTTGCTTATAGGGGATTTTAATTGTATTATTTCAGAGGGAGATAGGAGTAGTTCAGCAGTGGGTGTTGGGAGTGGCTTGGACAATACAAGCAAGCAGCTTAAAGAAATTGTCAGTTTATTTGGGTGAAAAGGTGCTTTTGTTGAAAATAATGATGGTTCCATTGGTTATACTTATTTTTCTAATAATGTCAGTTCACGTATTGATTTTATTTTTGTCTCAAAACTAATGTCTGTTTCTAATTTCAGACGGAGGAGGTTACCGATCACGGATCATGCCTGGATTGAATGTGTGGTAAGAGGTGGTGGTCTGAGTGAGTATGGGAAGGGTGTTTGGAAGTTTAATCTGTCCTTGTTGGAGAACGAATGTGTGTTACAAGAATACAGGGAGCGTTTTGATGGATGAGTGTTGAGGAAGGATGAGTTTTATAGTATTGTGGAGTGGTGGGAGTAGGTGAAATTGGAGACTAAAAGGTTTTTTTTATTAAGAAAGGGTGTGACAAAGGGAGGAAAGATAGAGAAGAGTATGAGAGATGGCAAAGAAGGTTAGAGTATTTGTATGAATTGAGGCGTTTGGGGATGAGTGTTGAGAAGGAGATTGAGGAAGCTCGTGGAAGTGTGAATGAGTGTCTGGAGAGGAATGGAAGGAAGATTATTGCACAGGCTAGGGTTGAGGTGAAAGAGAAGGATGAGAAATGTACCACATTTTTCTTTAAAAAGGCATTCAGTAAAAAAAACGGAGATGATGAGTGTGTTTAAGAGTGATGGGGTAGAGGTTTTTGGTAAGGATGAGGTTTTGGAGGAAGTGTGGAAGTGTTATTCTGATTTATTCACGGAGAAGGAGCGGGATGTGACTCTAGAGGAGGAATGTTTGGGGTATGTGAATAAGTGCTTGGATGAGTTTGATGGGAGTTTTTTGGAGGGAGATGTGAGGAAGAGTGAGGTTGAGGATGCTGTGAATGGGATGAAGAAAGGAAAGGTGGCAGGGAGTGATGGTTTGCCTGTGGAATTTTATCTTGTGTTTTGGGATATGTTAGGTGATTATGTATGGGAGGTATGTAAGGAAGTTCTTAGGAGAGGGAAGTTATCTAAAAGTATGAGTGAGAGTGTGATTGTGTTATTGTTTAAAAAAGGGGATAAGAGGGACCTAAAAAATTGGAGGCCTATAGCGCTCTTAAATTGTGATTATAAAATAATTGCTAAAGTTATTGCGAATAGGTTGAAGGATGTGATTGATTGTATGGTAGGTGAGGAGCAAATGTGTGCAGTGCCTGATCGTAAGATTTCTCAGTGTTTGTTGGGGTTAAGGGATGTATTGTGGGATTGTAAAGCTAGGAAGCAAGGTGTGGCTGTTGTTACGGTAGATTTTGAGAAAGCGTATGACAGGGTGGTGCATGATTTATTGTTTCAAATTTTGAGGATAATGAATGTACCTGGAAGAATGGTGAGGTGGATTTAATGCTTGTATAGGGGTATTTGTTGTAAAGTTCAGATTAATGTTTTTTTGAGTAAGGGGGTAAAAATAGAGTCAGGGGTGTCCCCTGTCGCCAATCTTTTTATTTGCATGATTGAGCCTTTGTTCGGGATGATCAGGAGGGATAAGGTGATGCGGGGTATAGAAATACCTGGTAGTAATGGGAAGGATATGCGTGTGATTAGATATATGGATGATGTTACTGTTGTATGTAAGACAATGGCAGGGATAAGGCGTGCTAAGTTATTGATTGATTGTTTCTGTTTGATGAGTGGGTTTAAACTGAATGTTGACAAGAGCGGTTGTAAATTCTTTGAAGGATGGAGTGAAAGTGGGGTATGTGAGTGGCCTGTGAGAGAGGGGGTGTGGAAGTACTAGGTGTGGTGTTTGACAATGATTTGTATCGGAAGGAAAGTTGGGAGAGGGTTCTGGGGAGGGAGGGTAATAAAATCAATTTTTGGTCTTTAAGGACTTTATCTATTGAAGGAAGGGTTTTGATTATTAAGTCTGTTATAATTCCTATTTTACTTTATGTTAATTATGTGTTTCCTCCACCTGATAGGTGTCTATCAAGAATTATCAGGCAGATCTTTGTTTTCCTATGGAATTCAAATATGGAGAAACTGAGTCGTGGGAAAGTGGTGAAAAGCAGAATGCATGGTGGGAAAGGGATGATGAATGTGGAGGTGTTCCTGGCGGTAAAGTATGTCAGTTTTTGTGTCGCTGTGAGTGAAAAGGAATGTGTGTTTGGGTGCATGTTGAAGTATTTGGCTGGGAATGTGTTGGTGAAATATAAGTTAATGGAGAGAGATTTGAGAATGCCTGTGAGTTTTAATGTGCCTTGGTTTTACCAGAGGATTGAGAGGTGTATTAGGAGGAAACTCACTGGGAATACTGGCTCACTGAGTTGAAGCACGGGCACCATAATCTCTTCACCTTGTGGCACTCACCTCTTGATTCCCGGCCTTCTGGCTAGGATCAGAGAAATTTTTATAGATCCGGCCGGATGTCCGGGCAGTATATCTGCACACATTCACTTATTTATTTCTTTTTTGTCTCACTGTGTCACTTTTTGCGTGTTGTGTGTTCACAGGATTTGTCAGGATGCGGTAGCCCTTCTGGGTGTCCCTCCTGGCGGTCTAGGGGAGGTGTGTGTGGCCATTAGGTTCCGCACCTCCCTGCAAACACCCCTGCTTTGGCAGGGTACCTTCCGTAATCGGCTCTGCGGGCAGATACCTTGGCTAACGCCAAGGGGGATGCCGGGAGCATTTGTGGTCCCCTAGTAGCTTCGGCGAAAAGGGACATCGAACCCGGAACCTCGCAGGTACCTTTTGGTCCGGAGGCGAAGGGTAAGGTTTGTTGGGGGGCCTCTCTCCTATCAGAGAAGGGCTTGCGATAGACCGCATCCTTTGTGCACGTTTTTTTAGAGTAATACGTTTGCACTTTTTCTTGCACTTTGGGTGAATCGAAAGCACGTTCCTCGGCTTTAGAAAATAAAAAAATGCCTGTGAGTTTTAATGTGCCTTGGTTTTACCAGAGGATTGAGAGGTGTATTAGGAGGAATGATTTGGGTAGTGTGACTGAATGGGATGATAGTAAGAAGGTGATGAAAATACTGGAAAATAGGGAGATAGTTGAATGTGTGGGTGGATTGTCTGAGAATGAATGTAAGGTGTTGCGGAGAAATGTTAATAACAAAGAATTGACTAATAGACAAAAAGACCTGTCTTGGATGTTGGCCCTTGGGTGTCTGCCAACTCGTGTTTTTCAACGGAGAAGGAGGTTAGTGGATAGTGAAGTGTGTCCTAGGGATGGCTGTGGAGGATGTGAGAATTATGTACATGTGTTTTGGGAGTGTGGTTATGCAAAGTCTGTGTGGAGAGGAATGTCTGGCCTCATAAAGGGTCTTACTGGGATAGAAGTCCTATCTTTTCAGATGATGATGTATGGGTTGTGTGGATTGAGCAGAGAGAAAGCGAGAGTGTTATGGTTCGTAGTAAATTGTGTGAAAGAGGTTTTGTGGGATGTGAGGAATATTAAGATTTTTAAGCAGTCTGATGTGGGAGTGAATGAGTGTCTAGGCATGATCCGTGGTAAAATTTTTCTTTATGTTTTATGTCATCGGAAAAATTTTGGTTTTGATGATTGTGAAGGAATATGGAAACATAAAAAATGGAAAGATTGGTTATGATTTGCTTTCTAATTTTTTCTTTCTTTTCTTACAGAGTGAACTGATGAAGGGATTGCAGGAGGGACAGAATCCTTTGGGATATTTAAAGGGACAGATTTAAAGGGAAAGTTTTGTTTGGCTATATGTCTTTTTTCTTATTATACATGATGAAAATGTTTTGTTTATGTTTTTTGGTTCTGAAAATGTATGTTATATTTCATATGTTTATGATTACATATTGTGCATTTCCTTTGCAATAAAATTTGTACATTTACTTTTCACTAAAAATAAAAAAAATCTGTTCTTATTAGTTTATTATCTGATACGTCCCCTATCTGGGGACCATATATTAAATGGATTTTTGAGAACGGGGGCCGATTTCGAAGCTTGCTTCCGACCTAGTTTCATTGCTACTTGCTTGCTGGCTAGCTAGTCCTGTGGGCTTTGCTGCTGCAGCTGAAAAACAAAAGGGGGTGCTGCTTGTGCCTGGCCGCTGTTGGAGCGTCCAGGCACAGAACTTCTGTGCTGCTGCTGAATAAATGGCCTCGTTAATTGGATCATCTCAGCAGCCAGCACACCTGTGCAGGTTGGACATGACATGATAGCTAGCTGTCTTTTAGCTGGTGGGTGCTGAATTTTCCTAATTGACATACATGGGGGTCTCCTGGCTGTTCACACAGGTGTGTCATTGCTGTTGATTGACCATGCATTGGTTCTGTGGTATTGAAAAGATAAAAACAGATGTTTCCGGCCATCCGTTGCACTAATGGATTGGTCATCAGCTGGCTGTCTATGTCCCGCATCAATATAGACCAAAGTACAGAGGGTTAGGCTATTCTGTTGTGCACCTACCTAATGTATGAAAAGGCGCAAGGCCTTTGATAAATTCTGTGCACAGACTTTGAGATCTATGCTTTAGACTGTATTTAAACCTGCTCCAACATGGACTGACATTTCGGCATACTTTCAGCCGATGCGACTTGTCGCTGAAGTCGTTTTTGATATATTCAGCACCAATGCATAATGTTCTAAAAATCCTCTAGAGGCTAAAGACGCAGAAATGTCGCACATATTTGGCCTGCGACTTTCTGTGCGACAAATGTATACAGGAAAAATCTGTATAAATCCTTGGAAAATTATCCCCCAGTGTCTCCATCTGCTGGTGGTATTGATTAAGCATTGCTGCAATGGTAGGGTCTGAATAAGACGAAGGATAAGAAGAAAAATAAAAATAATACGCAGAGAAAAGAGGAGGAAAGAAGAAAAACGTGGAAAAATGGAAAAAAAAGTACGAGGAAAAGAAGGGAGAAAAAGGTGAAAACGGGTTTAAAAATGAATTCGGCAAAGAAGAAATATATATATATGTATATATACACATATATAAATGTATTATCCATTGAGATATTGCTTCTGCATCCAGGAGCCTTAGCACTGTGCTATGATGTCACTCAATACCGCTGACATCGCGAGATGTAAACAACGTCTCACCTTTGCTGTGTATGTGACTGACTATGGAGATGGTGATGTCTAGAACCTTCAGAGAAGTAACAGGAGATGGTTGCATCCATCTAGAACCCTTAGATCTACTGTGCTATGATGTCACTCACTTCCACTGGCCTTGCAAAGTGTAAACAACAAGTCACCTTTGTTGTGTATGTAACCATGGAGATTGTGATGTTGCCTAGAACCTCACAGAACCAACAGCTTTATGAGAATCAGCACTGCCATGAGCAGAACCATCACCGCCATTGGTTGTCAAATAACCCGTATCTAACCCAAACAAGTGAGTCCAATAGGGTGCAGGCAGGTGTGTGCTTGTGTGTTTGTTTCCTATGCAGTTCCTAAGCCCAGTGTCACATGCATGGATTGCATTTAAAAATGCTCCATCAGTGTGCAATGGGCTCCTGTCTTGCTGCTTAGCAATAATGATATGGGTTTAGGGTCTGCTGTGTGTACTGGTGGTTGACTGCCACCCAGCCAGAGTGTGTACGGGAGGCTGGCTTGCAGCCTCCCTTCCTGCAAGCAGTGATAGTGCACATGAAGGGGACATTGTTGGGCCCCCCCTTTCATGGTTATCGCTTCTCGGTCTTTTGGCTTCAAACCCGTATGGTTTACCTGGTGGGCTAGGAGTTGAAGGGGGTGATGATCGGGGCCCTCTTTGCGTGGGGGCCTGGGTTATTTCGGAGTTGCGATAGTGGGTTTCATCGCCTGCAAAAATGAGTGGAGGAGGAGAAAGGATTCACGGTATGGAGGATACGGTCAGGATTTTCGCCCCAATGGAACATCGGGGAACAGTTGGCCTGGACCAGATCGTGCTGGAGATTCTGCACAAGCTTCAATACTTCAAGGTAACAGATGTATTTGCAATGTCAGATTTCCCTAGACAGGGTATCTATGATATCACATTTTTTTATTCCGAGATTTGTCAGAGGGTCTACATGGACCTGGAAGGGATGAAAAGAAAGAATCAGCCGGATATCATGAGGAAGGTGAAAATAGAGCCTTTGTTCAGGAACATGGAAAAAGTGGTTATTGTACATATGTACAATCCTAAAGTGACAGACGCAATGGTTACAAATTTTCTGTTCCGTTACTGTGAGGTCAAGTTTTTTGGAAAGCTAAAGAACAAACACGGGTTTTTTAATTGTAAGAGACAATTTGTGGTGAAGTTTAAGAAGGATGATTCTATGGAAGAGGGTGTGAAGAGTATTCCCCATGTTTTTTCTATTGGAGGGGAACGTGGTTTTTGTTTTTATGAGGGGCAGCTTCAATTTTGTCGCAGATGTCAAGCCTATGGCCATGTGCAGGATGCCTATCCTCAAAAGGGTGTTGTTTGTAGGAACTGGGGCAAGACTGGACATGAGACAAGTGCTTGTGGTGAGAAAAAGACTTGTGATATTTGTGGGAGTTATGATCATTTGGCCAGAGGGTGTCACCTATGGTACAAGAGAAGGAGCTATGCTGATGCGGCTGGAAGTAGAGGTGAACAGAGTAAAGAGCAGAGAGTAGGAAGGGAAATTAGATCAATTTCAGGAGTTTCAGGTGTGGATGGAGGTGAAAAAGCTACTGTGGAGGAGGAGGGTGAAGTTGTGAGGAGCACAGGTGGTGTGATTGTTAAAAATTTTAATGCTCAGGTGGATGTGATTGAGAAGCCTGCTATGGAGACAGGGGCTGGGGAGGAACCTGTTGCTACTACTACAGGGAAAAAAGAGAGGAAGAAATTGGTCTCCATAAGTGAAGTGACATGTGCAAAAGTTGAGGAAGTTGGGAAAGTAGAAACTGTGTATAGTGATGTTTTTCCTTGTGAAAGCATGAGTGGTGATGTGGAATGTCCAGACCCAGTTGTGGGGGAGGAGGAGGGAATGGAATTCCAAGAGGATGTAGAGTCATCTGAAAAATCACTTACACCTGGTCTGGGGGTCAAGAGGACCCAGTTGTTGGAGAAGAAGAAATGTGCAGGGACTGTGATCCAGTGTCGCCTGATAGCCTTGCAACAGTAATGAGGAAGGTAGAGAGTCAAAATGTACATTTTTAACTATCATGGATACTAAAGGTTTGGTTTTATTCATTTTAGTTATCATGACTCTTACAGTAACAACCCTCAATGTAAGGAGTATGTAAGGAGAAGTGAGAAGAGCTGCAATTTTTGATGTGTTGGAAAATGTGAGTGGTGATATTAAAATCTGCACCTTAAGCTGATGAGTGGAGGATGGGACAATATTTTTGGTCAACTAGTACGGATAATAAGAATGAAGGAGTTGGTTTTTTAGTTAAAAATAATAATACTAAAGTTTTAAATTGCCAGATTTTAATACCCGGCCGTTGTATGGTTTTAAACTTTGAGTTTTTAGACCAGAGGATCAGAGTTTTTAATGTATATGCCCCAGCAGACAAACAAGAGCGGTTAGTTTTTTTTTTAGAATCCTAGAAGTTTTTCATCCCAGGTCGGGAAAGTACCATTGTGGCTAGTGATTTTAACTGTATTTGTAATAGTAATGACCGGGAGAGTACTGTGGAAGCCAGAACTGACGTTACCTCTAATGTTTTAAAGCAATTAGTACAAGACATTTTTGTGTCTGAAGGGATGAAGGTGTCCCGGTGCAATCAGGTGATGTCTATTTTCACGGATCATAAAATGTTATCTGCTGAAATAAGCATCTCAGAGTCCATTGCCTTTGGTAGGGGACTCTGGAAATTGAATGTGAGTTTACTGGAAGAAGAGGAGGTAACAGCAGGTTTTAAGAATATTTTTTTATCCTGTGCTGCGAAACAAGACTGTTTTAAAAATATTTTAGATTGGTGGGACTGGGCAAAAGGAAATGTTGTGGTTTATTTTAATTCTGTTTGCATTCGGAGAGCACAGGAGAAAAGGCGGAGAGATGAGGTTTTAGTTTCGCAGTTAGAGACTCTAAGTTTAAGAATGCTGGTGTGGAGGTGGATGCCGAGATTTCTAAAGTTAAGGAGGAAATGAAAGCAAGGTTGAAAGAAAGAGGTCGTAATATTGTTTACAGGGCTAAGGTGCAACATTTAGAGGAAAATTAACAATGTAGTCGATATTTAAAAAAAAATGTTTTAAGCCAAACGGGGTTTTTAAATCAGTTTTAACCCCTAATGGTGAAGTTGGCGGTAAGGAGATGGTGGAGGAGGTTGGTAAATTTTATAAAGCACTTTTTAGCAATGAAAGTAAAGCTAGCGAGAATGAAATGGACGACTACTGCAACATTTTTGAGAATAAAATTCCTGATGATGAGAAAGTTCTGTTGGTGGAAGATGTTTGTGAGAGTGAAATTGGAATGGCCAAAGGTAAAACGCCAGGGAGTGATGGCATTCCTGCGGAATTTTATATTGCATTTTGGCCTTTTTTAAAAGATGTTTTTACTCGGGTTGTGCAATATGTTTTTAAGTCTGGGATTTTAGCTGAATCAATGAAAAAAGGAATTATCACACTAATACATAAGAAAGGTGACGAACGTGATATTAAAAATTGGAGACCAATTTCATTGTTAAACAGTGACTATAAAATTATTGCTAAAATAGTTGCAAACAGACTTAGGCATATGGTGGATGATTATCAAGTATGTGCTGTACCCGGGAGAAGAATTACTGATAATTTATTGATTTTAAGGGATGTTATTTATCATTGTAATTTTAATAAGGTGCCTCTTTTAGTTGAATCTGTGGATTTCGAAAAAGCATATGACAAGGTAGCACACAAATTTATGTTTATGGCCTTGAAACATTTAGGGATCCCAGTGGAATTATTAAATGTAATTAAAGGGTTTTATAATGGTGTTACTGGGCAGATTTTAATGAATGGACATGTTGGGCCAACTTTTAAGATTTTATCAGGTGTTCGGCAGGGTTGTCCACTCTCCCCAATTCTTTTTGTCTGTGTCATCGAGGCTTTGTTAAAGAGTGTCCAGAAAGATAAACGTGTAAGTGGAGTTTTTATACCTGGCAGTGGTGGGAGTAATTTAAAAGTCTTAAGCTATATGGACGATGTCGCCTTTACATGCATGTCACAAGCTGATTTGGATAGAGTCAATTTGCATATTAGGATTTTTTGCTGTGTGGCTGGGATGTGTGTGAATTGGGGCAAATGTCAGTTAGTTAATTTTGGAAAACGTGCAGATGTGTTGGTGGATGGAGTGGAGATAAAGGAGAATATGGAGGTTTTAGGTGTCATTTTTGAAAATAATCTTAAAGGGACAGAGACTTATAACAAACTGGATTGCAAAATTGATTTTAAAAAAATGAATTTTTGGAAACTTAGAACTTTATCTCTGAAAGGAAAAGTGCTTGTTATTAAGACTGTGATTTTACCTTTACTACTGTATTCTACCTTGGTTTTTCCACCTGGGAAGCTCTGGATACAGAGGACAACAAGGAAACTTTTCATTTTTTCCATTTTGGATCCCCCAAAAATCACAAAGAGAGAAGGTTATGAGTAAAGCAAAGAACGGCTGATATGATTTTTCAGAAATTGATTTATTTTTAAAGTTACATTATTTTCTTTAAATTTTTAAGACAACTCAGTGCAACAGTAAAACGGCTGATATGTGTAAATACATGGCAGGATGGTTGTTTTCTAAGTGGGGCTGGTGTGAGAGAGACCTGAGAAGACCAATCGCGTTAAATATACCTACCTTTTATGTCATTCTTCGGTCTTTCAATGATCAATTTAACCTGAGCTCCCTGGGAAAACCTGAAAAGAAGAAAATAGAGGATGAGATGAGAAAGAGAGAAAAAAAAATTTTATGAAGTACCATTCTGCAATATTACACAGTCAGTGAAGATATGGAGCCTTTTTAATTCCTTTGGTTTATTTAATAGACAAAAAGATTTAGTATGGATGTAATTTCATGGCTGCCTCCCAACTCAAGCTTTTTTGAGGGGAAGAGGAATAAGAGTGGGAGAAGAATGTCCAAGAGAAGGTTGTGGAGGCAGAGAAGATATTGTACATTTGTTCTGGGACTGTTTTTATGCCAAGGATGTTTTTAGGCTTTTAAGAAGATTTTTTATTGCACTTTCGGGTTTTACTGATTTTACTTTTGAAAACATTTTTATTGGTCAGGATTTTAAGATGAAGGAAGATGTGCATGTTTGCTGGATTATTTTTTCCATTTTAAAAGAAGTTTTATGGGACTCCAGAAATTTGCTTGTTTTTAAAAATGTTCTTATTTCTCCAAGTGAATGTAGGAAGCTGTTTCTCGGAAGATTATTTATTGTGTATTTATCCGACAAGAAGAGGATGGGAGAGGAGAAGGCCGAAAAGGTATGGAAGGATACACAATGGTGGAAGTTGTAATATTCTGACCAATTTTTTTGTGTCTTTTTTTCTGTTTTTGGTTTTTGCCTTGTTGTTTTTTTTCTGCATGATGTGTTTTCAGATATTGTTTTAAGTGAAGAGTCTTGGTAGGTGACCTGATGACCGTTTCAACAATAGTCTGTAACTGAGGGAAAAAAAATCTGTTAAAATCAGTTTAATATCTGATACGTCCCCTATCTGGGGACCATATATTAAATGGATTTTTGAGAATGGGGGCCGATTTCGAAGCTTGCTTCCGTCGCCCTATGCATTGACCCGATATGGCAGTATCTTTGGGTACAGTGCACCACCCCATTACAGTGTTAAAAACAAAAGGTGGTGCTGCTTGTGTCTGGCCGCTGTTGGAGCGTCCAGGCACAGGACTTCTGCTGCTGCTGAATAAATGGCCTCCTTAATTGGATCATCTGAGCAGCCAGCACACCTGTGCAGGTTGGACATGACATGATAGCTAGCTGTCTTTTAGCTGGTGGGTGCTGAATTTTCCTAATTGACATAACATGGGGGGTCTCCTGGCTGTTCACAAAGGTGTGTCATTGCTGTTGATTGACCATGCATTGGTTCTGTGGTATTGCAAAGATAAAAACAAATGTTTCCGGCCATCCGTTGCACTAATGGATTGGTCATCAGCTGGCTGTCTATGTCCCGCATCAATACAGACCAAACTACAGAGGATTAAGCTAGTCTATTGTGCACCTAATGTATCAAAAGGCGCAAGGCCCTTGATAAATTCTGTGCACATACTTTGAGATCTATGCTTTAGACTGTATTTAAACCTGCTCCAACATGGACTGACATTTCGGCATACTTTCAGTCGATGCGACTTGTCGCTGAAAAGTCACTTTTGATGTAATCAGCACCAATGCATAATGTTCTAAAAATCCTCTAGAGCAAAAGTCACAGAAATGTTGCACATATTTGGACTGCGACTTTCTGTGCGACAAATGTAGACAGGAAAAACCAGTCTAAATCCTTTGATAAATATTCCCCAGTGTCTCCATCTGCTGGCAGTATTGAATAAGCATTGCTGCAATCATAGGGTTTGAATAAGAAGAAAAATAAGAATAATACGCAGAGAAAAGAGGAGAAAGGAAGAAAAACATGGAAAAATGGAAAAAAAAGTAAGCGGAAAAGAAGCGAGAAAAAGGTGAAAACTGGTTTAAAAATGAATTTGTCGAAGAAATATATGTGGTGTCCCAGTACCGCATTCTATACGGTACTTATTTACTTATGGGTCCCCATAGCCAGAGTCCCTAGGACGTAGGGATCCCTATTAATCCAGTCTACCCCTATTCTAATTTACAATCAGTAATTTATGCATAGGTTAATGTAAATAGCATAGTATATGTAAATAAATGGTTAATTACTCGTTTTCATTAGCATTGCAGGACCTGCGGGTCATGTGACAAGGTGAACTCTATGATTTTTAGCTGAAGGACCTTAGGAGGCCCTGTGACGTAAGCAATCCCTTCGCCATGCCCCCTGCCCATATAAGGGAGCGGCGGCCATGCTTCTCTCTCTTACCTCGTGGGCTGTCAAGCAAGCAAGACCTGTACAGCAGTTTTTTCCCTTGGAATATTGTAATAGGTTCTGGGAGGCTGGGGGACGGGCCACTTAAATTATAGGTATTGAGTGGGGTATGGCAATACCGATGGTGTGCCCGAGCAGTATTGATTTGACAGAAATGGTATTATTGGGGGGGTATATTATTTAGAGTACACTACTCAAGGATTAGAGACAGACAATGGCCAGGTACCCCCGTCTCCCACAGCCTAAAGGCTCATGCCTGTGGAGGAGGTGGGGGTGGGGGAGTAGAACATTTATGGAGTTCTTGTATGTACTTTTCAAATTTATGTTTGTATAAAATAAAAATGTTATAAAAAAAAAAAAAAAAAAGACCTGTACAGCAGTAATCGCAGTGAGTTAGGCCTGAGCCTTGCAGCAACGGCTGAATTATAGAGTGTGTCACTTCCCAAACACTCTGCAGCATCACCGGACCTAATACCTCCCCTAAATCCGGACGGATCTGCAAATCTATTCCTAAATTCAGAGACTTATTGTCTAGCTCAAGGTCCGCAACTACTGCCAGTCACTAAGCAACCTAAGGACTGTTTGTATGAGACTGTTACTGTGCCGTGAATATTGCAAGTAGAGCTGAGCGAATCGAAGTTGACGAACCCGAAATCGTTACGAATTTCATGAAAAATTCGATTCGCAACGAATACGAATATCGCCGCGATTCTATCGCCCAAATCGCTTCATTAAACTCCATTTTACAGTGTTCCAGGCTATTGGAGACCTAAGATGGCGGATCCACATGTGAGTACATGGGGCAGGGGATTATGGGAGGGCGGGAAACACCGGCAGGAATGAAGGTAGGCGGGCTGACCCTGAATCACATGTGAGATGCAGCCTATCAGTGTTCACTGACCCCTGTGATGTCACATACCCTATATAATCGGCGGCCATCTTGCCTCTCTTCATTTCCTCTATGCACTCAAATGGAAAGGACGGGACTGCGTGTGTGTGAATAGCTCATACCACAGCGTTACACTGCAACTGCTAGTCACATCAGCATTAGGGAAAGACAGGAGTGCATAGTGCTTTGCTGTTCACACTGAGAAGGATCATTGATAGCTAAACCTCCTATTCACGTTATTGAGCATTGCAGCAGAGAGGGGCAGATAGCTGTCAGCTGCCTCATACAGATCTCCAAGCTGCCTGAACTTTCTGAAGCATTTTATCTCCTCATTTTTCAGCCCAATTGAGTTTAATTTTATTTGCTCCACAAATCTTCTGCTGCTCAGAATTGTGTGACAGAGTGCCATTTAGGGTTTAATCCCTGGATTTTTTTTTTGTGGTGCTGCACTGTTGGGTCCTGCTGCTGTTCAGAAATAAGTCATATTAGTGTGGACTTTAGTGCCTTTTTACCATTTTTCACCTGTTACTCTGTCTCTGTGCTAAATTCAGCGTTATACCACACGTTATGTATTTATGCAAAGGGCATACATACAACCAAGTAGTGTACTATTTAGTGTGAATTCAGGTAGAAGACAGACATGGTGCACATCTACAATCTTGCACAATGATCTAATTGCTTCTCAGCATAATTTCAAAAACTAACAGGTTGTTAGTATATACATTTTGATCAAAAAGTACAAAGCCAACTCGCCACGTCAAGGCCACCTATTTAGAGTGGGTCCCTATCGTCCCTAGCATAAAATGGTATAGCACTGGCGACCACCACCACCGCGACACCAGTGCCCACAGGGGGAACGACCCACTGGCAGAGCGGCCCCAATGCCACTCAAACCAGTCCATGGGTCGCACCTCCCCGCAGACACGGCGCCAAGGCAGCAACAGACGCCGCACAGCACCACACCAGTGTGAACAGGATGCTACAGCTTACTTACCATGCTCTCCCAGTCAGACTGGGAGGCTGCCAGGAAAGAAAAGGCCCATGTGTAGCTAACTACTACTTATATAGGGTTGGGCTGAGGGGGTGGGGACGAGTGCAAACAACATGTTCAAACAAAAAAAAAGAGGTGATAGAAAACACAATGTGAATTCAGGTAGAAGACAGGCATGGTTCACATCTACAATCTTGCACAATGATCTAATTGCTTCTCAGCATAATTTCAAAAACTAACAGGTTGTTAGTATATACGTTTTGATCAAAAAGTACAAAGCCCACTCGCCACGTCAAGCCCACCTATTTAGAGTGGGTCCCTAATGTCCCTAGCATAAAATGGCGTAGCACTGTACACGTAGTGTACTATTTAGTACCTGTATTTCTGTCTCGGTGCTAAATTCAGTGCTATTCCACACATTAGTATACACCGGCTGGTGTATACAACAAAAAAATTAGTTTTTTTCTGCGCATAAATACGCTTAACAGTGCGCTCATCATTGCAAAGGGCATACATACAACCAAGTAGTGTATTATTTACTACCTTTTATTCTGTCTCTGTGCTAAATTCAGTGCTATTCCACACATTAGTATACACCTGCTGGTGTATTTAAAGAAAAAAAAGTGTTTTTTCTGCGTAGAAATGCGCATACCAGTGTGCTCATCATTGCTAAGGGCATACATACAACAAAGGAGTGTACTATTTAGTAACTGTTATTCTGTCTAGGGCCTATATACTTTGAAAGGACAGCCGTAAGTAATTGCCTGCTGCTGTTCTATACCCTCAAACGCACTAAGTATGTCAGGCAGGGAAGTACCAGGACGTGCGCAGAGAAGGGGCAGAGGCCTACATACGTCAGGCAGAGTTGGCAGCAGACTTGGGGCGAGTGGGAGCAGGAGTCGCAGCAATAGGCCTGAGCTCCCGTTAACACCCAGCGGTCGTGTCGTCGACCCATCTCTCCTCGTCAATTGGTTTGCACACTCATCCCCATCAGCACAAGCGACATCTGAAAACCCCAGTCAAGAGTCGGTGGATTCCTCAAACACAACCCTCAGTTGGCATGGCCCGGGAGCAGTCCCCGTAATCCCATTGCCTTTGTCCTATGCTGTTCCCTCTCCCAAAGAAGTATCTCATGCTTTGGGTTCAGCTCCACTATTTACTGAGGACGATCCAATAGAGGACAGTCAGCAGCTAATGGGCAACCAAGAATGTGAGGAGACATGCGTCGCTTGCTCCACAAGGCGGGCAAGTAGTGATGCGGAGAGTGACGTGGGAGGCAGGGTTTCAATTGTTCAGGGTCCTGAGGCAGACACTGTTGTGGAACACGAGGAGGACATCAGTGACGTGCACACATCTTTTGATGATGATGAAGCCGATCGCAATTGGGAGCCGGGGCATCATCATCATCAGGAGAAGAGATATGCTCTTTGTCTATGAGGCAGCAAGGCGGTAGCACGGTTGGCAATCAGCGTGGTGGTGGCAGTAGTGGAAATTCAGGAGACAAACGTGCCAGGGGGAGACCACCTGCTTCGCGGCAAGCTACCATTCAGGGAGGTAGTGGAACAGGGGTTCCTGGAGACGGCGCCAATAGCAGTGAAATAGTGCGGACTGCGGGTGGGAAAATCAGCTACTCTGCGGTGTGGTTGTTCTTCATAAAGAATCCGGAGGACCTAAGCGTAGTCACATGCAAAATCTGACGGCAGAAAGTGAAGCGTGGCCAGGGTCCCAATCTCGGCAACACGGCCCTGCGTCAACACATGATTCGCCACCATAAAGCGACCTGGTATAACCGAGGCTCCAATGTAATGGTCCAGCCTGCCGCATCACCCAGTGGCCATCTGCTCCCTCCGTCATCCAGCCAAGGCTCCACCACCTCAGCCGAAGGGAGCAATGTGTCAAACCCTCCTTCTTGCGCTCCTGCTTCTTCCGCTCGTAGTCAGCCATTCCGCCAACAATCGATCAACGAAGCCATGTCCAAGAGACAACAGTATGTGCCCACTCATCCAACGGCGCAGAAGTTGAATGTGCTCCTGTCCAAGTTGCTGGTGTTGCAGTCCCTCCCTTTCCAACTGGTGGACTCTGCAGCTTTCAGGGAATTGATGGCTTGTGCCGAGCCGAGGTGGAGAGTCCCAAGTCGTCATTTCTTTGCGAAGAAGGCAGTACCAGCCCTGCATAAGTTTGTACAAGAGAAGGTGGGCCAGTCCTTGAGCCTGTCTGTGTGTTCAAAAGTGCATGGCAGCGCCGACGTGTGGAGCTGTAACTACGGGCAGGGACAATACATGTCTTTTACGGCCCACTGGGTAAATGTTGTTCCTGCACAGCCACAACAGCAACTTGGACAGGTCACACCGCTTCCTCCTCCACGCTCTCGCTCCCAGGCAGTTGATCCTTTTACAGTGTGCGCCTCCTCCTCCCCCTTGTCCTCGGCCTCCACTGCACGTTCAAATCTCAGTGGCCCTTCATCGTACCACGTGTGTAGGGCACAGCGGTGTCAAGCTGTTCTTCACATGGTTTGCCTTGGCGAACGGAGTCACACAGGGAAGGAACTGCTGAAGTTCATTAGGGAAGAAATCAGAGTATGGCTTACTCCACGAAATCTGGAAATGGGAACCATGGTGACCGACAATGGGAAGAACATTGTAGCCGCGCTGCGACAAGGAAGTGTGAACCATTCGCCCTGCATGGCACACGTGTTGAATCTGGTTGTCAAGAAGTTCATCAAGTCTTCACCCCATTTGCAAGACGTCCTGACAATGGCAAGGAAACTGTGCATGCACTTCAGCCACTCGTACACCGCCAAGCACACTTTGCTGTGGGATACCGTTCTGACGCTGCAGCTCAAGCATAGTCTCATTTGTGACGTTGCCACACGTTGGAATTCCACCCTCCATATGTTGGACAGACTATATGAACAAAGCCATCACGAATTTTTTGATGATACAAGCAGATAGGAATACTCCCCTGTGTAACTTCAATGTGAACGAGTGGCAGCTCATACGTGACACCTGCTGTTTGCTGCGGCCCTTTGAGGAAGCCACATTTTTTGTTAGTCGCTCGAATTACACCATGAAAGACGTAATTCCACTCCTACATTTACTCCAAAAAATTATTGAAAACATGGCTGGTCACGGCAATTGAGACGTTGCACTTACATCAGAAGGCTACATGAGTCCTGTGGGGGATGAACTGGAGGATGATGAGGGGCAGAGCAGAGCACAGTTTGAAGATCCGCTGGACTTCTGGGCAGCCAAACTCGATTTATGGCCGCAACTAGCGGAGTTTGCCCTGGAAAAGCTGTCCTGCCCGGCCAGTAGTTTGCCATCAGAGCGGGTGTTTAGTGCAGCCGAGGCCATAGTCACCCCAAGGCGAGCTCGTCTGTCCACTAAAAATGTGGAGAGACTGACGTTTGTCAAGATGAATCAGGGATGGATCAGCCAGGATTTCCAGCCACCAATGACAGATGGTTCTGAGTAGATTGACCATGCTCCTACAACAAAATTTTCTCTATTGTGGTTGGTTATGAAACCCTCTGGGGCAAACCTGGGCATTGTACGGCCCTATGATTGGCTCTGACCGGTCCGCGCTGATTGGGGGACTACTATGCTGCCTAATCTGGGGGACAAGTATGCTCCTAATCTGGGGGACATCTATGCTGCCTAATCTGGGTGACATCTATGCTCCTAATCTGGGTGACATCTATGCTGCCTAATCTGGGGGACATCTAAACTCCTAATCTGGTGGACATCTATGCTGCCTAATCTGGATGACATCTATGCTGCCTAATCTGGGGGACAAGTATGCTCCTAATCTGGGGGACAACTATGCTCCTAATATGGGGAAAACTGATGCTTCTGGCCTTGGGCCTATAATTTTTTGAAGTTTAAAATACATGCTTAATGCAAATGTTAATTTTGATCTTTAAATGTAAGGGGTTATGAAAACCTCTTGAATACTGCAAATGCATGATCCAGACTCATTCTGTGTCTTTCAGGAACTACTTGCCTCCCTGGTGCCTCTGGCCTTGGGCCTTAAATTTTTGGATGTTTAGCAGTAGCTAAATGCATGCTTAATGCAAATTTCAACAATGATCGTTAAATTCTCGGCACTCTGCCAGGGCCTTCTCCTACCCCGCCTGGGCCGATCCGAGGACCTCACTAACCAACTCACTAACTAATCCAATCGCTTATAGCGACGGGCGGTGTGTACAAAGGACAGGGACTTATCGCCAGCTTATGACCCTCACTTACTGGTAATTCCTCGTTTTAAGGTTAAATAATTGCAATCCCAGATCCCTATCACGAACTGGTTTCAGCGTGCAACACGCACCTGTCCTTGAAAGATAGAGACACGCTAGTCCGTTCAGTGGAGCACGGCTGCAGCCCCGGAAATCTGAGGGCATAACACACCTGTTATTGCTCGATCTCACAATTGATCGTGCAAAGGTAAGGGGTTATTAAAGCTTCTTGGGTACTGCTGAGGCCTGCTCCTGGTGTAATGTATGGGGTAATTAAACACTCTTGGGTAGTGTTTCTTTTAATTAATTTACTGATAATTTTATCGGTAATAAAATAGAATTTTCCAGAATGCTAATCGTTACACAACAGAACGCTTGTTGCGTGTGATTTTTTTAATGAAAAAAAATAAAAAATACAGACAGGGATTAACTCTGCTTCATCATTTTGGGCGAAAAAAGTCCTTTGGTGATCTGATCTTTTGGAGACAGATGCGCTTACACACATATTAAATTTGTTTTTGTAAAAAAAATTTCAAACATTGTGTGGTTTATTATTTTTGAGAACAATGTCTTTGGGTGGTCCACCGTCCTGCATTATCGAGTCTTGTGAACTGTTGGATATGCGCTTGTTCTTACACAAAGGTATTTCATAATTTTTTTTCTAAAATTTTGTTTTTTGGAGGGGATTGTGAAGCCCGGGAGTGTACTGGTGCATCAGCCAACTCCAGGCTGTGTCCTTCAGGCAATATATGGGTTCCTGATGCCGCCGAGGTGGGGCCTGGGTCTGGAAATTTCTCATTTTTGGATAGCGGGTGCTACCAATGAGAAATCTTCGTCAAAAATGTCATATATTGTGTTGTTTTTTGGGGTGGGATTGTGAAGCCCTGGTGTGTAGTGTACTAGTGCATCAGCCAACTCCACGCTGTGCCATTCAGCCACTATATGGTGTCCTCATGCTGCCAACACCTCCACGCTGTGCCATTCAGTCACTATATGGTCTCCTGACACTGATGCCACCACCAGGCTCTGTCATTGTGCTGCTGTGCGGCAGTGATTCTAAGAGCGATGCCGGTAATCTGCATGCTATTCTGAATAACAGTATTATTTCACTACCCCAGCACACTCCATATGCGTTTTAGGACACAGCAAAGTGTTCTATACCCCTAGAGAGGCTGTATGTAGGCTAGAAATAGCCTTTTTTTAATATTGATTCACCACAAACAAATTCGGATCGAAACGAACTTTTCGGAAAAATTTGGCGAATTGGCCGAATCGAATTTTTGAAAAGTTCGCTCATCTCTAATTGCAAGCACTTCAGTAAACGTTAAGTAAGTTCAAGTTCAAATCTCCTTGTGGACCTTCAGTTATTTTATGCACCTATCGTTACTGGGAAGGGTGGTGATAGGCCGGAACACTGATTCAGCATACCAGCCCTCAGCCTGGCGTCACAAACTATCGGGTTAACCTCCCTGGCGATATGATTCTGTCTGGAAATTTGTACCAAAAGCGGTACAATTTTTTGCACTTAATTTCACATCTCCCCCCCCCCGCCCATTTCACATCTCCCACGTCACATTCCCCCTCCCTTGTCACATCCCCCCCGTCACATTCTCCCCCCTCCTTGTCACATTCTTCCCCCCTTGTCACATTCCCCCCCCTTGTCACATTCTCCCCCTTCATGTTACATTCCCCCCCCTGTCACATCCCCCCCTTGTCACATTCCCCCCTTTGTCACATTCTTCTCCCCCCCCCCTTCTCACCTTGTCCTGCAGCAGCATACACTAGGTTTGCCGGGGAGATTTCAAACCTAGTGTATTTGCTGCAGAACAAGCCCTTTCCCCTTCAGCCAATCACAGGATTTACACCACTGTGGCCTGTGATTGGCTGAAAAGTGAAAGGTCCTGTAAGATGAATAGTGAAGAGAGCAGGGACCAGAGCGCACGGAGGGGAACGACATCTACAGGGACCGGGATTAGGTGAGCAAAAGTTTTTTTTATTTTACTACTTTTTCCTTTTACACTTAGCTCAGTGTTTTTCTAACAGGGTGCCTCCAGCTGTTGTGAAACTACTGCTCCCAGCATGCCCGGACAGCCTTTGGCTGTCCGGGCATGCTGAGAGTTGTAGTTTTGCAACAGCTGGAGGCCCCCTGGTAGGGAAACACTGACTTTTAGTATTTTTCTATACCTGCTCTGGCAGCCCCCGCAACAGGAGCCGACCAGAGCAGATAATCGCATGTTTTCCCGGGGGCCGCATCGCTATATCGCATTGCTTTTGCGATATATCGTGCATCCCGGCCGGGAACTCTGCAATTCTACCCCGAGCATGACTCGGGGTTACCGATCCTGGCAGGGCAAATTAACCCAGAGTCACGCTCGGGATTACAGCGCAGGAGGTTAACCCCTCATATACCGATACCATACCACCACTACCATACAGCCCCCAAGGGCTACCACATATATATGTGTATAGATACACATATATAAATGTATTCTCCATTGAGATATTGCTGCTGCATCCAGGAGCCTTAGCACTGTGCTATGATTTCACTCAATACCACTGACATCGCAAGATGTAAACAACATCTCACCTTTGTTGTGTATGTGACTATGGAGATGGTGATGTCATCTAGAACCTTCAGAGAAGCAACAGGAGAATGTTGCATCCATCTAGAACCCTTAGAACTACTGTGCTATGATGTCACTCAATTCCACTGGCATTGCAAAGTGTAAACAACAACTCACCTTTGTTGTGTATATAACCATGGAGATTGTGATGTCGCCTAGAACCTTCACAGAACCAACAGCTTTATGAGAACCATCACCGCCATAGGTTGTCAAATAACCCGGATTTAACCAAAACAAGTGAGTCCAATAGGGTGCAGGCATGTCCTCTATGCTTACAGCTTCCCGTGGCTGTTGGTTTGATACCTTTTGGGGACAGCCAAGGAGGCATCTGCAGGCAACAAAGGTAGGTGTGTGCTTGTGTTTGTGTTTCCTATGCAGTTCCTAAGCCCAGTGTCACATGCAAGTAGGAGGAGTAAGAAGGGTTCCTGGCAAATCCGGGTTATGGATTGCATTTAAAAATGCCCCATCAGAGTGCAATGGGCTCCTGTCTTGCTGCTTAGCAATAATGATATGGGTTTAGGGTCTGCTGTGTGTACTGGTGGGTGACTGCCACCCAGCCAGAGTGTGTAGGGAGGCTGCCAGCCAGCCTCCCTTCCTACAAGCAGTGATAGTGCACATGAAGGGGACATTGTTGGACCCACCCTTTTCACGGTTATCGCTTCTCAGCCTTTTGGCTAAGATCAAGTGCAGTTTGCTCTGGTCTGGCCAGAGGGTGCGATCTCTGGGTTTACCCAGTTTGCCGGAGGAAGATTTTTTCACTGTGGTCCTGTACCGACAGATTATCATCTAGAAGAATGGCTGGAGTAAAATATACTATCCGCATGGAGGTGGATCCTGCAAGTTTCAAGAACAGCATGGTTCTTCTGGTGAGAGACATCATTATGGAGAAGATTGGAATGGACAAGGCTGAAATCTTCAGTGTTAATGAGTCTCCCCACAGGGGCTTCTATGATGTAACCTTTGTGGATGAGGGCAGGTGTTTGCATGTGTATGAACACTTAAAGAACCTCAGCGATGATCCCTTGCTGGTTGGGGTGAAGATTACTCCACTGTTTGGTCTGCAGGATAGGATAGTGCATGTGCATAATCCTTACACAGATGTGGCAATTATTAAGAACTTTTTGCACAACTACTGTGACTATGTGAAGGGTGGAGAGAAACAGCCAAATGTACTGGGAATTTTTAACTGCAATTATAAGTTTGTGGTTAAATTAAGAGTGGACCCTACTTGTGTTGGGGGTTTTAAACATCCCCCTGCCAGTTTTTCCATTGCAGGTTATAGGGGATACCCATCCTATGCTGGTCAGCCTTCCTACTGCAGGAATTGTTTTTCCTTCGGACATTTAAAGAAGAACTGTGTGCAAGGACAAATGTTCAGGAACTGTAATACTGCTGGCCACCATGCTGGAAGTTGTCCTAAAGCCAGGAAATGTGACTTATAAACATGACCTTCCTTCCGACATAAGGACTGCCCTGAGGTGAAGTCCTTTATTCAGTAGTGTTGTGAGAGAGGGGGAAATAGTGAGGAGATTGGCCCCTCTGAAGACCATAGCAGCTCCTCAGAAGCCCCCCGATGTTCAGGCTGCAGTCTCTGATGCCTTCAGACAGTTGGAGGAAGTTATTGAGGGAGTGCAGAGTCCTAGTCACTTTGTGGAGTCTGTTCACCCTTCTGACCCTGTTCACATTGAGCCATTTCCATCCTCAGGTGAGACTGATTTGTGTAACAGGGAGGGTGGTGGGAAACAATGCAGAGGATGAAGATTATGATGGCTTTCAATTGGTGCATTGAGGGAAGTCCGCCAAGAAAAGAAGAGGTGAGAAGGGTGCGGACTTGTGCCCGGAAACCAGCAACTTTTATGAAGTCCTGGAGACGGATGTTATGGAGGCTACTGAGAGTGGTGAATAACTATGCTGGGACTTGATTTGCTAGTTAGTAGCAGGTGGCTGATGCACCTATGTAGCTCATGTAGGGTTAAACCTTGTTCTTGGTAGCTTTAACTATGAGTTTTGTTGTATGTTCTCAAAATGTGAGTGTTTAAAAATAAGGCTAGGAGAGCTGCTATTTTAAGTTTTTTAGCACAGGAAAATGCTGCAATTTTTTGTTTGCAGGAGTGTGGTATTGATCTCACCATAAGTCAGGATGAATGGGTGTATGGTCGGTGTGTGTGGTCTGGGAGTGTTTTAAATAAGAATGATGGTGTGGGGATCTTGATTAAATCACCTGACATTGCTGTGGAAAGCTATGTGGTGATTGAACCTGGCAGGTGTATTTCTGCTGTTTTAAGTTATAAAAATGTGAAATTTCATTTAATAAATGTTTATGCTCCTGCATGTAAAAATGAAAGAAAAAATGTATTTGATAAGTTAAAGTTTTACGTTCAGGGCAAGATGCCTACTATTTTAGTTGGGGATATGAATGTTGATTTAACAAAAAAAAGCTTTTGATGTATCTGGTAGAAAATTATTTGAGTTAGTCTCTGATTTTAGGTTAAGGGATATCCAAGAGTTATGTAATATTAGTCCTAATTTATGTACATATACAGATATAGGTAATTTTCACTCTGTTAGATTATTGTTTTTTGTCAGAGTTTAAATGCTTTAAGTTACAGACAGAGGTCTGTTTGTTATTCGGACCATGATTCCTTGCTGTGTGAGATTGATGTGGGTCAGAGTGCTGTGTATGGGAGAGGTTTGTGGAAAATTAATGTTAAACATTTAGATAGTGTGGATGTGAGAGATCAGTATGAATGTATGTATAAGAAGTGGTGTGGAAAGAAAAGTGAGTTTGATAACATTATTTTGTGGTGGGAATGGGTTAAAAAGAAAACAAAGTCCTTTTTTAAGTCCTTTGGATACAAAGTCTCTGCTCTTAAGAGGAAGCAATATGTGAAGTTGAATGCGCGTTTGTCCTATTTGTGTAGGTTGAGAGATTGTGGTGTGGATGTTCAGGATGATATTGTGAGCACTAAGAGGGAGATTAATAATTTTGTGTTGGAAAAGGGTAGGAGTATCATGTATAGGGCCAAGTTAGATAAATTGGAACATGATGAGAAATGTTCACGTTATTTTTTCAAAAAAGTTTTTTCTAAAAAACCTGTTATTGATATGATTGTGAGAGAGGATGGTAGGGAAGTGACTGGTGATGGTGTGAGTGAGGAAATTGCATGCTTTTATGAGGAGCTGTATGGAGAGAAGTGGAGAGATGAGAATTTGGAGAGTGAGGTATTGAGTGTGTTGGATGGGAAGCTTGGAGAAGCTGAGCAGGCTTTTGTTATGCGTAAGATTTCAAGTGAAGAAGTATGGGATGTAGTGCAGAAAATGTCTGCAAATAAAACACCAGGTGAGGATGGTTTGCCTGTAGAATTATTGTTTTTTGTGTAATGTGGTGGGTAAGGATGTTGTTGCAGTGTGTCAGTATATGTGGGAGAATATGGAAATCGCGGAGAGTATGCGTGGTGGTGTGGTAGTATTAATTCCAAAAAAAGGGAATTAAAAAAATTTAAAGAATTGGCGTCCAATTACGTTACTTAACTGTGATTATAAGATCTATGCAAAAATTATTGCTAATCGAATGAGGGATGTTGGTGAATGTGTGGTGGGGGATGATCAGTTTTGTGCTGTGCCTGGACGTCATATACATGAGAGCTTGTGTCTGTTGAGAGATTGTCTGTGGGATTGTAAGAGTAGAAAACAAGATGTTTATTTGTTGTCACTTGATTTTGAAAAGGCGTATGATAGGTTGTCTCATAGTTTTTTGTTCAGGGTGTTGTTGCTAATGGGGTTTCCGAGTGATTTTGTGTGGACAGTTAGGAGTTTGTATGATAGAATATATAGTAGGATGCTTGTTAATGAATGTGTGGGTAGGAGAGTGAATGTTTTTTCAGGAGTAAAGCAGGGGTGCCCGCTCTCGCCAGTAGCGTCTATATGCACGATTGAGCCTTTGTTATGTCTGATTAGGAGGGATAAGATAGTGAGAGGTGTTCATATTCCTGGTAGCAATGGTAGGGAATTTAAAGTGAATGCTTTTATGGATGATGTATGTGTCCTGTGTGATTCTAAGTGTGCTGTGAGGAGAGTGAGGCTTTTGGTTTCTATTTTCTGTGGTGTGTCTGCTTTTAAAGTGAATTGGTTAAAGAGCGAATGTAAATGTTTTGGTGAAGGTGGGTTAAGTAGTGATGATGGGGCTATTAAAGTATTGGGGATTAAGTTTAGTAAGGACTTGGATGGAAAGGAGAGTTGGAATGATGCAAAAAAGAAGGTAGAGATACGTTTGAATTTTTGGAGTATGAGAAGTCTTTCTTTTATTGGAAAAATAGTGGTTATTAAAAGTGTTGTTTTACCAATTTTTCTGTATGTTGCTATGATTTTTCCTCTGCAGTATATGTGTTTAAGGAGTCTGAATCGGGTTTTGTTTGTCTTTTTCTGGGGGTCTAAAGTAGAAAGATTAAGGAGAGAAGTGGTGATTAAAAATTGGCGGAAGGGTGGGATGAGTTTTCCAAATCTGGAGGTTTATTTTGGAGTGAATATTTTAGTTTTTATACTGGTTATTATTGAAGGAGATAAGAAGATGTCTTGTATGACTAAGTTTCTTGCTGGAAGACTGTTTGTCAGGCTGAAGTGGTGTAAGAGGGATCTGAGTAGGCCTGTTGCTTTTGAAGTTCCTAAGTGGTATGAGTGGGTTGTGAGGTTTATGGAGGAATTTGAGTTGATAGAAGGAGAGATGAGTGTGTTGAAGAATAAACATTTGGTGATGATAATGATTGAGAGTAAAGAGGTTGTATGTAATATTAATTCTGTGAGGGGAGCAGATGTGGAGAAAGTTTGGAAGAAAGTAAGGATGGATGGTATGTCTAATAGGCAAAAGGAGATTGTGTGGCAAAGTCTACATGGTGTGTTGCCTGGGAGCGAGTTTCAGAAAGGAAGGAATTTGGTGAGATGTGATGTGTGTCCTAGAGTGGGTTGTAATGGTTTTGAAAGTGTTATTCATCTCTTTTGGAATTGTAAGTATGCTTGTGAGGTTGTTAGAAGGCTTGGTCCTTTATGCAAGGAATTGACAGGTATGGAGTTTTTGTCTTTTGAGATGATGATGTTTGGGCTTTTTGTAAGTGGAGGTCAGAATGAAAGTGTGTTGTGGTTATTGTTGTCGTGCATTAAGGAAGTCTTGTGGGATGTTTATGTGTTTTTGAGGAAAGAAGTGAGTGTCAATAATAGTGTGCGCATGGTGTTAGGCAAATTGTATTTGTGTTATTTATGGAATTGTAAGAGGGGTGGGATTGATGCGGAAGGCATTTGGAAATCGAAAAAATGGATTCATCTTGTTGATTTATCTTGATTATTTATCAATCAAACAGACAAAAAAAAATAAACAAAGTTTCCCGATGATGAGAGGGTTGTGTGTTAAAGAAAGTTTGTAATGCCAATTTGAAAGTATTGCTTGGAGTACTTTCATCCCTTACCTGAGGGATAAAAAAAAATCAGCATTTGGTCTGGTCGGGAGGTGTCTGTGGTACCCCGCTTCTCGGCCTTGGGGGATTGTCTCTCCTTGCGGAGGGACTTTACCCCCTTGCTGCTATTGGGGAGCGGGCTTAGTCCACAGACAACGGGTTGCGATTCCCCTGTCTCTGGGACCTTGTGTCCCAGAAGGCATTTTCGGTGCGTTGAGTATTACCTGTAGCTTTGGAAGCACCTGGGGTACCCCCGACCTCTGCCTTGGGTAAGGGTTCCGCTTTTATAGCGGAATTCCGAGCCCCTGCTGCTATTAGGGAAGGGGCTTAGTCCCTGGGTGTGGAAGATGCCGTTCTCCTGGGCTTTCCCCTCTGGGGAAATGTCGATGCGAAATACCATCCGCATAGAGGTGTTGGAGATCCATCGTCAGTTGAAGAACCTCCGCTTCATTGTGGAGGTGATTCTTCTCGACTACTTCCGCCTCAATAGGGAGGACATCCTGTGTCTAAATGACCGGTAAAGCCAAGGCCTGTATACTGTCACCTTCACGGCCATGGCGTGTTGCGATAACATCTATGCAACTTTGTCTGGTGCGGACCAGAGGGAGAATCGACTGGACGGTCTTTCGTTCCAGTTCCTCTACGGTGAGGAACATATACCGTTGGTGGTGGCTATGCACAGTCCCCATGTGACCACGGAGGACATAGCCACTTTTCTTCGGCGATACCGCGAAGAGGTGCAATTCGCAAACAAAATCTTGAACTCCGTGCAGTTCTGGAATGCCAAGAGGAAGTTCTGGGTCAAGCTCCGTAAGGTTCCCGGTGATATTGGGGGTCTTTGCCATCCGCCCCCAAATTTTGCCATCGGGAGAGTTTGGGGCTTCCTGTTCTATCCTCAAATGCCTTTGTATTGCCAAAATTGCTTGAGGTTTGGCCACACCCAGGAGACCTGCAGCGCGGAGCGTGTGATTCGCTGCAATAGGTGTGGCCAAGAAGGTCACATAGCCATACGATAAGGTGCAACCTCTGCGGAGAGGAAAATCACGATTTTAATTCATGTCCCCATAAAGCAAAAACTATGATGGGGGGATCAAGGCTGGGCCCACCCAAAAAGGGAACAGGACAAAAGACGTCCTTTTTTAAGATTCCCAAAATCCCAGATGGCAGGTACTGATGGGTCCAGGCCCAAGACCTCTGGTGCTCCATCGGGGGGCCCACCGGTGGTAGCGCTAGGGGGAGGCCATGGGGATTCCACAAAGCCCGGGCAGGTGATCGAGTTTACTGCCCAGGAAATTAAACAACGTCGATCGACTTCCTATCTGGCTCAAGAGCCCTCCGAATCTTCTGAGGGGGGCTCACCTGTGGCGGGTGGCAGCCGACGGGACTCGGTGGGGGCAGGGGTGGACCCAAAACTGCAACATAGGCCAGGTACTGGCATGGTCCAGGGTCCCCTTGCGCCGGACGAAGAGTCCCAGATGAAAGCCCGCCGGAAGGAGAGCCAGGGGGCCAGGTCTGAGCCCGGTCCTGTTACTCCGCCTATACAGGACAGGGCCAAGAAGACAAGTAGCGCCAAACCGGGGTTTGCTGCCCCGCCAGCAGTGGACCCGGTGGGTAAAACTGGTCATCGTCGATCGATGGGGAAGTCGGAGCAACAGTCCTCAGCAACGCTTGCTGGGGAACAAGCGATGAAGAATTCCCAAGGTAGCGGCAAAGGTTCCAGAAAAGAGGCCTCACAGGCCCCTGTGCAGCAGTTCCAGTCGTCAAGAGAAGAAAGAAGACGCAGATCCATTAGCCGGGGGCCAGAGATGACATCGAGTGAGAGCAACACAGAGAATATGGACAGCAGTGTGACGTTTAAAAGACAAAGAGAAGAAGAAGAGGAAGACATTTAAAGGAAATCTGCGTGCCGTTGTTCGGACGAGAGCGAGTTCAGGGTCGGGGCATCATCGATCTCAAGCTCTGACCCTCAGAACATGACCCCGCAGGCAGGGGATGATGGTACTCAGCTTATTATTGACTTTTATTCTCCAAGCACGGACTCTCCATAAACTATGCCTATCCCTGTTAAAATTGCCTCACTCAATGTGAGGTCCTTAAAGAGCCCTGATCGCAGGGCTGCTTTATTTTCTTATCTAGTGACTTTGACCTTTGCCTGCTACAAGAATGTGGAATCCCTAGAAAAATGGACTATAAAGACCTAAAAGAAGACTGGAAGCTGGGCCCATCCATATGGTTCGGTGCAAATGACTGTCGTTCTGTGGGTGTTGGGCTGCTCTGCTGAGGCCAGTCCTTTTCTATTCATACAGTAACCGAGATTGTGCCTGGCAGAGCTCTTTTAATTCATCTATATTTCAATGTACTTTTAATTTGTGTTTTAAATGTGTATGCCCCTCCTGATAAACAGGAGCGGGCAGAACTATTTGAAATTTTACCACTGTTTTGTGTTGGGTCTTCCCCCCTGCTGGTGGGAGGTGATTTTAACTGCATACGTGATGGGGAACACCGCCAGGGTGGGGATATGAATCGTAAAGACTGCACTTCTTACCTGCTTACAAATGTTATTGATGATTTTAATTTAAAAGATTGCTGGAAGAATCTCTTGCCGGAGAACCCGGGCGCCACATGGTCCAATGGAAGAGTGAGCTCCAGAATCGATTTTATTTTTTTCCTCTAGAGCTTTTAAACCCCTGAAATGCACACTTGAGCAGAATATCTTCTCTGATCATAAGCTCCTCTTGGTGCGCCTGGAGCTGGAGGGGGAGCAAAAAGCAAAAATGGGCCTCTGTAGACTAAACACCACACTCCTAGAGGACCCTGAGATAAAAGAGGAGTTTGTGCAGACCTACCAGTGCTGGCAATCACAAAGAAAACCCCACAAGCCTATGCTGCACTGGTGGGAGGGTACCAAATCTAAAAAAAAAAAAAATTTTTTATCAAAGCAGGTAAGAAGAAGGCAAAAATGGAAAAAAACTGTGGTTTTATGTTCTTAACATGCGTTTAAATGTACTTTTTTAAATTGAAAGAAGCTGGTATGGATGTAGAAAAGTATATTTTAAACCTTAAAACTGAAATAAAACATGCCATAGAAAAGAAAGCGAAACAAATAATGTTTAACTCACATGTGCAGCACCTGGAGTAGGGCGAGAAATGTTCCTGTTTCTTTTTTTAAAAAGTGATAAATAGGAGGAATATCATCCAAAACCTTGAGGGTGAATCCACCCCAAAAGGTATGTTAGATGCAGTTTTTAACTTCTACCAACTTCTTTTTAATAAGACAGTTCTTAATCCATCCTGTTTAGACCATGTTCTTAATTCCCTTGATTTTAAGCTAGATGTTTTAGACCAAGAGGTTTTATCCCTTGATTTTAACTTAACTATTAACTTTTATTTGTTAAAAGTTTTTCTAGTGGGAAGGCTCCTGGGGAAGATGGTTTACCCATCGGATTTTATTTAGCTTTTTGGGATATTTTAAAAGATGATATGGTTTTATTGTATGAAGAAACTTTTATTGTTAATGAACTTCCCCCTTCCTGGAGGAGGGGGATTGTATCATTACATTTTAAAAAGGGTGAAAAGGATATGCAAAAAAATTGGTGCCCCATCGTGCTTTTAAATGTCGATTGTAAAGTTTTAGCCAAGTTATTAGCTGCCCGTTTTAAACCTTTTATTCATAAATTAATTCACCCAAATCAGGTTTGTGGGGTACCTGGAAGGTCTATAGCTGAATCCCTAAATATTTTAAGAGATGTTTTATGGTATTTTAAGGATAGACATCAAACTGTAGCAATTTTATCCTTAGACTTTGAAAAAGCCTTTGATAGGGTCTCCCATGAATACCTGTTTTTAGTTCTTAAAAAGATGGCAGTGCCTGAAACGATTTTAAGCCGAATCATGCTTCTTTTATACCCATCCTGTTTTAGTCAAGTCTCTGTTAATGGCTTTTTAACCAGCGGTGTTCCTCTTTTATCAGGTGTCAAACAGGGCTGCCCCCTGTCCCCATTTCTTTTTATCTGCGCAATCGAACCACTGATGGCCCTCCTCAGGAAAGACCGGGTAGTAAGAGGCGTACCGATACCTGGTGGAGGAGGGACCCATCTAAAGGTGTTGGGGTACATGGAGGATGTCACCATACTGTGCCCGGACTCTCCATCCATGAGGGGGGCATTGAGGAACACCAGCTATTTCTGCAAGGTCTCTGGTTTTAAGCTAAACACAGATAAATGTAATTGTTTTTATATTGGCTCCTGGGATTCATCCATCACCCCAGGAGTCACAATGCAACAGGATCAAATTATAGTTTTAGGTATTGTTTTTAACCAGGTCAATGATGGGAGCCCCAACTGGGATTCAGCTATAGCTAAGATGGAGAAGAAGATTTTAATGTGGAATCTTAGAAACCTTACCATGGAGGGGAATATTTTATTAATAAAGATGGTTTTACTCCCTATTATGCTATATGTTGCCATGGTATTTCCTCCATCTATTTTATACATTAAAAAAGTAACTAGAATTGTTTTTACTTTTTTATGGGGTTCAAAAATGGAGAAATTAAAGCGTGATTTTATGTACAAAAGTAAAGATAATGGTGGGAAAGATGTTCCTAACCTTTTTACTTTCTTTTGCATAAAGTATTTCTGTTTCTGTTTTAAAATTATTAAATCCGATGGCATTTTTAGCTGCTTTTTAAGGTACGCTGCGGGCATGGTTTTTAAAAGATGGTTGCGCATCCCTCTGAACGCTCCTGTGCTTCTGTGTCCCCCAAAACATTATGTGGTGTATGAAAAGACAGTCAGGCTCCTAAGCCTCCAAGATCTGGAGCCTGACATACTGGGGGACCAGAGAAACGTATCAAAGGTCCTCAGGCGCAGTGAGGTTACCCTGGCAGTGTCCAATTTCACACAGGCAAGATCCAAAAAGGTATGGCGGAACGTATACGGGAAATTTCTGGCGAATGTACACAGGGATCTTGCCTGGGCAATCGTCCACCAGTGCCTCCCTACTCGTGAGTTCCAACACAGGTGAGGACTGGTGGCAAGAGCCAAGTGCCCGAGAGATGGCTGCGGAGTGGACGAAACGGTGCTGCACATATTTTGGAACTGCCCTTTTGCACGGGAGCTTTGGAGGAAGGTAGGCCCACTTTTGAAGTTGGCCTGCTGCCTAAAAGATTTTAATCACGAATATGTCTTTTACGGTCTTTTTCACTGCCCCAATTTTAAACAGCAGATGATCTGCTGGATGATTATTAATTGTTTGAAAAATGCAATCTGGAAAGTTAGGAACATCTTACTTTTTAAACATGATTTTATTGATGTTAACTGTATAAAGCTGGCCCTGTGTGAGATGTACATCTACTACCTGAGAGACAAGAAACAGCTGGGGGTCAGTGAGGCAGCATACATGTGGTGTCTGCCTCTATGGAACAAAATAACAATATAATCAGTTTTTATGACATTTGTATAATGTTTTATCATGCCATTTTTATTTTTCTCCTTTTATTACTGGTTTTATTATTTGTATTTTAAAACTTATGTAAACCAGTTTTATGTGAACTTTTTATTATATTGCATTTTAAATTTTGTATGGTATCTTATTTATTCAATAAAATTTTGTTGAAACCTAATCTGTTCTTATCAGTTTGAAGGACTTATAAGGGATTACATACAGGAATACATAGGGGATAATAGTATTATAAGAGATAGCCAGCATGGGTTTACTAAGGATAGAAGTTGTCAAACCAATCTAATTTGCTTTTATGAAGAGGTGAGTAGAAGCCTTGACAGAAGAATGGCTGTGGATATAGTGTTTCAGGATTTTGCTAAAGCATTTGATACTGTCCCTCATAGACGTCTGACAGGTAAGTTAAGGTCTTTGGGTTTGGAAATTTTAGTTTGTAACTGGATTTAACACTGGCTCATGGATCGTACCCAGAGAGTGGTGGTCAATGATTCGTACTCTGATTGGTCCCCGGTAATTAGTGGTGTACCCCAAGGTTCTGTACTGGGACTGCTGTTTTTTAATTAATTTAACAATGATATAGAGGATGGCATTAACAGCTCTGTTTCTATCTTTGCAGATAACACCAAGCTTTGTAGCACGGTACAGTCTATAGAGGATGTGTAATGGTTACAAGATGACTTGGATAGACTAAGTGTCTGGGCATCCACTTGGCAAATGAGGTTCAATGTGGATAAATGTAAAGTTATGCATCTGGGTACTAATAACCTGCATGCGTTGTATGTCTTAGGGGGGATTAAACTGGCAGAGTCACTGGTAGAGAAGGATCTGGGTGTACTTGTGGATCACAGACTACAGAATAGCATGCAATGTCAGGCTGCTGCTTCCAAAGCCAGCTGGATATTGTCATGTATCAAAAGAGGCATGGACTCGAGGGACAGGGACATAATACTCTCCCTTTATAAAGCATTGGTACGGCCTCACCTGGAATATGCTGTTCAGTTTTGGTCTCCTGTACATAAAAGGGACACTTTGGAGCTGGAAAGGGTGCAGAGACGCGCGACTAAACTAATATGGGGCATGGAACATCTTAGCTATGAGGAGCGATTAAAGGAGTTACAATTGTTTAGTCTTGAGAAGAGACGTCTAAGAGGGATATGATGAACGTATATAAGTATATTAATGGCCCATACAAAAAATATGGAGAAAAACTGTTCCAGGTTAAACCCCCCCCCAAAGGACGAGGGGGCACTCCCTCCGTCTGGAGAAGAAAAAGTTTAGTCTCAAGGGGCGACACGCCTTCTTTACCATGAGAACTGTGAACTTATGGAACAGTCTACCTCAGGAACTGGTCACAGCAGGAAAAATTAACAGCTTTAAAACAGGATTAGATACATTCCTGGAACAAAATAACATTAATGCTTATGAAGAAATATAAAATCCCATCCCTTCCCCCAATATCGCGCCACACCCCTACCCTTCAATTCCCTGGTTGAACTTGATGGACATATGTCTTTTTTCGACCGTACTAACTATGTATGTAACTATGTAACTACAGAGGGTTGGCTAATGTATCAAAAGGCACAAGACCCTTGATAAATTCTGTGCACAGACTTTGAGATCTATGCTTTAGACTGTATTTAAACCTGCCCCAACATGGTCTTACATTTCGGCATACTTTCAGCAGATGCGACTTGTCGCTGAAAAGTCGCTTTTGATATATTCAGCACCAATGCATAATGTTCTAAAAATCCTCTAGAGCAAACGTCGCAGAAATGTCACACATATTTAAACTGCGACTGTCTGTGCGACAAATGTAGACAGGAAAAATACAGTCTAAATCCTTTGATAAATATTCCCCAGTGTCTACATCTGCTGGCGGTATTGAATAAGCATTGCTGCAATTATAGGGTCTGAATAAGATGAAGAATAAGAAGAAAAATAAGAATAATACGCAGAGAAAAAAGGAGGAAGGAAGAAAAACATGTAAAAATGGGAAAAAATTAAGAGGAAAAGAAGGGAGAAAAAGATGAAAATGGGTTTAAAAATTAATTTGGCGAATAAATATATATATATATATATATATATATATATACACACATATATAAATGTATTCTCCATTGAGATATTGCTGCAGCATCCAGGAGCCTTAGCACTGTGCTATGATGTCACTCAATACCACTGACATCGCAAGATGTAAGCAACATCTCACCTTTGCTGTGTATGTGACCATGGAGATGGTGATGTCGTCTAGAACCTTCAGAGAAGCAACAGGAGATTGTTGCATCCATCTAGAACCCTTAGAACTACTGTGCTATGATGTCACTCACTTCCACTGGCATTGCAAAGTGTAAACAACAACTCACCTTTGTTTTGTATGTAACCATGGAGATTGTGATGTCGCCTAGAACCTTCACAGAACCAAGTTTTATGAGAATCAGCACTGCCATGAGCAGAACCATCACCGCCATAGGTTGTCAAATAACCCGGATTTAACCAAAACAAGTGAGTCCAATAGGATGCAGACATGTCCTCTATCCTTACAGCTTCCCGTGGCTGTTGGTTTGATACCGTTTGGGGACAACCAAGGAGGCATCTGCAGGCAACAAAGGTAGATGTGTGCTTGTTTCCTATGCAGATCCTAAGCCCAGTGTCACATGCAAGTAGGAGGAGTAAGAAGGGTTCCTGGCAAATCCGGGTTATGGATTGCATTTAAAAATGCTCCATCAGAGTGCAATGGGCTTCTGTCTTGCTGCTTAGCAATAATGATATGGGTTTATGGTATGCTGTGTGTACTGGTGGGTGACAGCCAGAGTGTGTATGGGAGGCTGCCAGCCAGCCTCCCTTCCTACAAGCAGTGATAGTGCACATGAAGGGGACATTGTTGGGCCCGCCCCTTTCACGGTTATCGCTTCTCAGCTTTTTGGCTAAGATCAAGTGTAGTACCTTTCCTGTTAGTTGGCGGTGTGGAAGACCACCAAGGCAGGATTGGGAACCACACAGTAGGACGGGTGTACCAGGAATGGCTGTATAACACAGCAGTCATCCCCGATGAGACCTGTTCCCTGCTGGATCTGGCCTAAAGGTCCGGGTAGAGTGAAGGCTGAAGTGCACAAGTGCCCTCGGAGTGGTGACCCCAGGGTGCCAAAATTCACTTGGGATTGGCAACCCCACTTGAATGAAAGCACATAAGACGCACTTTTTCTCTCACTCTTCTGGGCACTCATCCTTAGTATCCCGGCCTTCCGGCTAGGATCGGGGAATTTTTATAGATCCGGTTGGATGTCCGGGCAGTATTACACACTGCGCACATCCACTTATTTATTTATTTTTTTGTCACTGTGTCCACTTTTTGTGTTTGTTTGTCCACTAGGATTTGGTAGGGTGCGGGAGCCCTTCTGGGTGTCCCTCCTGCCGGTCTAGGGGAGGTGTTTGTGGCCATTAGGTTCCTCACCTCCCTGCTATACCCCATGGCATCCTGTTTAGGCAGGATGCCAAACCGGTTTTACTGGTTCCTTGGTGACAACCTGGTTAACGCCTAGTTGTCTGCCGGGAACACTTTTGGTCCCTGAGTAGATTCGGCGAAAGGGGACATCATATCTGGAACCTTGCAGGTGCCTTTTGGCCCGGAAGCGAAGGGTTTGGTTTGTTGGGGGCCTCTCTCCTTTCAGAGAAGGGCTTGCGATAGACCGCATCCTCGTGGGAACACTTGCAGTTTTTACTTGCACTTGGGTGATTTGAGAGCACGTACCTCGGCTTTCAAAAAGAAAATAAAAAAATACAGGAGATCTGGTCAGAAGGCACTCAGGTACTCCTATCCTCGGCCTTGTGGGATCGCCCAGGTTTATTGCCTGGGTTTCACCCACTTGTTGCTATTGGGGAGAGGGCTTAGTCCCAGGGTAACGGGTTGCGATCGCCTCTCAAGACCTTCGGGTTGAGAGAGGTTTGTTGCGTACTAGGTGCATTCTGAGCGATAACATCATATGAACCATGGAGGAAGACCTTGATCCTGGTTCTGTACTGGCTTATGCCCTGATAAAGCATACAATACGGGTGATTTTATCTGGCAATGCAGCAGACACACGTGGCATGAGACACGTCATAGATGACGTGCTCAATAAGTTGCTGTTTGTGCAGAAGAATGAGATTTTGGCCATCCAGGACTTCCCTAAGCGGAGGATCTATGATGTCACTATGAGAGAAAAAGGAATTTTCGAGGATGCGATGAGGAGAATTCCAGAGAGGAACGATCCATGGCTTGGGGGTGTCCAGATTATCGAGACTTGATGAGACTAAAATATACTCCCCTTTTACAACCCAGCATGAAATAGTATCGTTCCTGGCAGCCTATTTTATAAAGGGGGAGTTTAAGGGCAAGATTTTGAATGACTGTGGAGTTTGGACCTCAAAATGGCATTTCCTTGTCACGTGTGTTAAAGACTCTAGTTTTCCAGGGGGTCTACGTATGCTGCCAGCCTGTTTTAAACTTAATAATGTTGCGACCTCTTTTATTCTGGGATGCCAAGCTTCTGAAGAAGGTGGCAAAATTATGGGCACGAGAAGGAGAACTGTGACAGCTCCTGTAAAAAATGTGGAAGCAAAGAGCACAATACAGTAGAGTACAGAAAAGGTTTAAGATGTAATTTTTGCCGTCACTTTGATCACATCTATGCTTCCTGCCCCAACAGACCAGACAGAAGAGAGCAGCAAGGGCAACCCAAAAGAGGTAAGCCGTGAGAAGGAGACACCAGAAGAACCCCCACAAGAGCGAGAAGAGGGAGAGGCACAGGAGGGATGGGAGACCCCAAAAGAGAGGAGGCACGCTAGAGGGACAGCTGACGGCCACCTCCAAAGAGGATGCAATGGGAAAGGAGGAGGCCAGTTCTGCCCCTGCGTGTTCTCCTGCTCGGGGTCCCCCGGAGAATGAGAGCGAGCGCATTGGCACTGAAGTTAAGCAAAGGAGGGGCTCCAAGACGTGTCCAGACTCGAGGGTGGTCCAGGAGGAGCCGATGGAGGTCCCCGCTGAAATGGGGGCCACAAGTGAAGCTCCTCCACAGGTCCCGCTAGTGGATATCCCCCCTCCCCCCAGCCAGGAGGAGGTGTTAGGGGTGACCACCCTTGAGGTCCCCGAAACGGACCTAAGTGAACACCCGACCCCTATGGAGGGGCAAGCGGTGAGTGAAGAAAATGAGCTTGGAGCCCAAAAGGTTATCGTGCCAATGCGTATGACGTACACTCCTGTGGCCTCCGTGTGGGATGGTTTAAGCGAAGGCAGTTCCTCTCCGGCTTCCTCGATGTGCACAGGGGAGTCTGATGCGGGGGGCCATGAGAGTTCCAGTCAAGTCTCTGGCTTATAAGATTGAACTCGAGCCTCTCTTTTCTAATCTCCAATGGCTGAGTTATCCGGATTGTCAATGAATGTGAGAAGTTTAAGTGTGAGAGCGAGACGGGTTGCCCTTTTCAATTATTTATCTATTTTTGCTGCTTCTGTCTTTTTCCTACAGGAGTGCGGCATCCCACATTGCTTAAACTATAACAAGTATAAGAAAGATTGGGTACACGGTCCATCAGTCTGGTCTGGATCTAATGAATCCAGATAAGCAGGGGTCGCCATACTTTTTAAAGGAAATATTTTTATTGATTTTATTCATGAGATTTTACCAGGCAGAATTTTATTGGTTAAAGCTTTTATTGATGGTATTAAATGGCAGTTTTAAAATTTTTATGGTTCGCCAGATAAAAATGAAAGAGCTAGAATGCTAGAGATTTTACCCCTTTTTATTAACAACTCTGAACCTCTTATTTTAGCAAGTGATTTTAATTGTATTTTAAGGGGGGAGCACCGTTTTTCCAGCTCAGTAGGAACTACGACAAAACGTCCTCTATGTTAAAGAATGTGATTTTAGACTTTAAACTTACTGATGTTTTCAAGAAATGTAATAGTATTTTACCTGAGAAAGACGGTGTGACCTGGAGCAACGCAAATTGCAGCTTCAGGATTGATTTTATCTTCTGCTCTTATCAAATACTGCCTCTTAATTGTGATGTTTTAGCCAATGTTTTATCTGACCATAAGCTTTTATCTTTTAACCCCTTCCCGACCTATGACATACCTGTACGTCATGGGTGGCAAGGTGTTCCCGACCCATGACATACAGGTACGTCATGAACATTACTGCCGCTACTCGCGGCATCCCGCAGCGCCTGGAAAGATGGTGGCTATCACTGATAGCCAGCCATCTTACCGTGCGACCACGGGGGGTTTCATCCCCCACCCCCCCCCCCCCCGAGCAATCGCTGCTATCAGCTAGTCAAGCAGCGCGGTGTGTGAGTTCCGAGCACGGGGATCGGGACACACACCGCTCTGCTAAGTGTCCCTGACCCGTCCCCCGGCATCACTTACCCGTCGGAGCGGTGTCCCGAGCGGTCCCGGCGGTCCCGGCGTCCTCCATGCGGTCCCGGCTGCGCTGCGTCCCGGAGGTGAGTTTCCGGCAGCAGTGCAGCATCTTCATTGGCAGCAGTGAGATCGCCGTAAAGCGATCTCACTGCTGCCTCTGAGAGTTTCAAAACTGCAACTCCCAGCATGCCCAGACAGCCTTTGGCTTTCTGGGTATGCTGGGAGTTGTAGTTTTGCAACATCTGGAGGTCCACAGTTTGGAGACCACTGTATAATGGTCTCCAATCTGTGCTCTTCCAGATGTTGCAAAACTACAAATCTCAGCATGCTCAGTCTGTCCAGGCATGCTGGGAGTTGTAGTTCTCTAACATCTGGAAGAGCACAGATTGGAGACCATTATACAGTGGTCTCCAAACTGTGGACCTCCAGATGTTGCAAAACTACAACTCCCAGCATGCCCAGACTGCCCAAGCATGCTGGAAGTTGTAGTTCGGCAACATCTGATCCTTCAGATATTGCCGAACTACAACTTCCAGCATGCCTGGGCAGTCTGGGCATGCTGGGAGTTGTAGTTTTGCAACAACTGGAGGCACACTAGTTGGGAAACATTGTCCGTTTCCTACCTCAGTGCCTCCAGCTGTTGCAATTGTTGCAAAACTATAACTCCCAGCATGCACTGACAACCCATGCATGCTGGGAGTTGTAGTTTTGCAACAGCTGGAGGCACACTGGTTTGGAAACACTAAGTTTGGTTGCAAAACACTTGAAAGTTTATTACTTAACTTAGTGTTTCCAAACCAGTGTTCCTCCAGCTGTTGCAAAACTACAACTCCCAGCATGCACGGACAGCCAAAGGGCATGCTCGGAGTTTGCAACAGCTGGATGTTTGCCCCCTCCCCCGAATGTGAATGTACAGGGTACACTCACATGGGCGTAGGTTTACAGTGAGTGCTGCAAGTTTGAGATGGCGCAAATTTTGCGCTGCAGCTCAAACTTACAGCGGCAAACTTGCTGTGAACCTCTGCCCATGTGACTGTACCCTAAAACACTACACTACACTAACACTAACCTAAAATAAAAAGTAAAAAACACTACATATACACATACCCCTACACAGCCCCCCTCCCCCCAAAAAATGAAAAACGTCTGGTACGCTACTGTTTCCAAAACGGAGCCTCCAGCTGTTGCTAAATAATAACTCCCAGTATTGCCGGACAGCCATTGACTGTCCAGGCATGCTGGGAGTTTTGCAACAGCTGGAGGCACCCTGTTTGGGAATCACTGGCGTAGAATACCCCTATGTCCACCCCTATGCAAATCCCTAATTCAGGCCTCAAATGCGCATGGCGCTCTCTCACTTTGGAGCCCTGTCGTATTTCAGGGCAACAGTTTTGGGACACATATGGGGTATCACCGTACTCGGGAGAAATTGCCTTACAAATTTTGGGGGGCTTTTTCTTCTTTAACCCCTTATGAAAAGGTGAAGTTGGGGTCTACACCAGCATGTTAGTGTAAAAAAATAAATTTTTTACACTGACATGCTGGTGTTGCCCTATACTTTTCATTTTCACAAGAGGTAAAAGGGAAAAAAGACCCTCTAAATTTGTAGTACGGAGATACCCCATATGTGGACGCAAAGTGCTCTGGGGACGCACAACAAGGCCCAGAAGGGAGAGTGCACCATGTACATTTGAGGCGATTTGCACAGGGGTGGCTGATTGTTACAGCAGTTCTGACAAATGCAAAACAATAAATATCCATATGTGACCCCATTTTGGAAACTACACCCCTCACGGAATGTAATAAGGGGTGCAGTGAGCATTTACACCCCACTGGTGTATGACAGATTTTTGGAACAGTGGTCTGTGAAAATGAAAAATAAAATTTTTGATTTGCACAGTCCACTGTTTCAAATATCTGTCAAACGCCAGTGGGGTGTAAATGCTCACTGCACCCCTTATTAAATTCCATGAGGGGTATAGTTTCCAAAATGGGGTCACATGTGGGAGGGGTCCACTGTTCTGGCACCATAGGGGCTTCCTAAATGGGACATGCCCCCCAAAAACCCTTTCAGAAAAACTCACTCTCCAAAATCCCATTGTCGCTCCTTCCCTTCTGAGCCCTCTACGTCGCTCGCCGAACACTTTACATACGCATATGAGGTATTTCCTTACTCGAGAGAAATTGGGTTACCAATTTTAGGGTGATTTCTCTCCTTTTACCCCTTGTAAAAATTCAAAAATTGGGTCTACAAGAAAATGCGAGTGTAAAAAATGAAGATTTAGAATTTTCTCCTTCACTTTGCTGCTATTCCTGTGAAACACCTAAAGGGTTAAAACACTTACTGAATGTCATTTTGAATACTTTGGGGGGTGCAGTTTTTATAATGGGGTCATTTATGGGGTATTTCTAATATGAAGACCCTTAAAATCCACTTCCAACCTGAACTGGTCCCTGAAAAATTACGATTTTGAAAATCTTGAGAAAAATTGGAAAATTGCTGCGGAACTTTGAAGCCCTCTGGTGCCCTCCAAAAGTAAAAACATGTAAAAAATGTTATGCAAACACAAAGTAGACATATTGTATATGTGAATCAATATGTAATTTATTTGGAATATCCATTTTCCTTTCAAGCAGAGACTTTCAAAGTTAGAAAAATGCACAAATTTTCAAAATTTTCATGAAATTTTTAGATTTTTTACCAAGAAAGGATACAAATATCAGTGAAATTTTACCGATAACATAAAGTAGAATATGTCACGAAAAAACAATCTCGGAATCAGAATGATAAGTAAAAGCATTCCAGAGTTATTAATGTTTAAAGTGACAGTGGTCAGATTTTGAAAAAATGCCCAGGTCATAAAGGTGAAAATGGGCTGGGTCATGAAGGGGTTAAGGTGAGAAGTGATTTTAAAAAGAAAACTGGTCAGAATGCCTGGAAGCTGAATGTGTCTCTTTAAGAAATTCCGCAGGTTTTATCTGATTTTATCACCTTCTACGGGGATTGCAGATGGGTAAGAGATCCCAAAACTCCCATCAGTATATGGTGGGAGAAGATGAGGTTAAAAATAAGAGGTTTTTTTAATCAAAGTTGTTGTCTCAAAGGCTAAAGAGAAGCACGAGTTTTACTCTCTTCTCAATACCCGTCTGCAGACCCTGTACAAATTTAGAGACAATGATATTGATGTAGAAAATGATGATATAAAAAAATATTGATGTTGATTTTATGAATGACTCATTGAAGGAGATTACAAATGTTTTAGATCCTGTGTCCCAGTCTCTTTTACTGAGGGAGATCTCGGAACAGGAGATTTTAGAGACTATTAAAAGTTTTAAATTAGGTAAAGTGCCTGGCCCTGACATTATACCCATTGAGTTTTATGTAGTCTTTTATGGTATTTTAAAAGACTATCTTTTCTCCCTTTTTACTGAGGTTTTTAAGTCAAAGGCCCTCCCAGGATCATGGAGGAAGGGTGATGTCTCCTTGCTTTTTAGGAAAGGAGACCGGTCTGAGCTGAAGAACTGGAGACCAATCACCCTCCTCAATTGTGACGGCAAAACTGTGCGCAAACAGATTAAAGAGCGTAGTAGAAAAAATTATTCATTAAAATCAGGTCTGTGGGGAACCTGGGAGGAGCATATGGGAGAATCTTAACCTTGTGAAGGATGTGGTATGTGACACAAAGTCCAGGGGAGGTAAACTTGCTATTTTATCCCTGGACTTTGATGGAGTATCACATTTTTATCTTTTTAAGGTTTTAGAGAAAATGGGTATACCCAAAGGTTTTTTATTGTCTCTTAAAGCTTTTTATAATGACTGTACAAGTAGAATTTTAGTAAATGGTTTTAAGACACAGGAAGTATTTTTAAAATACGGAGTGAAGCAGGGGTGTCCCTTGTCCCCACTGCTTTTTATTTGTGCGCTAGAGCCTCTTTTGTGCGCCCTGAGAAGAGACAAACAGATACGAGGGGTCCCCCTGCCAGGAGGAGGGGGACTAGAGGCTAAAGCAGTGGGGTACATGGATGATGTTGCGATACTGTGCAGGGACGCCCCGTCGCTTCAAAAATCTTTTAAACACACAATATTTTTGCTGTTCCTCCGGTTTTAAAGTTAATTTTAACAAAAGCAGTTTTTTTAATATAGCAGAAATGGTTTTACAAGATGTGCCAGTTCCTGTGTCTAATTCTGTACAGATTTTTGGAGTCTCCTTCGATGAGTCAAATAATGGTTTTACCAGTTGGGACTTGGTGGCTCAAAAAATTTATACGAAAATTTGCATGAGGAAATTAACGATGGAAGGGAAAATTTTAATTATTCAAATGGTAATTTTACCTATTTTATTATACTTACATAAGTATGGTCTTTCCACCCCCTGAAGTGATCTTAAACAAAATTATTAAAGCCTGTTTTACTTTTTTTTGGAGCTCCAGGTACGAAAAACTAAAAAGAGAAATTGTAATGAAGCCGAAAGGTAGGGGTGGAATGGATTTCCCTGACATCAAAGGGTTCCTTTTTATTAAGTTTTTTAGTATGTGTGTTACTGCACTTTTTAAGGAAAATTACTGGTCTTATTTTATCCATTTTTATACAGGTTATTATATGCGTAAGCAGGGTTGGTTCTCTACTGTTTTAACATGTCCCTAGTCTTAACCTTCCCCAACAGTACAACATTTTAGAGAAAACTTTTAATCTGTATAATTTTAACGGTAAAAGCGTCCAGTATGTAATGAATAATAAGAAAGTATTGACAGATTTTAGAGAAAGTGGTTTTATTGCGCCTATTAGAAATTTTAATGAGGAACAGTGTAAAAAAAATTAGGAAAATGGTGATTAACTATCTTTTTAATTCACAGAAGGATCTGGCTTGGAGCTGCATGCACGAGCGTCTTCCATGCCGGGAATTCCAGCACCAAAGAAGGATGGCCAACTGCCCGAGGGAGGGCTGCCAGGAACCCGAGACCGTGTACCACCAGCTTTGGACTTGTTTTTATGCTCAACACGTATGGACTAAAATACTACCTCTGGCACAAAGGATTACTGGATTGAAAGGTTTTAACATTGCAATTGTTTTTTATGATTGTTTGGAATGCCCAACACGGACTCAGGAAGTTATGGCATGGAAGATCATAAACTGTGTAAAGGCAGCTGTTACGCCGAGCGCTCCGGGTCCCCGCTCCTCCCCGGAGCGCTCGCTACACTCTCGCTCCCGCAGCGCCCCGGTCAGATCCACTGACCGGGTGCGCTGCGATACCGCCTCCAGCCTGGATGCGATTCGCGATGCGGGTGGCGCCCGCTCGCGATGCGCACCCCGGCTCCCGTACCTGACTCGCTCTCCGTCGGTCCTGTCCCGGCGCGCGCGGCCCCGCTCCCTAGGGCGCGCACGCGCCGGGTCTCTGCGATTTAAAGGGCCACTGCGCCGCTGATTGGCGCAGTGGTTCTAAGCAGTGTGTTCACCTGTGCACTCCCTATGTATACCTCACTTCCCCTGCACTCCCTCGCCGGATCTTGTTGCCATTGTGCCAGTGAAAGCGTTTCCTTGTGTGTTCCTAGCCTGTGTTCCAGACCTCCTGCCGTTGCCCCTGACTACGATCCTTGCTGCCTGCCCCGACCTTCTGCTACGTCCGACCTTGCTTCTGCCTACTCCCTTGTACCGCGCCTATCTTCAGCAGTCAGAGAGGTTGAGCCGTTGCTAGTGGATACGACCTGGTCACTACCGCCGCAGCAAGACCATCCCGCTTTGCGGCGGGCTCTGGTGAAAACCAGTAGTGACTTAGAACCGGTCCACTAGCACGGTCCACGCCAATCCCTCTCTGGCACAGAGGATCCACCTCCTGCCAGCCGGCATCGTGACAGTAGATCCGGCCATGGATCCCGCTGAAGTTCCTCTGCCAGTTGTCGCCGACCTCACCACGGTGGTCGCCCAGCAGTCACAACAGATAGCGCAACAAGGCCACCAGCTGTCTCAACTGACCGTGATGCTACAGCAGCTACTACCACAGCTTCAGCAATCATCTCCTCCGCCAGCTCCTGCACCTCCTCCGCAGCGAGTGGCCGCCTCAGGCCTACGACTATCCTTGCCGGATAAATTTGATGGGGACTCTAAGTTTTGCCGTGGCTTTCTTTCACAATGTTCCCTGCACTTGGAGATGATGTCGGACCAGTTTCCTACTGAAAGGTCTAAAGTGGCTTTCGTAGTCAGCCTTCTGTCTGGAAAAGCTCTGTCATGGGCCACACTGCTCTGGGACCGCAATGACCCCGTCACTGCCTCTGTACACTCCTTCTTCTCGGAAATTCGAAGTGTCTTTGAGGAACCTGCCCGAGCCTCTTCTGCTGAGACTGCCCTGCTGAACCTGGTCCAGGGTAATTCTTCCGTTGGCGAGTACGCCGTGCAATTCCGTACTCTTGCTTCAGAACTTTCCTGGAATAATGAGGCCCTCTGCGCGACCTTTAAAAAAGGCCTATCCAGCAACATTAAAGATGTTCTGGCCGCACGAGAAATTCCTGCTAACCTACATGAACTCATTCATCTAGCCACTCGCATTGACATGCGTTTTTCCGAAAGGCGTCAGGAGCTCCGCCAGGATATGGACTTTGTTCGCACGAGGCGTTTTTTCTCCCCGGCTCCTCTCTCCTCTGGTCCTCTGCAATCCGTTCCTGTGCCTCCCGCCGTGGAGGCTATGCAAGTTGACCGGTCTCGCCTGACACCTCAAGAGAGGACACGACGCCGCATGGAGAATCTCTGCCTGTACTGTGCCGGTACCGAACACTTCCTGAAGGATTGTCCTATCCGTCCTCCCCGCCTGGAAAGACATACGCTGACTCCGCACAAAGGTGAAACAGTCCTTGATGTCAACTCTGCTTCTCCACGTCTTACTGTGCCTGTGCGGATATCTGCCTCTACCTTCTCCTTCTCCACTAAGGCCTTCTTGGACTCCGGATCTGCAGGAAACTTTATTTTGGCCTCTCTCATCAACAGGTTCAACATCCCAGTGACCAGTCTCGCCAGACCTCTCTACATCAATTGCGTTAACAATGAAAGATTGGACTGTGCCGTGCGTTACCGCACGGAACCCCTCCTAATGTGCATCGGACCTCACCACGAAAAAATTGAGTTTTTGGTCCTCTCCAATTGCACTTCCGAAATTCTCCTTGGACTACCCTGGCTTCAACACCATTCCCCAACCCTGGATTGGTCCACAGGGGAGATCAAGAGTTGGGGTCCCTCTTGTTTCAAGGACTGCCTTAAACCGGTTACCAGTACTCCTTGCCGTGACCCTGTGGTTCCCACTGTAACCGGTCTCCCTAAGGCCTATATGGACTTTGCGGATGTTTTTTGCAAAAAACAAGCTGAGACTCTACCTCCTCACAGGCCTTATGACTGTCCTATTGACCTCCTCCCGGGCACTACTCCACCCCGGGGCAGAATTTATCCTCTCTCTGCCCCAGAGACTCTTGCTATGTCTGAGTACATCCAGGAAAATTTAAAAAAGGGCTTTATCCGCAAATCCTCCTCTCCTGCCGGAGCCGGATTTTTCTTTGTGTCCAAAAAAGATGGCTCCCTACGTCCTTGCATTGACTACCGCGGTCTTAATAAAATCACGGTAAAGAACCGCTACCCTCTACCTCTCATCTCTGAACTCTTTGATCGCCTCCAAGGTGCCCACATCTTTACCAAACTGGACTTAAGAGGTGCTTATAATCTCATCCGCATCAGAGAGGGGGATGAATGGAAAACGGCATTTAACACTAGAGATGGACACTTTGAGTATCTGGTCATGCCCTTTGGCCTGTGCAACGCCCCTGCCGTCTTCCAAGACTTTGTTAATGAAATTTTTCGTGATCTCTTATATTCCTGTGTTGTTGTGTATCTGGACGATATCCTGATTTTTTCTGCCAACCTAGAAGAACACCGCCAGCATGTCCGCATGGTTCTTCAGAGACTTCGTGACAATCAACTTTATGCCAAAATGGAGAAATGTCTGTTTGAATGTCAATCTCTTCCTTTCCTAGGATACTTGGTCTCTGGCCAGGGACTACAAATGGATCCAGACAAACTCTCTGCCGTCTTAGATTGGCCACGCCCCTCCGGACTCCGTGCTATCCAACGTTTTTTGGGGTTCGCCAATTATTACAGACAATTTATTCCACATTTTTCCACCATTGTGGCTCCTATCGTGGCTTTAACCAAAAAGAATGCCAATCCTAAGTCATGGCCTCCTCAAGCGGAAGACGCCTTTAAACAGCTCAAGTCTGCCTTTTCTTCAGCTCCCGTGCTCTCCAGACCTGACCCATCTAAACCCTTCCTATTGGAGGTTGATGCCTCCTCAGTAGGAGCTGGAGCGGTCCTTCTACAAAAAAATTCTTCCGGGCATGCTGTTACTTGTGGTTTTTTTTCTAAGACCTTCTCTCCGGCGGAGAGGAACTACTCCATCGGGGATCGAGAGCTACTAGCCATTAAATTAGCACTTGAGGAATGGAGGCATCTGCTGGAGGGATCAAGATTTCCAGTTATTATTTACACCGATCACAAGAACCTCTCCTATCTCCAGTCTGCCCAACGGCTGAATCCTCGCCAGGCCAGGTGGTCTCTGTTCTTTGCCCGATTTAATTTTGAAATTCACTTTCGGCCTGCCGATAAGAACATTAGGGCCGATGCTCTCTCTCGTTCCTCGGATGCCTCGGAAGTAGAGCTCTCTCCGCAACACATCATTCCTCCTGACTGCCTGATCTCCACTTCTCCAGCCTCCATCAGGCAAACTCCTCCAGGGAAGACCTTCGTCTCTCCACGCCAACGCCTCGGAATCCTCAAATGGGGTCACTCCTCCCATCTCGCAGGTCATGCGGGCATCAAGAAATCCGTGCAACTCATCTCTCGTTTCTATTGGTGGCCGACTCTAGAGACGCATGTTGTGGATTTTGTGCGAGCCTGCACTGTCTGTGCCCGGGATAAGACTCCTCGCCAGAAGCCCGCTGGTCTTCTTCATCCTCTGCCTGTTCCCGAACAGCCTTGGTCTCTGATTGGTATGGACTTTATTACAGACTTACCCTCTTCCCGTGGCAACACTGTTGTTTGGGTGGTCGTTGATCGATTCTCCAAGATGGCACATTTCATCCCTCTTCCTGGTCTTCCTTCTGCGCCTCAGTTGGCAAAACAATTTTTTGTACACATTTTTCGTCTTCACGGGTTGCCCACGCAGATCGTCTCGGATAGAGGCGTCCAATTCGTGTCTAAATTCTGGAGGGCTCTCTGTAAACAACTCAAGATTAAATTAAACTTTTCTTCTGCTTATCATCCTCAATCCAATGGGCAAGTAGAAAGAATTAACCAGGTCCTGGGTGATTATTTACGGCATTTTGTTTCCTCCCGCCAGGATGACTGGGCAGATCTTCTACCATGGGCCGAATTCTCGTATAACTTCAGAGTTTCTGAATCTTCTTCCAAATCCCCATTTTTCGTGGTGTACGGCCGTCACCCTCTTCCCCCCCTCCCTACTCCCTTGCCCTCTGGTGTACCCGCTGTGGATGAAATAACTCGTGATCTTTCCACCATATGGAAAGAGACCCAAAATTCTCTCTTACAGGCTTCATCACGCATGAAGAAGTTTGCTGATAAGAAAAGAAGAGCTCCCCCCATTTTTTCTCCCGGAGACAAGGTATGGCTCTCCGCTAAATATGTCCGCTTCCGTGTTCCCAGCTACAAATTGGGACCACGCTATCTTGGTCCTTTCAAAATTTTGTGCCAGATTAATCCTGTCTCTTATAAACTTCTTCTCCCTCCTTCTCTTCGTATTCCTAATGCCTTTCACGTTTCTCTTCTTAAACCACTCATCATCAACCGTTTCTCTCCTAAACTTATCTCTCCCACTCCTGTCTCCGGTTCTTCAGACATCTTTCCTGTAAAGGAGATACTGGCCTCCAAAAAGGTCAGAGGAAAAACCTTCTTTTTGGTTGACTGGGAGGGCTGTGGTCCTGAAGAGAGATCCTGGGAACCTGAGGACAATATCCTAGATAAAAATCTGGTCCTCAGGTTCTCAGGCTCCAAGAAGAGGGGGAGACCCAAGGGGGGGGTACTGTTACGCCGAGCGCTCCGGGTCCCCGCTCCTCCCCGGAGCGCTCGCTACACTCTCGCTCCCGCAGCGCCCCGGTCAGATCCACTGACCGGGTGCGCTGCGATACCGCCTCCAGTCGGGATGCGATTCGCGATGCGGGTGGCGCCCGCTCGCGATGCGCACCCCGGCTCCCGTACCTGACTCGCTCTCCGTCGGTCCTGTCCCGGCGCGCGCGGCCCCGCTCCCTAGGGCGCGCGCGCGCCTGGTCTCTGCGATTTAAAGGGCTACTGCGCCGCTGATTGGCGCAGTGGTTCTAATCAGTGTGTTCACCTGTGCACTCCCTATGTATACCTCACTTCCCCTGCACTCCCTCGCCGGATCTTGTTGCCATTGTGCCAGTGAAAGCGTTTCCTTGTGTGTTCCTAGCCTGTGTTCCAGACCTCCTGCCGTTGCCCCTGACTACGATCCTTGCTGCCTGCCCCGACCTTCTGCTACGTCCGACCTTGCTTCTGCCTACTCCCTTGTACCGCGCCTATCTTCAGCAGTCAGAGAGGTTGAGCCGTTGCTAGTGGATACGACCTGGTCACTACCGCCGCAGCAAGACCATCCCGCTTTGCGGCGGGCTCTGGTGAAAACCAGTAGTGACTTAGAACCGGTCCACTAGCACGGTCCACGCCAATCCCTCTCTGACACAGAGGATCCACCTCCTGCCAGCCGGCATCGTGACAGCAGCTCAATGGAAAGCCAGAAATATCTTATTATTTAAACACAAACTTTTATCTGTGAAGGACATTTTATCTATTTGTCTTAATGAAATGTATTTATACTTTTTATTAGACAGAATTTTTTTTCCCTTTTATTGCTAGAAAATGGGATTTTAATGAATGGAACACTATTTTATAAGCCACTAAGTGCCCATTTTTAAGTGTATTATGATTTTATGCTGTTAAAATGTTTATTTGGTAAATTTTGTTATTATGATTGTTTTTTATAAGTTATTTATGAGAACAATTATTTATTCATATACACTTTGTTAAAATGTTAAACTTTCAATAAAGATACCCCGTAAGGGGTAGCCAAGTTAAAAAAAAAATCTGTTCTTATCAGTTTAATATCTGATACGTCCCCTATCTGGGGACCATATATTAAATGGATTTTTGAGAACGGGGGCCAATTTCAAAGCTTGCTTCCGTCGCCCTATGCATTGACCCGATATGGCAGTATCTTTGGGTACAGTGCACCACCCCATTACAGTGTTAAAAAGAAAGATTCCTTGTTTCATTGCTACTTGCTTGCTTGCTGGCTAGCTAGTCATGTGGGCCTTGCTGCTGCAGCCGAAAAACAAAAGGTGGTGCCGCTTGTGTCTGGCCACTGTTGGAGAATCCAGGCACAGGACTGACTGCTTGCTGCTGAATGAATGGCCTCCTTAATTGGATAATCTCAGCAGCCAGCACACCTGTGCAGGTTGGACATGACATGATAGGTAGCTGTCTTTTAGCTGGTGGTTGCTGAATTTTCCTAATTGACATACATGGGGGTTTCATGGCTGTTCACACAGGTGTGTCATTGTTGTTGATTGACCATGCATTGGTTCTGTGGTATTGGAAAGATAAAAACAAATGTTTCCGGCCATCTGTTGCACTAATGTATAGCTCATCAGCTGGCTGTCTATTTCCCGCATCAATATAGACCAAACTACAGAGGGTTAGGCTAGTCTATTGTGCGCCTAATGTATCAAAAGGCGCAAGGCCCTTGATAAATTTTGTGTACAGACTTTGAGATCTATGCTTTAGACTGTATTTAAACCTGCTCCAACATGGTCTGACATTTTGGCATACTTTCAGCCGATGCGACTTGTTGCTGAAAAGTCGCTTATGATATATTCAGCACCAATGCATAATGTTCTAAAAATCCTCTAGAGCAAACGTCGCAGAAATGTCGCACATATTTAGACTGCGACTTTCTGTGCGACAAATTTAGACAGGAAAAACCAGTCTAAATCCTTTGATAAATATCCCCCAGTGTCTCCATCTGCTGGCGGTATTGAATAAGCATTGCTGCAATGATAGGGTCTGAATAAGATGAAGAATAAGAAGAAACATAAGAATAATATGCAGAGAAAAAAGGAGGAAGGAAGAAAAACATGTAAAAATGGAAAAAAATATTAAGAGGAAAAGAAGGGAGAAAAAGGTGAAAACGGGTTTAAAAATGAATTCGGCGAAGAAATATATATATATATATATATATATATATATATACACACACATATATAAATGTATTCTCAATTGAGATATTGCTGCTGCATCCAGGACCCTTAGCACTGGGCTATGATGTCACTCAATACCACTGACATCGCAAGATGTAAGCAACATCTCACCTTTGCTGTGTATGTAACCATGGAGATGGTGATGTCGTCTAGAACCTTCAGAGAAGCAACAGGAGATTGTTGCATCCATCTAGAACCCTTAGAACTACTGTGCTATGATGTCACTCACTTCCACTGGCCTTGCAAAGTGTAAACAACAACTCACCTTTGTTGTGTATGTAACCATGGAGATTGTGATGTCGACTAGAACCTTCACAGAACCAACAGCTTTATGAGAATCAGCACTGCCATGAGCAGAACCATCACCGCCATAGGTTGTCAAATAACCCGTATTTAACCCAAACAAGTGAGTCCAATAGGGTTCAGGCTTGTCCTCTATCCTTACAGCTTCCCGTGGCTGTTGGTTTGATACCGTTTGGGGACAGCCAAGGAGGCATCTGCAGGCAACAAAGGTAGGTGTGTGCTTGTGTGTGTGTTTCCTATGCAGATCCTAAGCCCAGTGTCACATGCAAGAAGAAGGAGTAAGAAGGAATCCTGGCAAATCCGGGTTATGGATTGCATTTAAAAATGCTCCATCAGAGTGCAATGGGCTCCTGTCTTGCTGCTTAGCAATAATGATATGGGTTTAGGGTCTGCTGTGTGTACTGGTGGGTGACTGCCACCCAGCCAGAGTGTGTATGGGAGGCTGCCAGCCAGTCTCTCTTCCTGCAAGCAGTGATAGTGCACATGAAGGGGACATTGTTGGGCCCCTCCTTTCACGGTTATCGCTTCTCTGGCTTTTGGCTAAGATCAAGATCAAGGAAAGGAAGGGACAACGCATCAGATGAGTCCCACAAGAGAAAGATTATCGAGACCTGCTAGACCCCTCAAGCTTCAGATGAAGAGGAGGAGATGGAGCAGGTCTGCGAGAGCCTTCAAGCTTCAGATGGAAAGGAGGAGATGGAGCAGGCCCAAGTGGAGCAGGTCCAAGCGGAGCAAGTCCAAGCTCAGTCTATGGAGGAGCTGCTGCAGGACCCAGAGGTAAAAAAAATCCTAGATACTCCGGCCAACCCGGTCTACGACGAGTTCTTGGAAGGGCGCTATGAGAAGCCACAGGAGCTGACAGGCACCAGAGAAGAGGACCCGCCCGACCAGAGTGGTAACTAGTATCTGAACTAACCTCTCTTTTTATTCCCATGGCTGATCTCAACATCGTCTGCATTAATGTGAGGAGTATTAGAGCTAGGTTTAGATTCCAGACTGTCCTTACATTCCTAGATTCTCAGAGGTGTGATGTTTACATGCTGCAGGAATGTGCTTTGTCTGCTTCTAGGTCTTACAACCATCTGGCCAGGCGGTGGCCTCACGGCCCTTCCTACTGGTCTGGTGGGGGTGACAATAGGTCCGCGGGGGTGGCCATCCTGATCAGGGGAGGTAACTTTGCACTTGATTCCGTCCGGGAGCTCGTCTGTGGCAAACTTCTCGTCGCAGACGGTTCCTGGGCGGGTGAGCCGTGCGGCTCATCAATGTGTATGCCTCCCCTGAGAGGGATGTCCGACTGGAAGTTCTCCAGGCCCTGCGGGCTGAACTCGCCTCCACTAGGGCAGTAGTGTTAGGTGGTGACTTCAACTGCCCCATTGAGGTGGACGGGCGCAGTTCTGGCACATCCGCCAACCTGGACGTGACGTCTAAGCTGCTGATTGAGCTGGTGACAGAGGCATCCTTACAGGATGTTGTTGGGTCCATCGGGAATGGCTCCGTAAACTATACGTGGAGTCGTACTCTATGGTCCCCTGCTTCTTCTCTGACCACAGGGCCATTCAATTCCGGGGGACTCTGGGCCATGGATTCCCACCTGGCCCAGGCTCCTGGAAGTTGAATTGTGCCCTGTTGGAGCAGAGGGAGGTCATGGAGTAACTTAGGGATGCGTACCTTGAATGGCGTAATGACAAATGTCTGTTTAACTGCATCAGCCATTGGTGGGAATATGTTAAAGTCGAGTTCCGTTGTTTCTTTCAGGCAAAAGGCAGACAACAGGCATGTGCGAAGAAGTGGGACTTCAGGAAACTGCAGCGCGAGCTGCGGTCCCTGCAGGACCTGCTCCAGTGTGGCTGGGACGTCAGGGAGGAGCTGGAGGAGACCAAAAAGAGCTTGAAAAGGCACTTTGAGGAGGAATCCAATTGAATCGTCTTTCGTTCCAAGGTGGAGAACCTGGAGAAGGGTGAGAAGTGTAACTCTTTCTTTTTCAGGAAGCTCCATGCTGGCCACACGCCCCTGACTTAGCTACGAGATGAGACCGGACACATGAGGAGGGGCAAGGAGGAGGTAGTGGGGGTCGTCTCCGACTTCTACAGCAACCTCTACGCCCCAAAGTCATCCGACCCCGAAGCCGCCGAGAGGTTCCTGTCAGGTATCACTAACGTGGTTGATCCCGCAGGTGCGGCGGCTATGGACGATCCCTTGACGGTGGGGGAGCTGCTCTCTGCCACTAAATCCTTTAAGCCCGGCAGGACCCCGGGCAGTGACGGTCTCCCGGCCGAGCTCTATGTAGCGCTGGGTGACCTGATCTGTCCGGACCTGTTGGAGGTGTACGAGGAGATGGTGGTGGGGGGCAGAATGCCTCCGTCATTGAGGGAAAGGATGATCACGATCTTGTATAAGCGGAAGGGGGAGAAATGTGACCTGAAAAACCGGCGTCCCATCTCTCTCCTGAACGTGGACTACAAGATCCTCGCCAAGGTTCTGGCCAACAGGCTGAAAACTGTCATCGGGCAGATCGTCCATCCGGACCAGACCTGCGGCATTCCTGGTCGCAGGATTGCTGACAGCCTTGCCCTTGTGAGAGACACGGTCCATTACATCCAGGATCGTGGTGGCCGCGCCGCCCTGGTCAGCTTAAATCCGGAGAAGGCGTTCGACCATGTCTCCCACGCATTCATGGACAGGGCTTTGCGCAGGCTAGGTCTGGGGAAGATGTTTTGCTCTTTTGTTAACGTCATGTATTTTGACATTTACGGCATGGTGCTGGTGAATGGCTGGAAGACTAACCCCTTTCCCATCCTTTCAGGGGTTAGACAAGGCTGCCCTCTTTCACCTCTTCTTTTTGTTTGTGTTATAGAGCTCTTCGCTGAGACTATCCGGCAGAATGGAGAGATCAGAGGGATCACCGCACCAGGACCAGATCGCTACGAGGTCAAGTGCTCGCTCTACATGGACGACGTGACCGTCTTCTGTGCTGACCAGCGTTCGGTGACTGCACTCGTCCAGACCTGCGAGGACTTCGGCAGAACTTCGGGGGCAAAAGTCAACTGCGGGAAGTCGGAGGCCATGCTCTTCGGGGAATGGCACCTGGCTTCTTCCGCCCCCTTCCCCTTTACTGTTAAGCCGGACTTCATTCAAATTCTTGGAGTCTGGTTCGGGAAGGAAGGAGCGGCCCTTAAGTCTTGGCAAGACCGACTAGGAAAAATGAACTCTAAGATCGGACTGTGGAGCTCCAGAAAGCTCTCTATTGAAGGCAAAGCACTTATTCTGCGGAGTTAAGTTTTGCCTGTGCTCCAGTATACCGCACAGGCCTGGCCTCCCCACACCACCGTTTGCAAGGCCATCACCCGGACAGTGTTTTGCTTCATCTGGGGAAAAATGGACAGAGTCAAGAGGACTGTGATGTACAAGGAGCCCCGCAAGGGTGGGAAGGGAATACCCGATATCCCCACTCTGCTGAGGGCCTCCTTTGCATGTGTCACCGTGCAGCGGACTCTTGTTGAAAAGACTGGCTCAGCGGGCAGGTCCATGTCTCGCTTGTTTCTCATGCCCCTCTGGAGACAGCTGGGCTGGGACAAGTGGGACAGCTCCATCCCTTACAACTGGAACACTCCCTGGTTCTATGGGGATGTTGTACGGTTTGTGAGGAAGCACCTGCTGGAAGGACTGAAACCCGACCTATGGAAGCCGAAGACAATCTACAAGCTCATCCGAGCGAAGGACTTGACCAAGCTGGTTCCGGGACTCCCCGCAGCCACTGCAGAGACAGTTTGGACTAATGTGGCCTCAAAGCGGCTTACCAATGGACACAAGGACTTGTCGTGGATGGCCGCCAAGGGAGAACTCTCTCTCAGGTCGTTCATGCATGCCCGCAACCTGTGCACAACCCGGTACTGCCCCCGGTGCCCCTACGTGGAGGAAACATCTTTTCACATGTTTTGGCAGTGCCCCTTTGCACAGGGTCTGTTGGACGCCCTAGAACATGAACTCAGAGACTCTGTACCCAGGAACTGCCTATCGTACCATTCGGTGCATTACGGTCTGTTCCCTGGGACCCACGACGTGGAGGCCATCCAGGAGGCCTGGCGCCTTATGAACTGTTTTAGGGACGCAGTGTGGCTTGCCAGGAACCGCCTCGTGATCAACAGGGAAAACTTGTCCATCCGGGACTGCCGCAGGTTCATCAAGAACCTGCTTAGAGACTATTCCATCTTGGACAGCCCAGCAGTTTGGCCCTGTGATCTGCCCCCTCCCCACCCCCACATAGTCACCCACACCCCTACCCCGATCACAGATTGTATTGTTTTGTTGTTCGATCTCTTGTGCCCTTCTATTACAGGATTGAGCTGAGTGTTAGAGTAGCATGGTGTGCGATGTATAGCTTAGGGAACCTTTGCTGTGTATTGTTCTGTCATGCTTTGTGTGACTGTAATTTATTGTATGACTTGTAATGACTGAACGGAAAATAAAGCTCTTTCAATCAAAAATTGTATATAAGTCTAAAGTGCAACATCTAGAAGAAAATGAGCAGTGTACACGGTATTTCTTTAAAAAATGCTTTAATGCTAAAGGTGTTTTTAAATCTGTTTTTACCCCTACGGGGGTAGTTTTTGGAGAGGAGATGGTAAAGGAGATTGGCAGATTTTATGAGACACTTTTTAGCAATAAGAGCAGAGCCAGTGAGACGGAGATGAATGATTATTGTAATATTTTGGAGAATAATGTTCCTGTTGAAAAAGTTGCTTTTTTGACTGATGATGTTAGTAAAGGGGAGATCAAGCAGGCCCTGGATAAGATGGCCAAAGGGAAGACACCAGGCTGTGATGGTCTCCCCGCTGAGTTTTATTCTGCATTCTGGAATATTTTAAGTAAAGAGTTTACACGGGTGGTGCAATATGTTTTTAACTCAGGTGTTTTAGCTGAATCTATGAAGAAAGGGGTCATAACATTAATTCATAAAAAAAGGTGATGGCAGAGATCTTAAAAATTGGAGACCTATAACTTTATTAAATTGTGGCTAATAGACTAAGTGATGTAGTGGACCACCTTGTGGGAGAATTTCAAGTTTGTGCAGTACCGAAAAGAAAAATAACAGATAATTTATTGCTTTTAAGAGACTATTTATTACAGTAATTTTAACAAGAATGCACTGTTTGTTGAGTCCATAGATTTTGAAAAGGCTTATGATAAGGTTGCGCATGATTTTATGTTCATTGCTTTAAAATACTTAGGTATTCCAGAAAAGTTATTATCTGTTATTAAGAGTTTTTATCATGGGGAGACAAGTCAAATTTTAGTTAATGGGCAAGTGGGGCCTGCTTTTAATATCTTGTCTGGAGTCAGACAGGGATGCCCACTCTCCCCAATTCTGTTTATATGTGTTATAGAGGGCCTGTTGAAGAATGTGCAGAAGGATAAATGTGTGAATGGTGTTTTTATTCCAGGTAGTGATGGCAATAAGTTAAAGGTTTTCGCTTCTCGGCCTTTTGGCTAAGATCAAGTGTAGTATCTGTTCTTATCAGTTTTTCATGCCGGTGGACTGTGATGCCGGTATGGGGCTGGTGGGGATGGGTGCTGCATGGAGGATGCAGGTGTACCAGGGCTTTCCGGGGTTGGTTCTGAGGAATCAGCTCGATGGCTGCCCCGATGTGACCTGTTCCCTCCGGGTCTCGCCATGAGGCTGAGAGGGTCTAGAGCCAAGGTACTTTTGTGCCTCGGGGAGTGGTGACCCCGAGGTGCCGAAACTCACTGGGAGTATTGGCTCACTGAATTGAAGCACGGGCACCATAATCTCTTCACCTTGTGGCACTCACCTCTTGATTCCCGGCCTTCTGGCTAGGATCAGAGAAATTTTTATAGATCCGGCCGGATGTCCGGGCAGTATATCTGCACACATTCACTTATTTATTTCTTTTTGTCTCACTGTGTCACTTTTTGCGTGTTGTGTGTTCACAGGATTTGTCAGGATGCGGTAGCCCTTCTGGGTGTCCCTCCTGGTGGTCTAGGGGAGGTGTGTGTGGCCATTAGGTTCCGCACCTCCCTTCAAACACCCTGGGTACTCCTGCTTTGGCAGGGTACCTACCGTTATCGGCTCTGCGGGCAGATACCTTGGCTAACGCCAAGGGGGATGCCGGGAGCATTTGTGGTCCCCTAGTAGCTTCGGCGAAAAGGGACATCGAACCTGGAACCTTGCAGGTACCTTCTGGTCCGGAGGCGAAGGGTAAGGTTTGTTGGGGGCCTCTCTCCTATCGGAGAAGGGCTTGCGATAGACCGCATCCTTTGTGCACGTTTTTTTAGTGTAACACGTTTGCACTTTTTCTTGCACTTTGGGTGAATCGAGAGCACGTTCCTCGGCTTTAGATAAAAAAAAAAAAAAGTAAACTAAGTTGAAGGTTTTTTGTGGTATTGCAAAGACAAATGTTTCCGGCCATCCATTGCACTAATGGATTGGTCATCAGCTGGCTGTCTATGTCCCGCATCAATATAGACCAAAGTACAGAGGGTTAGGCTATGCTATTGTGCACCTACCTAATGTATAAAAAGGTGCAAGACCCTTGCTAAATTCTGTGCACAGACTTTGAGATCTATGCTTTAGACTGTATCTAAACCTGCTCCAACATGGACTGACATTTTGGCCTACTTTCAGCCGATGCGACTTGTCTGTCGCTGAAAAGTCGCTTTTTATATATTCAGCACCTATGTATAATGTTGTAAAAATGCTCTAGAAGCTAAAGTCGCAGAAATATCACACATATTTGCCCTGCAACTTTCTGTGCGACAAATTTAGACAGGAAAAATCAGTATAAATCCTTAGAAAATTATCCCCCAATGTTTTCATCTGCTGGCGGTATTGAATAAGCATTGCTGCATTGATAGGGTCTGCATTAGACGAAAAAAAAGAAGAAAAAGAAGAATAATACGCAGAGAAAAGAGGAGGAAAGGAGAAAAACTCGAAAAAACTTGCAAAAAAAGTAAGAGGAAAAGAAGGGAGAAAAAGGTGAAAACGGGTTTAAAAGTGATTTCGGCGGAGAAATATATATATATACATATATATATATATATATATACACACATATATATAAATGTATTCTCCGTTGAGATATTGCTGCCGCTGCTGTGTCCAGGCCCAGGAGCCTCAGCACTGTGCTGTGATGTCACTCAATACCACTGACATCACTAGGTGTAAACAACATCTCACCTTTGCAGTGTATGTGACTATGGAGCTTGTTGGTGATGTCGTCTATGACCTTCATAGAAGCAACAGGAGATTGTTGCATCCATTTAGAACCCTTAGAACTACTGTGCTATGATGTCACTCAGGCCTTGCAAAGTGTAAACAACAACTCCGCTTTGTTGTGTATGTAACCATGGAGATTGTGATGTTGCCTAGAACCTTCACAGAAGCGACAGCTTTATGAGGAGCCTGAGCAGAACCATCACCGCCATAGGTTGTCAAATAACCCAGATTTAACACAAACAAGTAAGTCCAATAGGGTGCAGGCATGTCCTCTATGCTTATAGCTTCCCGTGGGTGTTGGTTTGATACCGTTTGGGGACAGCCAAGGAGGCATCTGCAGGCAACAAAGGTAGGTGTGTGCTTGTGTGTGTGTTTCCTATGCAGATCCTAAGCCCAGTGTCACATGCAAGTAGGAGGAGTAAGAAGGGTTCCTGGCAAATCCGGGTTATGGATTGCATTTAAAAAGGCCCCATCAGAGTGCAATGGGCTCCTGTCTTGCTGCTTAGCAATAATGGTATGGTTTTAGGGTCTGCTGTGTGTACTGGTGGTTGACTGCCACCCAGCCAGAGTGTGCATGGGAAATTGGCTGGCAGCCTCCCTTCCTGCAAGCAGTGATAGTGCACATGAAGGGGACCTTGTTGGGCCCGCCCATTTCACCGTTATCGCTTCTCGGCCTTTTGGCTAAGATCAAGTGTAGTATCTGTTCTTATCAGTTTTTCATGCCGGTGTACCGTAACGCCGGTATGGGGCTGGTGGGGATGGGTGCTGCATGGAGGATGCAGGTGTACCAGGGCTTTCCGGGGCTGGTTCTGAGGAATCAGCTCGACGGCTGCCCCGATGTGACCTGTTCCCTCCGGGTCTCGCCATGAGGCTGAGAGGGTCTAGAGCCGAGGTACTTTTGTGCCTCGGGGAGTGGTGACCCCGAGGTGCCGAAACTCACTGGGAGGATAGACTCACTGAGTTGAAGCACGGGCACCATAATCTCTTCACCTTGTGGCACTCACCTCTTGATTCCCGGCCTTCTGGCTAGGATCAGAGAAATTTTTATAGATCCGGCTGGATGTCCGGGCAGTATATCTGCACACATTCACTTATTTATTTCTTTTTTGTCTCACTGTGTCACTTTTTGCGTGTTGTGTGTTCACAGGATTTGTCAGGATGCGGTAGCCCTTCTGGGTGTCCCTCCTGGCGGTCTAGGGGAGGTGTGTGTGGCCAGTAGGTTCCGCACCTCCCTGCAAACACCCCGGGTACTCCTGCTTGGCAGGGTACCTACCGTAATCGGCTCTGCGGGCAGATACCTTGGCTAACGCCAAGGGGGATGCCGGGAGCATTTGTGGTCCCCTAGTAGCTTCGGCGAAAAGGGACATCGAACCTGGAACCTCGCAGGTACCTTTTGGTCCGGAGGCGAAGGGTAAGGTTTGTTGGGGGGCCTCTCTCCTATCGGAGAAGGGCTAGCGATAGACCGCATCCTTTGTGCACGTTTTTTTAGTGTAACACGTTTGCACTTTTTCTTGCACTTTGGGTGAATCGAAAGCACGTTCCTCGGCTTTAAAAAAAAAAAAAATAAAAACCTTTCCTGTTAGTTGGCGGTGTGGAAGACCACCAAGGCAGTATGGGTGTACCAGGGATGTCTGTATAGCACAGCAGTCATCCCCGATGAGACCTGTTCCCTGCTGGATCTGGCCTTAAGGTCCGGGTAGAGTGAAGGCCGAGGTGCACAAGTGCCCTGGGAGTGGTGACCCCAGGGTGCCGGAATTCACTTGGGATTGGCAACCCCACTTGAATGAAAGCACATAGCACGCACTTTTTCTCTCACTCTTCTGGGCACTCACCCTTAGTATCCCGGCCTTCCGGCTAGGATCGGGGAATTTTTATAGATCCGGTCGGATGTCCGGGCAGTATTACACACTGCGCACATCCACTTATTTATTTATAAAATTTTTGTCACTGTGTCCACTTTTTGTGTTTGTTTGTCCACTAGGATTTGGTAGGGTGCGGGAGCCCTTCTGGGTGTCCCTCCTGCCGGTCTAGGGGAGGTGTTTGTGGCCATTAGGTTCCTCACCTCCCTGCTATACCCCATGGCATCCTGTTTAGGCAGGATGCCAAACCGGTTTTACTGGTTCCTTGGTGACAACCTGGTTAACGCCTAGTTGTTTGCCGGGAACACTTTTGGTCCCTGAGTAGCTTTGGCGAAAGGGGACATTGTACCTGGAACCTCGCAGGTGCCTTTTGGCCCAGAGGCGAAGGGTTTGGTTTGTTGGGGGTCCTCTCTCCTTTCGGAGAAGGGCTTGCGATAAACCGCATCCTCGTGCACGTTTTTTTTGTGTGAACACTTGCACTTTTTACTTTCACTTGGGTGATTTGAGAGCACGTACCTCGGCTTTCAATAAAAAATAAAAAAAAGTTAAAGGTTTTCGCACCCAGGCCCAGGCTCTTGGAAGTTGAATTGTGCCCTGTTGGAGCAGAGGGAGGTCATGGAGGAACTTAGGGATGCGTACCTTGTATGGCGTAATGACAAATGTCTGTTTAACTGCATCACCGATTGGTGGGAATATGTTAAAGTCGAGTTCCGTTGTTTCTTTCAGGCAAAAGGCAGACAACATGCGTGTGCGAAGAAGTGGGACTTCAGGAAACTGCAGCGCGAGCTGTGGCCCCTGCAGGACCTGCTCCAGTGAGGCTGGGACATCAGGGAGGAGCTGGAGGAGACCAAAAAGAGCTTGAAAAGGCACTTTGAGGAGGAATCCAAGTGAATCGTCTTTCGTTCCAAGGTGGAGAACCTGGAGAAGGGTGAGAAGTGTAACTTTTTCTTTTTCAGGAAGCTCTTTCTCGTACACCTCCGTGCTGGCCACACGCCCCTGACTGAGCTACGAGAGGAGACCGGACACATGAGGAGGGGCAAGGAGGAGGTAGTGGGGGTCGTCTCCGACTTCTACAGCAACCTCTACGCCCCCAAGTCATCCGACCCAGAAGCCAACGAGAGGTTCCTGTCAGGTATCACTAACGTGGTTGATCCCACAGGTGCGGCGGCTATGGACGATCCCTTGACGGTGGGGGAGCTGCTCTCTGCCGCTAAATCCTTTAAGCCTGGCAGGACCCCGGGCAGTGACAGTCTTCCGGCCGAGCTCTATGTAGCGCTGGGTGACCTGATCTGTCCGGACCTGTTGGAGGTGTACGAGAAGATGGTGGTGGGGGGCAGAATGCTTCCGTTGTTGAGGGAAAGGATGATCACGATCTTGTATAAGCGGAAGGGGGAGAGATGTGACCTGAAAAACTGGCGTCCCATCTCTCTCCTAAACTTGGACTACAAGATCCTCGCCTAGGTGCTGGCCAACAGGCTGAAACCTGTCATCGGGCAGATCGTCCATCTGGACCAGACCTGCGGCGTTCCTGGTCGCAGGATTGCTGACAGCCATGCCCTTGTGAGAGACACGGTCCATTACATCCAGGCTGCCCTCTCCCTCTCACCTCTTCTTTTTGTTTGTGTTATAGAGCTCTTTGCTGAGACTATCCGGCAGAATGGAGAGATCAGAGGGATCACCGCACCAGGACCAGATCGCTACGAGGTCAAGTGCTCGCTCTACATGGACGACGTGACCGTCTTCTCCGCGACCAACGTTCGGTGACTCCACCCGTCCAGACCTGCGAGGACTTCGGCAGAGCTTCGGGGGCAAAAGTCAACTGCGGGAAGTCGGAGGCCATGCTCTTCGGGGAATGGCACGCCCCCTTCCCCTTTACTGTTAAGCCGGACTTCATTCAAATTCTTGTAGTCTGGTTCGGGAAGGAAGGAGCGGCCCTTAAGTCTTGGCAAGACCGACTAGGAAAGATGAACAATAAGATCGGACTGTGGCGCTCCAGAAAGCTCTCGATTGAAGGCAAGGCACTTGTCCTGCAGAGTGAAGTTTTGCCTGTGCTCCAGTATACCGCACAGGCCTGGCCTCCCCATACCACCTTTTGCAAGGCCATCACCCGGACAGTGTTTTGCTTCATCTGGGGCAAAATGGACAGTCAAGAGGACTGTGATGTACAAGGAGCCCCGCAAGGGTGGGAAGGGAATACCCGATATCCCCACTCTGCTGAGGGCCTCCTTTGCATGTGTCAGCGTGCAGCGGACTCTTGTTGAAAAGAATGGCTCAGTGGGCAGGTCCATGTCTCGCTTGTTTCTCATGCCCCTCTGGAGACAGCTGGGCTGGGACAAGTGGGACAGCTCCATCCCTTACAACTGGAACACTCCCTGGTTCTATGGGGATGTTGTCCGGTTTGTGAGGGGGCACCAGCTGGAAGGACTGAAACCCGACCTATGGAAGCCGAAGACAATCTACAAGCTCGACCGAGCTGGTTCCAGGACTCCCAGCAGCCACTGCAGAGACAGTTTGGACTAATGTGGCCTCAAAGCGGCTTACCAATGGACACAAGGACTTGTCGTGGATGGCCGTCAAGGGAGAACTCTCTCTCAGGTCGTTCATGCATGCCCGCAACCTGTGCACAATCCGGTACTGCCCTCGGTGCCCCTACGTGGAGGAAACATCTTTTCACGTGTTTTGGCAGTGCCCCTTTGCACAGGGTCTGTTGGCTGCCCTGGAACATGAACTCAGAGACTCTGTACCCAGGAGCTGCCTATTGTACCATTCGGTGCTTTACGGTCTGTTCCCTGGGACCCACGACGTGGAGGCCATCCAGGAGGCCTTGCACCTTATGAACTGTTTTAAGGACGCAGTGTGGCTTGCCAGAACCGCCTCATGATCAACAGGGACAACATATCCGTCTGGGACTGCCGCAGGTTCATCAAGAGCCTGCTTCGAAACTATTCCATCTTGGACAGCCCGGCCATTGATGAGGAAGAGGAGGAGTGAAGACCCCTCTCCTTCTCCCATGTCTCCTTGAAGATATAGCCCAGCAGTTTGGCCCTGTGATCCGCCCCCTCCCCACCCCCACATAGTCGCCCACACCCCTTCCCCGATCACAGATTGTATTGTTTTGTTGTTCGATCTCTTGTGCTTTTCAATTACAGGATTGAGCAGAGTGTTAGAGTAGCATGATGTGCAATGTATAGCTTAGGGAACCTTTGCTGTGTATTGTCATGCTTTGTGTGATTGTAATTTATTGTATGACTTGTAATGACTGAACGGACAATAAAGCTCTTTCAATAACAATACAGGAGATCTGGTCAGAAGGCACTTGGGTACCCCTCTCCTCGGCCTTGTGGGATCGCCCAGGTTTATTGCCTGGGCTTCACCCACTTGTTGCTATTGGGGAGAGGGCTTAGTCCCAGGGTAACGAGTAGCGATCCAGGTTCTGTGCCGGCATATGCAAGGATCAAAAACACTGTGAGAGTCATTCTCACGGATGATACCAAAAGGACTTGCTCGGTGGTGTTTTCAGAATACAGAAGGGCGAGAAGGGTGCAGCTTTGCTTGGGGAGAAGATGGCTAGAAGGGTGGAGGAGTGTTTAAACTAGGGACTTGGGGGGAGGGAACCTACAGCAAAGAGGGGGAAGATAGTGTAGATAGAGAGGAGGGAATTATAAATGTACCTGGGGGTGGAGCGGAGTGAGGGGTTAGAATAGTTAATAGGAATAAGCTTCATAGGAAAATAAAACTTACACCCTTGAATCCCATTAACCCCAATAACATAAAGGATGGAAATGTAAAGTGTATGTTCACAAATACCAGAAGCCTAGCAAATAAAATGGGGGAGCTTGAGGCCTTGATACTGGAGGAACATATTGATATAGTTGGGGTCACTGAGACATGGCTGGACTCCTCGCATGACTGGGCTGTCAATCTGCAGGGGTTTACATTGTTTCGCAAGGATAGAATGAACAGAAAAGGTGGTGGAGTCTGTCTGTATGTAAGAAGTGGTATGAAAGTCAGTGCGAGCGATGCCATAGTGTGTGATGATTCTGAGGATGTGGAATCATTGTGGGTAGAATTACAAAAGGAGGGAAATACTGAAAAAATTGTATTTGGTGTAATCTACAGACCCCCTAATATCACTGAAGAGATAGAAGTTCGGCTTCATAAACAAATAGAGAGGGCCGCCCGGGCAGGTACAGTGGTAATAATGGGAGATTATAACTATCCAGATATAGATTGGCCCATAAAATTATCCTGCAATAAATTTAGGAATTGTCGCCCCTTTGTAGTTTTAGCCAACCCCGGACCCCAGTTTGTGGAGGACCCAACAAGAAGTGATGCCTTGTTGGATCTGATCATTTCCAACAACGCAGAGCTGGTTGGTAATGTAACTGTGCGGGAAAACCTTGGTAATAGCGACCACAATATAGTTACTTTTGACTTAAAATGTAGAAAACAAAGACAGGCGGGGAAGGCAAAAACATATAACTTTAAAAATGCAAATTTCCCTGGGCTGAGGGCTGCACTACAGGACATAGACTGGAGGGAGGTGTTGTCAAATACTGATACAGAATTTAAATGGGACATCTTTAAATCAACTCTAAATAACTATACAGCTAAATATATACCAAAGGGGAACAAATATAAACGATTAAAACTAAATCCTACATGGCTGACACATGATGTTAAAATAGCAATAAACAACAAAAAAATAGCCTTCAAAAAATACAAATCTGATGGGTCAGTTATAACATTTAAACAGTACAAGGAGCTTAATAAAATCTGTAAAAATGTAATAAAAACAGCAAAAATTCTAAATGAGAGACAGGTGGCCAAAGAAAGCAAAACTAATCCTAAATATTTTTTTAGATATATAAATGCAAAAAAACCAAGGACAGAGCATGTAGGACCCCTTAATAATGATAATGGAGAGGTTGTCACAGGCGATCAAGAGAAGGCGGAGCTACTGAATGGGTTCTTTAGTTCTGTATACACTATGGAAGAAGGAGCTGACATTGGCCAGGTCAGTGCTGGTAACACATCATGTAATGTACTGAACTGGCTTAATGTAGAGATGGTACAAGGTAAGTTAAGTGATATAAATGTAAGCAAATCCCCAGGACCGGATGGACTACACCCAAGAGTTCTTAGAGAGGTAAGTTCAGTAATATCTGTACCCCTGTTCATGATATTTAGAGATTCTCTGGTGTCTGGTATTGTGCCAAGGGACTGGCGCAAGGCGAATGTGGTGCCAATCTTCAAAAAGGGCTCTATGTCTTCCCCAGGAAACTATAGACCGGTAAGTTTACCGTGCATTGTGGGTAAATTGTTTGAAGGACTTATAAGGGATTACATACAGGAATACATAGGGGATAATTGTATTATAAGTGATAGCCAGCATGGGTTTACTAAGGATAGAAGTTGTCAAACCAATCTAATTTGCTTTTATGAAGAGGTGAGTAGAAGCCTTGACAGAGGAATGGCTGTGGATATAGTGTTTCTGGATTTTGCTAAAGCGTTTGATACTGTCCCTCATAGACGTCTGACAGGTAAGTTAAGGTCTTTGGGTTTGGAAATTTTAGTTTGTAACTGGATTGAACACTGGCTCATGGATCGTACCCAGAGAGTGGTGGTCAATGATTCGTACTCTGATTGGTCCCCGGTTATTAGTGGTGTACCCCAAGGTTCAGTACTGGGACCGCTGTTGTTTAATTTATTTATCAATGATATAGAGGATGGTATTAACAGCTCTGTTTCTATCTTTGCAGATGACACCAAGCTTTGTAGCACAGTACAGTCTATAGAGGATGTTCATAAGTTACAAGATGACTTGGATAGACTAAGTGTCTGGGCATCCACTTGGCAAATGAGGTTCAATGGGGATAAATGTAAAGTTATGCATCTGGGTACTAATAACCTGCATGCATCGTATGTCTTAGGGGGGATTAAACTGGCAGAGTCACTGGTAGAGAAGGATCTGGGTGTACTTGTAGATCACAGACTACAGAATAGCATGCAATGTCAGGCTGCTGCTTCCAAAGCCCGCAGGATATTGTCATGTATCAAAAGAGGCATGGACTCAAGGGACAGGGACATAATACTCCCCCTTTATAAATCATTGGTACGGCCTCACCTGGAATATGCTGTTCAGTTTTGGGCACCTGTCCATAAAAGGGACACTGCGGAGTTGGAAAGGGTGCAGAGACGCGCGACTAAACTAATATGGGGCATGGAACATCTTAGCTATGAGGAGCGATTAAAGGAGTTACAATTGTTTAGTCTTGAGAAGAGACGTTTAAGGGGGGATATGATAAACGTATATAAGTATATTAATGGCCCATACAAAAAATATGGAGAAAAACTGTTCCAGGTTAAACCCCCCCAAAGGACGAGGGGGCACTCCCTCCGTCTGGAGAAGAAAAAGTTTAGTCTCAAGGGGCGACATGCCTTCTTTACCGTGAGGACTGTGAATTTATGGAACGGTCTACCTCAGGAACTGGTCACAGCAGGAACAATTAACAGCTTTAAAACAGGATTAGATACATTCCTGGAACAAAATAAGATTAATGCTTATGAAGAAATATAAAATCTCATCCCTTCCCCAATATCGCGCCACACCCCTACCCCTTAATTCTCTGGTTGAACTTGATGGACATATGTCTTCTTTCGACCGTACTAACTATGTAACTATGAGATATTGGCAATCCAGGACTACCCGAAGCGTAAAATTTTTGATGTGACGTTCACACAAAATGGCATCCACAGAGATTTTGTTACCAGAGCGGCTGCGAGTAAAGACAAAAAGCTTCAGGGTGTCCGGATTATTGAGCACGTCCTAGATGATATCAAGCTGCTGGTAGTAAAGATGTATTCCCCTTTCGCCAACCTACACGATGTTGAGACATTTTTACGAGTCTATTTTAGTTAGGTTGAGTGCAGAGGAAAAATCATGAACAGCTGTGGCATCTGGACATCTAAGTGGAGATTTCAGGTTACATGCAAAAAAGATGCCAGATTGCCAGGGGGAATACAACTACCACGAGCTCGTTTTAAAATAAATAATATGTGTGGCAGGGATGCCAAGCTACTGCAGGAAGTGTCACAGATATGGACACACAAAAGAGAACTGCGAAAGTACATGCAAAAAATGTGGTAGCACACAGCACGAGACAGAGGAATGCACAAGAGGAGGGAGGTGCAATTTCTGTCAACAACTCGGTCACCTTTTCTCCTCTTGTCCCCACAGACATAGGACGGAGCAGCAGTAGCAACCCTGGAGGCAGCAAGGACAGCAACCGGGACACCAGCCGAGGCAAGCAGAGCCAGTGATTACCCCCCCCCCCACAAGAGCGAAGATCTGGGTGGAGAGGTGAAGGTTAAAAGGCGGAGGGGCTCCAGAAGACTCTATGCGGAGGCGGTCCAGGGGGAGCCGATTGAAGTACCTGCGGATGCAGGGAACCCAAGTGACGTTCCTCCACAGGTCCCCGTAGGAGCCATTTAATGAGCCATTCGCGGTTTCACTGTACCAGCCGTGTTTACTTACACGTGCATGGCTTAATCTTTGAGACAAGCATATGCTACTGCCAGGAGGAGGTTTCAGGGGTGACCGTCTCTGAGGTACCAAGTGAACACCCGACCCCTATGGAGGGGCAAGAGGTGGAAGAACCCAATGAGTCTGGAGCCCTGATTTCCAGGATGCCCGAGAACAACTATGCCTCAATCATGATGGAGGAGGGGGGTCGGCTGAGTGATGGTGCCTCCTCTCCTGCTTCCTCTATGCGTACAGTTGGGTCGGATTTTGGGGGGTATGAGGCTTCGGAGGGGGAATCAGAGGTGTAAGACGTTTTCGTATACATTCCCATGGCTGAGTTGTCTGGTCTGTCCTTGAACGTGAGAAGTGTGAGCGCCAGAGTAAGAAGGGTTGCCCTATTTAATTACTTGTCGGTTTTTGCTGCTTCCGTCCTTTTCCTGCAGGAATGTGGCATTCCGCACAGATTAAATTATAAGGAGTATGAAGATGATTGGGCGCACGGTCCATCAGTCTGGTCTGGATCAAATGAGTCCAGATCAGCAGGGGTCGCCATACTTTTTAAAGGGAACGTTTTAATTGAGAGTTTTAGCAAAATTTTACCAGGCAGAATTTTATTGGTCAGCGCTTTTATTAATGGTATTAAATGGCAGTTTTAAAATTTCTATGGCTCTCCCGATAAGAATGAAAGAATAAAAATGCTGGAGATTTTACCCCTTTTTATTAACAATTCTAGTCTTGTTTTAGCAGGGGATTTTAATTGTATTTTAAGGGGGGAACGCCGTTTTTCGAACGCAGTGAGTAGGAACTATGATAAGACTTCTTTTATGTTAAAAAACTTGATTTTAGATTTTAATCTCACTGATGTCTTTAATAAATATAATTTTAACGTACCAGAGGAAGACGGTGTTACATGGAGCAATGCAAGCTGTAGCTCCAGGATAGATTATTTTTTGTTCTTATCAAGTACTGCCTTTGCGATCTTTTTACCAATGTTTTTTCTGACCATAAATTATTGTATTTTAAAGTTAAAAGTGATTTTAAAAGGAGAACCGGTAGGAATGCCTGGAAGTTAAACGTGTCCCTTTTAAAAGATTTGCAGGTCTTATCTGATTTTATCACCTTTTACAAGGAATGCAGACGAGTAACAGACCCCAACACTCCCACCAGTATCTGGTGGGAAAAAATGAAACTAAAAATAAAATAATTTTTTATTCGTGTTGGGGTTAGGAAAGCTAAAGAAAAACGTGAATTTTATAATATCCTAAATACTCGTCTGCAAACCCTGTACAAATTCAGAGCACATGGGATGGAGGTGGAGAAGGAGGTACAAGATCTTAAAAAAGAAATAACTAAGTGCCTGGAGCAGAAAGGAAAATAAATTATCTTTAGGTCTCGAATACAGCATCTTGAGGAAAACGAGACCTGCTCCAGGTATTTTTTTAAGAAAATATATGAAAATAGAAGGTTAATAGAAAACATTGAAGGAGTGAATGATGTACAAGGTATTTTAAAAAAGGTGCAAGAGTTTTATGCAGATCTTTTTAATGTAAAACACATTGATGAATGTTTGATGAATGATTCGTTAAAGGAGATCACCAATTTTTTAGATCCTGTCTCACAGTCTTTTTTATTGCAGAATATTTCGGAGCAGGAGATTTTAGAGACCGTCAAGAGTTTTAAAACAGGTAAAGTGCCTGGGCCGGATGGTATACCCATTGAATTTTATGTTACTTTTTATGGTTTTTTTAAAAGAAGATTTGTTCTCCCTTTTTACTGAAGTCTTTAAGTCTAAAACCTTCCCAGGCTCATGGAGGAAGGGTGATGTCTCCCTGCTATTCAAAAAGGGAGACCGGTCGGAACTCAAAAATTGGAGACCAATCACCCTTCTGAACTGCGATATAAGATAATGGCGAAACTGTGTGCTAACCGCGTAAAGAATGTAATCCATAAAATAATCCATACAAATCAAGTCTGTGGGGTGCCTGGAAGGAGTATATGGGAGAACCTAAACCTTTTAAAAGATGAAATTAGTGACACCAAATTAAGAAAAGGAAAGCTGGCGGTTTTATCTATAGATTTTGAAAAAGCTTTCGACAGGGTGTCGCATTTTTATCTTTTTAAGGTTTTAGAGAAAATGGGCATACCTGATGGCTTTTTATTGTCTCTTAGAGCTTTTTATGATAACAGCACTAGTAACATTTTAGTAAATGGTTTTAAGACACAGGGCGTGATTTTGAATTCCGGAGTGAAGCAGGGGTGTCCCTTGTCCCCACTACTCTTCATTTGCGCAATAAAGCCTCTTTTATGTGCAATACGAAAAGATAAGCACATCCATGGGGTCCCCCTGCCAGGAGGAAGGGGACTAGAGACGAAGGTAGTGGGGTACATGGATGATGTTGCAGTGTTTTGCAGGGACACCCCATCGCTTCAGAAGACGCTAAAACAGATTCAATATTTTAATTGTGCCTCCGGTTTTAAAGTCAAGTATAACAAAAGTAACATTTTAAACATAGGCGGTGCAGATTTTAGGTGTCTCCTTTGAAGAGTCTAATAATGGTTTTAATAGCTGGGACTTGGTGGCTCAGAAAAAAAATAAGAAAATATGTATGTGGAACATGCAAGAACTGACAATGGAAGGGAAGGTTTTAATTACAAAAATGGTGCTTTTACCTATTTTATTGTACTTAAGTCTGGTTTTCCCACCCCCCGAAATGGTTTTAAAGAAAATAACAAAAGCATGTTTTACTTTCTTTTGGAGTTCTAAGGGCGAAAAATTAAAGAGAGAAATTGTGATAAAACCGAACTCCAGGGGCGGTAAGGATTTTCCAGATTTTAAAGCTTTCCTTTTAATAAAGTTTTTTAGCATGTGTTTTACTACTGTTTTTAAAGATAGCTACTGGTCTTATTTTGTTTGTTTTAATACTGGTTATTTTATGCGTAGGCCCGCTGGTTTTCTACAGTTTTAAGTTGCCCTTATTCTTTGAATTTACCCCCTCAATACATGGTTTTAGAAAAAATGTTAAACTTATATAATTTCAAAGGTAAAAGTGTTCAGGATTTGTGCAATAGCAAAAAATTACTAAAGGATATAAAAGAAGCCAGTACCGTGACTCCCATCAAAAATTTTAACGAACAGAAGTGTATACAGATTTGGAAGATGTTGAGTATTAATTATCTTTTTAATTCACAGAAGGACCTGGCCTGGAGCTGCGCACACGAGTGTCTTCCATGCCGGGCATTCCAGCACCGAAGAGGATTATCCTACTCTGCAATCTGCCCGAGGGAGGAATGCCGACAAGAAGATACCGTGCACCACCTAATATGGACTTGTTTTTACTCGCAGCAAATATGGACAAAGATACTCCCTCTGGTAAAAAGGATAACTGGACTAAAAGACTTGAATATTGCAGTGGTTTTTTATGGTTGCCTGGAATGCCCAACACGGACTCAAGAGACTATGGCATGGAAGATCATAAACTGTGTGAAGGCAGCTCTGTGGAAGGCCAGAAATATTTTATTGTTCAAGCATGAGGTTTTATCTGTGAAGGATATTTTATCTATTTGTTTTTCTGAAATGTACCAGTACTATCTTTTAGACAAGAAGAGATTTCCGCTTTTATCTAGAAAATGGTTTTTAAAAGAATGGAATTCTATCTTGTAAAGCCACCAAGTGCCCATTTTATGTTTTAATAAGTTGTGTAACTGTATTTATTGACATATTTGCACAACTTTGTTAACATTATTACATTTTTAATAAAGTTGCCCCATAAGGGGAGTCAAGTAAAAAAAAAAATCTGTTTATCAGTTTCATACTGGTGGAGAAGTCCCACCGTTGTGGTGCTGGTGGGGATGGGTGCTGCATGGAGGGGGCAGTTGTACCAGGGCGTTCCGGGTCTGGTTCTGAGGAATCAGCTCGATGGCTGCCCTGATGTGACCTTTTTCCTCCGGGTCTCGCCATGAGGTAGAGAGGTGTAGAGCAGAGGTACTTCTGTGCCTCGGGGAGTGGTGACCCTGAGGTGCCGAAACTCACTGGGTGTTAACTCACTGAGTGAACGCACTGCACCAAACTCTTCACCCTTGGCATCCCGGCCTTCTGGCTAGGATTCGGGAAATTTTTATAGATCCGGCTGGATGACCGGGCAGTATATCTGCACTTATTTATTTTTTGTGTTTTGTCACTGTGACACTTTTACGTGTTGTTTTGTACACAGGATTGGCAGGATGCGGTAGCCCTTCTGGGTGTCCCTCCTGGTGGTCTAGGGTAGGTGTGTGGCCATCAGGTTCCTCACCTCCCTGCAAACCCTGGCCATCTTGGCTTTGGTCAAGATGCCATCAGTATACGGCTCCTCGACTGATACCTTGGTTAACGCCTAGGTTGAAGCCAGATGCATTTTCGGCCCCTTAGTAGCTTTGGCGAAAAGGGGCATCAAACCTGGATCCTTGCAGGTGCCTTCTGGCCCGGAAGTGAAGGGTAGGTTTGTTGGGGGGCCTCTCTCCTGTTGGAGAAGGGCTTAGCGATAGACCGCATCCTTTGTGCACGTTTTTTTTAGTGTGACACGTTTGCACTTTGGGTGAGAGAGAGCACTTGCCTCGGCTTTAAAAAAAAAAAAAAAAAAAAATCTGTTCTCATCATACTTACCTGGCAGGGGAGATACCATGATCACAAAGGCGATCTGAAGAACTCCCAACATTGTGGTAAAGATTTTGCGTAGTACGATTGCAGTACTTTTCGTTCTGATTAGAACTGCAATTCTCAAGAGCATACCACCCGAAGATCATCTCCTGCCTGCCTCGGAACATCTGAAAAAGGAGAAGATCTTGAAGACTGCAGCTCCGGAAGAAGCCGACGAAGAATTTGGAAGAAGGAAATCGGCGGTGAATTCCGGAACTGCGGCGAAGACGAAGGCGGCGCAGAATCTTTTCCAAGAAACTCGCTGCCTCTGGAGAAGGATTTGCATAGCTCCTCCCACCCGGGAAAGAAGACTTTGCGAAGCCTCTCCACAAGCAAGGAAGCAGAAAAGAGCCTGCTGGAAGAAGCCATGGCCTCAACTAGCAAGTTCACCCAGGAGGCTGCAGGGCAAGGCCTGGAGGTCCAGCCCCAACCACAGCAAGCTTCAACCTCCACCACAGCAAGGCAGAAGGGCGGCAGAATCCCCAACCTTGAAGCTCAAACCCTGGAGCCCTGGATGAGGCAGACTGTTGCCTTGAAGCTGAAGCCTGTGTACGGAAGGGTGCCGGACATGTCCCACGACGTGTCCTGCAAGAAGATGCTGGCGGATCAAGGCTTCTCCACGGCTGATACCCTTGGAATAGCAACGTTCATGACCGGAATCTTCTATATCACCTTTGCCACCATTGGGACCTGTAGAAGATACTGGGAGGCGGTGAAAGCGGCTAGTCGCGAATCCCCTTTCTCTCGCTTTGTGGGCAACTGCCCTATTCAAAGAGAAGAGAGGCGGGTGACGGTCTCAATGCGGCACCCACACACCGCAGGCACGGACATCTCGACCTTCCTGAAGCGCTTCTGCGCCATGGTGTCCCTCACTCCCACTGGAATCCTAACCTCCCTAGGATACTGGACCTGCAAGTGGTCTGTGGTCGTCAGACTGAACAAGAACCTTGCTTCTCCAGATGGACTACAGCACCTGCAACCGACATTCTCATTGGGCAACTCCACAGGACTTATCTTCTACCCGGACATGCCGCAGACCTGCAGGAGATGGGGCAAGATGGGCCACTAGGGCAAGGACTGTAAGGAGGATGCCTGCAGGTCACACGACCAAGGATTGCCCCAAGAGCAAGACCTGCAACCTCAGCGGAATGGCGGCCCACAGCTACAAGGACTGCCCCCAGAGGGAGAGAACATGGGCATCTGTGGCAGCGAGAACACCGAAGCCAGCCCCAGCTCCAGAGCCAGCAACATGGATGGCCAAGCCGACCAAGAAGGCGAAAGCCACCACCCCTGCCCCATTGAGGTGGACGGGCGCAGTTCTGGCACATCCGCCAACCTGGACGTGACATCTAAGCTGCTGATTGAGATGGTGACAGAGGCATCCTTGCAGGACGTTGTTGGGTCCATCCTCCCTAAACTATACGTGGAGCTGCCCCGATGGCTCACTCCGTTCTCGGATAGACTTCATCTTCACTTCGAGAGCAGTCAGAAAGGTGTCGTACTCTATGGTTCCCTGCTTCTTCTCTGACCACAGGGCCATTCGATTTCAGGGGACTCTGGGCCATGGTTTCCCACCTGGCCCAGGCTCCTGGAAGTTGAATTGTGCCCTGCTGGAGCAGAGGGAGGTCATGGAGGAACTTAGGGATGCGTACCATGAAAGGAGTAATGACAAATGTCTGTTTAACTGCATCAGCAATTGGGGGGAATATGTTAAAGTCGAGTTCCGTTGTTTCTTTCAGGCAAAAGGCAGACAACAGGTGTGTGTGAAGAAGTGGGACTTCAGAAAACTGCAGCGCGAGCTGCGATCCCTGCAGGACCTGCTCCAGTGTGGCTAAGACGTTAGGGAGGAGCTGGAGGAGACCAAAAAGAGCTTGAAAAGTCACTTTGAGGAGGAATCCAAGCGAATCGTCTTTTGTTCGAAAGTGGAGAACCTGGAGAAGGGTGAGAAGTGTAACTCTTTCTTTTTCAGGAAGCTCCATGCTGGCCACACGCCCCTGACTGAGCTACAAGATGAGACCGGACACATGAGGAGGGGCAAGGAGGGAGTGATGCGGGTCGTCTCAGACTTCTACAGCAACCTCTAAGCCCCCAATTCATCCGACCCCGAAGCCGCCGAGAGGTTCCTGTCAGGTATCACTAACGTGGTTGATCCCGCAGGTGCGGCGGCTATGGACGATCCGTTGACGGTGGGGGAGCTGCTCTCTGCCGCTAAATCCTTTAAGTCCGGCAGGACCCCGGGCAGTGACGGTCTCCCGTCCGAGCTCTATGTAGTGCGTAGCGCTGGGTGTCCTGATCTGTCCAGACCTGTTGGAGGTGTACGAGGAGATGGTGGTGTAGGGCAGTATGCCTCCGTCATTGAGGGAAGGGATGATCACGATCTTGTATAAGCGGAAGGGGGAGAGATGTGACCTGAAAACTGGCGTCCCATCTCTCTCCTGAACGTGGACTACAAGATCCTCGCCAAGGTGCTGGCCAACAGGCTGAAATCGGTCATCGGGTAGAGACCAGACCTGCGGCATTCCTGGTCGCATGAATGCCGACAGCCTCGCCCTTGTGAGAGACACGGTCTATTACATCCAGAATCGTGCCCGCGCCGTCCTGGTCAGTTTGGATCAGGAGAATGTGTTTGACCGTGTCTCCCACGCTTTCATGGGCAGGGCTTTGCGCAGGCTGGGTCTGGGGAAGATGTTTTGCTCCTTTGTTAACGTCATGTATTTCTATATTTACAGCACGGTGCTGGTGAACGGCTGAAAGACTAACCCCTTTTCCATCCTTTCAGGGGTTAGACAAGGCTGCCCTCTTTCACCTCTTCTTTTTGTTTGTGTTATAGAGCTCTCTACTATTCTACTATCTGGCAGAATGGAGAGATCAGAGGGATCAACGCACCAGGACCAGATCGCTACGAGGTTAAGTGCTCGCTCTACATGGACGACGTGACCGTCTTCTACGCTGACCAGCGTTCGGTAGCTGCACTTGTCCAGACCTGCGAGGACTTCGGCAGAGCTTCAGGGGCAAAAGTCTACTGCGGAAAGTCGGAAGCCATGCTCTTCGGGTAATGGCACCTGGCTTCTTCCGCCCCCTTCCCCTTTACGGTTAAACCAGACTTCAGTCAAATTCTCGTAGTCTGGTTTGGCAAGGAAGGAGAGGCCCTCAAGTCTTGGCAAGACCGACTAGGAAAGATGAACTCGAAGATCGGACCGTGGAGCTACAGAAAGCTCTCTATTGAGGGCAAAACACTTGTCCTGCAGAGTGAAGTTTTGCCTGTGCTCCAGTATACCGCACAGGCCTGGCCTCCCCATACCACCGTTTGCAAGGCCATCACCCGGACAGTGTTTCACTTCATCTGGGGCAAAATGGACAGAGTCAAGCGGACTGTGATGTATAAGGAGCCCCGCAAGGGGGGGGGAGGGCGTGCCCGACATCCCCACTCTGCTGAGGGCCTCCTTTGCATGTGTCAGCGTGCAGCGGACTCTTGTTGAAAAGACTGGCTCAGCGGGCAGGTCCATGTCTCGCTTGTTTCTCATGCCCCTCTGGAGACAGCTGGGCTGGGACAAGTGGGACAGCTCCATCCCTTACAACTGGGACGCTCCCTGGTTATATGGGGATGTTGTCCGGTTTGTGAGGGAGCACCAGCTGGAGGGACTGAAACCTGACCTATGGAAGCCAAAGACAATCTACAAGCTCATCCGAGCTAAGGACTTTATTGAGCCGGTTCTGGGACTCCCCGCAGCCACTGCAAGAGACAGTTTGGACTAATGTGGCTCCAAAGCGGCTTACCAACGGACACAAGGACTTGTCGTGGATGGCCGTCAAGGGAGGTCTCTCCCTCAGGTCGTTCATGCATGCCCGCGACCTGTGCAGAACCCGGTACTGCCCCCGGTGCCCCTACAAGGAAGAAAAATCTTTGCACGTGTTTTGGCAGTGCCCCTTTGCACAGGGTCTGTTGGACGCCCTGGAACATGAACTCAGAAACTCTGTACCCAGGAACTGCCTATCGTATAATTCAGTGCTTTACAGTCTGTTCCCTGGGACCCACGATGTGGAGGCCATCCAGGAGGCCTGGCACCTTATGAACTGTTTTAAGGACGCAGTGTGGCTTGCCAGGAACCGCCTCGTGATCAACAGGGAGAACATGTCCGTCCGGGACTGCCGCGGGTTCATTAAGAGCCTGCTTAGAGACAATTCCATCTTGGACAGCCCGGCCGTCGATGAGGAACAATATGATAAATGGCAGCCAGCACACCTGTGCAGCCAGCACACCTGTGCAGGTTGGACATGACATGATAGGTAGCTGTCTTTTAGCTGGTGGATGCTGAATTTTCCTAATTGACATACATGGGGGTCTCCTGACTGTTCACACAGGTGTCTTCATTGCTGTTGATTGACCATGCATTGGTTCTGTGTTATTGGAAAGATAAAAACAAATGTTTCCGGCTATCCGTTGCAAGAATGGATAGGTCATCAGCTAAGAGGCATTTGTTTTTACAAACTGCTGCTCACAACCAATGATGCAATATAGTGGGGGGTATTTATCAAAGCTGGCGTTCTATGTCCCGCATCAATATAGACCAAACTAAGGCACAAGGCTCTTGATGAATTCTGTGCACAGACTTTGAGATCTATGCTTTAGACTGTATTTAAACCTGCTCAACATGGTCTGACATTTCGGCGTGCTTTCGGGCGATGCGACTCGTCGCTGAAAAGTCGCTTTTGATAAATTCAGCACCAATGCATAATGTTCTAAAAATCCTCTAGAGCAAAAGTTGCAGAAAAGTCGCACATATTTAGGCTGCGACTTTCTGTGCGACAAGTGTAGACAGGAAACAGTCTAAATCCAGTGTCTCCATCTGCTGGCGGTATTGAACAAGAATTGCTGCAATGATAGGGTCTGAATAAGACGAAGAAGAAAAATAAGAATAATACGCAGAGAAAAAAGGAGGAATGAAGAAAAATTAAGAGGAAAAGAAGGGAGAAACAGGTGAAAATGGGTTTAAAAATGAATTCGGTGAAGAAATATATATATATATATATATATATATATATATATATACACATGAAGGGGACATTGTTGGGCCCGCCCCTTTCACGGTTATCGCTTCTCGGCCTTTTGGCTAAGATCAAGTGTAGTAATACAGGAGATCTGGCCTTGGTCCGGGTAGAGTGAAGGCCGAGGTGCACAAGTGCCCTGGGAGTGGTGACCGCAGGTTGCCGGAATTCACTTGGGATTGGCAACCCCACTTTTTCTCTCACTCTTCTGGGCACTCACTGAGTATCCCGGCCTTCCAGCTAGGATCGGGGAATTTTTATAGATCCGGTTGGATGTCCGGGCAGAATTACACACTGCGCACATCCACTTATTTATTTTTTTGTCACTGTGTCCACTTTTTTTGTTCATTTGTCCACCAGGATTTGGTAGGGTGCGGTTGCCCTTCTGGGTGTCCCTCCTGCCGGTCTAGGGGAGGTGTTTGTGGCCATTAGGTTCCTCACCGCCCTGCTATACCCCGTGGCATCCTGTTTCGGCAGGATGCCAAACCGGTTTTACTGGTTCCTTGGTGACAACCTGGTTAACATCTAGTTGTCTGTCGGGATCACTTTTGGTCCCTGAGTAGCTTCGGCGAAAGGCGACATCGTACCTGGAACCTTGCAGGTGCCTTTTGGCCCAGAGGTGATGGGTTTGGTTTGTTGGGGGGCCTCTCTCCTTTCGGAGAAGGGTTGCGATAGACCGCATCCTCGTGCACGTTTTTTTGTGTGAACACTTGCACTTTTTACTTGCACTTGGGTGATTTGAGAGCACGTACCTCGGCTTTCAATAAGAAAAAAAAATACAGGAGATCTGGTCAGAAGGCACTCGGGTACCCCTCTCCTCTGCCTTGTGGGATCGCCCAGGTTTATTGCCTGGGCTTCACCCACGTGTTGCTATTGGGGAGAGGGCTTAGTCCCAGGGTAACGGGTTGCGATCACCTCTCAAAGTCTTCGGGTGGAGAAAGGTTTGAGCAAATTGGCTGGTTGGTTGGAGCGGAGAGAACCAGACCAAAACATGAATGAACCATGGATGAAGATCTAGATCCTGGTTCGGTACCGGCTTATGCCCGGATTAAACACACTGTGCGGGTCATTCTCATAGGTGATGTGGCGGATGCACGTGGCATGAGGTTCGTGATAGAGGACGTGCTCGACAAGATTCTTAATGTTTGTAAGCGAGAGATTTTGGCCATCCAGGATTACCCTAAGCGGAGGATCTACGACTGCACTTTCATAGGGGAAGGCGTATTCTTAGATGCGGTAATGAGAATTCCAAAGCAAGATGATCCGAGGCTTAAGGGTATCCAAATTGTCGAGCACGTCCTAGATGACACCAAGTTGATTGTCGTGAAGATGTACTCCCCTTTTGTAAATCAGAGAGAGATTGATGGGTTCCTGGCAGCCTACTTTAAAAAGGTGGAGTTCAGAGGAAAGATCATGAACGACTGTGGTGTCTGGACCTCAAAATGGCGATATCAAGTCACGTGCAACAAAGACCCCACCCTCCCAGGTGGGATACTTTTACCGCCTGCTCGTTTTAAATTAAACAATGTGTGTGGCGACCTCTTTTTTGCGGGAATGCCAAACTCCTGCAGAAGGTGCCAACGTTATGGGCACATAAATGAAAATTGTGAAAGTTCCTGTAAAAAATGTGGAAGCATACAACATGAAACAGAAGAATGTGAAAAGGTTTTGAGATGTCATTTTTGCCGTCACTTTGGTCACGTGTATGCTTCCTGTCCCCACAGACCACAAAGAACCACAGAACAGCAAGGGCAACCCAAGAGAGAAGTCCGGAGACCAGCCTGGGGAAAAGCCAGAGAGGAGGAGCGCCCCCCACAAGAAGTGGTAAGCTGGGAGATGGAGACCACGCCCCCCCCCCCCCCCCCCAAAAGAACCCCAGGAGAAAGAGGCACAGGTCGAAAGGGGGTCCCCAAAAAAGAGGAGGCAGGGGAAGAGAAATGCGAGAGGTGCCCGATTCCACCCCAGAAGGTCCTCCTGCTTTGGGTCCCCCTGAGGGCAAAAACCCGGACGGAGTGGCTCCAAAGGGCGTCCAGACTCGGAGGTGGTCCAGGAGGAGCCAATGGAAGTTCCCGTCATGACGGGGGCTCCAAGGGAAGCTCCTCCACAGGTCCCAGCAGTGGATACCCCTCCTCCTCCCAGCCAGGAGGGGGTTTCAGGGGTGAACATCTCCGAGGTCCCGGAAACGGACCTTAGTACGCAACGACCCCTATGGAGGGGCAAGAAGTGGACGCCGAAAAAGAGAATGGAGCCCAGAAGCTAGTTTTGACAATGTGCTCCGTATATACACCTGTGGTCTTGGAGGAGGGGGGCTGCTCGAGCGATGGTGGTTCCTCTCCAGCTTCCTCTATGTGTATGGTAGAGTCGGAGGTGGGGGGGGGGTTACGAGAGCTCCAGTGCGCAATCTGGTTTTTAAGTTGTGATCTGAGCCTCCCTTTATTACATCTCCAATGGCCGAGTTGTCCGGACTGTCCATGAATGTAAGAAGTATAAGTTCAAGAGCGAGACGGGTAGCCCATTTTAACTACTTATCTATTTTTGCTGCTTCTGTTGTTTTCCTGCAGGAGTGCAGCATCCCGCATAGTCTAAATTATGAAAAGTATAAAAAAGATTGGGTACACGGTCCATCAGTCTGGTCTGGATCTAACGAATCCAGATCAGCAGGGGTCTCCATACTTTTTAAAGGAAATGTTTTTATTGATTTTATTCATGAGATTTTACCAGGCAGAATTTTATTGGTTAAAGCTTTTATTGAAGGTATTAAATGGCAGTTTTTAAATTTTTATGGTTTACCCGATAAAAATGATAGAGCACGGATGTTAGTGATTTTACCCCTTTTCATCAATGATTCTGAACCTCTTATATTAGCAGGTGATTTTAATTTTATTTTAAGGGGGGAGCACCATTTTACCAATTCAGTAAGTAGAAACTATGATAAAACATCTACTATGTTAAAAAATATGATTATTGATTTTAGACTTACTGATGTTTTTAAGAAATGCAATAGTATTTTACCAGAAAGAGACGTGTGATGTTTTTAAGTGTGATGTTTTAACCAATGTTTTTTCTGATCACAAACTTTTATCTTTTAAGGTGAAGAGTGATTTTAGAAAAAAGACTCCCATCAGTATATGGTGGGAGAAAATGAAAATAAAAGTTTTTTCTATTAGAGTAGGGTTCTCTAGAGCTAAAGAGAAGCGTAAGTTTTTCTCCCTTCTAAATACCTGTCTGCAAACCCTGTACAAATTCAGAGACAATGGTATAGAGGTTGATAGAGAAATTACTGACTTGAAAAAAGAAATAAAACAGTGCCTGGAGCAGAAAGGAAAAGAGATAATTTTCAGATCCAAAATAAAGCACCTTGAAGAGAACGAGACCTGCTCCAGGTACTTTTTTTTAAGAAAGTAACGGATAAAAAGGTTTTAATTGATAATATACAAGGAGAAAAAGACGTGCAGGGTATTTTAACCCCTTAAGGACCAAGGACGTACTGGTACGTCCTTGGTCCTGCTCCCCTGATATAACGCGGGGTTACACAGTAACCCCGTATCATATCACGGCGGGCCGGGCGTCATAGTGAAGCCGGGACCCGCCGCTAATAGCGCGCAGCGCCGATTGGCTAAAACCGAAAGTGAAAGCTGCCAGTTAACTCAGTGGGCTGTTCAAGATAGTTGCGGTGAAATAGCGGCGCAAAAAATGAGCCCTAATACCGCCCCATACACGGAAAAATAAAGTTATAGGGGTCAGAAGATGACAATTTTAAACGTATTAATTTTCCTGCATGTAGTTATGATTTTTTCCAGAAGTACAACAGAATCAAACCTATATAAGTAGGGTATCATTTTAATCGTATGGACCTACAGAATAAAGTGTATTATAAGTGTATAAGGTGTCATTTTTATCAAAAAATGTACTACGTAGAAACGGAAGCCCCCAAAAGTTACCAAACGGCATTTTTTTTTCCGTTTCATCATAGATTTTTGGGCAAAATGACTGACGTCATTACAAAGTAGAATTGGTGGCGCAAAAAATAAGCCATCATATGGATTTTTAGGTGCAAAATTGAAAGAGTTATGTTTTTTTTTAAAGGCAAGGAGCAAAAAACGAAAATGCAAAAACGGAAAAAAACCCGGTCCTTAAGGGGTTAAAAAGAGTACATTCATTTTATGCGGAACTTTTTAATACAAAAAATATTGATTTTATGAATGACTCATTGAAGGAGATTACCAATGTTTTAGACCCTGTGTCCCAGTTTCTTTTACAGAGGGAGATCTCGGAGCAGGAGGTTTTAGAGACGATCAAGTGTTTTAAATCTGGTAAGGTGCCTGGTCCTGACGATATACCCATAGAGTTTTATGTAATTTTATATGGTGTTTTAAAAGATGACCTTTTTTCCCTTTTTACGGAAGTTTTTAAAACAAAAGCCCTCCCAGGTTCATGGAGGAAGGGTGATGTCTCCCTGCTGTTCAAAAAGGGAGACCGGTCAGATCTAAATAACTGGAGACCAATCACCCTCCTCAACTGTGACTATAAAGTGATGGCAAAACTGTGCACAAATAGATAAAATAATCCATTCAAATCAGGTCTGTGGGGTGCCTGGGAGGAGCATATGGGAAAATCTTAACCTTATAAAAGATGTGATTAGGGACACAAAGTCTAGAAACAAAAAACTAGCCATCTTATCCTTAGACTTCGAGAAGGCTTTTGACAGTGTCACATTTTTATCTTTTTAAGGTTTTAGAGAAAATGGGTATACCTGAAGGTTTTTTATTGTCTCTTAAGGCTTTTTATAAAAACTGCACAAGCAAGATTTTAGTTAACGGTTTTAAGACACAGGATGTGCTTTTAAATTCTGGAGTGAAGCAGAGGTGTCCTTTGTCCCCACTACTTTTCATATGTGTGCTACAGCCTCTACTATGCACCTTGAGGAGAGATATGCAAATAAGAGGGGTCCCCCTGCCGGGAGGAGGGGGACTAGAGGCTAAAGTAGTGGGGTACATGGACGATGTGGCAGTGCTCGGAAGGGACACCCCATCGCTTCAAAAAGCCCTAAAGCAAGTTGAATTTTTTTGTTGCGCCTCCGGTTTTAAGGTAAATTTTAATAAAAGCAGTGTTTTTATTATAGGAGGACTGTTTTTAAGGGATTTACCCATTCCTGTGTCTGAGTCTGTGCAGATTTTAGGGGTCTCCTTCAGTGAGTCAAACAATGGTTTTAATAGCTGGGACTTGGTGGCTCAAAAAATAAACACAAAAATGTGTATGTGGACCAGGAGAAAGCTAACGATGGAGGGGAAGGTTTTAGTTACAAAGATGGTGATTTTACCCATTTTATTGTATCTTAGCATGGTCTTTCCACTCCCCAAAATGATTTGAAATAAAATTATTAAAGCATGTTTTACCTTTTTATGGAGCTCCAAGAGTGAAAAATTGAGAAGAGAGGTCGTCATGAAGCCAAAAGGTATGGGTGGAAAAGACTTCCCCGACATCAGGGCGTTCCTTTTTACCAAGTTTTTTAGCATGTGTGTTAGCACATTTTTTAAGGATAGTTACTGGTCATATTTTATCCGTTTTAATACAGGTTTTTTTTTATGAGGAGGAATGGGTGGTTTAAAACAGTTTTAAGCTGTCCTTATGCTTTTAACCTTCCCCAACAATACAAGATTTTAGAGAAAATTTGTAACTTGTACAACTTAAACGGAAAAAGTATTAACCCCTTCATGACCCAGCCCATTTTCACCTTCATGACCTGGGCATTTTTTGAAAATCTGACCACTGTCACTTTAAACATTAATAACTTTGGAATGCTTTTACTTATCATTCTGATTCCGAGATTGTTTTTTCGTGACATATTCTACTTTATGTAATCGGTAAAATGTCACTGATATTTGTATCCTTTCTTGGTAAAAAATCTAAAAATGTCATGAAAATTTAGAAAATTTAGCATTTTTCTAACTTTGAAAGTCTCTGTTTGAAAGGAAAATGGATATTCCAAATAAATTACATATTGATTCACATATACAATATGTCTACTTTGTGTTTGCATAAAAAAATTGACATGTTTTTACTTTTGGAGGGCACCAGAGGGCTTCAAAGTTCCACAGCAATTTTCCAATTTTTCTCAAGATTTTCAAAATCGTAATTTTTCAGGGCCCAGTTCAGGTTGGAAGTGGATTTTAAGGGTCTTCATATTAGAAATACCCCATAAATGACCCCATTATAAAAACTGCACCCCCCCCAAAGTATTCAAAATGACATTCAGTAAGTGTTTTAACCCTTTAGGTGTTTCACAGGAATAGCAGCAAAGTGAAGGAGAAAATTCTAAATCTTCATTTTTTACACTCGCATTTTCTTGTAGACCCAATTTTTTAATTTTTACAAGGGGTAAAAGAAAGAAATCACCCTAAAATTGGTAACCCAATTTCTCTCGAGTAAGGAAATACCTCATATGCGTATGTAAAGTGTTCGGCGGGCGCAGTAGAGGGCTCAGAAGGGAAGGAGCGACAATGGGATTTTGGAGAGTGAGTTTTTCTGAAAGGGTTTTTGGGGGGCATGTCCCATTTAGGAAGCCCTTATGGTGCCAGAACAGTGGACCCCCCCCCCACATGTGTTACGCCGAGCGCTCCGGGTCCCCGCTCCTCCCCGGAGCGCTCGCAACATCCTCGCAACTGCAGCGCCCCGGTCAGATCTGCTGACCGGGTGCGCTGCGATACCTCTCCCAGCCGGGATGCGATTCGCGATGCGGGTGGCGCCCGCTCGCGATGCGCACCCCGGCCCCCGTACCTGACTCGCTCTCCGTCGGTCCTGTCCCGGCGCGCGCGGCCCCGCTCCTTTGGGCGCGCGCGCGCCGGGTCTCTGTGATTTAAAGGGCCACTGCGCCGTTGATTGGCGCAGTTGGCTTAATCAGTGTGTTCACCTGTGCACTCCCTATTTATACCTCACTTCCCCTGCACTCCCTCGCCGGATCTTGTTGCCATTGTGCCAGTGAAAGCGTTTCCTTGTGTGTTCCTAGCCTGTGTTCCAGACCTCCTGCCGTTGCCCCTGACTACGATCCTTACTGCCTGCCCCGACCTTCTGCTACATCCGACCTTGCTCTTGTCTACTCCCTTGTACCGCGCCTATCTTCAGCAGTCAGAGAGGTTGAGCCGTTGCTAGTGGATACGACCTGGTTACTACCGCCGCTGCAAGACCATCCCGCTTTGCGGCGGGCTCTGGTGAATACCAGTAGTAACTTAGAACCGGTCCACTAGCACGGTCCACGCCAATCCCTCTCTGGCACAGAGGATCCACCTCCTGCCAGCCGAAGCGTGACAGTAGATCCGGCCATGGATCCCGCTGAAGTTCCACTACCAGCTGTCGCCGACCTCACCACGGTGGTTGCCCAGCAGTCGCAACAGATAGCGCAACAAGGCCACCAGCTGTCTCAACTGACCGTGATGCTACAGCAGCTACTACCACAGCTTCAGCAATCATCTCCTCCGCCAACTCCTGCACCTCCTCCGCAGCGAGTGGCCGCTTCCGGCCTACGACTATCCTTGCCGGATAAATTTGATGGGGACTCTAAGTTTTGCCGTGGCTTTCTTTCACAATGTTCCCTGCACTTGGAGATGATGTCGGACCAGTTTCCTACTGAAAGGTCTAAGGTGGCTTTCGTAGTCAGCCTTCTGTCTGGGAAAGCTCTGTCATGGGCCACACCGCTCTGGGACCGCAATGACCCCGTCACTGCCTCTGTACACTCCTTCTTCTCGGAAATTCGAAGTGTCTTTGAGGAACCTGCCCGAGCCTCTTCTCCTGAGACTGCCCTGCTGAACCTGGTCCAGGGTAATTCTTCCGTTGGCGAGTACGCCATCCAATTCCGTACTCTTGCTTCCGAATTATCCTGGAATAATGAGGCCCTCTGCGCGACCTTTAAAAAAGGCCTATCCAGCAACATTAAAGATGTTCTGGCCGCACGAGAAATTCCTGCTAACCTGCATGAACTCATTCATCTAGCCACTCGCATTGACATGCGTTTTTCCGAAAGGCGTCAGGAGCTCCGCCAGGATATGGACTTTGTTCGCACGAGGCGTTTTTTCTCCCCGGCTCCTCTCTCCTCTGGTCCTCTGCAATCCGTTCCTGTGCCTCCCGCCGTGGAGGCTATGCAAGTTGACCGGTCTCGCTTGACACCTCAAGAGAGGACACGACGCCGCATGGAGAATCTTTGCCTGTACTGTGCCGGTACCGAACACTTCCTGAAGGATTGTCCTATCCGTCCTTCCCGCCTGGAAAGACGTACGCTGACTTCGCACAAAGGTGAGACAGTTCTTGATGTCAACTCTGCTTCTCCACGCCTTACTGTGCCTGTGCGGATATCTGCCTCTACCTTCTCTACTATGGCCTTCTTGGATTCCGGATCTGCAGGAAATTTTATTTTGGCCTCTCTCATCAACAGGTTCAACATCCCAGTGACCAGTCTCGCCAGACCCCTCTACATCAATTGTGTTAACAATGAAAGATTGGACTGTACCGTGCGTTACCGCACGGAACCCCTCCTAATGTGCATCGGACCTCATCACGAAAAAATTGAGTTTTTGGTCCTCTCCAATTGCACTTCCGAAATTCTCCTTGGACTACCGTGGCTTCAACGCCATTCCCCAACCCTTGATTGGTCCACAGGAGAGATCAAGAGCTGGGGTACTTCTTGTTTCAAGGACTGTCTTAAACCGGTTCCCAGTACTCCCTGCCGTGACCCTGTGGTTCCCCCTGTAACCGGTCTCCCTAAGGCTTATCTGGACTATGCTGACGTATTTTGCAAAAAGCAAGCTGAGACTTTACCTCCTCACAGGCCTTATGACTGTCCTATTGACCTCCTCCCGGGCACTACTCCACCCCGGGGCAGAATTTATCCTCTGTCCGCCCCAGAGACTCTTGCTATGTCTGAATACATCCAGGAAAATTTAAAAAAGGGGTTTATCCGCAAATCCTCCTCTCCTGCCGGAGCTGGATTTTTCTTTGTGTCCAAAAAAGATGGCTCCCTACGTCCTTGCATTGATTACCGCGGACTTAATAAAATCACGGTAAAGAACCGCTACCCCCTACCTCTTATCTCAGAACTCTTTGATCGCCTTCAAGGTGCCCACATCTTTACCAAACTGGACTTAAGGGGTGCTTATAATCTCATCCGCATCAGGGAGGGGGACGAATGGAAAACTGCATTTAACACCAGAGATGGACACTTTGAGTATCTGGTCCTGCCCTTTGGCCTGTGCAACGCCCCTGCCGTCTTCCAAGACTTTGTTAATGAAATTTTTCGTGATCTCTTATATTCCTGTGTTGTTGTGTATCTGGACGATATTCTGATTTTTTCTGCCAACGTAGAAGAACACCGCCAGCATGTCCGCATGGTTCTTCAGAGACTTCGAGACAATCAACTTTATGCCAAAATGGAGAAATGTCTGTTTGAATGTCAATCTCTTCCTTTCCTAGGATACTTGGTCTCTGGCCAGGGACTACAAATGGACCCAGATAAACTCTCTGCCGTCTTAGATTGGCCACGCCCCTCCGGACTCCGTGCTATCCAACGTTTTTTGGGGTTCGCCAATTATTACAGACAATTTATTCCACATTTTTCCACTATTGTGGCTCCTATCGTGGCTTTAACCAAGAAGAATGCCAATCCTAAGTCCTGGTCTCCCCAAGCGGAAGACGCATTTAAACGGCTCAAGTCTGCCTTTTCTTTTGCTCCCGTGCTCTCCAGACCTGACCCATCTAAACCCTTCCTATTGGAGGTTGATGACTCCTCAGTGGGAGCTGGAGCGGTCCTTCTACAAAAAAATTCTTCCGGGCATGCTGTTACTTGTGGTTTTTTTTCTAGGACCTTCTCTCCGGCGGAGAGGAACTACTCCATCGGGGATCGAGAACTACTGGCCATTAAATTGGCACTTGAGGAATGGAGGCATCTGCTGGAGGGATCAAAATTTCCAGTTATCATTTACACCGATCACAAGAATCTCTCCTATCTCCAGTCTGCCCAACGGCTGAATCCTCGCCAGGCCAGGTGGTCGTTGTTCTTTGCCCGTTTTAACTTTGAAATTCATTTTCGCCCTGCCGACAAGAACATTAGGGCCGATGCTCTCTCTCGTTCCTCGGATGCCTCGGAAGTAGAGGTCTCTCCGCAACACATCATTCCTCCTGACTGTCTGATCTCCACTTCTCCAGCCTCCATCAGGCAAACTCCTCCAGGGAAGACCTTCGTTTCTCCACGCCAACGTCTCGGGATTCTCAAATGGGGTCACTCCTCCCACCTCGCAGGCCATGCGGGCATCAAAAAGTCCTTGCAACTCATCTCTCGTTTCTATTGGTGGCCGACTCTGGAGATGGATGTTGTTGATTTTGTGCGGGCCTGTACTGTCTGTGCCCGGGATAAGACTCCTCGCCAGAAGCCTGCTGGTCTCCTTCATCCTCTGCCTGTCCCCGAACAGCCTTGGTCTCTGATTGGTATGGACTTTATTACAGACCTACCCCCATCCCGTGGCAACACTGTTGTTTGGCTGGTCGTTGATCGATTTTCCAAGATGGCACATTTTATTCCTCTTCCTGGTCTTCCTTCAGCGCCCCAGTTGGCAAAACAATTTTTTGTACACATTTTTCGTCTTCACGGTTTGCCCACGCAGATCGTCTCGGATAGAGGCGTCCAATTCGTGTCAAAATTCTGGAGGGCTCTCTGTAAACAACTCAACATTAAATTAAACTTCTCTTCTGCTTATCATCCTCAATCCAATGGGCAAGTAGAAAGAATTAACCAGGTTCTGGGTGACTATTTACGACATTTTGTTTCCTCCCGCCAGGATGACTGGGCAGATCTTCTACCATGGGCCGAATTCTCATACAACTTCAGAGTCTCTGAATCTTCTGCTAAATCCCCATTTTTCGTGGTGTACGGTCGTCACCCTCTTCCCCCCCTCCCTACTCCCTTGCCCTCTGGTTTGCCCGCTGTGGATGAAGTGACTCGTGATCTTTCCACCATATGGAAAGAGACCCAAAATTCTCTGTTACAGGCTTCATCTCGCATGAAAAGGTTTGCCGATAAAAAAAGAAGAACTCCCCCCATCTTTGCTCCCGGAGACAAGGTATGGCTCTCTGCTAAATATGTCCGCTTTCGTGTCCCCAGTTACAAACTGGGACCACGCTATCTTGGTCCTTTCAAAGTCTTGTGCCAGATTAATCCTGTCTCTTACAAACTCCTTCTTCCTCCTTCTCTTCGTATTCCCAATGCCTTCCATGTCTCTCTCCTTAAACCTCTCATCATCAACCGTTTCTCTCCCAAACTTGTTCCTCCCACTCCTGTTTCCGGCTCTTCTGACATCTTCTCCGTAAAGGAGATACTGGCCTCCAAGACGGTCAGAGGAAAAAAAAATTTTTGGGTTGATTGGGAGGGCTGTGGTCCTGAAGAGAGATCCTGGGAACCTGAGGACAACATCCTAGACAAAAGTCTGGTCCTCAGGTTCTCAGGCTCCAAGAAGAGGGGGAGACCCAAGGGGGGGGGTACTGTTACGCCGAGCGCTCCGGGTCCCCGCTCCTCCCCGGAGCGCTCGCAACATCCTCGCAACTGCAGCGCCCCGGTCAGATCTGCTGACCGGGTGCGCTGCGATACCTATCCCAGCCGGGATGTGATTCGCGATGCGGGTGGCGCCCGCTCGCGATGCGCACCCCGGCCCCCGTACCTGACTCGCTCTCCGTCGGTCTTGTCCCGGCGCGCGCGGCCCCGCTCCTTAGGGCGCGCGCGCGCCGGGTCTCTGCGATTTAAAGGGCCACTGCGCCGTTGATTGGCGCAGTTGGCTTAATCAGTGTGTTCACCTGTGCACTCCCTATTTATACCTCACTTCCCCTGCACTCCCTCGCCGGATCTTGTTGCCATTGTGCCAGTGAAAGCGTTTCCTTGTGTGTTCCTAGCCTGTGTTCCAGACCTCCTGCCGTTGCCCCTGACTACGATCCTTGCTGCCTGGCCCGACCTTCTGCTACGTCCGACCTTGCTCTTGTCTACTCCCTTGTACCGCGCCTATCTTCAGCAGTCAGAGATTTTGAGCCGTTGCTAGTGGATACGACCTGGTTACTACCGCCGCTGCAAGACCATCCCGCTTTGCGGCGGGCTCTGGTGAATACCAGTAGTAACTTAGAACCGGTCCACTAGCACGGTCCACGCCAATCCCTCTCTGGCACAGAGGATCCACCTCCTGCCAGCCGAAGCGTGACAACATGTGACCCCATTTTGGAAACTATACCCCTCATGGAATTTAATAAGGGGTGCAGTGAGCATTTACACCCCACTGGCGTTTGACAGATATTTGAAACAGTGGACTGTGCAAATCAAAAATTTTATTTTTCATTTTCACAGACCACTGTTCCAAAAATCTGTCATACACCAGTGGGGTGTAAATGCTCACTGCACCCCTTATTACATTCCGTGAGGGGTGTAGTTTCCAAAATGGGGTCACATTGCGTTTGTCAGAACTGCTGTAACAATCAGCCACCCCTGTGCAAATCGCCTCAAATGTACATGGTGCACTCTCCCTTCTGGGCCTTGTTGTGCGCCCCCAGAGCACTTTGCGCCCACATATGGGGTATCTCCGTACTCAGGAGAAATTGCGTTACAAATTTAGAGGGTCTTTTTTCCCTTTTACCTCTTGTGAAAATTAAAAGTATAGGGCAACACCAGCATGTCAGTGTAAAAAATTAATTTTTTTACACTAACATGCTGGTGTAGACCCCAACTTCACCTTTTCATAAGGGGTTAAAGAAGAAAAAGCCCCCCAAAATTTGTAAGGCAATTTCTCCCGAGTACGGCGATACCCCATATGTGTCCCAAAACTGTTGCCCTGAAATACGACAGGGCTCCAAAGTGAGAGAGCGACATGCGCATTTGAGGCCTGAATTAGGGATTTGCATAGGGGTGGACATAGGGGTATTCTACGCCAGTGATTCCCAACCAGTGTGCCTCCAGCTGTTGCAAAACTACAACTCCCAGCATGCATGGTCTGTCAGTGCATGCTGGGAGTTATAGTTTTGCAACAATTGCAACAGCTGGAGGCACTGAGGTAGGAAACGGACAATGTTTCCCAACTAGTGTGCCTCCAGTTGTTGCAAAACTACAACTCCCAGCATGCCCAGACTGCCCAGGCATGCTGGAAGTTGTAGTTCGGCAATATCTGAAGGATCACTGTATAATGGTCTCCAATCTGTGCTCTTCCAGATGTTAGAGAACTACAACTCCTAGCATGCCTTGACAGACTGAGCATGCTGAGATTTGTAGTTTTGCAACGTGGTCGCATGGTAAGATGGCTGGCTATCAGTGATAGCCACCATCTTTCCGGGCGCTGCGGGATGCCGCGAGTAGCCGCAGTAATGTTCATGACGTACCTGTATGTCATGGGTCGGGAACACCTTGCCACCCATGACGTACAGGTATGTCATAGGTCGGGAAGGGGTTAATGAAATAACAAATAGTAAAAAACTTTTTAAAGATATTAAAGAAAGTGTTTTTTTTTGCCCCTGTCAGTAATTTTAATGAAGAGAAATGCAGAAAAAAAAGGAAGATGGCAAATATTATTTATCTTTTTAATTCACAGAAAGATCTGGCCTGGAGCTGCATACACGAGTGTCTTCCATGCCGGGCATTCCAGCACCGAAGAAGGATGGCCAACACAGCAGTATGCCCGAGGGAGGGCTGCCAGGAAACAGAGACCCTGTACCACCTTTTCTGGACTTGTTTTTATGCAAAAAGGATATGGACTAAAATACTCCCTCTGGTGAAGAAGATAACAGAAATAAAGGACTTAAACTCTGCAGCTGTTTTTTTTATATATGTCTGCAATGCCCAACACGGACTCAAGAGATAATGGCATGGAAGATCATAAACTGTGTTAAAGCAGCTCTATGGAATGCCAGAAACATTTTACTTTTTAAGCATGAGATTTTATCTGTGAACGAGGTTTTAGCTCTTTGTTTTAGTGAAATGTACCAGTACTTTTTATTAGACAAGAAATATTATCCTTTATTAGCTAGAAAATGGTATTTTAATGAAGGGAACGCCCTTTTGTAAAGCCACCAAGTGCCCATTTTTAAGTGTATTATGATTGTATTTATGTGAACTTTTATTATCATATGTGATATGTGATTTTATTATCAAAATTTGTTTTTATTGTAAAAACAATATTTAAAAATCGTAATGCACTTTGTAAAATTTTATGAATTCTAAATAAAAAGATACCCCTCAGGGGTAGCCAAGTAAAAAAAAAAAAAAATCTGTTCTTATCAATTTAATATCTGACACGTCCCCTATCTGGGGACCATATATTAAATGGATTTTTGAGAACGGGGGCCGATTTCGAAGCTTGCTTCCGTCGCCCTATGCATTGACCCGATATGGCAGTATCTTCTGGTACAGTGCACCACCCCATTACAGTGTTAAAAATAAAGATTCCTTGTTTCATTGCTACTTGCTTGCTGGCTAGCTAGTCCTGTGGGCCTTGCTGCTGCAGCCGAAAAACAAAAGGTGGTGCTGCTGTTTGTGTCTGGCCGCTGTTGGAGCGTCCAGGCACAGGACTTCTGCTGCTGCAGAATAAATGGCCTCCTTAATTGGATAATGTCAGCAGCCAGCACACCTGTGCAGGTTGGACATGGCATGATAGGTAGCTGTCTTTTAGCTGGTGGGTGCTGAATTGACATAGCGTGGACATGTTGGCAGCAAGAGGAGACCATTTAGTGGCTGAATGGCACAGCGGGGAGTTGGCTGATGCACTAGTACACTACACACCAGGGCTTCAAAATCCCCCCCCCCCCCCCCCAAAAAAAAAATAACACAATATATGAAAAAAATTTTAAATTTCCAGAACCAGGCCCCACCCCTGCGGCATCAGTAACCCATATATTGCCTGCATGACACAGCCTGGAGTTGGCTGATGCAAGAGTACACACCAGGGCTTCACAATCCCCCCAAAAAAAACAACACAATATATGACATTTTTGACAAAGATTTCTCATAGGTAGCACCCGATATCCAAAAATGAGAAATTTCCAGACCTAGGAACCCATCAGGAACCCAAAACGAATTCAATATGTGTGTAAGCGCATCTGTCTCCAAAAGATCAGATCACCAAAGGACTTTTTTCGCCCAAAATGATGAAGCAGAGTTAATCCATGTCCGTTTTTGTATTTTTTTTCATTAAAAAATCACACGCAACAAGCGTTCCGTTGTGTAACGATTAGCATTCTGGAAAATTCAATTTTATTACCGATAAAATTATCAGTAAATAAAAAAAAAACACTACCCAAGAGTGTTTAATTACCCCATACATTACACCAGGAGCAGTCAGGAGTAGGCCTCAGCAGTACCCAAGAGGCTTTAATAACCCCCTACCTTTGCACAATCAATTGCGAGATCGAGCAATGCCAGGTGTGTTATGCCCTCAGATTTCCGGGGCCGCAGGCGCGCTCCACTGAACGGATTAGCGTGTCTCTATCTTTCATCCACCGGTGCTGGTAACCCGCTAACTCCCGGAAAGGTAAGCTGCCGAGAAGCGGTGGTCTCCCCCGGGCATGTTTGGCTCCAGAATTTCCACTTCTGCCACACCACACCACGCTGAATGCCAACCGTGCTACCGCCTTGCTGACTCAAGGGCAACCTGCAACTCTCTTCTCCCGATCATGAATCCCCCTTCTCCTGAGATCGAGCAATAAAAGGTGTGTTATGCCCATAGATGTCCGCAGGCACGCTCCACTGAACGGATTAGGGTGTGTCCATCTTTTTTGGTAGCACCCGCAATCCAAAAAATGTTAATTCCCAGACCCAGGCCCCTCCTCTGCGGCATCAGGAACCCATAGATTGCCTGAAAGACACAGCCTGGAGTTGACTGATGCACGAGTACACACCCGGGCTTCACAATCCACCCCAAAAAAAGGAACATTTTATTGAAATTGTCTGACAAAACACCTGTTTTTTAAAAACAAGCGCATATACGGCAGTTCAGAAGACTCTATAATGCAGGATGGTGGACCACCAAAAGATATTCTTCTCAAAAATAATAAACCACACAATGTTTGAAATTTGGTTAAAAAAATTATTACGTGGAAGCGCATCTGTCTCCAAAAAATCAGAAGACAAAAGGATTCTAATCGCCAAAAATGATTAAGCAGAGTTAATCCCTCTCCATCTATTTATTTATTTTTTTCATTAAAAAATCACATGCAACAAGTGTTCCATTGTGTAACGGTTAGCATTCTGCAAAATTCTATTTTATTACTGATAAAATGATCAGTAAATTTAACAATAACACTACCCAAGAGTGTTTAATTACCCCATACATTGCACCAGGAGCAGTCAGGAGTAGGCCTCTGCAGTACCCAAGAGGCTTTAATAACCCCTCCACCTATAAGAGGAGGAAATTTTGATCAGATGTTGTTACGCAAAGAATGTAGATGGATTTATGAATTAGGAACTATGGCCCCAGAAGGCCTGAACGACCAACTCAGTTATGCATGCTTCCTATGAATACTGCTCTCTCACCCCCCTCCCCCTCTATTGGTGACTTTGGCTAGGTAGTTAGAGGAGGCCTTAGTGAGCCTCTTGAGTTAGCATCACCAAAATTGAATTATCTAGGGATATTGACTAGGCCAAGTAGGAGGTACGAGAGCGGGACCGCCCTTCTAAGGGCGACAATTCTGCCTAGGGTTAGGGGCTACAACTAGAACAGGGTCAGTTCAGGTTCCTTAGGGCCACATTAACCACCCCAACACTATTTATTAGGGCATCCCCCCTAGAAATAGGGGGTGGGAGAGCCGTCTGTTTAAGGAAACCATTGGTTTCTTTAGATAACCTGGTCTATTCAGATTAACATAGTGCAAATGGTCGTCCTCCTTGGGTCCTGACCCTCTGATAGCATATCCCCTCCTACCTGAGCATTTCCTTCATATATTCATACACTATATATATGATAGAGTCCACATGAAAATACCAGCTCTCCAATCCCCTATAATGTGCCCGGATCGGTGTCCAGCCAACACCAGCAACGAAAAATGAAAGGCAGATGATCCAGCACTATTTCCATGCAGCTTTATTAGGAACACAGCACACAGGTAAAATCAGCCTGAACTCAGACGCGTTTCGAGCGCATGCGCTCTTTGTCGGTGATGTCACAGGTACTACCAGGTGAGGTTAAATACCTTTTGCTTGTGGGAGGGAAGGGAAAGAAATCCCATAACCCCACCTCTCTCTGGAGACGTGTGACATAGTTCACATAAGTAAGAACAAACAAAGTTAAAATATGTGTAATAAAACCAGAAGATGAAAAATACATGCAATAATGTAGCTTGATTGTTCATAAAAACATAGGAATTAAATGTCACGGAAGGGGGTTCAAAAAATAGGTATAAATGCTTTTAGTAGTGAAACAGCAGTTCTTGACGGACATTTAAACCCGTCGGAGAACGAGTCCCCAATGTGAACTGCCAATATGCTTCACGATCTGCCAATTTTTTCCTAATGCAACCCCCTCTCGTGCCCATTTTAACATGTTCAATGGCAAAAATTCGAAAGGTGTTTAATTTACCGGCATGTGCAAAGTGAAAGTGTGCAGATGCAGCAGATCTTTGTCTCACTGCTGTCATAGTACTGTCATTCAGATGTTCCAGTGCTCTTATTTTCAATTTTCTTGTTGTGTATCCCACATACTTTAAATTGCACTCTGTGCACTCTATCATATAAATTACATTACTGTAGTTACAGTTTATGTAATTGTTGATAGAGTACCTTTTGGTGCCATCCGAGCTCTCGAACTGAGTCGTCTGTTTGACATACTGACAAGTACGGCACACTTTATGTCCGCACTTGAAAAACCCTTTCCTTTCTAACCAACTGCTATTTTTCCTGTTCTGTGAGGCAACCACACTAGGGGATAATTTATCCCCAAGTGTGGGGGCCCGTTTGGACACTATTCTGCAACCTTCTTCTAAGATTCCAGCCAGCGTATAATCCTGTTTCAGATAATGTAAGTGTCGCTGTACTATGCTTTTAACCTGATTAAAGTAAGGTGAATAGGTAATAGCCAAAACTGGTTTTTCGGTTCTGGTAGATGATTTATTGGCATTATTTGGGTTTAATAAATTAGCTCTTTCCTTTTTGGCTACTTTTAGTTCAGCTTTTTTAAGAGTATGATTGGAATATCCCCTAGATTTTAATCTTTGTTTTAATTCACTGGCTTGTGTGTTATATACATTTGTATTTGTACAATTTCTTTTAAGTCTAGTTAGTTCCCCGACTGGAATTGCTTGGACTGTGTGTATGGGGTGATTGCTGTCTGCTCTCAGGACCGTGTTGCCCGATATGGGCTTTCTGTACGTGGAGGTCTCAATAATTTGGTTCTGGGACCCTCTCAACACTAAATCCAAAAAAGTTATGTTAGTGGGGTTCACGTAATGGGTAAATTTTAGATTAAACATGTTATTGTTTAAATAATCCACAAACAGCGGCACGGTCGCGATGTCCCCCCTCCAAATAAGGAGGAGGTCATCAATAAATCGGCCGTACCACTGTATGCTGTTCCTAAAGGGATTGTCATTTGTATAAATAAATTGTGATTCCCAAAACGACATGGTTAAATTAGCCAGTGAGGGTGAGTGTCTGGCCCCCATAGAAACGCCACTGACTTGGACAAAAAAGGACTTATCAAAAGTGAAATAATTGCGGAACATGAGGAACCAAACAACCATTTTGATGTATTCACACAAATCCGGAGAGTAGTTGCTATGGGTAACGAGATGGTGATTCAGGGCCCGCATGGCAACGGTCCAAGGTATACTGGTGTATAATGACACCACATCACAGGAAAGCCATGCGAACCCTGGATCCCACTCCGTATTTTCTATATATATGATGTATTATATTATATATATGGTTGCATATATGTGAGGTGTGGGGAAAACATTTATCCTTTATGAGAACGAGTGGTGGTAGCGTAACTTACCTTTAGGGACCTAGTATCTGTCTCACTAAGTAATGGGTACCTCATGCTGCACCCCCGTCTTTGGGGATTTTTGTTGTTTCCCCCCCCCCCCCCTCCTCATAAACCTTATTATCATATGCAAAATAATCATTACCTATTTATTGCTCTACTTACAGTATCATATCTATATCCTCTGTTGTGCATTCTAACATTTAGTCAGGTTCTTTTAAGTATATCTTCATTTATAAACAAGCGAATTGCCCCTTAAATATACACTGCTTCCGTTACTACGGACGCCGCTGTCAGATTCAGCAATGCCCTCTGTAGTCGTCAGAGAGGGCGTTGCGTAATGACGCGGCGCCGGCCGGAAACAGGATATGACGACAGACGCCGGCATGGTCTCAGTGAGCGCTAAGCAGCCGTCAGAGACAGACGGCTCCCCGCCAACGCGGGTTTAGTGCGCTCATCTGAGAACCACTAACCGGACGTGTGGCTACAGGAGTGTGAGTATGATAGCTGGTGCGATGCGCACTGCTTGTATTGCAGGTACTAGCATCTCCCATATTGATTGGGACCTTGTATCTTCATTATAGGTATCCGGGCAAACACTTGGAAACTGTGAATATGTGTCTTTTCTCTAGGTATTTATATTGATACTATGAATGGCCAGTAACTATGGAATACGGATGGCACATTGAAATCTTTTTCTATGTTTATGCTTTACTTACAGGTTGCCCTGAAGGATGACTGACCTCCTGTTATGATAAGCCACACTATGGCAATAGGGATTTACACTATATATCGGGTGTTTCCCTATTGGATGAGCTAAAATAATTAAGGGATATACACTGTGTATCGGGTGTTTCCCTATGAATCAAACTATTTCGTTTTATACTCTATTGATATTCTGTCATATAGCAGTATTACTATCTATTGCATACTGTATACATTTCCCCTGAGGAAGCCACGTAGTGGCAGAAACGCGTTGGGTGGTCTTTGGCAATAGTTATGCTTCTCCTTTATCGTAAATCCACATTACGTGTGGTAACTGCTATCTGTGTTGCTTTACTATTTGGGCACTTATTCTTTATCACAAGGTGTGGTGCATTTTAGAGTATTATATTAAAAGCTATGTTTTATAAGGTTTTTCCCCCTCTCAACATCGAGAATTAGGTATTTCGAGTTGATTCTTTGATACATTTTTACCGGGAATTTGGGCCCTTGCAGGCTCATTTATATGCAACTGTTGCAAATCTTTTCTAACCCCTTACCTTGCCTAATCAATTGCGAGATCGAGCAATAACAGGTGTGTTATGGTCTAAGATGTCCTGGGCCGCACTAGCTCTCCACTGAACGGATTAGCGTGTCTCTATCTTTCAAGGACAGGTGCGTGTTGCATGCTGAAACCAGTTCGTGATAGGGATCCGGGATTGCAATTATTTAACCTTAAAACGAGGAATTACCAGTAAGTGAGGGTCATAAGCTGGCGTTGATTAAGTCTCTGCCCTTTGTACACACCACCCGTCGCTATAAGCGATTGGATTAGTTAGTGAGTTGGTTAGTGAGGTCCTCGGATCTGCTCAGGCGGGGTAGGAGAAGGCCCTGGCAGAGCGCCGAGAATTTAACGATCATTGTTGAAATTTGCATTAAGCATGTATTTAGCTACTGCTAAACATACAAAAATTTAAGGCCAAAGGCACCAGGGAGGCAAGTTGTTCCTGAAAGACACAGAATGAGTCTGGAGCATGCATTTGCAGTACCCAAGAGGTTTTCATAACCCCTTACATTTAAAGATCAATGTTTACATTTGCATTAAGCATGTATTTAGCTACTGCTAAACTTCAAAAAATTATAGGCCCAAGGCCAGAAGCATCAGTTTTCCCCATATTAGGCAGCATAGATGTCCCCCAGATTAGGCAGCATAGATGTCCCCCAGATTAGGCAGCATAGATGTCCCCCAGATTAGGCAGCATAGATGTCCCCCAGATTAGGAGCATAGATGTCCCCCAGATTAGGAGCATATTTGTCCCCCAGATTAGGAGCATAGTTGTCCCCCAGATTAGGCAGCATAGATGTCCCCCATATTAGGCAGCATAGATGTCCACCAGATTAGGATCTTAGTTGTCCCCCAGATTAGGCAGCATAGATGTCCCCCTGATTAGGCTGCAGAGATGTCCCCCAGATTAGGCAGCATAGATGTCACCCAGATTAGGCAGCATAGATGTCACCCAGATTAGGCAGCATAGATGTCCCCCAGGTTAGGAGCATACTTGTCCCCCAGAGTAGGCAGCATAGATGTCCCCCAGATTAGGAGCATACTTGTCCCCCAGATTAGGCAGCATAGATGTCATCCAGATTAGGAGCATAGTTTTCCTCCAGATTAGGCAGCATAGATGTCACCCAGATTAGGCAGCATAGATGTCCCCCAGATTAGGAGCATACTTGTCCCCCAGATTAGGCAGCATAGATGTCCCCCAGATTAGGCAGCATAGATGTCACCCAGATTAGGAGCATACTTGTACCCCAGATTAGGCAGCATAGATGTCCACCAGATTAGGAGCATAGTTGTCCCCCAGATAAGGAGCATAGATGTCACCCAGATAAGGAGCATAGATGTCCCCCAGATTAGGCAGCATAGATGTCCCCCAGATTAGGAGCATAGTTGTCCCCCAGATTAGGCAGCATAGTTGTCCCCCAATCAGCGCGGGTCGGTCAGAGCCAATCAAAGGGCCGTATGTGGCAAGCGGGCTGTACAATGCCCAGGTCTGCCCCAGAGGGTTTCAAAACCAACCACAATAGAGAAAATTTTGTTGTAGGAGCATGGTCAATCTACTCAGACCCATCTGTCATTGGTGGCTGGAAATCCTGGCTGATCCATCCCTGATTCATCTTGACATATGTCAGTCTCTCCCCATTTTTAGTGGACAGACGAGTTCGCCTTGGGGTGACTATGGCCCCAGGAGCACTAAACACCCGCTCTGATGGCACACTACTGGCCGGGCAGGACAGCTTTTCCAGGGCAAACTCTGCTAGTTGCGGCCATAAATCGAGTTTGGCTGCCCAGAAGTCCAGCGGATCTGCAACGGTTGTTGGCAGGGTCATGTCGAGGTATGCCACCACCTGCTGGTTCAGGTCCTGCTCCATGTCCACCTGCTGCTGATGAGTAGCTTCACTATGCAGCTGAAGGAAGCTACTCATCAGCGATTGTAGACTCAGGGTGCTGCTGATTGAGCCGGTACTGCTTCTGCCACCCCTCCCTTCCCCAGCAGCCATGGCAGTGGAAGGTGAGCGGAGAGGGCCCCCCCCCGAGTCAGACCTGCGAGTGGATGGACCATGTGGCCGATAGGCATCGGCCAACCGACTACATAGAAGCTCCCTGAAGTAGGTCAGTTTGTCCTCCCTCTCAGTGGGTGTAAAAAAGGCCCCCATTCTGGGCCGGTAGCGAGGGTCTAATAAGGTGGAGATCCAGAAGTCATCGCGCTGATGAATTTTGACAATTCGGGGGTCACTACGCAAGCAACTCAGCATGAATCGTGCCATTTGTGACAGTGACTTACTGGGACTACCTGCCTCCATCTCCACTGCATACTGCCACGGTGTGTCTGGGTCCTCTGTCTCGCCTCCCTCGTAATAACCCTCCAGCTCCTCTGGCTGCTCCTGCTCCTCCTCTCCTCTCCCATGACCAGAAACACTGACCATCTCATCCACCGTAAACTGTGCTCCGCTCTGCCCCTCATCATCCTCCTCCAGTTCATCCCCCACAGGACTCATGTAGCCTTCTGATGTAGGCGCAACATCTCCATTGCCGTGACCAGCCATGTTTTCAATAATTTTTTGGAGTAAATGTAGGAATGGAATTATGTCGTTCATGGCGTAATTCGAGCGACTAACAAAAAATGTGGCTTCCTCATAGGGCCTCAGCAAATGGCAGGTGTCACGTATGAGCTGCCACTCGTTCACATTGAAGTTACACAGGGGAGTACTCCTATCTGCTTGTATCTTCCAAAAATCTGTGATGGCTTTTCTTTGTTTGTATAGTCTGTCCAACATATTGAGGGTGGAATTCCAACGTGTGGCAACGTCACAAGTGAGACTATGTTGTGGGATACCGTTCTGACGCTGCAGCTCAAGCAAAGTGTGCTTGGCGGTGTACGAGTGGCTGAAGTGCATGCACAGTTTCCTTGCCATTGCCAGGACGTCTTGCAAATGGGGTGCAGACTTAATGAACTTCTTGACAACCAGATTCAACACGTGTGCCATGCAGGGCAAATGGTTCACACTTCCTTGTCGCAGTGCGGCCACAATGTTCTTCCCATTATCGGTCACCATGGTTCCCATTTCGAGATTTCGTGGTGTAAGCCATACTCGGATTTCTTCCCTAATGAACTTTAGCAGTTCCTCCCCTGTGTGACTCCGTTCGCCAAGGCAAACCATGTGAAGGACGGCTTGACACCGCTGTGCCCTACACACGTGGTACGATGAAGGGCCACCGAGATTTGGACGTGCAGTGGAGGCCGAGGACATGGGGGAGGAGGAGGTGCACACTGTAAAAGGACCAACTGCCTGGGAGCCAGAGCGTGGAGGAGGAAGCGGTGTGACCTGTTCAAGTTGCTGTTGTGGCTGTCAAGGAACAACATTTACCCAGTGGGCCGTAAAAGACATGTATTGTCCCTGCCCGTAGTTACAGCTCCACACGTCGGCGCTGCCGTGCACTTTTGAACACACCGACAGGCTCAAGGACTGGCCCACCTTCTCTTGTACAAACTTATGCAGGGCTGGTACTGCCTTCTTCGCAAAGAAATGACGGCTTGGGATTCTCCACTTCGGCTCGGCACAAGCCATCAATTCCCTGAAAGCTGCAGAGTCCACCAGTTGGAAAGGGAGGGACTGCAACACCAGCAACTTGGACAGGAGCACATTCAACTTCTGCGCCGTTGGATGAGTGGGCGCATACTGTTGTCTCTTGGACATGGCTTCGCCGATCGATTGTTGGTGAAATGGCTGACTACGAGCGGAAGAAGCAGGAGCGCAAGAAGGAGGGTTTGACACAATGCTCCCTTCGGCTGAGGTGGTGGAGCCTTGGCTGGATGACGGAGGGAGCGGATAGCCACTGGGTGATGCGGCAGGCTGGACCACTACCTCGGAGCCACAGTTATCCCAGGCTGCTTTATGGTGGCGAATAATGTGTTGACGCAGGGCCGTGGTGCCGAGATTGGGACCCTGGCCACGCTTCACTTTCTGCAAACAGATTTTGCATGTGACTACGCTAAGGTCCTCCAGATTCTTTAAGAAGAACCACCACACCGCAGAGTAGCTGATTTTCCTACCCACAGTCCGCACTATTTTACTGCTATTGGCGCCGTCTCCAGGAACCCCTGTTCCACTACCTCCCTGAATGGTAGCTTGCCGCGAAGCAGGTGGTCTCCCCCTGGCACGTTTGGCTCCTGAATTTCCACTACTGCCACCACCACGCTGATTGCCAACCGTGTTACCGCCTTGCTGCCTCATAGACAAAGAGCAAATCTCTTCTCCTGATGATGATGAAGCCCTGGCTTCTGCACCCGGCTTCATCATCATCAAAAGATGTGTGCACGTCACTGATGTCCTCCTCGTGTTCCACAACAGTGTCTGCCTCAGGACCCTGAACAATTGAAACACCGTCTCCCACATCACTCTCCGCATCACTACTTGCCCGACTTGCGGAGCAAGCGACGCATGTCTCCTCACATTCTTGGCTGCCCATTAGCTACTGACTGTCCTCTATTACATCATCCTCACTAAATAGTGAACTCAATACTGAATACTGAACCAAAAGCATGAGATACTTCTTTGGGAGAGGGAACAGCATAGGACAAAGGCAATGGGATTACGGGGACTGCTCCCGGCCCATGCCAACTGAGGGTTGTATCTGAGGAACCCACCGACTCTTGACTGGGGTTGTGAGATGTCGCTTGTGATGATGGGGATGAGTGTGCAAACCAAATGACTAGGAGAGATGGGTCGACGACACGACCGCAGGGTGTTAACGGGAGCTCAGGCCTATTGCTGCGACTCCTGCTGCCACTAGCCCCAAGTCTGCTGCCAACTCTGCCTGACGTATGTAGGCCTCAGCCCCTTCTCTTTGCACGTCCTGGCACTTCCCTGCCTGACATACTTAATGCGTTTATGAGGGTATAGAACAGCAGCAGGCGATTACTTACGGCTGTCCTTTCAAAGTATATAGGCCCTAGACAGAATAACAGTTACTAAATAGTACACTCCTTTGTTGTATGTATGCCCTTTGCAATGATGAGCGCACTGGTATGCGTATTTCTACACAGAAAAAACACTTGTTTTTAAATACACCAGCAGGTGTATACTAATGTGTGGAATAGCACTGAATTTAGCACAGAGACAGAATAACAGGTAGTAAATAGTACACTACTTGGTTGTATGTATGCCCTTTGCAATGATGAGCGCACTGTTAAGCGTATTTGTACGCAGGAAATTTTTTCTTTTCTTTAATACACCGGCAGGTGTATAACGTGTGGTATAACACTGAATTTAGCACAGAGACAGAAAAAAAGGTGGTATATGGTACGCTATTTGCTTGTATGTAGGCCCTTTGCAATGATAAGGCCACTGAAAAAGCGTATTTGTACGCAGGAAAAACTTTTTATTCTTTAATACACCGGCAGGTGTATAACGTGAGGTATAACACTGAATTTAGCACAGAGACAGAGTAACAGGTGAAAAATGGTAAAAAGGCACTAAAGTCCACACTAATATGACTTATTTCTGAACAACAGCAGGACCCAACAGTGCAGCACCACAAAAAAAAAAAAAAAAAAAAAAAAAAAAAAAACAGGGATTAAACCCTAAATTGCACTCTGTCACACAATTCTGAGCAGAAGAAGATTTGTGGAGCAAAAAAAAAACTCAATTGGGCTGAAAAATTAGGAGATAAGATGCTTCAGAAAGTTCAGGCAGCTTGGAAATCTGTATGAGGCAGCTGACAGCTATCTGCCCCTCTCTGCTGCACTGCTCAATAACGTGAATAGGAGTTTTAGCTCCTATTTAGATCCTTTTCAGTGTTACAGCAAAGAACTCTGCACTCCTGCCTTTCCCTAATGCTGATGTGACTAGCAGTTGCAGTGTAACGCTGTGGTATGAGCTATTCACACACACGCAGTCCCGTCCTCTCCATTTGAGTGCATAGATGAAATGAAGAGAGGCAAGATGGCCGCCAATTATATAGGGGATGTGACATCACAGGGGTCAGTGAACACTGGTAGGCTGTATCTCACATGTGGTTCAGGGTCAGCCCGCCTACCTTCATTCCCGCCGCTGTTTCCCGCCCTCCCATAGTCCCCTGCCCCATGTACTCACATGTAGATCCGCCATCATAGGTCTCCAATAGCCTGGAACACTGTAAAATGGAGTTTAATGAAGCGATTCGTGTGAAAGAATCGTGGCGTTATTCGTTGCGAATCAAATTTTTCATGAAATTCGTAACGAATTCCGGTTCGTCAACTTCGATTCACTCATGTCTAGATGCAACTTGTCGCTGAAAAGTCGCTTTTGATAATTTCAGCACCAATGCATAATGTTCTAAAAATCCTCTAGAGCAAAAGTCGCAGAAAAGTCGCTCATATTTAGGCAGCGACTTCCTGTGCGACAAATGTAGACAGGAAAAATCAGTCTAAATCCTTTGAAAAACATCCCCCAGTGTCTCCATCTGCTGGCGGTATTGAATAAGCATTGCTGCAATGATAGGGTCTGAATAAGACGAAGAAGAAGAAAAATAAGAATAATACGCAGAGAAAAAGGGAGGAAGGAAGAAAAACATGTAAAAATGGAAAAAAATTAAGAGGAAAAGAAGGGAGAAAAAGGTGAAAATGGGTTTAAACATGAATTCGGCAAAGAAATATATATATATATATATATATATATATATATATATATATATATACACACATATATAAATGTATTCTCCATTTAGATATTGCTGCTGCATCCAGGACCCTTAGCACTGTGCTATGATGTCACTCAATACCACTGACATCGCCAGATGTAAACAACATCTCACCTTTGCTGTGTATGTGACTATGGAGTTGGTTGGTGATGTCGTCTAGAACCTTCATAGAAGCAACAGGAGATTGTTGCATCCATCTAGAACCCTTAGAACTACTGTGCTATGATGTCACTAACTTCCACAGGCCTTGCAAAGTGTAAACAACAACTCACCTTTGTTGTGTATGTAACCATGGAGATTGTGATGTCGCCTAGAACCTTCACAGAACCAACAGCTTTATGAGAATCAGCACTGCCATGAGCAGAACCATCACCGCCATAGGTTGTCAAATAACCCGGATATAACCAAAACAAGTGAGTCCAATAGGATGCAGGCATGTTCTCTATCCTTACAGCTTCCAGTGGCTGTTGGTTTGATACCGTTTGGGGACAGCCAAGGAGGCATCTGCAGGCAACAAAGGTAGGTGTGTGCTTGTGTGTGTTTCCTATGCAGATCCTAAGCCCAGTGTCACATGCAAGTAAGAGGGGTAAGAAGGGTTCCTGGCAAATCCGGGTATTGGATTGAATTTAAAAATGCTCCATCGGGAGGCGGAGCCTAGCCACAGACTGAGATGGTTGTGTGAGCCTGCTGCTCTCCACCTCGGCATGCTCCTAGCACCTATTACTGCCTTTTCTTGAGCTACAAAATGGGTAAAGTCAGAAGGGGATACTACCCCGACCCCGTGGAATCACCGCGACCCGGGAAGACCCAGGCGGATATGGCCAAATTCCTGAAAAAGAAAAGCGCGGCCTCCCCAGCAAGACCAGCAAAGACTGCGCCCACAGCTTCTCAGCAACAGGCTTATGAGGACGCCACTGACTCTGAAGGTGAGGAGGAGAGTGTGTCCCTGGCAGTGGTCACTCAGCATTTCCTAAAAACCTTTATGAAAAAAGTGTTAGCGGAGGCTTTAAAACCGGTTATTGCAGACCTGACTGAAATGAAGTCTGAAGTACATGCTATAGGATACCGGACAGAGGCGCTGGAAACGGTGTGCTCTGGAATGGCGGCGCATGCTGAGAAAGTGGCATTGCGGCAACATAAACTGGTGTCTCGTGAATAATGCTCTGTCTTTAATTGTGGACCAGGAAAACCGCAGCCGCAGAAAAAATATAAGGTTTAAGGGGGTACCTGAAGCTTGGGCACCCGCAAGATGGCAATGGACATTTTTACAAATCTTCTGGGTCCAGAAAGGGCGGCACGGATTACCATTGAACGCATACATAGGGCGCTGTGCCCCGAACCCCATCCTATGGAACCCCCAAGGGACATTATTTGTGGCTTACCTATGTGGACACTGAGGCAGTGTTGCGGGCTGCGCGAGATACCAAGCCTCTTATGCTGGGAGAGGACGAAATAGCTGTTTTCCAGGACATTTCCCCTACTACCCTGGCTAAGCGGAGAATTCTGAAACCCCTGCTGGAGAAGCTGAGAGAAGCGAATTACACATATGCCTAGAAACAATAGGTGGTGGGGGGCTCAATCTATCCAATACATGGCATGGGTGCTCTACAAGTGTGCAAAAAAACAATGTAATCCAAACGAGACGAACAGACCGCACACTATTTATAGAGAGCACACCAATAATTTATAAGAATTCCATAATTTTATTAAGTACAAAAAAAGAGAAAAAGGTAAATGTATATTAGGTTGGACTAGCTTGTGACACAGTACCCCTGAGGAAGTCGCCGGGTAGCGACGGAACGCGTGGGGCTCCGTGGCACCGTCCTGTTCTATTTGTCTGATCTTTTCCATGCCGGTCACTTCTATATGTCTACATACAGGTTGTATATACTGGTAGGATGTTTGTATGGTTAGGGTTCTACATTTGTGCATGCATTCAGTCGTTATTTACACTATATTAATACATCGTACCTTCCTACCTGCATATAGTGCTGTTTATTCATTGTGTTTACTCCATATTTCAGGACGGTGGCTTACTAGCTTAGGGCTTTCATGGCCCCTGGCTAGGACTGTGTTGTGGCTCCCAATGAGCCTTTTTAATTGGTTTTAGAGCTTTGTTCACTATTTTGTATATGTATTACATTTATATGTGCCTTTTTCTCTTTTTTTGTACTTAATAAAATTATGGAATTCTTATAAATTATTGGTGTGCTCTCTATAAATAGTGTGCGGTCTGTTTGTCTCGTTTGGATTACACATATGCCTGACTTTTTCCTTTCGGATTTTCCATTAATGCGAACGGCAGGAGACTGGTTGTACGTTCTCCAGATGATTTGGGTGCTGTTTGGTCAGCCTTGGACATGACTCCAGTTGCTATACCTACATGGCTCCCTATAGCTGATCTGCCTACCCTGCCACCACTTCCACGCCAGGAGGATTGGAGACAGGTCTCGAAACAAAAATCCGGAAACAAGGTGAAAAAGACCCCGATGAAGGACCCCCCCCCCCCCCCTGATGTTAGAATAATGGACTTGTTGTCGGCTTTCTGTGTTCGTGGACTATAGTGAGTCTCGCGCCTGGACCCCCGGGTGCTGGTTTGTACTGACAGGTTCACAGTCAGGAACTTTTTTGTTATCGCCTACTTTAAGCCACGGTCTTGGTTATGTACTGTGTGTTATTTGCATTGCTGTTTGTTATAGTATCGTTATCTAAACTACTGTCTGAACCTGACTTAGTATATCCACAGTTACAGTACGGGGTAACACACTAATATTTAGATCGCAAATTTCACATGGAGGTTGGGTCTTTCTTTGGTGGGTGAGAGGAGCATTCTTATTCTTCCTATGTTATCCTGAGCTTTTGCGGTTAACCGTGAAAGTTCTGGAAGTGGTGATTGTGTGCTCTGGTACTCTTTCATGCCTATCGCCACAAGCTGATTGTCCCCCCCCCCCCCTCGAGAATAAGTCTCATTACTGTTTAACTCCCCATTACTTCTATTCCTTACTGGGGTTTGTACATTTTCACTCTTTCAACGCTTCTATTGTCTATTCCTTTTATATTTTCCAACTCACCTATTCACACTCCCCCTCCCTTTCTCCCCCTTATTTTCCCCTCTTATCCCCCCCCCCTCCTCTCACCCTACATTTCTGCTTTTCACCCTATGTGCACATTTGGATTCCTCTCTCTACATCTTCTCTTTTCTCAGACCATCTGGAACCTTTTCTCAGACTCTCTGGAGCCTTGCTAATCCACATTCATTTCTTGTTTCTCTCTTCTCCTCCCCCTTTCTCCATGATATTTAACAGATATTCATGTAGCCCAGACCTGTACACCACAGGCTAGGATTTTGGACTTGTGTTCCAAGTACTCCGACCTTGATTTCCTGCTTGTAGTGAAGATAATATAGCACTTACTTGAGGGACTATTTGTTAAATCTTATTTCCTTGATTACTGAGGTTCTTCTTACCCTGCCTTTACCCTTGACTTCCTATACTCCATCCTACCCGCTTCCCTACCCCTGTAGTACATAGTTATAGTACTGTTCGGTGCTTTCTATATATCTACCATCAAATGCTTGTCGTTCAATGTGAGAGGTTTTAATACCCCTAACAAACGTTATCAGATATTGGAGGTCATCAGGAAACAAAATTCTTCTATATTAATGTTGCAGGAAACATACTTTAGGGAGCATAAAGGGCCCAGGTTACCCTCGATGCACTTTGACAGGTGGTACCATTCATGTAACCCGTCCTCTGCCTCCAAGGGAGTCTCCATTGCAATCCACAACTCCATTCCTTTGAAGGTGATAGACGTCCATAGGGACTCTGAAGGAAGACTTTTGTTTTTAAAAGTACAACATCAGGCGTTAACCTTTACATTAGCCAACATGTATGCACCCAACCAGGGGCAAATCACCTGGATACTACAAGCATTAGACACTTTATCCTTATTTGCAGAGGGACCAATTGTGCTTGGAGGAGACTTTAATTTAACATTGAACCCCCTCTTGGACTCATCAACAGGCAAATTACATATGTCCTATATAGCTCTTACTAAGGTGATCTCTAAACTAACAGAGTTATCTCTTTTAGACTCCTGGCGCTACCTCCATTCCGTGGAAAAGGATTACACGCACTATTCGGCTGTGCATAATTCATATCAGAGGCTGGATTATATTTTTGTGCATTCTTCACTTTTACCCACGCTCACAGCTGCAGGTAAAGACTATATCACTATTTCAGACCATTCTCCTGTCTGTCTCTTTTGCACTTTCCTCACCTTCCCCCTCTCCTATACGCTGGAGGCTGAACGAGAGTATTCTAGAGAATCCGAATGCGAAGAAAGATGTTCAACAACAGCTAAAATCATATTTTGACTTAGATGCTAACTCTGGCTCCTCCAAGCCGGTAATATGGAAGGCGCATAAGTCTGTCATACTGGGTGTCTTTATCATGTGGGGGTCTAGGTTGAAGAGGGAGAGGCAGAAGGAGATCAGGACGCTTTTACATGATATATCTGAGCTGGAAAGGGTACATAAAAGAACTAGGGCTGTGGAAGTGCAGAAGGATTTACAGACGCACAGGGAACAGCTGCTTACCCTGCTCCACTTGAAATCATCTAAGGCGTATCTCCACGCACGGCATAGGATATATGCACATGGTAATAAAGGGGGAAAGTTGATGTCCTCCCTAATAAAGAAAGCTAAAACTAAAACCCAGATACATGAAATTAGGAGCTCCCGGGGTATCCTTCAGGACAAATCTTCGGATATGGCTGCTTCCTTTAGAGAGTATTACCATTCTCTGTATAATTTAAAAGAAGGGGAATCTGAAGCACAAAAATCTGACAGACTAAGTATCACTAGTTCATTTCTAGAGGATTTGAAACTCCCCACGCTTACCCCACAAATGGCTCAAGACCTTCTATCCCCTGTCAATGTGGAAGAAGTGAAGAGAGTGATCTCCTCCTTTCCCCCTGGGAAGACCCCGGGACCTGACAGTCTCCCCCTCTCCTATTATAAGAAATTTTGTGACACTTTAGTTCCTCACCTCACGGAAATGTGTAGCTCACTTTTCAAGGGAGAGCGCCTGCCGAGGCAGACCCAGGAAGCTCACATCACTTTGTTGATGAAAGAAGGGAAAGACCCGGCTGCTTGCAGCAGTTATAGGCCGATTTCTCTCCTAAACCTTGATTTAAAAATGTGGGCGAAATTGCTGTACCTACGACTAAAGAAATTATTGCCTCAACTAGTGGGGAGTGATCAGTCTGGGTTTGTCCCTGGCAAAGAGGGGCGGACGAACACATGTAGATTACTTCAGTGTATCCAGGAAGCTAACTCGCGTAAAACACCCTTAGTCCTTCTCGGTATAGACGCCGAGAAGGCATTTGATAGGGTCAGTTGACATTTCATGAAAACAGTACTGTTGAAGTTCCAGATCCCACCTGGTTTTGTGGATGACATCTTCTCCCTGTACTCCTGTCCCACGGCTTCATTGTTAGTCAACGAGGTCATCTCTCCCCCTTTCACAATCAGCAATGGGACCAGGCAGGGCTGCCATCTGTCTCCGACTCTCTTTGTTTTGGTGATAGAAGCATAATTGCAAAAAATACGCCAAACGCAGGAGATCAGGGGTATGAGTCTCCAAAGTGGTGAATTAAAGGTACTTGCATTTGCTGATGACCTACTTTTTCTTCTCCGTGATCCCATGAAGGGGCTGCCCTGCCTGGCTCATCTGTTGGACTAATAGTGTTATCTTTAAGGTTAATATAACAAAATCAGAGTTGTTAGGTATTTCAGTGCCCCTGGCCTTAGTGAAGAGGATTTCACAACAAATGCCTTTTCCGTGGTCATCTACCTCGTTGAAATATTTAGGAGTGCATATACCTAAAGTCATTCCTGAAATATATAATCTGAACTATAAACCACTATTAAAGGAGATAGATAAGTTACTTAAGGAATATGACTTTCTGGTGCTTTCGTGGTTTGGTCGGAAAAATATCATATCCTTTTACATCCTGCCCAAGGTTCTCTATATATTGAGGATGCTTCCTATAGCGTTACCTACTTCCTTTTTTAAACATATTAAATCGCTATTCTCCAAGTTTATATGGAAAACGACCGGGCCGCGACTAGCACATATGTTACTCATCAAATGCCCAGTGGAGGAGGGTATTGGATTGCCTGATGTGGGTAATATTTATAAGGCAGTTCAGTTGCAAAAGTGGATGGACCTGGTGGCTCCATCGCCAATGACTCCCTCAAGTGACTCTCCACATCTCACAAGGGGAGTGCACTCCCCGAGTCTTTTACAAGATTTGTGGTTCCCTCCAAAAGTTAGATTTCAACTGGACTCTCCGCACCTCCTCTATCTTGGAATTCTTTCTTTCGCTTCTCGGCCTTTTGGCTAAGATCAAGTGTAGTATCTGTTCTTATCAGTTTTTCATGCCAGTGGACCGTAACGCCGGTATGGGGCTGATGGGGATGGGTGCTGTATGGAGGGTGCAGGTGTACCGGAGCTTTCCGGGGCTGGTTCTGAGGAATCAGCTCGACGGCTGCCCCGATGTGACCTGAACCCTCCGGGTCTCGCCACAAGGCTGAGAGGGTCTAGAGCCGAGGTGCTTTTCTGCCTCGGGAAGTGGTGACCCCGAGGTGCCGAAACTCACTGGGAATACTGGCTCACTGAGTTGAAGCACGGGCACCATAATCTCTTCACCTTGTTGCACTCACCTCTTGATTCCCGGCCTTCTGGCTAGGATCAGAGAACTTTTTATAGATCCGGCCGGATGTACGGGCAGTATATCTGCACACATTCACTTATTTATTTTTGTCTAACTGTGTCACTTTTTGCGAGTTGTGTGTTCACAGGATTTGTCAGGATGCGGTAGCCCTTCTGGGTGTCCCTCCTGGCGGTCTAGGGGAGGTGTGTGTGGCCATTAGGTTCCGCACCTCCCTGCAAACACCCCGGGTACTCCTGCTTTGGCAGGGTACCTACCGTTATCGGCTCTGCGGGCAGATACCTTGGCTAACGCCAAGGGGGATGCCGGTAGCATTTGTGGTCCCCTAGTAGCTTCGGCGAAAAAGGACATCGAACCTGGAACCTTGCAGGTACCTTTTGGTCCGGAGGCGAAGGGTAAGGTTTGTTGGGGGGCCTCTCTCCTATCGGAGAAGGGCTTGCGATAGACCGCATCCTTTGTGCACGTTTTTTTAATGTAACACGTTTGCACTTTTTCTTGCACTTTGGGTGAATCGAGAGCACGTTCCTCGGCTTTAGATAAAAAAAAATAATAATCTTGGAATTCTTTCTACTTGGTCTGATCTCTCTCCTTCACTTGCTCCCCATGTGTCACCTCTCTTGCCTGTAAGTTTAATACCTGTGGCTGTGGGAAGATACTCTGCCACCTTTCAACCAATGTGGGATAAACTTAGCCATATCAGAATATTACACCTATTGGGGGATGGAGTGGCGCCTACACCTGAAACCTTACGATCCCTCATACCCACTCAACGGTACACTTTTCTGCATATTGATCATTTTGTTATTTGTTGTTCAGATTTTCTGAAAAAATATGGTCCGCTGAGGAAAACCTCTAGGTTTGAGGAATTGGTTCTCAGCCCTCTGCAGACACAGCGGCGTATTTCACTATGCCTCCAACAGGTTATGTCTGCTGTTCAACCTTCAGTCCCTCACTTTGTCACCTCTTGGGAAAAGGAATTGGGCCTGTAATTGTCGGGGGAGGATGTAACTAAAATACTACAACACTCTCATGGGTTCTCCCGCTGTGTCCGTCTTGAAGAATCTAACTATAAAGTATTATCTAGATGGTACAAGACGCCAGAATTTCTGTACACACAAACTATCTGATTCTAACCTATGCTGGAGATGTCATTCACATGTAGGCTCCCATGCACATATCTGGTGGACTTGCCCGGTAATATCGGAATATTGAAAAGCTGTGAACAGAGCAATTGACACAGTTGTAGGATCTAAAATATCTCCTGCTGCGGTCCTCTTGAATATGCCATCTCTGGGATATGTATCGGGAAAACAGTACATCATCACCCACTTAATGACGGCAGCTAAGGCCTTAATTCCACTACACTGGTTGCAAGCGAATTCACCTACACTTGATGAATGGGTTACTAAGGTACATCAAATTTGTCGATTCGAGGAATTATGTCATAGATCACAAAGAACACATAATAAATTTCTTAAGGTGCGGACACCCTGGTTGACCTCTGAATATAATAAACGTCTTAATCTTAGTTGGATTATTACTCCTTTAAGATTGTACTGATCCTCCCATCGTAGTCATACATTGATGGCTGATCCCCTCCCCCCCCCCCCCGCATTTCCCGCTAACCCTACCCCCAACCTCTCCCCTCCTTTCCCTTTGAGTTTAATATGTATTTGTGAATTTTCACATAAATCTGTAATCGTTCTATACCTAGATACAGAATGTGACGCTTTACTGCTCATTCTGTTATTATGTTTTGCTTGTTATGTCATCGGGCTGCTGTTTTTAGCTTCCGTCTGCCTTTTTGTTAATGTTGGATAATGAAAACCCAATAAAAACTGATTTGAAAAAAAAAATTAAAATGCTCCATCGGAGTGCAATGGGCTCCTGTGTTGCTGCCTAGCAATAATGATATGGGTTTAGGGTCTGCTGTGTGTACTGGTCGGTGACTGCCACCCAGCCAGAGTGTGTATGGGAGGCTGCCAGACAGCCTCCCTTCCTGCAAAAAGTGATGGGGGACATTGTTGTGCCCGCCCCTTTCACGGTTATCGCTTCTCGGCCTTTTGGCTCAGATCAAGTGAAAGCTTGGTCTGGGTCAGGGGGTGCGAGTGACTCTGCTTGGCGGAGTGCTCTACAAAAGTGATACTGTGGTTTCTGGACCGACAGGATGAACGGCTTTATTAAGAACACGATTCGGGTGAAGGTGGCAGTTGAAGATGAAGAAAAGAATAAGATCACGTTTGTTGGGCGTCGCTTGTTAGAGGATATGGCTGGAATACCGATGTCGGAAGTCTTTTGCCTACAGGAAAGTAGGCGGACAGGTATTTATGATGTGAGCTTTCGTGCTATTGATCATTGCCTATTCTTTTATCAGAGTTTACGTGAGAACAAAGAGAATGTGGTTATGAAGAATATGTCTTTTGAGCCCCTGTTTGAATTGGAAGAGAAGCCTGTGTTGGTCAGAGTGTATAACCCTTTTATGGATGTGAGACTGATTGAGAATTTCCTGAAGCAGTACTGTGAGAGTGTTAAAGGTGGAATACCGCAGAAGAGTATATTGGGAGTTTTTAATGCTGAATACAAGTACTATGTGAAGCTGAAGCCGGATGTAAATGGGATTTATGGAGTGAAGCACCCTCCGGCGAGTTTTTCGATTGCGGGGCAGAGGGGGTATCTTACGTACCCGACCTATTGTCGCAAGTGTGATATGTTTGGGCATGTGAAGGAGGATTGTGCGTCAGTGAAAGTGTGCAGGAATTGCCAGAAAGAAGGACATGAGGCTAATGCGTGTCCTATGCCAAAAAAATGCCATGTGTGTGGAGTGTCTGGACATGTGATGAGAGAGTGCCCGGAAGAGGGAGGGAAATCCAATTTTGGAGGGAAAACCCATTTTGGAGGGAAAATCTGGACTTAAACTTATGGAGAGCAAGACTGTGGTTGTGGTGCAGAAGGAGTTGGAGGAAGAGATGGAGGATGAGCCTGTGATTGAAGATTTTACTACTGATTCAGAGAGTGCTGTGTCTTCAGGAAGGCATAGAGGGAAGAAAGTGGCGGATGATTTGTGTCACAGGTATCCAAAAAAAGCGAGAAATAAAGAATGGGCTGAGAGGAGTGAGTACGAGAAACCCGTTTAGTACGAGAAACCCTTTCGAACCATTATTTAGATCCGAGGTGGATCAGGAAGGTGATGGACAAGTACGGGAAGTGGATCAGGAAGGTGATGTTACCTTAACCCTTAACAATGCGTAGAACATCGCATTGATTGGTGTTTTCTTTTGTATATAGTTGATTGTTTTGTTGTGTTTTTTCCTTTGTTTTTTTTTTTTTTCATATGGGGATGGTAGTATGCCTTTTAAAATAATTTCATCTAATGTTAGGGTGTTTAGGAGTAGGGTTAGGAGGGCTGCAATTTTGCAGGAGTTGACAGGTATTGGGGCTGATGTTATTTGTGTACAAGAGTGTGAGTTGGTGGAGTGGGGATATGGGGATGCTGTGTGGTCTATGTCTTCTGTAAATAGGAATGATGGGGTTGGTGTGTTATTTAAGGATAAGAGGTTCAAGGTAGAGAGTTATACAGTGATTGAAGAGGGAAGGTGTTTGATGGTTAAGGTGGAGGTGGGTGGAGTTAAGGTTCAAATATTTAATGTGTATGCGTCTGTTAAGAAGAATGAGAGGGTGGAGTTGTTTGAGAACTTAAAGTTGTTTTTGCCGGGGAGAGGGCCTATGGTATGTGTGGGGGATTTCAATTGTGAGATTGAAGGGAGCAAGATCGATGTATCTGGTAGAATGTTGAGGAATGTGGTGAATGATTTGAGGTTGCAAGATGTGGCTAAGTTATGTAATGTTGATGTGTGTCCGACTTATTTTTCAGATAGGGGAAAGTGTGCTTCAAGATTGGATATGTGTTTTGTGTCAAAAGGAGTGGTGGGTAGGGAGTATATGCAAATTAAGGTATTCTATTCAGATCATGAGTGTGTAAGATGTGGTTTGGGGTTTAATGTGGAATGTATGAGTTGGCGGGGTTTATGGGAATTGAATGTTAGTTTGATTGAGGAGGGAGGGGTGTATGAGAGGTATGTGAAGAAGTATGAGGTTTGGAAGAGGAGGAAAGCTGATTTTGTGGATGTATTGCAGTGGTGGAGTTGGGTGAAGGAGAGAACAAATGTTTTCTTTAAGAGAGAGGGGTATAAGAGAGCTGCGGGAAAGAGAAGAAGGTATGATTGGCTGCATAAGAGATTGATCTTTTTGAAAAAATGGAGGAAGAGTGGTGGTTGTGTGGAGAGTGAGATTGAAGAGATTAAGAAGGAAGTAGAGAAGTGGATGTTGGAGAGAGGAAGAGAGATTGTGTATCAGGCTAAGTTGAATAAGTTGGAGAAGGGTGAGAGATGCTCAAGGTTTTTCTTTAAAAGGGTGTCTGGTAAAAGAGAGGAGTTGATAGAGGTGTATGATAAGGATGGTGTGATGGTTAAAGGTAAAAGAGTGTTGAGTGTGGTTGAGGATTTTTATAAGGATTTATATGCTGAGAAGGAGTGTGATATGGGTCTGCAGTCTGAGGTGATTGGGAAGATTGAGAGCAGAGTGCATGACGGGGAGGCAGATAGTCTGGTGAAAGGTGTGGGAGTGAAAGAATTGGAGTTGGTGATTAAAAGTATGGCTAGAAATAAGACACCAGGTGAGGATGGGTTGCCGGTGGAATTTTATGCTAGAATGTGGGAGACGGTTAAAGTGGATTTGGTGGAGATTTATGATTTTGTGTGTAAGAATGGTAGATTGGAGGAAAGTATGAAGAGTGGAGTGGTGGTGTTGATCTTTAAAAAAGGGGATAGAAAGGATGTGAGGAATTGGAAACCGACGTTACGTTACGTTATTGAATGTTGATTATAAAATTCTTGCAAAGGTGTTGGCGAATAGAATGAGGGATGTGATTGATCAGGTGATTGGAGAAGAGCAAGTATGTGGTGTGCCAAAAAGGAGGATAAGTGAGAATTTGGGTTTGTTGCGTGATGTGTTATGGGATTGCTTGGGTAGAGATCAGTGTGTTGAAGTGTTGTCTTTGGATTTTGAGAAAGCGTTTGATAGGTTGTCGCATGAGTTTTTATTTAAAGTGTTGGATAGAATGGGTTTTCCGGAAGGTTTTGTTAAAATGATTAGAGTATTGTATGATGGAGTGTATAGTAAAGTTTTAATTAATGGCTGGGTTAGTAAGAAAGTGAATGTGTGTTCTGGCGTGAGACAGGGGTGTCCCCTGTCACCCTTGGTCTTTATATGTGCCATAAAGCCTTTGTTGGAGTTGTTGAGAAGGGATAAGTGTATGAGAGGTGTGAGGATTCCTGGGAGTGGTGGGAGAGACTTGAAAGTGTTGGCATATATGGATGATGTTTGTGTGATCTGTGAGTATGTTGGAGCTTTGCAGAGAGCAAAGTTGTCGGCTGGGTATTTTTGTGGTGCTTCTGGTTTTAGAGTTAATTGGGATAAGAGTGAGTATAAGGTTTTTGGAAGGATGTATGAAGTAGAGGATGTAGGTGTGAAATGTGTAGACGGAGCGATTAAGGTGTTGGGAGTTAAATTTGATGAGAGGCTGGATGGAAGAGGAAGTTGGGAAGAGGTTGGTGTTAGAATAAAGAGGAAGTTGGATTTTTGGAGTATGAGAGAGCTGTCAATGATTGGTAAGATTGTGGTGATCAAGAGTGTGATATTGCCGATTCTGTTGTATGTGGCTTTGGTGTTTCCACCAGGTTATATGACACTAAGAAAGTTGAATAGGATTTTGTTTGTATTTTTCTGGGGGTCGAAAGTGGAGAAGGTGAGAAGAGAGAATGTGATGAAAAAGTGTAGGAATGGAGGAATGAATGTTCCTAATGTTGAAGTGGATCTGGGGATTAATCTATTGTTTGCTGTGAGGAGAAGTATGGGAGAGCAGTGGAAATTTGCATGTATGATGAGGTTTCTAGGAGGGGGTGTGTTATGCAGATTAGGGTGGATGGAGAGAGATCTGAGAAAGCCGTATGCTTTGGTGAGTCCTGGTTGGTATGGGTTTGTTGAGGTGTTCTTGAGAAAGTTTGGTTTGATAGATGTGTTAAAAGAGAAGAAGAGTATGGTGAAGTGTATTAGGGAGAAGGAAGTTCAGTGTAATATTAATATGGTGAGAGGACAGAATGTGAGTAAAGTGTGGAAGAGTTTGCAGACAGATGGTATGACTAATAGACAGAGAGAGATTGTATGGCAGAGTTTGCACGGTGCATTGCCAGTGAGAGAGGTACAGAAGAGTAGGGGGATTGGAAGGAGTTAGAGATGTCCGAGAGAGGGTTGTGGAGGGAATGAGAGTATTATGCATTTGTTTTGGAATTGTGATAAAGAGCAAGAAGTATGGAAGGGAATTGGTCCGTTGGCTAAAGAATTGATGAGGGTAAGAAAGTGGTCTTTTGAAGTGATTATGTTTGGTCTGGGGGTGGTAGGTGGGAGGAAGGAGAGAATGGTATATGTGTTGTTAGCTATAATTAAGGAGATATTGTGGGATGTTAGGAATTTGTATATATTTAAGAAGAAGGATGTGTCGGTTGAAGAGTGTATGAGAATGATATTAGATAGATTGCATACTGTATATTTGTGGGATAAGAAGAGATTTGGAGAGGATGATGCGGAGGGGATTTGGAAGTTTTTAAAATGGAGACACGTGGTGAGGGTATGAGGGTGGTGTGTTGTTATGCTATGTACTTTGTTTTTGGGTGTATTTTGTTATATGTTGATAAAGTAACCTACATAGTTACATAGTTAGTACGGTCGAAAAAAGACATATGTCCATCAAGTTCAACCAGGGAATTAAGGGGTAGGGGTGTGGCGCGATATTGGGGAAGGGATGGGATTTTATATTTCTTCATAAGCATTAATGTTATTTTATTCCAGGAATGTATCTAATCCTGTTTTAAAGCTGTTAATTTTTCCTGCAGTGACCAGTTCCTGAGGTAGACTGTTCCATAAGTTCACAGTTCTCATGGTAAAGAAGGCGTGTCGCCCCTTGAGACTAAACTTTTTCTTCTCTAGATGGAGGGAGTGCCCCCTCGTCCTTTGGGGGGGTTTAACCTGGAACAGTTTTTCTCCATATTTTTTGTATGGGCCATTAATATACTTATATACGTTTATCATATCCTCCCTTAAACGTCTCTTCTCAAGACTAAACAATTGTAACTCCTTTAATCGCTCCTCATAGCTAAGATGTTCCATGCCCCATATTAGTTTAGTCGCGCGTCTCTGCACCCTTTCCAGCTCCACAGTGTCCCTTTTATGTACAGGCGACCAAAACTGAACAGCATATTCCAGGTGAGGCCGTACCAATGCTTTATAGAGGGGGAGTATTATGTCCCTGTCCCTTGAGTCCATGCCTCTTTTGATACATGACAATATCCTGCTGGCTTTGGAAGCAGCAGCCTGACATTGCATGCTATTCTGTAGTCTGTGATCAACAAGTACACCCAGATCCTTCTCTACCAGTGACTCTGCCAGTTTAATCCCCCCTAAGACATGCCCAGACACTTAGTCTATCCAAGTCATCTTGTAACCTATACACATCCTCTATAGACTGTACCGTGCTACAAAGCTTGGTGTCATCTGCAAAGATAGAAACAGAGCTGCAATCCTCTATATCATTGATAAATAAATTAAACAACAGCGGGCCCAATACTGAACCTTGGGGGACACCACTAATTACCAGGGACCAATCAGAGTACAAATCATTGACCACCACTCTCTGGGTACGATCCATGAGCCAGTGTTCAATCCAGTTACAAACTAAAATTTCCAAACCCAAAGACCTTAACTTACCTGTCAGACTTCTATGAGGGACAGTATCAAACGCTTTAGCAAAATCCAGAAACACTATATCCACAGCCATTCCTCTGTCAAGGCTTCTACTCACCTCTTCATAAAAGCAAATTAGATTGGTTTGACAACTTCTATCCTTAGTAAAACCATGCTGGTTATCACTTATAATACTATTATCCCCTATGTATTCCTGTATGTAATCCCTTATAAGTCCTTCAAACAATTTACCCACAATGCACGTTAAACTTACCGGTCTATAGTTTCCTGGGGAAGACCTAGAGCCCTTTTTGAAGATTGGCACCACATTCGCCTTGCGCCAGTCCCTTGGCACAATACCAGACACCAGAGAATCTCTAAATATCATGAACAGGGGTACAGATATTACTGAACTTACCTCTCTAAGAACTCTTGGGTGCAATCCATCTGGCCCTGGAGATTTGTTTACATTTATATTACTTAACTTACTAATGATGAGTTTGATGAATTGTGACTAAGTTCAGTAAATCTGAGAGGCAAACGTGAAGTAAACCTGAACGATTAAGTTTTAATTCAAACCTGAAGGTTTAAAAAAAAAAAAAAATCTGTTCTTATCAGTTAAATATCTGATACGTCCCCTATCTGGGGACCATATATTAAATGGATTTTTGAGAACGGGGGCCGATTTCGAAGCTTGCTTCCGTCGCCCTATGCAATGACCCGATATGGCAGTATCTTCTGGTACAGTGCACCACCCCCTTACAGTGTTAAAAAGAAAGATTCCTTGTTTCATTGCTACTTGCTTGCTGGCTAGCTAGCTAGTCCTGTGGGCCTTGCTGCTGCAGCCGAAAAACAGAAGGTGGTGCAGCTTGTATCTGGCCACTGTTGGAGCGTGCAGGCACATGACTTCTGCTGCTGCTGAATAAATGGCCTCCTTAATTGGATCATCTCAGCAGCCAGCACACCTGTGCAGGTTGGACATGACATGATAGGTAGCTGTCTTAGCTGGTGGGTGCTGAATTTTCCTAATTGACATACATGGGGGTCTCCTGGCTGTTCACACAGGTGTGGCATTGCTGTTGATTGACCATGCATTGGTTCTGTGGTATTGGAAAGATAAAAACATATGTTTCCGGCCATCCGTTGCAAGAATGGATAGGTCATCAGCTAAGAGGCATTTGTTTTTACAAACTGTTGCTCACAACCAATGATGCAATATAGTGGGGGGTATTTATCAAAGCTGGCTGTCTGTCCCCCATCAATATAGACCAAACTAAGGCGCAAGGCTCTTGATGAATTCTGGGCACAGACTTTGAGATTCATGCTTTATACTGTATTTAAACCTGCTCCAACATGGTCTGACATTTTGGCGTGCTTTCGGGCGATGCGACTTGTCGCTGTAAAGTTGCTTTTGATAAATTCAGCACCAATGCATAATGTTCTAAAAATCCTCTAGAGCAAAAGTCGCAGAAAAGTCGCACATATTTAGGCAGCGACTTTCTGTGCGACAAATGTAGACAGGAAAATTCAGTTTACATCTTTGAAAAACATCCCCCAGTGTCTCCATCTGCTGGCGGTATTGAATAAGCATTGCTGCAATGATAGGGTCTGAATAAGATGAAGAAGAAGAAGAAAAATAAGAATAATGCACAGAGAAAAAGGAGAAAGGAAGAAAAACATGTAAAAATTGAAAAAAATTAAGAGGAAATGAAGGGAGAAGAAGGTGAAAATGGGTTTAAAAATGAATTTGGCAAAGAAATATATATATATATATATATATATATATATATATACACACACACATATATATATATATATATAAATGTATTCTCCATTGAGATATTGCTGCTGCATCCAGGACCCTTAGCACTGTGCTATGATGTCACTCAATACCACTGACATCGCGAGATGTAAACAACATCTCACCTTTGCTGTGTATATGACCATGGAGATGGTGATGTCATCTAGAACCTTCAGAGAAGCAACAGGAGATTGTTGCATCCATCTAGAAATCTTAGAACTACTGTGCAATGATGTCACTCACTTCCACTGGCATTGCAAAGTGTAAACAACAACTCACCTTTGTTGTGTATGTAACCATGGAGATTGTGATGTCGCCTAGAACCTTCACAGAACCGACAGCTTTATGAGAATCAGCACTGCCATGAGCAGAACCATCACCGGCATAGGTTGTCAAATAACCCGGATTTAACCAAAACAAGTGAGTCCAATAGGATGCAGGCATGTCCTCTATCCTTACAGCTTCCCGTGGCTGTTGGTTTAATCTATAACTTAAGCAAATATGCTTTATCATCAGGGGAAGAAAAACTAATACAGAAAGGCCTAAAATTTGCACCAACAAGTACTTTAAACAAATTTGAGGCCTACATAGGCTTAAAGAAGTTCATGAGAAATCTCACATTGAAGAAGTTCTTCATGAAAAATCCTCAAATTCACCCCAAATCATCCCCATGCACCACTTATAAACCCACCACCCTTTTGAGAGCATGGTTTCGAATGATTTAAGAAAAATGAAAATAAACACTAAATATCAGAAACGAAACTTAACTATACAGGAACGAAGGGCCATAAAATCTTTACAAGTCAACCATAACATCATCATTCGTCTTTCCGATAAGGGAGGGAGCGTGGTCATCTTGGACTACGACATGTACCACGGGGAGTGTGTACGCCTGTTGGGGGACACTAAAACCTATGTCCCACTAAGAACAGATCCTACAGATAAATATCGCAAGGAATTAGACCAACTAATAAAAACAGGCAAACAGAAGAGCATTCTCTCTAAACAGGAAGCAATTTTATTACAACACCAACACCTAGAATCCCCATTTTTTATCAAATACCTAAAATCCACAAAACCTTACACAACCCTCCCGGATGACCAATAGTTTCGGGAATAGGTTGCCTAACGGCTAACCTATCCAAGTATATAGACACCCACCTACAACCGTGTGTTGCACAGTTACCGGCTTACCTAAAGGACACGGCACATGTGTTGGAAATTTTACGTACCATTAAATGGAAGGACCATTTCATTATAGGAACCTGTGACATTACTTCACTCTACACGATAATTGAGCATCAAAAAGGTAGACAGGCATCCGAACATTTTTTAAGAAAAGCAGGCAATATGCCAGAAGTACAGATCCAATACATTGGAGATTGTATTAGCTTCATACTCGAGCATAACTATTTTAAATATGAACATACGTTTTTAATCAGAAATGGGGTACCGCCATGGGGACGAGGTTCGCGCCCAGTTATTCCAACCTATTCGTGACCCTCTGGGAGGAAACTCACATCTACCCAGGGGGCCATCTTGGCGTGGGCCTCGTCCTATGGCGGAAATTCATAGATGATGTTCTTTTTATTTGGGAAGGAGGATCAGAGAGTCTCACATTGTTTTTAAATAATATTAATAAAAATGACTTCTTTTTAAACTTTACCTCATCACATAGCCAGACCTCGGTCAACTTTTTAGATTTGAGCATTAATATTACTGATAATCAGATCCACACTCACACCTACAGCAAGCCAACCGACAGTAATAGCCTTATCCGGATAGATAGTTGTCATTTTCCAATCTGGCTCCAAAACATCCCACGTAGCCAATTTCTACGACTCCGCAGGAACTGCTCACAAATTGAACAGTATGACCAAGAGGCATCCCTGTTGAAGGATAAATTAATCAGCAAAGGATACCAAATAGCAGCACTAAATAAAACACAACAAGAAGTTCGCCTGATGAATAGGGATCACCTTATTTCTAAAATTTCAGAAACCAACTCAAACTGTACAGTGGAAACCTTGAGTCCAAAAATTAAAATCCCTATCATTACCCAATATTCTAATCAGAGCTTCCAGTTTCGTAAAATCATCAAACGTCACTGGAACCTCTTATTCAATGACAAAATAATAGGAGATCGTATCCCACGCCTTCCCTTTTTTGTACACAGAAGCGCAAATAATGTGGGCAACCAAATAGCGCCCACGGTTAAACAAATAATAAAAAATGGGAGTGCAAAAATTGACCTATCTAAAAACTTTCTTCCAATGAAAAAAGGTTTTTACCCGTGCAAACAGTGCACTGCTTGCAAAACAATGAATGTTTGCACACCTATATTAGAAGTGGAAAATAAACGGAAACAAACCCAATATAAAATCAGAGAACATATTAATTGTAAGAGTAAAGGGGTCATTTATGCCATTCGTTGCCCCTGTAATAATAAGAATAAAATGTGAGAATAAAGGAACACATAACATCAGGAGGAGTTATGATGGACATCCTCTGTCAATTCACTATAAAAACATACATAACATGGCCATCACAGGATCCACATTTTTTGGATTGGAAAAAGTTGCCCCCCCTTGGAGGGGAGGCAACTATATTGCTCAATTATCTAAAACTGAATCAAAATGGATTTTTTATTTTAATTCACTTACCCCTCACGGATTAAATGTTGATTTTGAACTATATGGATTCCTGCAAGAATAAGAAACACAAGAAATGCATTCATTCTTACCTCTCTTTTTCATGCTTCCAGACAGAAAAGAGTTAACTGGTGATGTGTGCAGGCTGCATAAAAGAAATCAGTGTACCCATAATGCGCACTCCCGAGGAAGGAAACCGTTTGTTCTCCGAAACGCGTTGAGAGCATTTTTGGACTTCCACAGCCACCATAGTCACGTCACTATTGCTAGGAACATCGAGCAACCCGGAAGCCGGAAGCAGTTCGGTAGAGACGCCACCGGCCGGGGCAATACTCCCACTGCACACTCGCTACAGTTTCAACTCCTGAAGTCCTGGATCTCCCAGCAGGAACCTTCTCTACAATAACAGGTACCAACTCGGTTAATCCTGGAACTTTAAGCACCATCAGCGGTGCGAACGGACTATTGTTTTGCTCTATTTAAGTTTGACTCCTTCTTTCAGTTTGCGTGACCGGGCTGTATATCAGCCACAACATTGCGCCATTTGCCGTATCTATCATCATTGTAATCAGCTCCGCTGGTGCTAATTTAGAGGTATATTGCCGATCACTGTGCAACAGCAGTATTATCCCTATGCATTATACCTTTATTTTTGTTCAGTAACCAGTTACCTTCATTGTCCCTCCCCTCTTGCAGCACCACCTGTGAAATCTCTATACATTGCATGACAACACAGCAAAAAGCCACCAACTTTTCTCTACCTCACTTTTACAGTTCAAGAACGCTGATACAACTCAGGTACGTTTTACTATTACTATTAGTTAAGCCCCCCTCAGCGCACACTATACATATAGTTTGGTTTGATACCGTTTGGGGACAGCCAAGGAGGCATCTGCAGGCAACAAAGATAGGTGTGTGCTAGTGTGTGTGTGTTTCCTATGCAGATCCTAAGCCCAGTGTCACATGCATGTAGGAGGAGTAAGAAGGGTTCCTGGCAAATCTGGGTTATGGATTGCATTTAAAAATGCTCCATCGGAGTGCAATGGGCTCCTGTCTTGCTGCTTAGCAATAATGATATGGGTTTAGGGTCTGCTGTGTGTACTGGTGGGTGACTGCCACCCAGCCAGAGTGTGAATGGAAGGCTGCCAGCCAGCCTCCCTTCCTTCCTGAAAGCAGTGATAGTGCACATGAATAGGACATTGTTGGGCCCGCCCCTTTCACAGTTATCGCTTCTCGGCCTTTTGGCTCCGATAAAGTGCAAACTTGGTCTGGGTCAGGGGTGCGGGTGTTCTGCTGAGCGGGAATCAGGAGTGGTGATCTTACTGTGGAATCGACAGACAAGAGAAGAACAATGGCTGGAAAGGAATACCTCCCTGCGATTGAGAAGACTGTACGTTTTGTGGTGGAAACTTCTGACCGGGGTAAGAATTGGATTGAGTACATTGGACGTGAACTTGTGGAGAAATTGGGTGGTTTTGACATGGACAGTTTGTTCTGTGTGCAAGAGAATAGGAAGCAAGGAATATATGATGTGTCCTTCATCTATGAAGCTGATTGCCAGAACTTCTATGAATGTCTGAAAAGAAATGCCAATAACCCTGCCTTGGCAAATGTAAAGTTTTTTCCTCTGTTTGAGATGGAAGTGAAGACTCTGTTTGTACGTATGTACAATCTGTTCTTAGACCCGGCTATGATTAAGAACTTTTTAAGTATCTACTGTGAGAGTGTCCAAGGTGGAGTGAAGCAAACCAGTAGTTTGGGTGTGTTTAATGGCACATGGAAGTTCTTTGTAAAACTGAAGCTGGACCCTGGGAGCATTGGTGGAGTGAAACACCCACCAGCAAATTTTTCAATCGCCAGAAACCGGGGATATGTCTATTATTATGGCCAGCTGTTTGAACATGTTAAAGAGGCTTGTCCAGGTAATAAGAGGTGCCAAAATTGTAACATGCCAGGGCATGAGGCGGGAGCATGTCAACAGCCCAGAACATGGGATTTTTGTGGCCTTGTTGGACATGTGTACAGAAACTGTCCGGAGGTGGCTAAGAGGGAGAAGGAGGAAGAGGCCAGAAAAATTTTGGCAATTAAAAAAAGGGAAAAGGCAAAGGCAGACATGGCAGGAAAGAGTGTGATTGCTATCATTATTGAGAAAGCAACGGTGGTGGAAGAGAAGGTGCAGGAGGAGATTTAAGAGGAGATGGAGGAGGAGGTGAAAATTGAAGAGGTGCCTAGTCCTCAGGTGTCTGGCACTCAGAAAGTTGATTGGTCGAATTCAGAAGAGGAAAGTGCTAAAGAGAAAGAGGAAGATCTTTTTCGTCCCCCACGGAGGGCGACGAGAGGTGCCAGTGGTGAAAAGATGGAGCAGACGGTGGTGGAGACGAATAATCGTTTTGCCGCAATATCTGAGGGTGAAATGGATAGATGCATTGGAGAAGAAACTTGTCCCTCGGCACTGAACTGTAAAGTTCATTAACTCTCTCCTAGGTTTTTCTTCTTCCTATGGGTTGTTATTTGATTTGATATGTCTTTTTCGGTTAGTTTGTCAAATGTTAGTGTCTTTAAAAATAAGAATAGAAGAGCGGCCATTCTGGAGGAATTGGCGGGAACTAATAATGAAATAATTTGTCTACAGGAATGTGGAATGCATAATGTTCTAAAAATCCTCTAGAGCAAAAGTTGCAGAAAAGTCGCACATATTTAGGCTGCGGAGGAATGAGTGGAGATATGGACCAGCAGTGTGGTCTTGTTCTAATGTAAATAGAAATGATGGTATTGGGATTTTATTTAGGAATAATAAGTTTAAAATTTGTAGTCAAATGGTGTTAAGGGAAGGAAGGTGTGTGTTGGTGGAGGTTGGGTTACATGGGGTTAAGTTTAAGTACCTGTGAATAAGGAGGAGAGGGTGGGTTTGATTGAAATAATTAAGGGTTTTTTGTCTGGGAAGGAACCAGTGGTGTTAGTAGGTGATTTCAATTGTGAGATTGGGAGGGATGCGGATGTTTCTGGGAATATGCTTAAGAGTATGGTGAGTGATTTCAAGTTAAGAGATGTGGTTGAAGTGTGTGGTGTGAATCCTGTGTTAGCAACATATCATGCTGAGAGTGGAAGGAGTGATTCAAGATTAGATATGTGTTTTGTGTCCAAAATTATAGGATGTATGTGGTATAAGCAAGAGAGTGATTTATTCTGATCATGAGCGTGTGAGTTGTGGTTTGGTGTTAGATGAGATTTGTATAAGTGGGAGGGGTTACTGGAAGCTTAATGTGAAACTGTTGGATGAAAAGGAGGTATATGATAGGTATATTGTTACGCCGAGCGCTCCGGGTCCCTGCTCCTCCCTGGAGCGCTCGCGGTGTTCTTCTCTGTGCAGCTCCCCGGTCAGACCCGCTGACCGGGAGCGCTGCACTGGTATCACCCGCGGGGATGCGATCCGTGTAGCGGGACGCGCCCGCCAACGGGTCGCATCCCAATCTCACCTGCCGCATCCTCTTGCTGTTCTGTCCCGGCGCGCGCGGCCCCGCTCTCCAGGGCGCAGGCGCGCGCCGGCTCTCTAAGAATTTATAGGGGCAGTGCACCATTAATTGGTGCCTGGCCCAATCAGTACCTACACCTGCTCTATGTGCATGAAAACCCACTTCCCCTTCCTGTCCTTGCCGGATCTTGTTGCCTTGTGCCCTGTGAAAGCGTTTAGTGTGTTCCCAAGCCTGTGTACCCAGACCTTCTGCTGTTGCCCCTGACTACGACTCTTGCTGCCTGCCCCGACCTTCTGCTACATCGACCTTGCTCTTGCCTTGTCCCTGTGTACCGCACCTGTCTCAGCTGTCAGTTGTGGTTGAGTCGCTATCGGGTGGAACGACCTGGGGGTTACCTGCCGCTTCAAGTCCATCCCGCTTTGCGGCGGGCTCTGGTGAAAACCAGTAACCCCTTAGATTCCGTTCCCCTGGTACGTCCCACGCCATTACCCCACTGACACAGAGGATCCACCACCAGTGTCCTCGCTGCATACCAGTCCGGATCCTGACATATATTAAGAAGTATAAGTTATGGTGTGGGAAGAAAAAAGAATTTGTGGATTTATTGTGTTGGTGGGAGTGGGTTAAAGAAAGAACAGTTTTTTTTTCAAGAGGGAAGGTTATAAAAGGAAAGCTAGGGAAAGAAAGAAGTATGAATGGCTGTATAAAAGGTTGGAGTTTCTCAATTGGTTGAAAAAGAAGGAGAGTGGATGGTAAGATTGATGCTGTGAAAAGAGATATAAAGGATTTGTTGAATGAAAGAGGAAAAGAGTTAATGTACCGAGCGAAAGTGGACAAATTGGAGAAGGATGAAAAGTGTTCAAGATATTTTTTTAAGAAAGTAATTGGGAGAAAGGATCATTAAGTGAGTGTGTATGATAAGGATGGTGGTTTGGTGAGAGGTAAAGCTGTACTGAATGTGGTGAAAGAGTTTTATGAGGACTTATATGCAGTCAAACAGTGTGATAGGGGTTTGGCTGAGGAAGTGCTGGAAGTGATTGATAAGAAGGTAGATTGTAATGAGTATGAGAGTTAAATGAGAGAGATTGGAATGGAAGAAATTAAAAGGACGGTTGATAGTATGGCTAAAAATAAGACTCCTGGAGAGGATGGGTTGCCGGCTGAGTTTTATGTGAAATTGTGGGATGTACTGAAGGATGATATGGAGAGTATCTTTAAGTATATGTGGGCTAATGGAAGATTGGTGGAAAGTATGTAAGTAAGAGTGGGATAGTGGTTTTGATTTATAAGAAATGGGGATGTGAATGATGTAAGGAATTGGAGGCCGATAACTTTGTTGAATGTGGATTATAAAATATTTGCAACGATGATTACAAATACAATGAGAGACGTGATAGAGCAAGTGATTGGGGAGGAGCAAGTGTGTGGTGTGCCAGGAAGAAGAATTAGTTAGAATTTGTGTTTGTTGAGAGATATATTGTGGGATGGTATGTGTAGGAAGCAGGTGGTTCGTGTGTTGTCAATTGATTTTGAAAAAGCTTTTGACCGTTTGGCGCATGGGTTTTTGTTTAAGGTGCTAGTTAAAATGGGGTTTCCGGGTGACTTTTTGAATATTGTGAGAATGTTGTATAAGGAAGTGTATAGTAAGATTCTGATTAATGGATGGATGACTGAGGAGATTAAAGTATGTTCAGGTGTGAGACAGGGATGTCCCTTGTCACCTATTGCTTTTATTTGTGCTATGGAACCATTATTAGATTTATTGCATAAGGATAAACGTGTGAGAGGTTTGAGAGTTCCGGGGGGTAGTGGTAAAGAGCTTAAAGTGTTGGCTTATATGGATGATGTATGTGTGGTATGTGAATCGGTTGAGGCTGTAAGAAGATCCAAGTTATTGGTAAGTCTGTGGTGCGTCTGGTTTTAAGGTCAATTGGGGAAAGAGTGAATATAAATGTTTTGGTGGTGTGACTCAGAGTGAGGATGGTGGTATGGAAGGGGTGGATGGGCCTATTCAGGTGTTGGGGGTGAAGATGGACGAACGGTTGGATGGTAGAGATAGTTGGGAGGATGTGGGGAAGAGAGTGCAAAAGAAATAGAATTTTTGGAGGTCGAGAGAGTTGTCAATGGTTGGTAAGGTTATGATAGTGAAGAATGTGATTTTGCCAATACTGTTATACGTTGCTGTTGTGTTTCCGCCGAGTTAGATGGTTTTGCGAAAGGTGAAAAGAATGTTATTTGTGTTTTTGTGGGGTACAAAGATGGAAAGAGTTAAGAGAGAGATTGTAATGAAAGATGGTAAAAATGGAGGAATGGACTTTCCGAATGTTGATGTGTATCATGTTCATGTGTATCTGGGTGTGAATATTGTTTTCGCTTTGAAAAGGATGATGGGAGATGAAAAGAGTTGTGTATGTATGGTGAGATATTTGGGTGGCAGTGTGTTATGTAAATTTGGTTGGTTGGAAAGAGATTTGAGAGTGCCTTACGCTTTACGAATTATAGGTTGATTGGTGTGGGTCCAGAAGTGTTTGTGAGTAAAAAGAGTATGATTGGGTGCATTAAAAAAGACGAAGTTGAATGTTCAATTAATATGGTGAGAGCTGTAGATGTGGGGAGAGTGTGGAAGAGTATAATGACTGTTGGAGTAACAAATAGACAACGTGAGATAGTATGGCAGAGTTTTCATGGTGCGTTACCGGTAAGAGAATTTCAAAGAAATAGAGGGATTGGAAGGTATGAGAGGTGTCCAAGAGAAGGGTGTGATGGGATTGACAGTGCGATGCATGTGTTTTGGAATTGTGAAATGGCGCAAGGTGTGTGGAAAGGGATGAGTTTGCTGTTTAAAGAATTGACTGGTATAAGGTATGTCGTATGATGTGGTTGTGTTTGGACTTAGTATGGTAGGGAGAGATAAGGAAAGGTTTTTTTTTTGTGTTGCTTGCCATTATTAAAGAAGTACTTTGGGATGTTAGGAATTGATGTGTATTCAAAAGAAAAAACGTGTCTGTGGAGGGTTGTATGAGGATGATTCTAGATAGGTTATATGTTGTTCATTTGTGTGATAGGAAGAATTTGGGGGAAAAGGATGCTGAGGGGATATGGAAGTTTTTGAAATGGAGACATGTTGTAAGTTTATTTTTAGTGATGGTATTTATGCTTGTTTGAAATTGAAAATAAAAAGAAAGACCTAATGATGAGATGGACTTTACTTCAGAAAGTCTAAATGACGAAGTATGGAGTTGGATTTTGATGTTTTAATGTCCAAGCCTGAAGGTTTAAAAAAAAAAATCTGTTCTTATCAGTTTAATATCTGATATGTACCCTATCTGGGGACCATATATTAAATGGATTTTTAAAAAGGGGGCCGATTTCGAAGTTTGCTTCCGTCGCCCTATGCATTGACCCGATATGGGTACAGTGCACCACCCCATTACAGTGTTAAAAAGAAAGATTCCTTGTTTCATTGCTACTTGCTTGCTGGCTAGATAGTCCTGTGGGCCTTGCTTCTGCAGCCGAAAAACAAAAGGTGTTGCAGCTTGTGTCTGGCCGCTGTTGGAAACTGCAGGCACAGGACTTCTGCTGCTTGCTGCTGAATAAATGGCCTCCTTAATTGGATCATCTCAGCAGCCAGCACACCTGTGCAGGTTGGACATGACATGATAGGCAGCTGTCTTATAGCGGGTGGGTGCTGAATTTTCCTAATTGACATACATGGGGGTGTCCTGGCTGTTCACACAGGCGTGTCATTGCGGTTGATTGACCATGCATTGGTTCTGTGGTATTGGAAAGATAAAAACATATGTTTGCGGCCATCCGTTGCAAGAATGGATAGGTCATCAGCTAAGAGGCATTTGTTTTTACAAACTGCTGCTCACAACCAATGATGCAATATAGTGGGGGGTATTTATCAAAGCTGTCTATGTCCAGCATCAATATAGACCAAACTAAGGCGCAAGGCTCTTGATAAATTTTGTGCACAGACTTTGAGATCTATGCTTAAGATTGTATTTAAACCTGCTCCAACATGGTCTGACATTTCGGCATGCTTTCGGGCGATGCAACTTGTCTCTGAAAAGTCGCTTTTGATAAATTCAGCACCAATGCATAATGTTCTAAAAATCCTCTAGAGCAAAAGTCGCAGAAATTTTGCACATATTTAGACTGTGACTTTCTGTGCGACAAATTTAGACAGGAAAAATCAGTATAAATCCTTAGAAAATTATCCTCCAGTGTCTCCATCTGCTGGCGGTATTGAATAAGCATTGCTGCAATGATAAGGTCTGAATAAGATGAAGAATAAGAAGAAAAATAAGAATAATACGCAGAGAAGAAAGGAGGAAGGAAGAAAAACGTAGAAAAATGGAAAAAAAATTAAGAGGAAAAGAAGGAAGAAAAAGGTGAAAACGGGTTTAAAAATGGATTCGGCGAAAAAAAAAATATATATATATATATATATATAAATATATATATATATATATATATATATATATACACACACACACACATACACACACACACATATATAAATGTATTCTCCATTGAGATATTGCTGCTGCATCCAGGACCCTTAGCACTGTGCTATGAGGTAACTCAATACCACTGACATCGCGAGATGTAAACAACATGTCACCTTTGCTGTGCATGTGACCATGGAAATGGTGATGTCGTCTAGAACCTTCAGAGAAGCAACAGGAGATTGCTGCATCCATCTAGAACCCTTAGAACTAATGTGCAATGATGTCTCTCACTTCCACCGGCATTGCAAAGTGTAAACAACAACTCACCTTTGTTGTGTATGTAACCATGGAGATTGTGATGTCGCCTAGAACCTTCACAGAACCGACAGCTTTATGAGAATCAGCACTGCCATGAGCAGAACCATCACTGCCATAGGTTGTCAAATAACCCGGATTTTACCAAAACAAGTGAGTCCAATAGGATGCAGGCATGTCCTCTATCCTTACAGCTTCCCGTGGCTGTTGGTTTGATACCGTTTGGGGACAGCCAAGGAGGCATCTGCAGGCAACAAAGGTAGGCGTGTGCTTGTGTTTGTGTTTCCTATGCAGTTCCTAAGCCCAGTGTCACATGCAAGTAGGAGGAGTAAGAAGGGTTCCTGGCAAATCCGGGTTATGGATTGCATTTAAAAATGCTCCATCAGAGTGCAATGGGTTCCTATCTTGCTGCTTAGCAATAATGATATGGGTTTAGGGTCTGCTGTGTGTACTGGTGGGTGACTGCCACCCAGCCAGAGTGTGTATGGGAGGCTGCCAGCCAGCCTCCCTTCCTACAAGCATTGTTGTGCCCGCCCCTTTCACGGTTATCGCTTCTTGGCCTTTTGGCTCAGATCAAGTGTAAACTTGGTCTGGGCCAGGGGTGCGTGTTTCTCTGCTTGGTTTCTACACTATTGATGGGTGCCTGTCCTTTTACCTTAGCCTGCGTAAGAATGTGGAAAATGCCATTATGAAGAATGTGTCGTTTGAGCCTTTGTTTGAGTTGGAGGAGAAACCCCTGTTAGTCCGTGTGTACAACCTGTTTATGGATGTGAAGTTGGTGGATAATTTTTTGAAGCAGTACTGTGAGACTGTCAGAGGAAGGATTGCACAGAAGAGCATATTGGGAGTGTTTAATGCGTAGTATAAGTTTTGGGTGAAGTTGAAGCAAGATGCCAGTGGAATTTACGGAGTGAAGCATCCTTCCCAGGCAAGTTTTTCTATTGCGGGGCAGAGAGGATATCTTACCTACCCTGGGCCGCCCATGTTCTGCAGAAAGTGCCATATGTCTGGGCATGTGAAGGAGAATTGTGCGGCAGTGAGAGTGTGCAGGAATTGCCAGAAAGAGGGACATGAGGCCAATGCGTGTCCTGAGCCAAAAAAATGCCATGTGTGTGGAGAGGCTGGACATGTGATGAGAGAGTGCCCAGAAGAGAGAAAAAGGAGGGAGGAGGAGAAGATCGAAAGACAGAAAGAGGTAGAAAGGAAGCAGGAGGAGGGAAAGAGATACCTGGAAGAGAGAGATAAAATGGAGACAAGTGCTGTGATGGAGGGGAGTCCAGTTTTGGAGGGAAAGCCCATTTTGGAGGGAAAACCTGTTTTGGCGGGAAAACCTGGACTTAAACTTATGGAGAGCAAGACTGTGGTTGTGGTGCAGAAGGAGTTGGAGGAAGAGATGGAGGAGGAGCCTGCGATTGAAGATTTTACTACTGATTCAGAGAGTGCTGTGTCTTCAGGAAGGCATAGAGGGAAGAAAGTGGCGGAAGATTTGTGTCACAGGTTTCCAAAAAAAGCGAGAAAGAAAAAATGGGCTGAGAGGAGTGAGGAGACCTCGTTTAGTACGAGAAACCCTTTCGAACCATTTTTTAGATCCGAGGTGGATCAAGAAGGTCATGGACAAGTACCGCTTGGTACGTTAAACCGTAGGATATCGAATTGATTGGTGTTTTCTTTTGTATATATTTGATTGTTTTGCTGTGTTTTTTTCCTTTGTTTGTTTTTTTCATATAGGAATGGTAGTATGTCTTTTAAAATAATTTCATCTAATGTTAGGGTGTTTAGGAGTAGGGTTAGGAGGGCTGCAATTTTGCAGGAGTTGGCAGGTATGGGGGCGGATGTTATTTGTGTACAAGAGTGTGGGTTGGTGGAGGAGGTGGGGGAGTGGGGATATGGGGATGCTGTGTGGTCTATGTCTTCTGTAAATAGGAATGATGGGGTTGGTGTGTTATTTAAGGATAAGAGGTTCAAGGTAGAGAGTTATACTGTGGTTGAAGAGGGAAGGTGTTTGATGGTTAAGGTGGAGGTGGGTGGAGTTAGGGTTCGAATATTTAATGTGTATGCATCTGTTAAGAAGAATGAGAGGGTGGAGTTGTTTGAGAAGTTAAAGTTGTTTTTGCCGGGGAGAGAGCCTATGGTATGTGTGGGGGATTTCAATTGTGAGATTGAAGGGAGTAAGATGGATGTATCTGGTTTGATTGAAAGAGCTTTATTTTCCGTTCAGTCATTACAAGTCGTACAATAAATTACAGTCACACAAAGCATGATAGTACAATACACAGCAAAGGTTCCCTAAGCTATACATCGCACACCATGCTACTCTAACATTCAGCTCAATCCTGCAATAGAAAGGCACAAGCGATCGAACAAAAAACAATTAATACAATCTGTGATCGGGGTAGGGGTGTGGGCGACTATGTGGGGGTAGGGAGGGGGCGGATCACAGGGCCAAACTGCTGGGCTGTATCTTCAGGGAGACATGGGAGAAGGAGAGGGGTCTTCACTCCTCTTCTTCCTCATCAACGGCCGAGCTGTCCAAGATGGAATAGTCTCTAAGCAGGTTCTTGATGAACCTGCGGCAGTCCCGGACGGACATGTTTTCCCTGTTGATCACGAGGCGGTTCCTGGCAAGCCATACTGCGTCCTTAAAACAGTTCATAAGGCGCCAGGCCTCCTGGATGGCCTCCACGTCGTGGGTCCCAGGGAACAGACCGTAAAGCACCGAATGGTAGGATAGGCAGCTCCTGGGCACTGAGTCTCTGAGATCATGTTCTAGGGCGTCCAACAGACCCTGTGCAAAGGGGCACTGCCAAAACACGTGCAAAGATGTTTCCTCCACGTAGGGGCACCGGGGGCAGTACCGGGTCTTGCACAGGTCGCGGGCATGCATGAATGACCTGAGAGAGAGACCTCCCATGACGGCCATCCACGACAAGTCCTTGTGTCCATTGGTAAGCCGCTTTGAGGCCACATTATTCCATACTGTCTCTGCAGTGGCTGCGGGGAGTCCCGGAACCAGCTCGGTCAAGTCCTTAGCTCGGATGAGCTTGTGGATCGTCTTCGGCTTCCATAGGTCGGGTTTCAGTCCTTCCAGCTGGTGCTCTCTCACGAACCGGACAACATCCCCATAGAACCAGGGAGTGTTCCAGTTGTAAGGGATGGAGCTGTCCCACTTGTCCCAGCCCAGCTGTCTCCAGAGGGGCATGAGAAGCAAGCGAGACATGGACCTGCCCGCTGAGCCAGTCTTTTCAACAAGAGTCCGCTGCACCGTGACACATGCAAAGGAGGCCCTCAGCAGAGCGGGGATGTCGGGTATTCCCTTCCCACCCTTGCGGGGCTCCTTGTACATCACGGTCCTCTTGACTCTGTCCATTTTGCCCCAGACAAAGCCAAACACTGTCCGGGTGATGGCCTTGCAAACGGTGGTATGGGGAGGCCAGGCCTGTGCGGTATATTGGAGCACAGGCAAAACTTCACTCCTCAGGACAAGTGCCTTGCCTTCCATCGTGAGCTTTCTGGAGCTCCACAGTCCGATCTTCGAGTTTATCCTTCCTAGTCGGTCTTGCCAAGACTTAAGGGCCGCTCCTTCCTTCCCGAACCAGACTCCAAGAATTTGAATGAAGTCCGGCTTAACAGTAAAGGGAAAGGGGGCGGAAGAAGCCAGGTGCCATTCCCCGAAGAGCATGGCCTCCGACTTCCCGCAGTTGACTTTTGCCCCCGAAGCTCTGCCGAAGTCCTCGCAGGTCTGGACGAGCGCAGTCACCGAACGCTGGTCAGCGCAGAAGACGGTCACGTCGTCCATGTAGAGCGAGCACTTGACCTCGTGGCGATCTGGTCCTGGTGCGGTGATCCCTCTGATCTCTCCATTCTGCCGGATAGTCTCAGCGAAGAGCTCTATAACACAAACAAAAAGGAGAGGTGAAAGAGGGCAGCCTTGTCTAACCCCTGAAAGAATAGAAAAGGGATCAGTCTTCCAGCCGTTCACCAACACAGTGCTGTAAATGTCAAAATACATAACGTTAACAAAAGAGCAAAACATCTTCCCCAGACCCAGCCTGCGCAAAACCCTGTCCATGAATGCGTGGGAGACACGGTCGAACGCCTTCTCCTGATCTAAGCTGACCAGGGCGGCGCGGCCCCCGCGGTCCTGGATGTAATGGACCGTGTCTCTCACAAGGGCAAGGCTGTCAGCAATCCTGCGGCCAGGAATGCTGCAGGTCTGGTCCGGATGGACGATCTGCCCCATGACAGGTTTCAGCCTGTTGGCCAGCACCTTGGCGAGGATCTTGTAGTCCACGTTCAGGAGAGAGATGGGATGCCAGTTTTTCAGGTCACATCTCTCCCCCTTCCGCTTATACAAGATCGTGATCATCCCTTCCCTCAACGACGGAGGCATTCTGCCCCCCACCACCATCTCCTCGTACACCTCCAACAGGTCCGGACAGATCAGGTCACCCAGCGCTACGTAGAACTCGGCCGGGAGACCGTCACTGCCCGGGGTCCTGCCGGGCTTAAAGGATTTAGCGGCAGAGAGCAGCTCCCCCACCGTCAAGGGATCGTCCATAGCCGCCGCACCTGCGGGATCAACAACGTTAGTGACACCTGACAGGAACCTCTCGGCGGCTTCGGGGGTCGGATGACTTGGGGGCGTAGAGGTTGCTGTAGAAGTCGTGGACGACCCCCATCACTTCCTCCTTGCCGCTCCTCATGTGTCCGGTCTCATCTCGTAGCTCAGTCAGGGGCGTGTGGCCGGCATGGAGCTTCCTGAAAAAGAAAGAGTTACATTTCTCACCCCTCTCCAGGTTCTCCACCTTGGAACGAAAGACGATTCGCTTGGATTCCTCCTCAAAGTGCCTTTTCAAGCTCTTTTTGGTCTCCTCCAGCTCCTCCCTGACGTCCCAGCCACACTGGAGCAGGTCCTGCAGGGACCGCAGCTCGCGCTGCAGTTTCCTCAAGTCCCACTTCTTCGCACACGCCTGTTGTCTGCCTTTTGCCTGAAAGAAACAACGGAATTCGACTTTAACATATTCCCACCAATCGCTGATGCACTTGAACAGACATTTGTCATTTCGCCATACAAGGTACGCATCCCTAAGTTCCTCCATGACCTCCCTCTGCTCCAACAGGGCACAATTCAACTTCCAGGAGCCTGGGCCAGGTGGGAATCCATGGCCCAGAGTCCCCCGGAATCGAATGGCCCTGTGGTCAGAGAAGAAGCAGGGGACCATAGAGTACGACACCTTTCTGACTGCTCTTGAAGTGAAGATGAAGTCTATCCGAGAACGGAGCGAGCCATCGGGGCGGCTCCACGTATAGTTTACGGAGCCGTTCCCGATGGACCCGACAACGTCCTGCAAGGATGCCTCCGTCACCATCTCAATCAGCAGTTTAGACGTCACGTCCAGGTTGGCGGATGTGCCAGAACTGCGCCCGTCCACCTCAATGGGGCAGTTGAAGTCACCACCCAACACTACTGCCCTAGTGGTGGCGAGTTCAGCCCGCAGGGCCTGGAGAACCTCCAGTCGGACATCCCTCTCAGGGGAGGCATACACGTTGTTGAGCCGCACGGGCTCACCCGCCCAGGAACCGTCTGCGACAAGAAGTCTGCCACAGACGAGCTCCCGGACGGAATCAAGTGCAAAGTTACCTCCCCTGATCAGGATGGCCACCCCCGCAGACCTATTGTCGCCCCCACCAGACCCGTAGAAAGGGCCGTGAGGCCACTGCCTGGCCAGATGGTTGTAAGACCTAGAAGCAGACAAAGCACATTCCTGCAACATGTAAACATCACACCTCTGGGAATCTAAGAACGTAAGAACAGTCTGAAATCTAAACCAAGCTCTAATACTCCTCACATTAATGCAGAAGATGTTGAGATCAGCCATGGGAATAAAAAGAGATGTTAGTTCAGATACTAGTTACCACTCTGGTCGGACGGGTCCTCTTCTCTGGCGCCTGTCTGCTCCTGTGGCTTCTCGTAGCGCCCTTCCAAGAACTCGTCGTAGACCGTGTTGGACGGAGTGTCCAGGATTTTCTTGACCTCTGGGTCCTGCAGCAGCTCCTCCATAGATTGAGCTTGGACTGGCTCTGCTTGGACCTGCTCCACTTGGGCCTGCTCCATCACCTCCTCCTCATCTGAAGCTTGAGGGGTCTCGCAGGTCTCGATAATCTTTCTTTTGTGGGACTCTTCTGATGCGTTGTCCCTTCCTTTCCTCTTCCTCTGTATGGTACCTGGGGGAGGAATCACAGGAAAGTCCTCCGAAGGGCGGGCACCAGCAGCTGGAGGGGGGTTAGGTGCTGCTGGGCCAGGAGAGAAAGGAGGCTGGGTGGGGCGGGGGGCAGGAGAGAGTGCCCGGGCAGGGGAGGACGGGGCAGGGGTGGGCCGGGCAGGGGAGGACGGGGCAGGGGTGGGCAGGGGAGGACGGGGCAGGGGTGGGCCGGGGTGGGGTACGGGGGGCAGGGGTGGGACGGGATGGGGCAGGAGGGGCAGGGGTGGGACGGGATGGGGCAGGGGTGGGACGGGATGGGGCAGGGGTGGGACGGGATGGGGCAGTAGGGGCAGGGGTGGGACGGGATGGGGCAGGGGTGGGACGGGATGGGGCGGGAGGGGCAGGGGATGGGCAGGGGATGGGGCGGGAGGGGCAGGGGAGGGACGGGGCAGGGGTGGTGGCTTTCGCCTTCTTACCCTCCTTGGTCGGCTTGGCCATCCGTGGTGCTGGCTACGGAGCTGGGGCTGGCTTCGGTGCTCTCGCTGCCACATATGCCCATGTTCTCTCCCTCTGGGGGCAGTCCTTGTAGCTGTGGGCTGCCAGTCCGCAGAGGTTGCAGGTCTTGCTCTTGGGGCAGTCCTTGGTCGTGTGACCTGTCACACGGCAATACCTGCAGGCATCCTCCGTACAGTCCTTGCCCTCGTGGCCCATCTTGCCACATCTCCTGCAGGTCTGTGGCATGTCCGGGTAGAAGATAAGTCCTGTGGAGTTGCCCAAGGAAAATGTCGTTGGCAGGTGCTGTAGTCCGTCTGGAGAAGCAGGGTTCTTGTTGAGTCTGAAGACCACAGACCACTTGCAGGTCCAGTATCCGAGTGAGTTCAGGATGCGGGTGGGCTCCCTCACCACAGTGCAGAAGCGCTTCAGGAAGGTCGAGATGTCCGTGCCTGGGGTGTGTGGGTTCCGCATTGAGACCGTCACCCGCCTCTCCTCTCTTTGAATAAGGCAGTTGCCCACAAAGCGAGAGAAAGGGGATTCGGGACTCGCCGCTTTCACCGCCTCCCAGTATCTTCTACAGGTCCCAATGGTGGCAAAGGTGATGTAGAAGATTCCCAAAAAGAAGGTTGCTATTCCCAGGGTGTCAGCCGTGGGGAAGCCTTGATCCACCAGCATCTTCTTGCAGAACACGTCGTGGGACATGTCCGGCACCCTTCCGTCCACGGGCTTGAGCTTCAAGGCAACAGTCTGCCTCATCCAGGGCTCCAGGGTTGGAGCTTCCAGGTCAGGAATTCTGCCACCCTTCTGCCTTGCCGTGGTGGAGGTTGAAGCTTGCTGTGGTTGGGGCTGGACCTCCAGGCCTTGCCCTGCAGCCGCCTGGGTGGACTTGCTGGTTGAGGCCATGGCTTCTTCCAGCAGGCTCTTTTCCGCTTCCTTGCTTGCTTGTGGAGAGAGGCTTCGCAAAGTCTTCTTTCCCGGGTGGGAGGAGCTATGCAGATCCGGTCCCGGTGGGAGGAGCTATGCAAATCCTTCTCTAGAGGCAGCGAGTTTCTTCAAAAAGATTCTGCGCCGCCTTCCTCTTCGCCGCTGTTCCGGAATTCACCGCCGATTCCCTTCTTCCAGGTTCTTCGTCGGCTTCTTCCGGAGCTGCAGTCTTCAAGATCTTCTCCTTCTTCAGATGTTCCGAGGCAGGCAGGAGACGATCTTCAGGTGGTATGCTCTAGAGAAATTCGGTTCTAATAAGAACGAAAAGTACTGCAATCGTACTATGCAAAATCTCTACCACAATGCTTGGAGTTCTTCAGACCGTAGTGATCATGGTATCTCCCCTGCCAGGTAAGTATTTTTGGCGGATGAGAGAGTTGTCAATGATTGGTAAGATTGTGGTGATTAAGAGTGTGATATTGCCAATTCTGCTGTATGTGGCTTTGGTTTTTCCACCAGGTTATATGACAGTGAGAAAGTTGAATAGGATTTTGTTTGTATTTTTCTGGGAGTCGAAAGTGGAGAAGGTGAGAAGAGAGAATGTGATGAAGGAGGGTAGGAATGGAGGAATGAATTTTCCTAATGTTGAAGTGTATCTGGGGATTAATGTATTATTTGCTCTGAGGAGGAGTATGGTAGAGCAGTGGAAATTTGCATGTATGATGAGGTTTCTAGGAGGGGGGGTGTTATGCAGATTAGGGTGGATGGAGAGAGATCTGAGAAAGCTGTATGCTTTGGTGAGTCCTGGTTGGTATGTGTTTGTTGAGGTGTTCATGAGAAAGTTTGGTTTGCTAGGAGTGAGACAGGATGTGTTAAAGGAGAAGAGTATGGTGAAGTGTATCAGGGAGAAGGAGGTTCAGTGTAATATTAATATGGTGAGAGTACAGAATGTGAGTAAAGTGTGGGAGAGTTTGGAGACAGATGGTATGACTAATAGACAGAGAGAGGTTGTATGGCAGAGTTTGCATGGTGCATTGCCAGTGAGAGAGGTACAGAAGAGTCGTGGGATTGGAAGGAGTGAGAGATGTCCGAGAGAGGGTTGTGGAGGGAATGAGAGTATTATGCATTTGTTTTGGAATTGTGATAGAGCGCAATAAGTGTGGAAGGGAATTGGTCCATTGGCAAAAGAATTGATGGGGGTAAGAAAGTGTCGGTTGGAGAGTGTATGAGTGATATTAGATAGATTGCATACTGTATATTTGTGGGATAAGAAGAGATTTGGAGAAGACTTGGAAGTTTTTAACATGGAGACACGTGGTGAGGGTATGAGGGTGGTGTGTTATGCTATGTATTTAGTTTTTTAGTGTATTTTGTTATATGTTGATAAAGTAACCTAATGATGAGTTTGATGAATTGTGACCAAGTTCAGTAATCTGAGAGGCAAACGTGAAAGAAACCTGAACGATTAAGTTTTAATTCAAACCTGAAGGTTTAAAAAACAAAATAAAAATCTGTTCTTATCAGTTTTCATGCCGGTGGCAGACTACGCCGGTATGGGGCTGGTGGGGATGGGTGCTGCATGGAGGAGGGTGCAGGTGTACCAGGGCTTTCCGGGGCTGGTTCTGAGGAATCAGCTTGACGGCTGCCCCGATGTGACCTGTTCCCTCCGGGTCTCGCCATGAGGCTGAGAGGGTCTAGAGCCGAGGTACTTTTGTGCCTCGGGGAGTGGTGACCCCGAGGTGCCGAAACTCACTGGGAATATTGGCTCACTGAGTTGAAGCACGGGCACCATAATCTCTTCACCTTGTGGCACTCACCTCTTGATTCCCGGCCTTCTGGCTAGGATCAGAGAAATTTTTATAGATCCGGCCGGATGTCCGGGCAGTATATCTGCACACATTCACTTATTTATTTATTTTTGTCTCACTGTGTCACTTTTTGTGTGTTGTGTGTTCACAGGATTTGTCAGGATGCGGTAGCCCTTCTGGGTGTCCCTCCTGGTGGTCTAGGGGAGGTGTGTGTGGCCATTAGGTTCCGCACCTCCCTTCAAACACCCCGGGTACTCCTGCTTTGGCAGGGTACCTACCGTTATCGGCTCTGCGGGCAGATACCTTGGCTAACGCCAAGGGGGATACCGGGAGCATTTGTGGTCCCCCAGTAGCTTCGGCGAAAAAGGGACCTGGAACCTCACAGGTACCTTTTGGTCCAGAGGCGAAGGGTAAGGTTTGTTGGGGGGCCTCTCTCCTATTGGAGAAGGGCTTGCGATAAACGCATTCTTTGTGCACTTTTTTTTTTTTAGTGTAACACGTTTGCACTTTTTCTTGCACTTTGGGTGATTCGAGAGCACGTTCCTCGGCTCTTAGATAAAAAAGAAAAAAAATATTGTCTTTTGTACCCTGGCTTTCCGGGGCTGGTTCTGAGGAATCAGCTCGACGGCTGCCCCGATAGCACCTGTTCCCTCCGGGTCTCGCCATGAGGCTGAGAGGGTCTGGAGCCGAGGTACTTTTGTGCCTCGGGGAGTGGTGACCCCGAGGTGCCGAAACTCACTGGGTATACTGGCTCACTGAGTTGAAGCACGGGCACCATAATTTCTTCACCTTGTGGCACTCACCTCTTGATTCCCGGCCTTCTGGCTAGGATCAGAGAAATTTTTATAGATCCGGCCGGATGTCCGAGCAGTATATCTGCACACATTCACTTATTTCTTTCTTTTTGTCTCACTGTGTCACTTTTTGCGTGTTGTGTGTCCACAGGATTTGTCAGGATGCGGTAGCCCTTCTGGGTGTCCCTCCTGGCGGTCTAGGAGAGATGTGTGTGGCCATTAGGTTCCGCACCTCCCTGCAAACACCCCGGGTACTCCTGCTTTGGCAGGGTACCTACCGTTATCGGCTCTGCGGGCAGATACCTTGTCTGACGCCAAGGGGGATGCCGGGAGCATTTGTGGTCCCCTAGTAGCTTCGGCAAAAGGGGACATCGAACCTGGAACCTTGCGGGTACCTTTTGGTCCAGAGGCGAAGGGTAAGGTTTGTTGGGGGGTCTCTCTCCTATCGGAGAAGGGCTTGCGATAGACCGCATCCTTTGTGCACATTTATTTTACTGTAACACGTTTGCACTTTTTCTTGCACTTTGGGTGATTCGAGAGCATGTTCCTCAGCACTTAAAAAATAATTATTGCCTTTGTCGGTGCTGAGGGTGCGAGTAAACTGCGTTGCGACTAGCTGCGTAGGTGATCAAGACTGTGGTACTCGTTACCGACAGATTTGGAAACGAAGATGACTGGATCTAACATGTCTGCAGTGGAGAAGACCGTACGAATCAAGGTGCTAACCACGGACCGTCTAAGGAATAGCATTGACTATATCGGCCATTCTATTGTGGAGAGATTGGCAGGATTTTCCTTGAGCGACCTCTTTTGTGTCCAGGAGAACAAGCGCCAAGGTATTTATGACGTGTCCTTCTTATACGATGCTGACTGCCAGAACTTTTATGAATACTTAAAACGGAATAGTGGTGGCGAGGTTTTGCAGAATGTGAGCTCCTACCCCCTCTTTGAAATGGGGACCAAGACTTTGTTTATCCACATGTATAATCCGTTTGTTGATGTCTCCATAATTAAGAACTTTCTGAGTATATATTGTGAGTCCATCGCTGCTGTTATTAAGCAGACAAGTAGCCTTGGTTTATTCAACGGCTCTTATAAATTTTTTGTGAAGTTGAGGATTGATGAAGATTGTATTGGAGGCGTTAAGCACCCTCCGGCGAACTTTACCATTGCTGGTTATAGAGGCTACTTGTACTACTATGGACAGCCGTCCTTTTGTTGAAATTGTCTATTGTTTGGACATGTGAAGGAGGCGTGCCCCGCTAGTAAGAAATGCAGAAACTGTAAGCAACCAGGGCATGAGGCAGGTTCGTGTCCACGCCCTAGGACCTGTGACCTATGTGGGGAAGCTGGCCATGTCTACAAAAACTGTCCAGAGTTGAAGAGGGGAGAATGGAAATGGAGGAGAGGAGGAGGCAGCTGAGGCTGCACTGGTTCCTGTGAGAGAGAGTGTAATTATCGGAGACGTGCAGGAATCTGTGGTGGTGGAGGAACAAATGGTGGTGCAAGCGGAAGAAGGGGAGATTGAGGATGCTCCCAGTCCCCCAGTTGAGGAGCCGCCTAAAATTGAAGATTGGTCATCCTCTGAGGGTGAAGGCCGTGAGGAGGACATTGATCTTTTTCGTCCCTCCAGGAAGACGGCCAGGAATCTTTCTGGTGGACAGGTGGAGCCGATGTTGGTGGCTACGGGCAATCGGTATGAACCGCTATCTGAGAACGACATGGATGCGTGCTCTGCGGGAGAAGCTTCTCCCACACCGCTGAGGAAAGCTACCTGAATAACTTTTTTTCTTTTGTTGCTAAAATTCTTTCTTAGAGTTGTTAAGATGGTGGTATGTCTTTTTTAGTTGGTTCTCTAAACGTTAGAGTGTTTTGAAGTAAAGTCAGAAGGGCAGCTATTTTGGAGGACTTGGCAGGGAAAAAGGTGGACATTATTTGTCTGCAGGAATGTGGTTTAAATGATATTCCTGGGAAGGGAGAATGGGTTTATGGTCCTGCTGTTTGGGCGGTGTCGGCGCAGAATAGGAATGATGGGGTGCTTTTCAAGAGCTTTAAGTTTGAAGTTTGTAGTTATGAGGCAATAGAGGAGGGGAGGTGTATCATGGTGGAGGTGAAGGTACAGGGGGTTAAATTTAGGTTGATAAATGTATATGTGCCGGTGAGGAGGGAGGAGCGGGTGGGGTTGTTGGAGGTAATCAAGAGGTTTCTTCTGGGGAAAATACCTGTGGTGTGGGTGGGGGATTTCAACTGTGAAATTAAGGGGAATGTGGATGTATCTGGGAATATCCTTAAAAGTATGATGTGTGACTTTAAGTTAAAGGATGTGGCTGAAGCGTGTGGAGTGTGTCCTTTGTTAGATACATATTATTCTGATAGTGGAAGTCATAGTTCCAGACTTGATATGTGATATGTGACTTCTCGTGCGGCTCATCAACGTGTATGCCTCCCCTGAGAGGGATGTCCGACTGGAGGTTCTCCAGGCCCTGCGGGCTGAACTCGCCACCACTAGGGCAGCAGTGTTGGGTGGTGACTTCAACTGCCCCATTGAGGTGGACGGGCGCAGTTCTGGCACATCCGCCAGCCTGGACGTGACGTCTAAACTGCTGATTGAGATGGTGACGGAGGCATCCTTGCAGGACTTTGTCGGGTCCATCGGGAACGGCTCCGTAAACTATACGTGGAGCCGCCTCGATGGCTCGCTCCGTTCTCGGATAGACTTCATCTTCACTTCGAGAGCAGTCAGAAAGGTGTCGTACTCTATGGTCCCCTGCTTCTTCTCTAACCACAGGGCCATTCGATTCCGGGGGACTCTGGGCCATGGATTCCCACCTGGCCCAGGCTCCTGGAAGTTGAATTGTGCCCTGTTGGAGCAGAGGGAGGTCATGGAGGAACTTAGGGATGCGTACCTTGTATGGCGAAATGACAAATGTCTGTTCAAGTGCATCAGCGATTGGTGGGAATATGTTAAAGTCGAATTCCATTGTTTCTTTCAGGCAAAAGGCAGACAACAGGCGTGTGCGAAGAAGTGGGACTTCAGGAAACTGCAGCGCGAGCTGCGGTCCCTGCAGGACCTGCTCCAGTGTGGCTGGGACGTCAGGGAGGAGCTGGAGGAGACCAAAAAGAGCTTGAAAAGGCACTTTGAGGAGGAATCCAAGCGAATCGTCTTTCGTTCCAAGGTGGAGAACCTGGAGAAGGGTGAGAAATGTAACTTTCTTTTTCAGGAAGCTCCATGCCGGCCACACGCCCCTGACTGAGCTACGAGATGAGACCGGACACATGAGGAGCGGCAAGGAGGAAGTGATGGGGGTCGTCCACGACTTCTACAGCAACCTCTACACCCCCAAGTCATCCGACCCCGAAGCCGCCGAGAGGTTTCTGTCAGGTGTCACTAACGTTGTTGATCCCGCAGGTGCGGCGGCTATGGACGATCCCTTGACGGTGGGGGAGCTGCTCTCTGCCACTAAATCCTTTAAGCCCGGCAGGACCCCGGGCAGTGACGGTCTCCCGGCCAAGCTCTACGTAGCGCTGGGTGACCTGATCTGTCCGGACCTGTTGGAGGTGTACGAGGAGATGGTGGTGGGGGGCAGAATGCCTCCGTCGTTGAGGGAAGGGATGATCACGATCTTGTATAAGCGGAAGGGGGAGAGATGTGACCTGAAAAACTGGCGTCCCATCTCTCTCCTGAACGTGGACTACAAGATCCTCGCCAAGGTGCTGGCCAACAGGCTGAAACCTGTCATGGGGCAGATCGTCCATCCGGACCAGACCTGCAGCATTCCTGGCCGCAGGATTGCTGACAGCCTTGCCCTTGTGAGAGACACGGTCCATTACATCCAGGACCGCAAGGGCCACGCCGCCCTGGTCAGCTTAGATCAGGAGAAGGCGTTCGACCGTGTCTCCCACGCATTCATGGACAGGGTTTTGCGCAGGCTGGGTCTGGGGAAGATGTTTTGCTCTTTTGTTAACGTTATGTATTTTGACATTTACAGCACGGTGTTGGTGAACGGCTGGAAGACTGACCCCTTTTCTATTCTTTCAGGGGTTAGACAAGGCTGCCCTCTTTCACCTCTCCTTTTTGTTTGTGTTATAGAGCTCTTCGCTGAGACTATCCGGCAGAATGGAGAGATCAGAGGGATCACCGCACCAGGACCAGATCGCCACGAGGTCAAGTGCTCGCTCTACATGGGCGACGTGACCGTCTTCTGCGCTGACCAGCGTTCAGTGACTGCACTCGTCCAGACCTGCGAGGACTTCGGCAGAGCTTCGGGGGCAGAAGTCGGAGGCCATGCTCTTCGGGGAATGGCACCTGGCTTCTTCCGCCCCCTTCCCCTTTACTGTTAAGCCGGACTTCATTCAAATTCTTGGAGTCTGGTTCGGGAAGGAAGGAGCGGCCCTTAAGTCTTGGCAAGACCGACTAGGAAGGATAAACTCGAAGATCGGACTGTGGAGCTCCAGAAAGCTCACGATGGAAGGCAAGGCACTTGTCCTGCGGAGTGAAGTTTTGCCTGTGCTCCAATATACCGCACAGGCCTGGCCTCCCCATACCACCATTTGCAAGGCCATCACCCGGACAGTGTTTGGCTTCGTCTGGGGCAAAATGGACAGAGTCAAGAGGACCGTGATGTACAAGGAACCCCGCAAGGGTGGGAAGGGAATACCCGACATCTCCGCTCTGCTGAGGGCCTCCTTTGCATGTGTCACGGTGCAGCGGACTCTTGTTGAAAAGACTGGCTCAGCGGGCAGGTCCATGATTCGCTTGCTTCTCATGCCCCTCTGGAGACAGCTGGGCTGGGACAAGTGGGACAGCTCCATCCCTTACAACTGGAACACTCCCTGGTTCTATGGGGATGTTGTCCGGTTTGTGAGAGAGCACCAGCTGGAAGAACTGAAACCCGACCTATGGAAGCCGAAGACAATCCACAAGCTCATCCGAGCTAAGGACTTGACCGAGCTGGTTCCGGGACTCCCCGCAGCCACTGCAGAGACAGTTTGGAACAATGTGGCCTCAAAGCGGCTTACCAATGGACACAAGGACTTGTCGTGGATGGCCGTCATGGGAGGTCTCTCTCTCAGGTCATTCATGCATGCCCGCAACCTGTGCAAGACCCGGTACTGCCCCCGTTGCCCCTACGTGGAGGAAACATCTTTCCACGTGTTTTGGCAGTGCCCCTTTGCACAGGGTCTGTTGGACGCCCTAGAACATGAACTCAGAGACTCAGTGCCCAGGAGCTGCCTATCGTACCATTCGGTGCTTTACGGCCTGTTCCCTGGGACCCACGACGTGGAGGCCATCCAGGAGGCCTGGCGCCTTATGAACTGTTTTAAGGACGCAGTGTGGCTTGCCAGGAACCGCCTCGTGATCAACAGGGAAAACATGTCCATCCGGGACTGCCGCAGGTTCATCAAGAACCTGCTTAGAGACTATTCCATCTTGGACAGCTCGGCCGTTGATGAGGAAGAAGAGGAGTGAAGACCCCTCTCCTTCTCCCATGTCTCCCTGAAGATACAGCCCAACAGTTTGGCCCTGTGATCCGCCCCCTCCCTACCCCCACATAGTCGCCCACACCCCTACCCCGATCACAGATTGTATTATTTGGTTTTTGTTTGATCTCTTGTGCCTTTCCATTGCAGGATTGAGCTGAATGTTAGAGTAGCATGGTGTGCGATGTATAGCTTAGGGAACCTTTGCTGTGTATTGTACTATCATGATTTGTGTGACTGTAATTTATTGTACGACTTGTAATGACTGAACGGAAAATAAAGCTCTTTCAATCAAAAAAAAATGTGTTTTGTGTTAGGTAAGAATTATATGCAAGAAAAAGTAGGATATTCAGATCATGAGTATGTGTGTTGTGAGTTAGTATTGGATGCGGACTGTGTGAGTGGGAGGGGTGTATGGAAATGAAATTGTTGGAAGTGGAAGGGGTGTATGATAGATATGTTAATAAGTATGGGGGTTGGTGTAAGAAAAAGAATGATTTTCCTGATATATTGTGTTGGTGGGAGTGGGTTAAGGGTCAAACAAAAGTATTCTTTAAAAGAGAGGGATATAAGCGGAATGCTGGGAGGAAGAAGTATGAATGGTTGAATAAAAGATTGGTGTTTCTCAATAAGTTAAAGAATCGGGTTTTGTTTGTCTTTTTCTGGGGGTCTAAAGTAGAAAGATTAAGGAGAGAAGTGGTGATTAAAAATTGGCGGAAGGGTGGGATGAGTTTTCCAAATCTGGAGATTTATTTTGGAGTGAATATTTTAGTTTTTATACTTGTTATTATTGATGGAGATAAGAAGATGTCTTGTATGACTAAGTTTCTTGCTGGAAGACTGTTTGTCTGGCTGAAGTGGTGTAAGAGGGATCTGAGTAGGTCTGTTGCTTTTGAAGTTCCTAAGTGGTATGAGTGGGTTGTGAGGTTTTTGGAGGAATTTAAGTTGATAGAAGAAGAGATGAGTGGGTTGAAGAATAATCAAAAAAATTGATCCATCTTGTTGATTTATCTTGATTATTTATCAAACAGACAAAAAAAAACACAAAGTCGCCAGGCATGCCCTCATCCGCAGAAAAAGTGACGGAGGGTTGGCGCTGCCTGATTATTTATCTTACTTCCTGGCGGCTGTACTGACCAGAGTACTGGATTGCTGTCATTATGGAAATGGCAAGCAGTGGGTGGCATTGGAGGGTACTGTGGTGGGTGGCGACCTGAAGGTCTTTTGGTGGAGACCTCCTTTGGATCGCTCCGCTTTGAGCTCCCCCGCACGCCCTCCGGTGCTCTCTTCAGTCGTCCGATCTCGCAGGACGTACTTATCCAAACTTGACCTTTTCCCACATGACGGCCCCTTAACCCCGGTATTTGGAAACCCCTCCTTCCCCCCGGCCCTACATGCCAACCGATTCTTGGGGCGGTTGCGCACACCTGGTGCGACCTTCCATGACTTACTTTCCCACACAACCCTGAAGCCCATAAGAGAGATCCTAACAGATAGCCCACCTACACTGATGCACGAATTTCAATACTCACAACTGGCCCACTACTTTCAGAATATGAAAAATAAATTGAACCTAACCAGGCAGCTGACTAACTTTGAAACACTGTGTGCCTCCTCTCGTCCCATCCCTCATTCCATTAGCCTTCTCTATTCTATCCTTATAGACACGGCAACCACACTTTCCTTGCCCTTCAAACTGGGCTGGGAGAGGGACTTGGGCCACCAGATCCCGGAAGACCAGTGGCGCAGAGCTCTCACTACCTGTCATAAGAGCTCGATTTCCTGTAAATTTCAGGAAACAAACTATAAAGTCTTGACTCGGTGGTACAGGGTGCCCGCCTTGCTTTCCACCTTTTACCCGGGAGTATCGGAGATGTGTTGGCGCTGCGCCACTGGTTGGGGGTACCATGACCCACATTTGGCTAACTTGCCCTTCTCTATCCGAGTATTGGACTAATATTCTCAACATTATAGCACTCATTACCTCTACACGGTTGGATCTCACCCCAGAGATAGCTCTATTATCCATCCTACCGCCAGGCTTGTCCAATCCAACCTCGAGATTAATAGGGTTCCTCCTCATAGCAGCTAGAATCATAATTCCTAGGCTTTGGAAATCCATGAACCCCCCCCCAACAATCTCGGCATGGCTCAGGGAGGTGTCTCACATTCATAGGATGGAAGAACTAATGGCCGACACGTCCAACCAAATCTATCGATATATGGCCATCTGGCATCCCTGGACGAATTTTATGAATTCACAAGAATTCTCTACCATTCATCTGGATACACAGTCACGAACTCATGTCACGAACCCAACACAGGCCACGCTACCCTTCTATCCTTCCAACTCAGACACTACTGCCACAGGTCCCTCGCCAACTAACTGACTTACGATCGCTCGGCCGCCAAGAGGGGGAGAGTAACCGAACCGGCTTGCAAGGTAACTCTACTTTAGACTCTAGTGATCCTACTGCTTCCCTTCCCCCTTGCCTTTTTCTGGTCCTCGTGTGTGTTCCTCCCCCGCATCTCCTATCCCTCCCACTCTTCCCTTTCTCTTTTCCCCCTTCTTCCGCTCAAAACTTTGAATGTATCCTTCTATCTCCATGACTACAGGCGACCATCAGACTGCACCCCTCTCTAGGAGTGGTCGTGCTGCCACCTAGTCCAGCTGACATAAGCTGCTTGATTACCTACCTATGCAAACTCAAACCTGGTGATACAGTTATTGACTCTCTTTCAATTCAGCCCCAGATATCACTTAGGCATTGGGTAATTGCTCCAGTGAAGTGCTTAGTGTCTCCCAGCACTAGCCATCTATACCTAAGACGATGGTGATCGACATTTTGGTACTCATATAGGGTGGCTCCTAGCTTTTCTAGATGGTCGCTATGTGAAATGTTTTCTGTTGTTAATTCTACTATGTCACTAGTACTTTCATATCCTGTGGATATTTGTTGGATATACTGTTCTTACTGCAATTTTGTTAAATACCTTCAATAAACCTTTGAATATGAAGAAAAAAAAAAAACACAAAGTTTCCTGATGATGAGAGGGTTGTGTGTTACAGAAAGTTTGTAATGCCAGTTTGAAAGTATTGCTTGGAGTACTTTCATCCCTTACCTGAGGGATAAAAAAAAAAATCTGTTCCTATCAGTTTAATATCTGATACGTCCCCTATTTGGGGACGATATATTAAATGGATTTTTGAGAACGGGGGCCGATTTCGAAGCTTGCTTCCGTCGCCCTATGCATTGACCCGATATGGCAGTATCTTCAGGGAGAAGTGCACCACCCCATTACAGTGTTAAAAAGAAAGATTCCTTGTTTCATTGCTACTTGCTTGCTGGCTAGCTAGTCCTGTGGGCCTTGCTGCTGCAGCCAAAAAAACAAAAGGTGGTGCCGCTTGTGTCTGGCCACTGTTGGAGAATCCAGGCACAGGACTGACTGCTGCTGCTGCTGCTGAATAAATGGCCTCCTTAATTGAATAATCTCAGCAGCTAGCACACCTGTGCAGGTTGGACATGACATGATAGGTAGCTGACTTTTAGCTGGTGGGTGCTGAATTTTCCTAATTGACATACATGGGGGTCTCCTGGCTGTTCACACAGGTGTGTCATTGCTGTTGATTGACCATGCATTGGTTCTGTGGTATTGGAAAGATAAAAACAAATGTTTCCGGACATCCGTTGCTCTAATGGATAGCTCATCAGCTTGCTGTCTAAGTCACGCATCAATATAGACCAAACTACAGAGGGTTAGGCTAGTCTATTGTGCGCCTAATGTATCAAAAGGCGCAAGGCCCTTGATAAATTCTGTGCACAGACTTTGAGATCTATGCTTTAGATTGTATTTAATCCTGCTCCAACATGGTCTTACATTTCGGCATACTTTCAGCCGATGCGACTTGTCGCTGAAAAGTCGCTTTTGATATATTCAGCACCAATGCATAATGTTCTAAAAATCCTCTAGAGCAAACGTCGCAGAAATCTCGCACATATTTAGACTGCGACTTTCTGTGCGACAAATATAGACAGGAAAAAACAGTATAAATCCTTAGAAAATTATCCCCCAGTGTCTCCATCTGCTGGCGGTATTGAATAAGCATTGCTGCAATGATAGGGTCTGAATAAGATGAAGAATAAGAAGAAAAATAAGAATAATACGCAGAGAAAAAAGGAGGAAGGAAGAAAATTTGCTGGTTATTTTAAGTCTGTTTGCATTAAGAGAGCACAGGAGAAGAGGCGGAGAGATTAGACTTTAGTTTCACAATTGGAGACTCTCTATAAGTTTAATAACGCTGGTCTAGAGGTGGATGCTGAAATTTGTGAAATTAAGGAAGAGATGAAGACAAGGTTGAAGGAAAGAGGAAGGAATATTGTTTACAGGGCTAAGGTGCAACATTTGGAGGAGAATGAACAATGTAGTCTATATTTTTTTAAAAAGTGTTTTAAGCCAAAGGGGGTCTTTAAGTCAGTTTTAACCTCTAGTGGTGAGGTGGTTGGTAGGAAGATGGAGGAGGAGGTTTGTAAATTTTATGAAACACTTTTTAGTAATGAAAGTAAAGCTGCTATTAATGAAATGGAAGACTACTGTAACATTTTAGAAGATCAAATTCCAGATGATGAGAAAGTTTTTTTGGTGGAAGATGTTAGTGAAAATGAAATTAGAATGGCGCTGAATGGAATGGCAAAAGGTAAAACCCCTGGTAGTGACGGCCTTCCAGCTGAGTTTTATGTTGTATTTTGGCCTCTTTTAAAAGATGTTTTTACTCGGGTTGTGCAATATGTTTTTAAGTTTGGGATTTTAGCTGATTCAATGAAGAAGGGAATTATCACACTAATACATAAGAAAGGTGACGAACGTGATATAAAAAAATTGGAGACCAATTTCATTGTTAAACAGTGACTATAAAATTATTGCTAAAATTGTTGCAAATAGGCTTAGGAATATTATTGGCCATATGGTAGGTAATTACCAAGTATGTGCTGTACCCGGGAGATGAATTACTGATAATTTATTGATTTTAAGGGATTTTATTTATTACTGTAATTTTAATAAGGTGCCTCTTTTTGTCGAGTCAGTGGATTTCGAGAAGGCCTATGATAAAGTCGCACACAAATTTATGTTTACGGCCCTAAAACATATGGGGATCCCAATGAAGTTATTACATGTTATTAAAGGGTTATATAATGGTGTTACTGGACAAGTTTTAATGAATCGCCATGTTGGTCCTGCTTTTAAGATTTTATCAGGGGTTCGGCAGGGTTGCCCACTCTCCCCAATCCTTTTCATCTGTGTAATAGAGGCCTTGTCAAAGAATGTTCAGAAAGACAAATGTGTTAAAGGAGTTTTTATACCTGGCAGTGGTGGGAGTGATCTTAAGGTTTTAAGCTACATGGATGATGTTGTGTTTACATGTACTTCAAAAGCAGATTTGAATAGAGTGAATTTGCATATTCAAATTTTTTGCTGTGTGGCCGGAATGTGTGTAAACTGGGGCAAATGTCATTTGGTGAATTTTGGGAAATGCGAAGATGTGTTGGTGTATGGAGTAGAGATAAAGGAGAATGTGGAAGTTTTAGGGGTCATTTTTGAAAAGAATCTTAAAGGAACAGAGACTTCTAACAAGCTGGACGGTAAAATTGAAAAGAAATTGAATTTTTGGAAATTGAGGAGTTTATCCCTTAAAGGGAAAGTACTTGTTATTAAGACTGTGATTTTACCTTTACTTTTATATACTGCAATAGTTATTTCATCTGGCAAGCTTTGGATGAGGAAGACAACAAGAAGACTTTTTGTTTTCTTTTGGGGATCCAAAATGGAAAAAATGAAAAGAGAGAAGGTAATGAGTACTGTAAAGAATGGTGGATATGACTTTCCAAATATTGATTTATTTTTAAAGTTACACTATTTTCTTTTAATTTTCAAGACGATTCAGTGCAATAGTAAAACAGCTGACATGTGTAAATATTTAGCAGGATGGTTGTTTTCTAAGTGGGGCTGGTGTGAGAGGGATCTGAGGAAACCAATGGCACTGATTATACCTACCTTTTATGTGGTTCTTCGGTCTTTCAATGATCAGTTTAATTTTAGCTCCTTGGGGAAACCTGAAAAGAAGAAAATAGAATATGAGTTGAGAAAGAGTGAAAAATTTAATGAAGTACCATTCTGTAATATTGCACAGTCACTTAAGATTTGGAGCCTTTTTAATTCCTTTGGTTTATCAAATAGACAAAAAGATGTGGTATGGATGTCTTACCATGGTTGCCTCCCAACTTGAGTGTTTTTAAGAGGAAGAGGAATAAGAGTGAGTGAACAGTGTCCAAGAGAGGGTTGTGGAGGTAAAGAAGATATTGTACATTTGTGGTGGGACTGTTTTTATGCCAAGGAAGTTTTTAGGCTTTTAACAAGATTTTTTATTGCACTAATGGGTTTTAATGATTTTACTTTTGAGAAAATTTTTATCGGTCAGGACTTTAACATGAAGAATGATGCACGTGTTACTTGGATAATTTTTTCTGTTTTTAAAGAAGTTTTATGGGACTCCAGGAATTTGCTTGTTTTTAAAAAAATTTCCATTTCTCCAAGTGAATGTAGGAGGTTGTTGCTCGGAAGACTTTTTATTGCATATTTATTAGATAAGAAGAGAATGGGAGAAGACAATGCTGAAAAGATCTGGAAATATACCCAATGGTGGAAACTGTAAGTCTGACCAGTTTATGTTTTGTTTTTTAAATGTTTTTGTTTTCCTTCAGCTTTCACTTTTTGGTTTTAAGTTCTTGACCCTCGGTTGCCTCTTTTATTGTCTTTCCGCTTGATGTTTTTTCAGACATTGTTTTAAGTGACGAGTCCTGGTAGGAGACCTGATAATCGATCTAACAATAGTCTGTAACTGAGAAGAAAAAAAAAATCTGTTCTTATCAGTTTTTCATGCCGGTGGGGCTGGTGGGGATGGGTGCTGCATGGAGGGTGCAGGTGTACCAGGGCTTTCCGGGGCTGGTTTTGAGGAATCAGCTCGACGGCGGCCCCGATGTGACCTGATCCCTCCGGGTCTCGCCACGAGGCTGAGAGGGTCTAGAGCCGAGGTACTTTTGTGCCTCGGGGAGTGGTGACCCCGAGGTGCCGAAACTCACTGGGAATACTGGCTCACTGAGTTGAAGCACGGGCACCATAATCTCTTCACCTTGTGGCACTCGCCTCTTGATTCCCGGCCTTCTGGCTAGGATCAGAGACATTTTTATAGATCCGGCCGGATGTCCGGGCAGTATATCTGCACACATTCACTTATTTATTTCTTTTTGTCTCACTGTGTCACTTTTTGCGTGTTGTGTGTTCACAGGATTTGTCAGGATGCGGTAGCCCTTCTGGGTGTCCCTCCTGGCGGTCTAGGGGAGGTGTGTGTGGCCATTAGATTCCGCACCTCCCTGCAAACACCCCTGGTACTCCTGCTTTGGCAGGGTACCTACTGTTATCGGCTCTGCGGGCAGATACCTTGGCTAATGCCAAGGGGGATGTCGGGAGCATTTGTGGTCCCCTAGTAGCTTCGGCGAAAAGGGACATTGAACCTGGAACCTCGCAGGTACCTTTTGGTCCGGAGGCGAAGGGTAAGGTTTGTTGGGGGGCCTCTCTCCTATCGGAGAAGGGCTTGCGATAGACCGCATCCTTTGTGCACGTTTATTTAGTGTAACACGTTTGCACTTTTTCTTGCACTTTGGGTGAATCGAGAGCACGTTCCTCGGCTTTAAAAAAAAAAAAAAATAGCCCATTTATTACTGATATGGAGATTGAATCCTATCTGAGAGGCTTTTGTGACAAGGTCATTCTCAAAAACTATGGAAAGACCAGTTTTGGAGCCTGGAATGGCAAGCGTGTGTATCTGGTTTCAGTTAAACAGTACCCTAAGGAGGAGTGTGCAGGCCTCCACCTGTGGTCTTCATTAACCGCAGCAGAGAATATTTGTTTTTTTTCTGGGATGCCTCAGTACTGCAGGGATTGCAAGAGGTGTGGGCATTCCACTGATTGCTGTGATCTGTGTTCAGAGTGCACCAATGCTAAACATCAAGCTGAGGAATGTCCTGCACGAGAATTAACACAGTGTGAACAGCAGTGTAAGGATGTGGTGGAGGAACAAGTGAAGGATATGCAGGAAGGTGCGGAGGAGAAAGCAAAGGAAAAGGAGGAGGAGGAGGAAAGGAAGGAGAAGGAGGCTGAAAAGAGGAGGAAGGAGGAGGAGGAAAAGAAAATGGAGGCTGAGAAAAAGAAAATGGAGGCTGAGAAAAGAAAGTGGAGGCTGAGAAAAGAAAGTGGAGACGGAGAAAAGAAGGAAGGCTAAGGAAAAAAAGAAAATAGAGACTGAGAAAAAGAAAGAGGAGGAGCTTAAAAAGTTGGAGGTGGATAAGAGGAGGGAGGATCTAAGAAAGAGGATGGAGGCTGAGAAGGCAAAAAAAGAGAAGAAAGCTAAAGCATCTAGGGAGGAGGCAGTTGGTCAACCAGGGCCATCGCCACAGGAGGAAGGGAAGGTGTGTTCAGTGGTGGTGGAGACCCCTCAGAGTGGCCAGAGTCAGCTCCCTTGTGCCCAAGAAATGATGGAGACTGATTCAAGGAGGTTAAAGAGGAGCTCCAGCGAGAAAGAAGAGGTTGTGGAGGAGGTGTTCGTTGGAGAAAAAAAAGTTGAAGTGGAAGTTTTTGGAGAGATCCTGTCTCCTTTGAGTTCTGCTGAAGGAGACTTGCAGATTGATGAGGATCCTAATATTTCTGATGAGGGCGGGGGAGCTAGCCCTGGTATCATTGTCAGAAGATGAACATTAAAACAGCTTACCTGAATGTACAGGGTATTAAAAACTCACAAAAAAGCTGCATTATATGATTTTCTTAATAATGAAGGTTTGGAAGAATGTCATTTAGAGAAAAAACTCAACTATGATTTCAAGGAACACTGGAATGGTCAAGCTCTCTTTTCTGGAGGGAATGAGCAAAACAGTGATGGGATTGTTTTTTTATGCAGCAACGAATGGACTATTGAGGACTCCTTAGAAATACATCCAGGTAGGATCCTAATGGTTAATGTTAAAAAAAACTAATGTAAGAATTAAATGTTTCTGCATGTATGCCTATACAGAAAAGAGGAAAAGAATGGAATTATTTGAAACTCTGCAGTTATTTTTGTCCGGTGGAGATTTTAATTGCCATGTGGAAGACAAGAAGGACGGTTCGTATCAACAATAAATCTAAAAGATGTGTGGATCAGCTGTGGAGGTAAGAAGGAGGATGAAATTACTTGGAGTAGTAGGACATCTAAATCAAGAATTGACAATTTTTTTGTATCAGATCACTTTTAGTGCCATTCTTTTAAGGCAGATACCAGCTGTTTTTCGGATCATTAAGTGCACTTTATCTTGCAAAAATATGGAGACTAAGAAACCCACACACTGGAAGCTAAACACCTCTCTGTTAGAAGATACGGATATTAAGAACAGTTTTTTACAAAAAAATGCTCCTCAAGAGAAATCGGCTTGCAGATATTTTTGATTGGTGGGACTTTTTTAAGGAGCAGGCTAAATTATTTTTTATTCGTATCAGTAAGAAAAAGGTGCAAGAGAGGAAGAAGTTGTATGTTTCATTGAATGCAAGATTACAGTGTTTTTATACTTTTAGGAATAGTGGAGTAGACATGGAAGAGGATATAGAATACACTAGAGGTGAGATTAGTAGGCTCTTAAGACAAAAAGGAAAGGAAATTATTTTCCAGAGTTCAGGTTCTTGAGGAAGACGAAAAATGTTCAAAATTCTTTTTCACAAAAATTAGTGATAAGAAAGATTTTATTGAGTGTTTAGAAGGAGAGTCGATATTAGAAGGGAAACTTAAGAAAGCAAAAGGTTTTTATGATGATTTGTTCTCAGTAAAAAATATTGATAGTTCTCTCAAAGATCATTTTATGGGGGTTTTGGATAAAGAGCTTAATAGTGGAGAAAAGAATATATTATGTGACAACCTTACTAAAGATGAAATTTTTAAAACCATTAATTCATTTCAGAATGTAAAAACTCCTGGTTTAGATGGGCTTCCTATAGAATTTTATAAATTTTATTGGGATATTTTTGGAGACGTTTTTGGTGAAATTGTTTTTAAGGTGTGGTCTTCTTTTAACATTCCAAAATCTTGGTCTGAGGGTCTGATTGTTTTAATCTACAAAAAAAAGGTGAAAGCGAACTAATTAAAAACTGGAGGCCTATTACGCTTTTAAATTCCGATTATAAGATCTATGCGAAATTATTAGCTAACCGTTTTAAAGAAGTTGTAGCCTCAGTAGTAGACATAGACCAGTCATGTGCAGTACCAAAAAGGAAAATTTTAGATTAATTGGTTTTAGTACGTGATATCATTTGGGATGTGAAAGAGAGAAAGCAAGACTTGGCCTTAGTCTCTTTTGATTTTGAGAAAGCCTACGATCGCGTATCGCATGATTTTTTATTTTCTGTATTGAGTAAAATAGGTTGTCCCCAAAATTTTATTAATCAGGTAAAATCTCTTTATAGTTCGAGTTTTAGTAAAATTTCAATTAATGTTTTTTTTTATCTGAGAAGGTTTCTATTAAGTTTGGTGTAAAACAAGGCTGTCCTTTGTCCCCAATTTTATTTATTTGTGCTATTGAACCCCTTTTATGTGATGTTCGAAAAGATAAGGTGATTAATGTTTTTTTTTATACCTGGTAGTAATAATGAACAGGTGAAGGTCGTTGCTTATATGGATGACAAAACTTTTTTTGTACAGGATTCCAAAGGTTTGAACAGAGTTTTACGAACGGTGGAATGGTTTTGTGGTGCGTCAGGTTTTAAAGTAAACATTGAGAAATCTGGTGTTTTAACTTTAGGTAACTTGGCGCTTGACTCCAGTTGTAAACTACTATAATTAACAGAGATTAAAATTTTGGGTATATTTTTTTCGGAATCTTGTGGCAATATAAAAATTGGGAGTCACTGCTTGAGAGAGTAAGGAAAAAGATAGATTTTTGGAAGTTAAGATGTTTAACTCTGGAAGGCAAGATCTTAATCATTTAGCAAGTTTTACTCCCAATGATTTTATATGTCTCCGCTGTTTTTTTTTCCACCACTTAATTTTATGAAAAGAATTATTAAAACCTGTTTTACATTTTTTTGGAAATCAAAGATGGAGAGAGTTAGGAGAGAGGAACTGTACAAGTGTAAGAAGAAGGGAGGTAAGAGCTTTCCAGATATTAAAACATTTTTGCAACGCAAATCTGGCATACTGTGTAAGCACTTTATTAGGACCTTTTTCTAGAATTAAGAGTTTTATTATTTATATCCTTGGATTTTATGTTAGGAAATACAAGTGGCTTCAGATTAATCTTAACAGACCATATACATTTTTACCACCTGAACATTACATTATTTTAGAGAGAATTTTAGGAGAATATAAGTTATCTGCTGTAAATTTGAATGTACTAGTGTGTCATAGAAAAGTTTAAAATTTTTTAGATGAGGGCGCTTTAGTTAGCCAAATTTGTAATTTTAGTTCTGAAGTCACAGGGAAAATATGGGTAAATGTGAATCTTCTGTTTTTATTGAATGAGCACAAGGATCTCCTCTGGTGTATAGTTAAAGATTGTTTGCCAACAAGAGAATTTCAACATAGGAGATGATTGGTGAGGTATGAACGATGCCCAAGATCACGATGTGGTTCAAGTGAAACCCCTTTGCATGTGTTTTGGAATTGCAGTTTTGCACAAGATGTTTGGAGGAAAATAAGTATTTTAATTAAGATGTTGAGTAGGGTGCTTTTCCTTGATTTTAACACAGTGTTTTATGGAAGATGGAAGATTTTTAAGTTGTTTGGTGTATTTTAACCTGTGTAAAGATGGCTTTGTGGAAGGTGAGGAATATTTTGGTCTTAAAAAAAAAAGAAGATTTATCTGGTGAGAAATGTGTTAGATTAAGCTTAGGATACTTATATTTATATTATTGGAGGGATAGAATTCATTTAGGGGAAGAAAAAGCTGAAGAAGTTTGGAAATTCAGTTTATGGAATACACTTACTTTATAATATTTTAGTTTTTTTCTAGAAGATTAAAAAAAAGAGAGGAAATAATAAACCGGTCAGTGCAAAAATGATTGATGGTCAATAATAAAAATAAAAAAATATTAAGTATAAATGAAATAGAAAGTGAGAGTAGTCCATGATGATGGTATTTTCTGTCTTAAATAACAACTTAAAATATGAGATGGTTGCTTTGAGACTTGAGTTCTGAGTGGAAAAAAAATTACAGGAGATCTGGTCAGAAGGCACTCGGGTGCCCCTCTCCTCAGCCTTGCGTAATCGCCCAGGTTTATTGCCTGGGCTTCACCCGCTTGCTGCTATAGGGGAGAGGGCTTAGTCCCAGGGTAACGAGTTGCGATCGCCTCTCAAGACCTTCGGGTTAAGAGAGGTTTGTTGCGGAGGAGGAGAATAGAGCCATGGATGATGATCCGGATCCAGGTTCTGTGGCGGCGTACGCCCGGATCAAAAACACCTTGACAATTATTCTCTTGGATGACATAAAGCAGGCGGATTATGTCAAATTTTTGGTAGAGGACGTGCTCATGGGCGTTTTTAGCACTCGAAAAGATGAAATCTTGGTGATCCAGGACTACCCTAGGCGTAAGATCTTCGATGTCACCTTTTTACAAAATGGGCCTATGAGAGATATTATGAAGCAAGCTGTGGAGAGTAAAGATCGAAGGCTGAAGGTAGTCCGGATCTTGGAGTACGTCCTCGATGATACAAAAATGGTGGTAGTTAAAATGTATTCCCTTTTGCCAACCTATATGATGTCGAAGCTTTCCTGGCAGCCTACATTAAAAAGGTTATTTGCAAGGGCAAAATCTTAAATAGCTGTGGAATCTGGACCTTAATTTGGCGATTTGAGGTCACATGCGCAAATGATCCCAGCTTTCCAGGGGGAATACGACTATCATCAGCATGTTTTAAGTTAAATAATATGTGTGGAGACCTCTTTTTTACAGGGAATACCAATCTTCTGCAGGAAGTGTTACCAATATGGACACACTAAAGAAAACTGTGAAAGTTCATGTAAAAATGCGGAAGCACACAACATAAAACAGAAGAATGCACGAACGGAGGGAGGTGTAATTTTTGTCAAAAACTTGGTCACCTTTTTTCCTCTTGTCCCCACAGACCGCCACACACAGAGCAGCAAGAGCAACCCAGGAGGCAACAAGGACAGCAGCCAAGGCACCAGCCAAAGCAAGCGGAGCCATCATTTGCCCCCCCACAAAAGGAGGTAAGCAGCAGGAAGGAGACTGAGCAAGCCCCCCCCTCCCCCCCGGGCAAAGGAGGATAAAGGCATAAGGGGCCCAAAAGAGCTGAGGTCTGTCAAAAGAAGAGCTGGTGAGAGGCAATTAACCAACCCTGAGCAAAGTGCAGAGATTGAAGGGGAACAAGTGGCAATGGAAACTACTCTTCAGCAGCCTCTTGTTCAGTACACTACTGAGTGCGAGCAAATGTTCTTATAAAGTACTGCCTTTTATGTTTTACCAATGTGTTTTCCGATCATAAATTATATTTTAAGGTTAAAAGTGATTTTAAACGGAGTACCTGTAGTAATGCCTGGCAGTTAAGCGTGTCCCTTTTAGAAGATCCGCAGGTTTTATCTGATTTTATCACTTTTTACAAGGAATGCAGACGTGATAAAAACCCCAACATCCCCATCAGTGTGTGGTGGGAAAAAATTAAAAGGAAAATAAAAGATTTTTTTATTGGTGTTGGGGTTAAAAAAGCTAAAGAAAAACATGAATTTTATGCTTTTTTTAAATACTCGTCTGATGACCCTGTATAAGTTCAGAGCACATGGCATAGAAGTAGAAAAATAAATTATTGATCTGAAAAAAGAAATTGCCCAATGCCTGGAGCAGAAAGGAAAATAAATTATTTTTAGATCCAGAATTAAACATCTGGAAGAAAATGAAACCTGCTCCAGGTATTTTTTTAAAGAAAATAACAGATTAAAAAAAAGTGCTAATTGAAAATGTTGAAGGTGAGAATGATATACAGGGCATTTTAAAAAAAAAGGTGCAAGAATTTTATGCACATCTTTTTAGTGTTAAAAATATTGATGAAAGTTTTATGAATGACTCGTTAAAGGAGATCACCAATTTTTTAGATCCTGTCTCACATATTTTTTTATTGCAGGAAATTTCGGAGCAGGAGGTTTTAGAGACTGTTAAAAGTTTTAAAACAGGTAAAGTACCTGGACCGGATGGTATACTGTTACGCCGAGCGCTCCGGGTCCCCGCTCCTCCCCGGAGCGCTCGCAACATCCTCGCAATTGCAGCGCCCCGGTCAGACCTGCTGACCGGGTGCGCTGCGATACCTCTCCCAGCCGGGATGCGATTCGCGATGCGGCAGGCGCCCGCTCGCGATGCGCATCCCGGCTCCCGTACCTGACTCGCTCTCCGTCGGTCTTGTCCCGGCGCGCGCGGCCCCGCTCCCTAGGGCGCGCGCGCGCCGGGTCTCTGCAATTTAAAGGGCCACTGCGCCTCTGATTGGCGCAGTTAGCTTAATTAGTGTGTTCACCTGTGCACTCCCTATTTCTACCTCACTTCCCCTGCACTCCCTCGCCGGATCTTGTTGCCATTGTGCCAGTGAAAGCGTTTCCTTGTGAGTTCCTAGCCTGTGTTCCAGACCTCCTGCCGTTGCCCCTGACTACGATCCTTGCTGCCTGCCCCGACCTTCTGCTACGTCCGACCTTGCTCTTGTCTACTCCCTTGTACCGCGCCTATCTTCAGCAGTCAGAGAGGTTGAGCCGTTGCTGGTGGATACGACCTGGTTGCTACCGCCGCTGCAAGACCATCCCGCTTTGCGGCGGGCTCTGGTGAATACCAGTAGCAACTTAGAACCGGTCCACCAGCACGGTCCACGCCAATCCCTCTCTGGCACAGAGGATCCACCACCTGCCAGCCGAATCGTGACATATACCCATTGAGTTTTATGTTACTTTTTATGATATTTTAAAAGAAAATTTGTTTTCCCTTTTTACAGAGGTTTTTAGGTCTAAGATCCTCCCAGGCTCATGGAAGAAGGTTGATGTCTCCCTGTTATTCAAAAAGAGAGACAGGTCTGAACTCAAAAACTGTAGACCAATCACCCTTCTGAACTGTGACTACAAAATAATGGCAAAGTTGTGTGCAAACCGCTTAAAAAATGTGATTAGCAAAATAATACATTCTAACCAGGTCTGTGGGGTGCCTGGGAGGAGTATATGGGAGAACTTAAACCTTATAAAAGACATAATTAGCGATACCAAGACAAGAAAAGGAAAATATTTTATCCATAGATTTTGAAAAAGCATTTGACAGGGTATCGCATTTTTATCTTTTTATGGTTTTAGAAAAAATGGGTATACCTGAGGGCTTTTTATTGTCTCTTAAAGCTTTTTATGACAACTGCACAAGTAAGATTTTAGTAAATGGTTTTAAGACTCAGGACGTGGTTTTAAACTCCGGAGTGAAGCAAGGTTGTCCCTTGTCCCCACTACTCTTCATTTGCACACTGGAGCCTCTTTTATGTGCAATGAGGAAAGACAAACAGATCTACAGAATCCCCCTGCTGGGAGGGGGGGGGACTAGAGGCGAAGGTAGTGGGGTACATGGATGACGTGGCGGTGTTTTGCAGGGACGCCCCATCGCTTCAAAAAACACTTAAGCAAATACAGTATTTTTGTTGCGCCTCTGGTTTTAAAGTTCATTTTAATAAAAGTAATATTTTAAATATAGGCGGAATGCTTTTAAAAGATGTGCCCGTTCCTGAGTCTGAGTCGGTGCAGATTTTAGGTGTCTCCTTTGATGAGTCTAATACTGGTTTTAAAAGCTGGGACTTGGTGGCTTAAAAAATAATCCAAAAGATATATATGTGGAATATGCGGAAATTATCCACGGAAGGGAAAGTTTTAATTACAAAAATGGTGCTTTTTACCTATTTTATTGTATCTGAGTATGGTATTTCCACCCCCAGAAAGACTTTTTAATAAGATTAATAAAGCTTGTTTTACTTTCTTTTGGAGTTCTAGGAGTGAAAAGCTAAAGAGAGAAATTGTTATTAAACCTAGCTCCAGGGGTGATAAGGACTTTCCAGATTTTAAAGCTTTCCTTTTAATCAAATTTTTCTGCATGTGTTTTATTACTGTTTTTAAAGATAATTACTGGTCTTATTTTGTTCGTGTTAACACTGGTTATTTTATGAGGAGGAATGGGGGGTTTTCCACAGTTTTAAGTTGTCCCAATTCTTTGAATTTGCCACCACAGTACGTGATTTTAGAGAAAATTTTAAACCGGTACAACTTAAAGAGGAAAAGCATTCAAGATTTGAGTAACAGCAAAAAATTAAGGAATTAAAAGAATGTTGTTTTATCACTCCCATAAAAAATTTTAGCGAGCAAAAATGAAAAAATTTTTGGGAAAATGGTAAACATTAACTATATTTTAAATTCGCAGAAGGACCTGGCTTGGAGCAGCGTACACGAATGTCTTCCATGCTGGGCATTCCAGCACCGAAGAAGGATGGCCCACACTGCAATCTGCCCGAGGGAGGGCTGCCAGGAAGAAGAGACCGTACACCATTTATTCTGGACTTGTTTTTATTCACAAGCTATATGGACTAAAATACTCCCTCTGGCAAGACAGATAACAGGAATAAAGGAAATGAACATTGCAGCAGTTTTCTATGGTTGTCTGGAATGCCCAAAAAGGACTCAAGAAATTATGGCATGGAAGATCATAAACTGTGTAAAAGCTGCTCTATGAAAAGCCAGGAATAGTTTATTATTCAAATATGAACTTTTATCTGTGATATCTGTTTTTATGAAATGTAGCAGTATTTTTTATTGGATAAAAAAGATTCCCACTTTTATCAAGAAAATGGTTACAAAAAGTGTGGAGCTTTATATTGTAAAGCCACCATGTGCCCATTTTATTGTATTTATTTGTAATGTATTATTGTTTTTTTATTGATTTGATGTAAAATTGATATTTTTTCAATAAAGTCACCCGATTAAGGGGTAGCCAACTTAAAAAAAGAAATCTGCTCGCTTGGTCTGACTGGAAGGTTCCCGGGGTACCCGTGCCTTGGCCTTGGGGGATCGCTCTATCTATATGGTAGAGCTTCACCCCCTTGCTGCTTTTGGGATTACGGCTTACTCCCTGGGAAACGAGAGGCGGGCGGCCCACATTGCTTGGTTGCAAGGGGAGGTTCGGAGGATTTTTCGGCAGTGGTACAGCATGGCGGGAATTCCAGAGTACGCTCGGACCCAAAACGCTGTCCTTTTTATCATGGAGGAGGATGTAAGACAGCAAAAGGATTTGGACTTTCTGGTCGTGGAGTTGCTGTTCGGGCTTTTCCATGTACCTAGATCGGAGATTCTGACAGTCATGGACTCTCCGAAGCGAGGAGTCTATGACGTGACCTTTGCAAGTAAGTCTTCGTATGGAACTTTTATGGAGATCATAGAGAAGACTAAGAACCATCCAAAGAGAGACGGAATTAAAATTGTGGAACATTTCGCGGACAATTCTAAATTGTTCATGGTGAAAATGTACTCGCCGTATGTGAAGGAGGGGGACATCAAGCTCTTTCTCCAACAATACTGCGACAAGGTGGAAGAGAGAGGAAAAGTCTTAAACCAACATAACCTGTGGACTGGAAAGTGGAAGTTTATGTGTAGACTTAAAGAAGATGCAGGAAAACCTGGAAAATTGTTGTTCCCGCTGGCCCGTTTTAAGGTCGCTAAGGCTACTGTGGACTTGTTTTTCCCTGGTATGAGAATCTTCTGCAAAAATTGCAAGGAGTACGGCCACGAAGCATGTGAGAAGAAAATCTGTACTAATGTTTAAAGGAGGGCCATTCTTTTTCAGAATGTGGCCAGAACAAAACCTGCAGGCTTTGCAGAAAAACTGGGCATTTCTTTCAGACTTGCCCAGAGAAGAAAGTAAGTACAGAGGTGAAAGGTGTAGAAAAAATGAAAAGGAAAGAAAGAAAGGAAGAAGATATAGTGCCGGAGGCGAAAAAGCTTCCTTGGCGGAAAAGAAAGTTTCTGAAATAGAAGAAGTGTTTTCTGAAGAAGTAATGAAGAAGAACAAGGAAAAAATTGTCCTTGAGTATGCTGGAGAATTGGGAGAAGTATTGGAAATTTATAGAAGATCTGGTAAAACTAAAAATGAAGGTAAATACCCGCCTTGAAGAAGGGGAAAAGTGTTACAGTCTCTAAAGGGTGACGTGGGACGCTTCATGGTCATAAAGTGGAGCCATGGTTGTTGCGCCCGATCAGGAATTGTCTGAAGAGTGGTAGTCTTTTGTCTGGTTTAATTGATTATTTATTTAGCGGTTTTTGCTTGGAGAAAAGGCATGATTTTGTACTTTAATTTGAAGTTTTGAGTTTTTATTTCATTTTTTTATTTTGGAAATGAATAAAAAAGGGTTACCTGATGATGAACACAAAATTGAGTTTCACATAAGATCTTGGAACTCTGAGTGAGTTCTGAGGGCAACTTAAAAATCTGTTCTTATCAGTTTAATATCTGATACGTCCCCTATCTGGGGACCATATATTAAACTGATTTTTGAGAACGGGGGCCGATTTCGAAGCTTGCTTCCGTCGCCCTATGCATTGACCCGATATGGCAGTATCTTCGGGTACAATGCACCACCCCATTACAGTGTTAAAAATAAATATTCCTTGTTTCATTGCTACTTGCTTGCTGGCTAGCTAGTCCTGTGGGCCTTGCTACTGCTGCAGCTGAAAAACGAAAGGTGGTGCCGCTTGTGTCTGGCCGCTGTTGGAGAATCCAAGCACAGGACTGACTGCTGCTGCTGAATGAATGGCCTTCTTAATTGGATAATCTCAGCAGCTAGCACACCTGTTCAGGTTTTACATGACATGATAGGTAGCTGTCTTTTAGCTGGTGGGTGCTGAATTTTCCTAATTGACATACATAAGGGTCTCCTGGCTGTTCACACAGGTGTGTCATTGCTGTTGATTGACCATGCATTGCTTCTGTGGTATTGGAAAGATAAAAACAAATGTTTCCGGCCATCCGTTGCACTAATGAATAGGTCATCAGCTGGCTGTCTATGTCCCGCATCAATATAGACCAAACTACAGAGGGTTAGGCTAGTCTATTGTGCGCCTAATGTATCAAAAGGCGCAAGGCCCTTGATAAATTCTGTGCACAGACTTTGAGATCTATGCTTTAGACTGTATTTAAACCTGCTCCAACATGGTCTGACATTTCTGGATACTTTCAGCCGATGCGGCTTGTCACTGAAAAGTCGCTTTTGATCAATTCAGCACCAATGCATAATGTTCTAAAAATCCTCTTGAGGAAAAGTTGCAGAAAAGGCGCACATATTTAGGCTGCAACTTTCTGTGCGACAAATGTAGACAGGAAAAATCAGTATAAATCCTTTGAAAATTATCCCCCAGTGTCTCCATCTGCTGGCGGTATTGAATAAGCATTGCTGCAATGATAGGGTCTGAATAAGACGAAGAAGAAAAATAAGAATAATATGCAGAGAAAACAGGAGGAAGGAAGAAAAACATGGAAAAATTTGAGGAAAAGAAGGGAGAAAAGGGTGAAAACGGGGTTAAAAATGAATTTGGCGAAGAAATATATATATATATATATATATATATATATATATATATATATACATATATATAAATGTATTCTCCATTGAGATCCCATTAGTGAGACTATATGTGTAAAACTTAATGGAAATGTAAAGTGTATGTTCACAAATGCCAGAAGCCTAGCAAATAAAATGGGGGAGCTTGAGGCCTTGATACTGGAGGAACATATTGATATAGTTGGGGTCACTGAGACATGGCTGGACTCCTCGCATGACTGGGCTGTTAATCTGCAGGGGTTTACATTGTTTCGCAAGGATAGAATGAACAGAAAAGGTGGTGGAGTCTGTCTGTATGTAAGAAGTGGTATGAAAGTCAATGTGAACGATGCCATAGTGTGTGATGATTCTGAGGAGGTGGAATCACTGTGGGTAGAATTACAAAAGGAGGGAAATACTGAAAAAATAATATTTGGTGTAATTTACAGACCCCCTAATATCACTGAAGAGATAGAAGGTCGGCTGTATAAACAAATAGAGAGGGCCGCCCGGGCAGGTACAGTGGTAATAATGGGAGATTTTAACTATCCAGATATAGATTGGGGCCGGGGGTTGGCTAAAACTACAAAGGGGAGAAAATGCCTAAATTTATTGCAGGATAATTTTATGGGCCAGTTTGTGGAGGACCCAACAAGAAGTGATGCCTTGTTGGATCTGATCATTTCCAACAACGCAGAGCTGGTTGGTAATGTAACTGTGAGGGAAAACCTTGGTAATAGTGACCACAATATAGTTACTTTTGACTTAAAATGTAGAAAACAAAGACAGACGGGGAAAGCAAAAACATATAACTTTAAAAAGGCAAACTTCCCTGGGTTGAGGGCTGCACTACAGGACATAGACTGGGGGGAGGTGTTCTCAAATGCTGATGCAGAAGGTAAATGGGACATCTTTAAATCAACTCTATATAACTATACAGCTAAATATATACCAAAGGGGAACAAATATAAACGATTAAAACTAAATCCTACATGGCTGACAAATGAGGTTAAAAGAGCAATAAACAACAAAAAAATAGCCTTCAAAAAATACAAATCTGATGGGTCAGCTATAACATTTAAACAGTACAAGGAGCTTAATAAAATCTGTAAAAATGTAATAAAAACTGTAAAAATTCAAAATGAGAGACAGGTGGCCGAAGAAAGCAAAACTAATCCTAAATATTTTTTTAGATATATAAATACAAAAAAACCAAGGACAGAGCATGTAGGACCCCTTAATAATGATAATGGGGAGGTTGTCACGGGCGATCAAGAGAAGGCGGAGCTACTGAATGGGTTCTTTAGTTCTGTATATACTATGGAAGAAGGAGCTGACATTGGTCAGGTCAGTGCTGGTAACACATCATATAATGTATTGAACTGGCTTAATGTAGAGATGGTACAAGGTAAGTTAAGTAAAGTAAATGTAAGCAAATCTCCAGGGCCGGATGGACTACACCCAAGAGTTCTTAGAGAGGTAAGTTCAGTAATATCTGTACCCTTGTTCATGATATTTAGAGATTCTCTGGTGTCTGGTATTGTGCCAAGAGACTGGCGCAAGGCTAATGTGGTACCAATCTTCAAGAAGGGCTCTAGGTCTTCGCCAGGCAATTATAGACCGGTAAGTCTAACGTGCATTGTGGGTAAATTGTTTGAAGGACTTATAAGGGATTACATACAGGAATACATAGGGGATAATAGTATTATAAGTGATAGCCAGCATGGGTTTACTAAGGATAGAAGTTGTCAAACCAATCTAATTTGCTTTTATGAAGAGGTGAGTAGAAGCCTTGACAGAGGAATGGCTGTGGATATAGTGTTTCTGGATTTTGCCAAAGCGTTTGATACTGTCCCTCACAGACATCTGACAGGTAAGTTAAGGTCCTTGGGCTTGGAAACTTTAGTTTGTAACTGGATTGAACACTGGCTCATGGATCGTACCCAGAGAGTGGTGGTAAATGATTCGTACTCTGATTGGTCCCCGGTTATTAGTGGTGTACCCCAAGGTTCAGTACTGGGCCCGCTGCTGTTTAATTTATTTATCAATGATATAGAGGATGGTATTAACAGCTCTGTTTCTATCTTTGCAGATGACACCAAGCTTTGTAGCACGGTACAGTCTATAGAGGATGTGCATAAGTTACAAGATGACTTGGATAGACTAAGTGTCTGGGCATCCACTTGGCAAATGAGGTTCAATGTGGATAAATGTAAAGTTATGCATCTGGGTACTAATAACCTGCATGCGTCGTATGTCTTAGGGGGGATTAAACTGGCAGAGTCACTGGTAGAGAAGGATCTGGGTGTACTTGTAGATCACAGACTACAAAATAGCATGCAATGTCAGGCTGCTGCTTCCAAAGCCGGCAGGATATTGTCATGTATAAAAAGAGGCATGGACTCGAGGGGCAGGGACATAATACTCCCCCTTTATAAAGCATTGGTACGGCCTCACCTGGAATATGCTGTTCAGTTTTGGTCGCCTGTTCATAAAAGGGACACTGCGGAGTTGGAAAGGGTGCAGAGACGCGCGACTAAACTAATATGGGGCATGGAACATCTTAGCTATGAGGAGCGATTAAAGGAGTTACAATTGTTTAGTCTTGAGAAGAGACGTTTAAGGGGGGATATGATAAACGTATATAAGTATATAAATGGCCCATACAAAAAATATGGAGAAAAACTGTTCCAGGTTAAACCCCCCCAAAGGACGAGGGGGCACTCCCTCCGTCTGGAGAAGAAAAGGTTTAGTCTAAAGGGGCGGCACGCCTTCTTTACCGTGAGGACTGTGAATTTATGGAACGGTCTACCTCAGGAACTGGTCACAGCAGGAACAATTAACAGCTTTAAAGCAGGGTTAGATACATTCCTGGAACAAAATAACATTAATGCTTATGCAGAATTATAAAACTACATCCCTTTCCCTTATCCCCTTACATCCTTCCCTTCAATCCCCTGGTTGGACTTGATGGACGTATGTCTTTTTTCAACCATACTAACTATGTAACTATGTGTCTCGGGAACTGCCCAGTTAGGAAGAGGTTTGCTATGGGAATTTGCATCTAAACTGGGCGTTTCTCGAGACAGGTGTCATCAGAGAGCACTTAAACAGAAAAGAACAACCTTAAACAGAAAGAGATATTGCTGCTGCATCCAGAACCCTTAGCACTGTGCTATGATGTCACTCAATACCACTGACATCGCGAGATGTAAACAACATCTCACCTTTGCTGTGTATGTGGCCATGGAGATGGTGATGTCGTCTAGAACCTTCAGAGAAGCAACAGGAGATTGTTGCATCCATGTAGAACCCTTAGAACTACTGTGCAATGATGTCACTCACTTCCACTGGCATTGCAAAGTGTAAACAACAACTCACCTTTGTTGTGTATGTAACCATGGAGATTGTGATGTCGGCTAGAACCTTCACATAACCATCAGCTTTATGAGAATCGGCACTGCCATGAGCAGAACCATCACCGCCATAGGTAGTCAAATAACCCGGATTTAACCCAAACAAGTGAGTCCAATAGGGTGCAGGCATGTCCTCTATCCTTACAGCTTCCCGTGGCTGTTGGTTTGATACCGTTTGGGGACAGCCAAGGAGGCACCTGCAGGCAACAAATGTAGGTGTGTGCATGTGTGTGTGTTTCCTATGCAGATCCTAAGCCCAGTGTCACATTCAAGTAGGAGGAGTAAGAAGGGTTCCTGGCAAATCCGGGTTATGGATTGCATTTAAAAATGCTCCATCAGAGTGCAATGGGCTCCTGTCTTGCTGCTTAGCAATAATGATATGGGTTTATGGTATGCTGTATGTACTGGTGGGTGACTGCCACCCAGCCAGAGTGTGTATGGGAGGCTGCCAGCCAGCCTCCCTTCCTGCAAGCAGTGATAGTGCACATGAGGGGGACATTGTTTGGCCTGCCCCTTTCACGGTTATCGCTTCTCGGCCTTTTGGCTAAGATCAAGTGCAGTTGCCTCCTGAGGGTGCAATCTCTGGGTTTACCCAGTTTGCTGGAAGGAATTATTTTTCTGTGGTTTCGTGCCGACAGTTTTGCCTGGAGAGATGGCTGGTCTGAAGAATACCATTCGTTTGGAGGTGGATCCTGGAAGTGCTGTGAAGAACAATGTTGTTTATCTGGTTCGGGACATCATCATGCTGAAGCTTGGAGTGGACAAGTCAGATATATTCAGCGTTAATGAGGCTCCTTGCAAAGGTTCTTATGAGGTCACCTTTGAGGAGGAAGGTAGGTGCCTTGATGTATATGAACGTTTGAGAAATTTCAGCATGGGACCCCATGATGGAGGGAGTGAAGATTAATCCTTTGTTTGGGTTTCAAGAAAAAACTGTCCTTGTGCATGTTTATAACCCTTTCACGGATGTGGCTATAATTGAAAGTTTTCTGCGCCAATATTGTGACTCTGTGTGTGGAGGTGAAAAACAGACCAATGTACTGGGAATCTTTAATTGCAAATATAAATTTGTTGTGAGACAGAAGGTGGATCCCAGTTGTGTTGGTGGATTTAAACATCCCCCAGCTAGTTTTTCTGTTGCTGGACATAGAGGATATTTATCCTATGCTGGACAGCCATATTATTGGCGCAATTGTTTTTCTTTTGGACATTTGAAAGAGAGCTGCCTTAAGGTACAGGTGTGCAGGAACTGTAATGGTACTGGTCACCATGAGGGGAGTTGCCCTAACACAAAAATATGTGACCTGTGCCGTGAGGAAGGGCATGTTTGTAAAGACTGTCCTGGTACAAAAAGACCAAGCTATGGAAGTGCCGCAAGAGGGGAGGAAATTGTGAGGAGGTTGGCCCCTCAAAAACTGAATGTTGTTCCTCAGAAACCGGTGGATGTGCAAGTTGCTGTGCCTGATGCCTTTAGGCAGCTGGAGGAGGTGATTGAGGGAGTGCAGAGCCCTGTTCACACAGCTGAATCAGTTCATCCGTCTGACCCTGCTAACTTAGAGGAGTTTCAGTCTTCTGGCGAGACTAGTTTGTGTCACAGGGAGGGTGGTGGGAAGCATAATGTCCAGGATGAATATAATGGCTTCAAGCTGGTGCATGGTGGGAAGTCCGCCTCTGCCCCGTCCCGTCCTGCCCCTGCCGCCCCTACCCCTGCCCCATCCCGTCCCACCCCTGCCCCTCGTACCCCAGCCCGGCCCACCGCTGCCCCGTCCTCTCCGGCCCACCCCTGCCCCGCCCTCCCCTGCCCGGGCACTCTCTCCTGCCCCCCGCCCCACCCAGCCTCCTTTCTCTCCTGGCCCAGCAGCACCTAACCCCCCTCCAGCTGCTGGTGCCTGCCCTTCAGAGGACTTTCCTGTGCTTCCTCCCCCAGGTACCGTACAGAGGAAGAGGAAAGGAAGGGACAACACATCAGATGAGTCCCACAAAAGAAAGATTGTCGAGACCTGCGAGACCCCTCAAGCTTCAGATGAGGAGGAGGAGATGGAGCAGGTCTGCGAGAGCCTTCAAGCTTCAGAAGGAGAGGAGGAGATGGAGCAGGCCCAAGTGGAACAGGTCCAAGCAGAGCCAGTCCAAGCTCAATCTATGGAGGAGCTGCTGCAGGACCCAGAGGTCAAGAAAATCCTGGACACTCCGGCCAACACGGTCTACGACGAGTTCTTGGAAGGGCGCTATGAGAAGCCACAGGAGCCGACAGGCGCCAGAGAAGAGGACCCGCCCGACCAGAGTGGTAACTAGTATCTGAACTAACCTCTCTTTTTATTCCCATGGCTGATCTCAACATCTTCTGCATTAATGTGAGGAGTATTAGAGCTTGGTTTAGATTTCAGACTGTCCTTACGTTCTTAGATTCTCAGAGGTGTGATGTTTACATGCTACAGGAATGTGCTTTGTCTGCTTCTAGGTCTTACAACCATCTGGCCAAGCGGTGGTCTCACGGCCCTTGCTACTGATCTGGTGGGGGTGACAGTAGGTCTGCAGGGGTGGCCATCCTGATCAGGGGAGGTAACTTTGCACTTGATTCCGTCCGGGAGCTCGTCTGTGGCAGACTTCTGGTCGCAGTCGGTTCCTGGGCGGGTGAGCCCGTGCGGCTCATCAACGTGTATGCCTCCCCTGAGAAGAATGTCCGACTAGAGGTTCTCCAGGCCCTGCGGGCTGAACTCGCCACCACTAGGGCAGTGGTCTTGGGTGATGACTTCAACTGCCCCATTGAGGTGGACGGGCGCAGTTCTGGCACATCCGCCAACCTAGACGTGACGTCAAATCTGCTGATTGAGATGGTGACAGAGGCATCCTTGCAGGACGTTGTTGGGTCCATCGGGAACGGCTCCGTAAACTATACGTGGAGCCGCCCCGATGGCTCGCTCCGTTCTCGGATAGACTTCATCTTCACTTCAAGAGCAGTCAGAAAGGTGTCGTACTCTATGGTCCCCTGCTTCTTCTCTGACCACAGGGGCATTCGATTCCGGGGGACTCTGGGCCATGGATTCCCACCTGGCCCAGGCTCCTGGAAGTTGAATTGTGCCCTGCTGGAACAGAGGGAGGTCATGGAGGAACTTAGGGATGCGTACCTTGTATGGCGTAATGACAAATGTCTGTTTAACTGTATCAGCGATTGGTGGGAATATGTTAAAGTCGAGTTCCGTTGTTTCTTTCAGGCAAAAGGCAGACAACAGGCGTGTGCGAAGATGTGGGACTTCAGGAAACTGCAGCGCGAGCTGCGGTCCCTGCAGGACCTGCTCCAGTGTGGCTGGGACGTCAGGGAGGAGCTGGAGGAGACCAAAAAGAGCTTGAAAAGGCACTTTGGGGAGAAATCCAAGCAAATCGTCTTTCGTTCCAAGGTGGAGAACCTGGAGAAGGGTGAGAAATGTAACTCTTTCTTTTTCAGGAAGCTCCATGCCGGCCACACGCCCCTGACTGAGCTACGAGATGAGACCGGACACATGAGGAGCGGCAAGGAGGAAGTGATGGGGGTCCTCCACGACTTCTACAGCAACCTCTACGCCCCCAAGTCATCCGACCTCGAAGCCGCCGAGAGGTTCCTGTCAGGTGTCACTAACGTTGTTGATCCCGCAGGTGCGGCGGCTATGGACGATCCCTTGACGGTGGGGGAGCTGCTCTCTGCCGCTAAATCCTTTAAGCCCGGCAGGACCCCGGGCAGTGACGGTCTCCCGGCCGAGTTCTACGTAGCGCTGGGTGACCTGATCTGTCCGGACCTGTTGGAGGTGTACGAGGAGATGGTGGTGGGGGGCAGAATGCCTCCGTCGTTGAGGGAAGGGATGATCACGATCTTGTATAAGCGGAAGGGGGAGAGATGTGACCTGAAAAACTGGCGTCCCATCTCTCTCCTGAACGTGGACTACAAGATCCTCGCCAAGGTGCTGGCCAACAGGCTGAAACCTGTCATGGGGCAGATCGTCCATCCGGACCAGACCTGCAGCATTCCTGGCCGCAGGATTGCTGACAGCCTTGCCCTTGTGAGAGACACGGTCCATTACATCCAGGACCGCAGGGGCCGCGCCGCCCTGGTCAGCTTAGATCAGGAGAAGGCGTTCGACCGTGTCTCCCACGCATTCATGGACAGGGTTTTGCGCAGGCTGGGTCAGGGGAAGATGTTTTGCTCTTTTGTTAACGTTATGTATTTTGACATTTACAGCACGGTGTTGGTGAACGGCTGGAAGACTGACCCCTTTTCTATTCTTTCAGGGGTTAGACAAGGCTGCCCTCTTTCACCTCTCCTTTTTGTTTGTGTTATAGAGCTCTTCGCTGAGACTATCCGGTAAAATGGAGAGATCAGAGGGATCACCGCACCAGGACTAGATCGCCACGAGGTCAAGTGCTCGCTCTACATGGACGACGTGACCGTCTTCTGCGCTGACCAGCGTTCGGTGACTGCACTCGTTCAGACCTGCGAGGACTTCGGCAGAGCTTCGGGGGCAAAAGTCAACTGCGGGAAGTCGGAGCCCATGCTCTTCGGGGAATGGCACCTGGCTTCTTCCGCCCCCTTCCCCTTTACTGTTAAGCCGGACTTCATTCAAATTCTTGGAGTCTGGTTCGGGAAGGAAGGAGCGGCCCTTAAGTCTTGGTAAGACCGACTAGGAAGGATAAACTCGAAGATCGGACTGTGGAGCTCCAGAAAGCTCAGATGGAAGGCAAGGCACTTGTCCTGCGGAGTGAAGTTTTGCCTGTGCTCCAATATACCGCACAGGCCTGGCCTCCCCATACCACCGTTTGCAAGGCCATCACCCGGACAGTGTTTGGCTTCGTCTGGGGCAAAATGGACAGAGTCAAGAGGACCGTGATGTACAAGGAACCCCGCAAGGGTGGGAAGGGAATACCCGACATCTCCGCTCTGCTGAGGGCCTCCTTTGCATGTGTCACGGTGCAGCGGACTCTTGTTGAAAAGACTGGCTCAGCGGGCAGGTCCATGATTCGCTTGCTTCAAGGACACAAGGACTTGTCGTGGATGGCCGTCATGGGAGGTCTCTCTCTCAGGTCATTCATGCATGCCCGCAACCTGTGCAAGACCCGGTACTGCCCCCGTTTCCCCTACGTGGAGGAAACATCTTTCCACGTGTTTTGGCAGTGCCCCTTTGCACAGGGTCTGTTGGACGCCCTAGAACATGAACTCAGAGACTCAGTGCCCAGGAGCTGCCTATCGTACCATTCGGTGCTTTACGGCCTGTTCCCTGGGACCCACGACGTGGAGGCCATCCAGGAGGCCTGGCGCCTTATGAACTGTTTTAAGGACGCAGTGTGGCTTGCCAGGAACCGCCTCGTGATCAACAGGGAAAACATGTCCGTCCGGGACTGCCGCAGGTTCATCAAGAACCTGCTTAGAGACTATTCCATCTTGGACAGCTCGGCCTTTGATGAGGAAGAAGAGGAGTGAAGACCCCTCTCCTTCTCCCATGTCTCCCTGAAGATACAGCCCAACAGTTTGGCCCTGTGATCCGCCCCCTCCCTACCCCCACATAGTCGCCCACACCCCTACCCCGATCACAGATTGTATTATTTGGTTTTTGTTTGATCTCTTGTGCCTTTCTATTGCAGGATTGAGCTGAATGTTAGAGTAGCATGGTGTGCGATGTATAGCTTAGGGAACCTTTGCTGTGTATTGTACTATCATGCTTTGTGTGACTGTAATTTATTGTACGACTTGTAATGACTGAACGGAAAATAAAGCTCTTTCAATCAAAAAAGAAAGAGATAGGATGGCATTGTTTGCATGGAGCCCTACCAGTAAGAGAGTTCCAGATGAATAGAGGTATTGGAAGGAGTGAAAGATGTCCGAGGGAAGATTGTAGTGGAGTTGAAAGTGTGATGCATGTGGTTTGGAATTGTGAGATGGCTCAGAATGTATGGAGAGGGATAGGTCGGTTGTGTAAGGAGTTGACTGGAATTAATAGGTTGTCATATGAGGTTGTGATGTTTGGTCTTAGTATGATTGGAAGAAAGAATGATTGGGTGTTGTTTGTGTTGTTGGCGATTGTGAAGGAAGTCTTGTGGGATGTTAGGAATTTATGTGTGTTTATAAGAAAAGATGTGACTGTGGAAGGATGTTTAAGAAGGATTTTGGATAGGTTGTACACTGTTTATCTGCGTGATTAGAAGAATATGGGTGAAATAGATGCAGAGGGGATATGGACATTTTTGAAGTGGAGACATGTTGTAATGATGTAATGGTGATGGTATTTGAATTTGTTTTGAATTTGCTTTGAACAAATAAAGAATGACCTAATGATGAGTTAGACTTTACCATGCGTCAAAAATGACGCGTCATCTAAGTGGTGTTTAGTCTAAACCTGAAGGTTTAAAAAAAATTATTATTATTATTATGACTGCTGTGTTTACTGGTGGGTGACTGCCACCCAGCCAGAGTGTGTATGGGAGGCTGGCTGGCAGCCTCCCTTCCAGCAAGCAGTGATAGTGACCTGTTCCCTCCGGGTCTCGCCATGAGGCTGAGAGGGTCTAGAGCCGAGGTACTTTTGTGCCTCGGGGAGTGGTGACCCCGAGGTGCCGAAACTCACTGGGAGGATATACTCACTGAGTTGAAGCACGGGCACCATAATCTCTTCACCTTGTGGCACTCACCTCTTGATTCCCGGCCTTCTGGCTAGGATCAGAGAAATTTTTATAGATCCGGCCGGATGTCCGGGCAGTATATCTGCACACATTCATTTATTTATTTTTGTCTCACTGTGTCACTTTTTGCGTGTTGTGTGTACACAGGATTTGTCAGGATGCGGTAGCCCTTCTGGGTGTCCCTCCTGGCGGTCTAGGGGAGGTGTGTGTGTGGCCATTAGGTTCCGCACCTCCCTGCAAACACCCCGGGTGCTCCTGCTTTGGCAGGGTACCTACCGTTATCGGCTCTGCGGGCAGATACATTGGCTAACGCCAAGGGGGATGCCGGGAGCATTTGTGGTCCCCTAGTAGCTTCGGCGAAAAGGGACATCGAACCTGGAACCTCGCAGGTACCTTTTGGTCCGGAGGCGAAGGATAAGGTTTGTTGGGGGCCTCTCTTCTATCGGAGAAGGGCTTGCGATAGACCGCATCCTTTGTGCACGTTTTTTTTTTTAGTGTAACACGTTTGCACTTTTTCTTGCACTTTGGGTGATTCAAGAGCACGTTCCTCGGCTCTTAGATAAAAAAAAATATATATTGTATATAAGTCTAAAGTGCAACATCTAGAAGAAAATGAGCAGTGTACACGGTATTTCTTTAAAAAATGTTTTAATGCTAAAGGGGTTTTTCAATCTGTTTTTACTCCTACGGGGGGAGTTTTTGGAGAGGAGATGGTAAAGGAGATTGGCAGATTTTATGAGACACTTTTTAGCAATAAGAGCAGAGCCAGTGAGACGGAGATGAATGATTATTTTAATATTTTGGAGAATAATGTTCCTGTTGAAAAAGTTGCTTTTTTGACTGATGATGTTAGTGAACGGGAGATAAAGCAGGCCCTGGATAAGATGGCCAAAGTGAAGACACCAGGCTGTGATGGTCTCCCCGCTGAGTTTTATTCTGCGTTCTGGAATATTTTAAGTAAAGAGTTCACACGGGTGGTGCAATATGTTTTTAACTCAGGTGTTTTAGCTGAATCTATGAAGAAAGGGGTCATAACATTAATTCATAAAAAAAGGTGATGGCAGAGATCTTAAAAATTGAAGACCTAAAACTTTATTAAATTGTGACTACAAGATAATTGCTAAGATTGTGGCTAATAGACTGAGTGATGTAGTGGACCACCTTGTGGGAGAATACCAAGTTTGTGCAGTACCGAAAAGAAAAATAACAGATAATTTATTGCTTTTAAGAAACTCTATTTATTACAGTAATTTTAACAAGAATGCACTGTTTGTTGAGTCCATAGATTTCGAAAAGGCTTATGATAAGGTTGCACATGATTTTATGTTCATTGCTTTAAAACACTTAGGTATTCCAGAAAAGTTATTATCTGTTATTAAGAGTTTTTATCATGGGGAGACAAGTCAGATTTTAGTTAATGGGCATGTGGGGCCTGTTTTTAATGTTTTGTCTGGAGTCAGACAGGGATGCCCACTCTCCCCAATTCTGTTTATATGCGTTTTAGAGGGCCTGTTGAAGAATGTGCAGAAGGATAAATGTGTGAGTGGTGTTTTTATTCCAGGTAGTGATGGCAATAAGTTAAAGGTTTTCGCTTCTCGGCCTTTTGGCTAAGATCAAGTGTAGTATCTGTTCTTATCAGTTTTTCATGCCGGTGGACTGTGATGCCGGTATGGGGCTGGTGGGGATGGGTGCTGCATGGAGGATGCAGGTGTACCAGGGCTTTCCGGGGTTGGTTCTGAGGAATCAGCTCGATGGCTGCCCCGATGTGACCTGTTCCCTCCGGGTCTCGCCATGAGGCTGAGAGGGTCTAGAGCCGAGGTACTTTTGTGCCTCGGGGAGTGGTGACCCCGAGGTGCCGAAACTCACTGGGAGGATAGACTCACTGAGTTGAAGCACGGGCACCATAATCTCTTCACCTTGTGGCACTCACCTCTTGATTCCCGGCCTTCTGGCTAGGATCAGAGAAATTTTTATAGATCCGGCCGGATGTCCGGGCAGTATATCTGCACACATTCACTTATTTATTTCTTTTTTGTCTCACTGTGTCACTTTTTGCGTGTTGTGTGTTCACAGGATTTGTCAGAATGCGGTAGCCCTTCTGGGTGTCCCTCCTGGCGATCTAGGGGAGGTGTGTGTGGCCATTAGGTTCCGCACCTCCCTGCAAACAGCCCGGGTACTCCTGCTTAGGCAGGGTACCTACTGTTATCGGCTCTGCGGGCAGATACCTTGGCTAACGCCAAGGGGGATGCCGGGAGCATTTGTGGTCCCCTAGTAGCTTCGGCGAAAAGGGACATCGAACCTGGAACCTCGCAGGTACCTTTTGGTCCGGAGGCGAAGGGTAAGGTTTGTTGGGGGGCCTCTCTCCTATCGGAGAAGGGCTTGCGATAGACCGCATCCTCTGTGCACGTTTTTTTTTAGCGTAACACGTTTGCACTTTTTCTTGCACTTTGGGTGAATCGAGAGCACGTTCCTCGGCTTTAGATTAAAAAAAAATAAGTTAAAGGTTTTAGCTTCGCTGAGACTATCCGGCAGAATGGAGAGATCAGAGGGATCACCGCACCAGGACCAGATCGCCACGAGGTCAAGTGCTCGCTCTACATGGACGACGTGACCGTCTTCTGCGCTGACCAGCGTTCGGTGACTGCACTCGTCCAGACCTGCGAGGACTTCGGCAGAGCTTTGGGGGCAAAAGTCAACTGCGGGAAGTCGGAGGCCATGCTCTTCGGGGAATGACACCTGGCTTCTTCCGCCCCCTTCCCCTTTACTGTTAAGCCGGACTTCATTCAAATTCTTGGAGTCTGGTTCGGGAAGGAAGGAGTGGCCCTTAAATCTTGGCAAGACCAACTAGGAAGGATAAACTCGAAGATCGGACTGTGGAGCTCCAGAAAGCTCACGATGGAAGGCAAGGCACTTGTCCTGCGGAGTGAAGTCTTGCCTGTGCTCCAATATACCGCACAGGCCTGGCCTCCCCATACCACCGTTTGCAAGGCCATCACCCGGACAGTGTTTGGCTTCGTCTGGGGCAAAATGGACAGAGTCAAGAGGTCCGTGATGTACAAGGAGCCCCGCAAGGGTGGGAAGGGAATACACGACATCCCCACTCTGCTGAGGGCCTCCTTTGCATGTGTCACGGTGCAGCGGACTCTTGTTGAAAAGACTGGCTCAGCGGGCAGGTCCATGTCTCGCTTGCTTCTCATGCCCCTCTGGAGACAGCTGGGCTGGGACAAGTGGGACAGCTCCATCCCTTACAACTGGAACACTCCCTGGTTCTATGGGGATGTTGTTCGGTTTGTGAGGGAGCACCAGCTGGAAGGACTGAAACCCGACCTATGGAAGCCGAAGACAATCCACAAGCTCAAGCTAAGGACTTGACCGAGCTGGTTCCGGGACTCCCCGCAGCCACTGCAGAGACAGTTTGGAACAATGTGGCCTCAAAGCGGCTTACCAATGGACACAAGGACTTGTCGTGGATGGCCGTCATGGGAGGTCTCTCTCTCAGGTCATTCATGCATGCCCGCGACCTGTGCAAAACCCGGTACTGCCCCCGGTGCCCCTACGTGGAGGAAACATCTTTCCACATGTTTTGGCAGTGCCCCTTTGCACAGGGTCTGTTGGACGCCCTAGAACATGAACTCAGAGACTCAGTGCCCAGGAGCTGCCAATCGTACCATTCGGTGCTTTACGGCCTGTTCCCTGGGACCCACGACGTGGAGGCCATCCAGGAGGCCTGGCGCCTTATGAACTGTTTTAAGGACGCAGTGTGGCTTGCCAGGAACCGCCTCGTGATCAACAGGGAGAACATGTCCGTCCGGGACTGCCGCAGGTTCATCAAGACCCTGCTTAGAGACTACTCCATCTTGGACAGCCCGGCCGTTGATGAGGAAGAAGAGGAGTGAAGACCCCTCTCCTTCTCCCATGTCTCCCTGAAGATACAGCCCAACAGTTTGGCCCTGTGATCCGCCCCCTCCCTACCCCGATCACAGATTGTATTATTTGGTTTTTGTTCGATCTCTTGTGCCTTTCTATTGCAGGATTGAGCTGAATGATAGAGTAGCATGGTGTGCGATGTATAGCTTAGGGAACCTTTGCTGTGTATTGTAATGACTGAACGGAAAATAAAGCTCTTTCAATCAAAAATAAGTTAAAGGTTTTAAGCTGTCTTTTAGCTGGTGGGTGCTGAATTTTCCTAATTGACATACATGGGGGTCTCCTGGCTGTTCACACAGGTGTGTCATTGCTGTTGATTGACCATGCATTGGTTCTGTGGTATTGGAAAGATAAAAACAAATGTTGCCGGCCATCTGTTGCAAGAATGGATAGGTCATCAGCTAAGAGGCATTTGTTTTTACAAACTTCTGCTCACAACCAATGGTGCAATATAGTGGGGGGTATTTATCAAAGCTGGCTGTCTCCCGCATCAATATAGACCAAACTGAGGCGCAATGCTCTTGATGAATTTCGTGCACATACTTTGAGCTCTATCCTTTAGACTGTATTTAAACCTGCTCCAACATGGTCTGACATTTCGGCGTGCTTTCAGCTGATGCGACTTGTCGCTGAAAAGTTGCTTTTGATCAATTCAGCACCAATGCATAATGTTCTAAAAATCCTCTTGAGCAAAAGTTGCAGAAAAGTCGCACATATTTAGGCTGCACCTTTCTGTGCGACAAATGTAGACAGGAAAATCTGTCTAAATCCTTTGAAAATGATCCCCCAGTGTCTCCATCTGCTGGCGGTATTGAATAAGCATTGCTGCAATGATAGGCTCTGAATAAGACGAAGAAGAAAAAGAAAAATAATATGCAGAGAAAAGAAGAGGAAGGAAGAAATTAAGAGGATAAGAAGGGAGAAAGAGGTGAAAACGGGTTTAAAAATGAATTTGGCGAAGAAATATATATATATATATATATACACACACACATATATAAATGTATTCTCCATTGAGATATTGTTGCTGCTTCCAGGAGCCTTAGCACTGTGCTATGATGTCACTCAATACCACTGACATCGCGAGATGTAAACAACATCTCACCTTTGCTGTGTATGTGACCATGGAGATGGTGATGTCGTCTAGAACCTTCAGAGAAGCAACAGGAGATTGTTGCATCCATCTAGAACCCTTAGAACTACTGTGCTATGATGTCACTCACTTCCACTGGCATTGCAAAGTGTAAACTCCAACTCACCTTTGTTGTGTATGTAACCATGGAGATTGTGATGTCGCCTAGAACCTTCACAGAACCAACAGCTTTATGAGAATCAGCACTGCCATGAGCAGAATCATCACCGCCATAGGTTGTCAAATAACCCAGATTTAACCAAAACAAGTGAGTCCAATAGGATGCAGGCATGTCCTCTATCCTTACAGCTTCCCGTGGCTGTTGGTTTGATACCATTTGGGGACAGCCAAGGAGGCATCTGCAGGCAACAAAGGTAGGTGTGTGCTTGTGTGTGTGTTTCCTATGCAGATCCTAAGCCCAGTGTCACATGCAAGTAGGAGGAGTAAGAAGGGTTCCTGGCAAATCCGGGTAATGGATTGCATTTAAAAATGCTCCATTGGAGTGCAATGGGCTCCTGTCTTCTGCTTTGCAATAATGATATGGGTTTAGGGTCTGCTGTGTGTACTGGTGGCTGACTGCCACCCAGCCAGAGTGTGTATGCTAGGCTGCCTGCCAGCCTCCCTTCCTGCAAGCAGTGATAGTGCACATGAAGGGGACATTGTTGGGCCCGCCCCTTTCACGGTTATCGCTTCTCGGCCTTTTGGCTAAGATCAGGTGTAGGATATCTGCATCTTGATTCCCGGCCTTCTGGCTAGGATCAGAGAAATTTTTATAGATCTGGCCGGATGTCCGGGCAGTATATCTGCACACATTCACTTATTTATTTCTTTTTGTCTCACTGTGTCACTTTTTGTGTGTTGTGTGTTCACAGGATTGGTCAGGATGCGGTAGCCCTTCTGGGTGTCCCTCCTGGCGGTCTAGGGGAGGTGTGTGTGGCCATTAGGTTTCGCACCTCCCTGCAAACACCCCGGGTACTCCTGCTTTGGCAGGGTACCTACCGTTATCGGCTCTGCGGGCAGATACCTTGGCTAACGCCAAGGGGGATGCCGGGAGCATTTGTGGTCCCCTAGTAGCTTCGGCGAAAAGGGACATCGAACCTGGAACCTCGCAGGTACCTTTTGGTCCGGAGGCGAAGGGTAAGGTTTGTTGGGGGGACTCTCTCCTATCGGAGAAGGGCTTGCGATAGACCGCATCCTGTGTGCACGTGTTTTTTAGTGTAACACGTTTGCACTTTTTCTTGCACTTTGGGTGAATCGAGAGCACGTTCCTCGGCAAAAAAAAAAAGTAGGATATCTGCATCTGGTCTGGCCGAAGGGTGTCTGGGGGATTGTCCTTCCTTACGGGAGGACTTCACCCCCTCGCAGCTATTGGGGAGCGGGCTTAGTCCCCAGACAACGGGGAGCGATCCCCCTTCACTGCCCACAATTGGTGGGGGAGTGTTTTCCTGTTCCTGTTTGGACAAGATTCATCGCAAGATGGCGGAAGTATCGGATGTGGCTGGATCTGGAGAAGGAGATTTGCCTTTCTTTGGGAGACTAAAGAATGGAGTACGGATTGTGCTTAAGGACCTACAGAAGAGAGAGAAAGGACTTTCGTTTGTCGTGGAGGAACTCTTGTTTGGCCTTTTAAAGATTAACAAGGTACAAGTTCTTTCAATGCTTGAATTCCCAAGGAAGGGATGTTATGATATCATTTTTGTGTCTGAAGAGGACTGTGACTTATTTTGTAAAAGAATTGAGACTTTTAAGTCTGACTCGGTTTAGCAGGGGGTGGAGGTTCTCCCTCATTTTCCAAAAAAAGAAAGGATACTGACTGTGAGGATGTATAGCCCATACATTCCATACTCAATTTTGTGCTGAAGTTGTGTCGCTGGGTAAAATTTTTAACCAGTATGGCTTTTGGTCCACAAAATGGAAATTCAAGGTAAAATTTATGGAGGAGGCTGATGGGAGGATAATCTTACCCCCCTCTCGGTTCAAGATAGGGGTTGTGAATGGTGATCTATTTTTTGCTGGAATGAAAAGCTTTTGTAGGAGATGTAAACGGTATGGTCACTTGAAAGAAGAGTGTACATTTTCATGGTGTGAGAAGTGTCAGAAAGAAGGTCATTAAACATCGTCATGTGATCAGAGAAAGAAATGTAACTTGTGTGGCAAAATTGGTCATTTATATGCAAGTTGCCCAAAGAGGAAGAAAAAAAGGGATGAATTGAGTTCTGTACAAGATGAAAAAGAGGAGCCGGAGATTAAGGGATTTGTGAAGAGTAAAGATGAAGAAAAAGACAAATAAATGTTTGTAATCGAGGAATCTGCTTTGGAAGATGTACAGTGTGATACAGATTCGGAGAGATAAGGAGGAATTAATCTCGGAAGCTGTGCACAGTAGTGCATATCAAGAACAAGAAGAACAAGAAGAACCATCTGGTTCAAACATAGAAGAAGATCAGGTGGAGAAGTATGTGAAAGGACATTTGTCAAGAGAGGACAAATTATTTTTTGAGAGGAGAATTGAGGAGATTAAGAGTAAATTCAATATGAAATTCCAAAGAGGTAGGTTGTTGGATAGATTGCAATGGGATCTAGATCGGTTTTTAGAGACCTATAAAATACAGGTTGGTTTGGCTGCAATCATAAAAAAGGAACGGCTCAAAATTTCTACGCATCCAATTTATCTGGATCTCATCATGGTTTTTTCGGAGAAATATGGATATTTGGTAATATAAGGGTCTAGGACTTTTTGGTGGTAGGTTGTGTGTTTGTTTTGCTTTTTGAGTTTGTCTTTGTTTATTTGGCAATTTATATTTTTGTCTATTTTATTTTTTTTTTTAAATAAAAAGGTAGGTTTCAATATGATGAAGTCATAGCTCATTTAACATCAATATGTTTTGAGCATATACGAGTAATGACGTTCTGATGAAACCTTATCTGTTCTTATCAGTTTTTCATGCCGGTGTACGGTGGGGCTGGTGGGGATGGGTGCTGCATGGAGGATGCAGGTGTACCCGGGCTTTCCGGGGCTGGTTCTGCGGAATCAGCTCGACGGCTGCCCCGATGTGACCTGTTCCCTCCGGGTCTCGCCATGAGGTTGAAAGGGTCTAGAGCCGAGGTACTTTTGTGCCTCGGGGTGTGGTGACCCCGAGGTGCCGAAGCTCAGTGGGAGGATATGCTCACTGAGTTGAAGCACGGGCACCATAATCTCTTCACCTTGTGGCACTCACCTCTTGATTCCCGGCCTTCTGGCTAGGATCAGAGAAATTTTTATAGATCCGGCCGGATGTCCGGGCAGTATATCTGCACACATTCACTTATTTATTTCTTTTTTGTCTCTCTGTGTCACTTTTTGCGTGTTGTGTGTTCACAGGATTTGTCAGGACGCGGTAGCCCTTCTGGGTGTCCCTCCTGGCGGTCTAGGGGAGGTGTGTGTGGCCATTAGGTTCCGCACCTCCCTGCAAACACCCCGGGTACTCCTGCTTTGGCAGGGTACCTACCGTTATCGGCTCTGCGGGCAGATACCTTGGCTAACGCCAAGGGGGATGCCGGGAGCATTTGTGGTCCCCTAGTAGCTTCGGCGAAACCTGGAACCTCGCAGGTACCTTTTGGTCCGGAGGCGAAGCGTAAGGTTTGTTGGGGGGCCTCTCTCCTATTGGAGAAGGGCTTGCGATAGACCGCATCCTTTGTGCACGTTTTTTTTAGTGTAACACGTTTGCACTTTTTCTTGCACTTTGGGTGAATCGAGAGCACGTTCCTCGGATTTAGATAAAAAAATAAAATAAAAAAAAGAAAGCTTAGTCTGGGTCAGGGAGTGCGAGTGACTCTGCTTGGCGGAGTGCTCTACAAAAGTGATACTGTGGTTTCTGGACCGACAGGATGAATGGCTTTATTAAGAACACGATTCGGGTGAAGGTGGCAGTTGAAGATGAAGAAAAGAATAAGATCACGTTTGTGGGGCGTTGCTTGGTGGAGGATATGGCTGGAATACCGATGTCGGAAGTCTTTTGTCTACAGGAAAGTAGGTGGACAGGTATTTATGATGTGAGCTTTCGTGCTATTGATCATTGCCATTTCTTTTATCATGGTTTACGTGAGAACAAAGAGAATGTGGTTATGAAGAATGTGTCTTTTGAGCCCATGTTTGAATTGGAAGAGAAGCCTGTGTTGGTCAGAGTGTATAACCCTTTTATGGATGTGAGACTGATTGAGAATTTCCTAAAGCAGTACTGTGAGAGTGTTAAAGGTGGAATACCGCAGAAGAGTATATTGGGAGTTTTTAATGCTGAATACAAGTACTATGTGAAGCTGAAGCCGGATGTAAATGGGATATATGGAGTGAAGAACCCTCCGGCGAGTTTTTCGATTGCGGGGCAGAGGGGGTATCTTACGTACCCTGGACAGCCGACCTATTGTCGCAAGTGTCATATGTTTGGGCATGTGAAGGAGGATTGTGCGCCAGTGAAAGTGTGCAGGAATTGCCAGAAAGAAGGACATGAGGCTAATGCGTGTCCTATGCCAAAAAAATGCCATGTGTGTGGACATGTGATGAGAGAGTGCCCGGAAGAGAGAAAAAGGAGGGAGGAGGTGAAGATTGAAAGGCAGAAAGAGGTAGAAAGGAAGCAGGAGGAGGGAAACAGATACCTGGAAGAGAGAGAGAAAAGGGAGACAAGTGCTGTGATGGAGGGGACTCCAATTTTGTAGGGAAAACCCATTTTGGAGGGAAAATCTGTTTTGGAGGGAAAATCTGTTTTGGAGGGAAAATCTGGACATAAACTTATGGAGAGCAAGACTGTGGCTGTGGTGCAGAAGGAGTTGGAGGTAGAGATGGAGGATGAGTCTGTGATTGAAGAGTTTACTACCGATTCAGAGAGTGCTGTGCCTTCAGGAAGGCATAGAGGGAAGAAAGTGGCAGATGATTTGTGTCAAAGGTATCCAAAAAAGCGAGAAAGAAAGAATGGGCTGAGAGGAGTGAGGAGACCTCGTTAAGTACGAGAAACCCTTTTGAACCTTTATTTAGATCCGAGGTGGATCAACAAGGTGATGGACAAGTACCGCTTGGTACCTTAACCCGAAGAACATCGCATTGATTGGTGTTTTCTTTTGTATATATTTGATTGTTTTGTTGTGTTTTTTCCTTTGTTTGTTTTTTTTCATATGGGGATGGTAGTATGCCTTTTAAAATAATTTCATCTAATGTTAGGGTGTTTAGGAGTAGGGTTAGGAGGGCTGCAATTTTGCAGGAGTTGGCAGGTATGGGGGCTGATGTTATTTGTGTACAAGAGTGTGGGTTGGTGGAGTGGGGATATGGGGATGCTGTGTGGTCTATGTCTTCTGTAAATAGGAATGATGGGGTTGGTGTGTTATTTAAGGATAAGAGGTTCAAGGTAGAGAGTTATACAGTGATTGAAGAGGGAAGGTGTTTGATGGTTAAGGTGGAGGTGGCTGGAGTTAAGGTTCGAATATTTAATGTGTATGCGTCTGTTAAGAAGAATGAGAGGGTGGAGTTGTTTGAGAAGTTAAAGTTGTTTTTGCCGGGGAGAGAGCCTATGGTATGTGTGGGGGATTTCAATTGTGAGATTGAAGGGAGTAAGATTGATGTATCTGGTAGAATGTTGAGGAATGTGGTGAATGATTTGAGGTTGCAAGATGTGGCTAGGTTATGTAATGTTGATGTGTGTCCGACTTATTTTTCAGATAGGGGAAAGTGTGCTTCAAGATTGGATATGTGTTTTGTGTCAAAAGGAGTGGTGGGTAGGGAGTATATGCAAATGAAGGTATTGTATTCAGATCATGAGTGTGTAAGATGTGGTTTGGGGTTTAATGTGGAATGTATGAGTGGGCGTGGTTTATGGAAATTGAATGTTAGTTTGATGGAGGAGGGAGGGGTGTATGAGAGGTATGTGAAGAAGTATGAGGTTTGGAAGAGGAGGAAAGCTGATTTTGTGGATGTATTGCAGTGGTGGAGTTGGGTGAAGGAGAGAACGCATGTTTTCTTTAAGAGAGAGGGGTATAAGAGAGCTGCGGGAAAGAGAAGAAGGTATGAGTGGCTGCAGAAGAGATTGATCTTTTTGAAAAAATGGAGGAAGAGTGGTGGTTGTGTGGAGAGTGAGATTGAAGAGATTAAGAAGGAAGTAGAGAAGTGGATGTTGGAGAGAGGAAGAGAGATTGTGTATCAGGCTAAGTTGAATAAGTTGGAGAAGGGTGAGAGATGCTCAAGGTTTTTCTTTAAAAGGGTGTCTGGTAAAAGAGAGGAGTTGATAGAGGTGTATGATAAGGATGGTGTGATGGTTAAAGGTAAAAGAGTGTTGAGTGTGGTTGAGGATTTTTATAAGGATTTATATGCTGAGAAGGAGTGTGATATTGGTCTGCAGTCTGAGGTGATTGGGAAGATTGAGAGCAGAGTGCATGACGGGGAGGCAGATAGTCTGGTGAAAGAGTTGGAGTGACGGGGAGGCAGATAGGCATGACGGGGAGGCAGATAGTCTGGTGAAAGAGTTGGAGTTGGTGATTATAAGTATGGCTAGAAATAAGACACCAGGTGAGGATGGGTTGCCGGTTGAATTTTATATAAGAATGTGGGAGACTGTGAAAGAGGATTTGGTGGAGATTTATGATTTTGTGTGTAAGAATGGTAGATTGGAGGAAAGTATGAAGAGTGGAGTGGTGGTGTTGATCTTTAAAAAAAAGGGGATAGAAAGGATGTGAGAAATTGGAGACCGATTACGTTATTAAATGTTGATTATAAAATTCTTGCAAAGGTGTTGGCGAATAGAATGAGGGATGTGATTGATCAGGTGATTGGAGAAGAGCAAGTATGTGGTGTGCCAAAAAGAAGGATAAGTGAGAATTTGGGGTTGTTGCGTTATATGTTATGGGATTGCTTGGGTAGAGACCAGTGTGTTGGAGTGTTGTCTTTGGATTTTGAGAAAGCGTTTGATAGGTTGTCGCATGAGTATTTATTTAAAGTGTTGGATAGAATGGGTTTTCCGGATGACTTTGTAAAAATGATTAGAGTATTGTATGATGGAGTGTATAGTAAAGTATTAATTAATGGCTGGGTTAGTAAGAAAGTGAATGTGTGTTCTGGAGTGAGACAGGGGTGTCCCCTGTCGCCCTTGGTCTTTATATGTGCGATAGAGCCTTTGTTGGAGTTGTTGAGAAGAGATAAGTGTATGAGAGGTGTGAGGATTCCTGGGAGTGGTGGGAGAGACTTGAAAGTGTTGGCATATATGGATGATGTTTGTGTGATCTGTAAGTATGTTGGAGCTTTGCAGAGAGCAAAGTTGTTGGCTGGATATTTTTGTGGTGCTTCTGGTTTAAGAGTTAATTGGGATAAGAGTGAGTATAAGGTTTTTGGAAGGATGAATGAAGTAGAGGATGTAGGTGTGAAATGTGTAGATGGAGCGATTAAGGTGTTGGGAGTTAAGTTTGATGAGAGGCTGGAGGGAAGAGAAAGTTGGGAAGAGGTTGGTGTTAGAATAAAGAGGAAGTTGGATTTTTGGAGTATGAGAGAGTTTTTTTTTTTTTTTTTATCTAAAAGCTGAGGAACGTGCTCTTGAATCACCCAAAGTGCAAGAAAAAGTGCAAACGTGTTACACTAAATAAACGTGCACAAAGGATGCGGTCTATCGCAAGCCCTTCTCCGATAGGAGAGAGGCCCCCCAACAAACCTTACCCTTCGCCTCCGGACCAAAAGGTACCTGCGAGGTTCCAGGTTCGATGTCCCTTTTCGCCGAAGCTACTAGGGGACCACAAATGCTCCCGGCATCCCCCTTGGCGTTAGCCAAAGTATCTGCCCGCAGAGCCGATAACGGTAGGTACCCTGCCAAAGCAGGAGTTCCCGGGGTGTTTGCAGGGAGGTGCGGAACCTAATGGCCACACACACCTCCCCTTGACTGCCAGGAGGGACACCCAGAAGGGCTACCTCATCCTGACAAATCCTGTGAACACACAACACGCAAAAAGTGACACAGTGAGACAAAAAGAAATAAATAAGTGAATGTGTGCAGATATACTGCCCGGACATTCGGCCGGATCTATAAGAATTTCTCTGATCCTAGCCAGAAGGCCGGGAATCAAGAGGTGAGTGCCACAAGGTGAAGAGATTATGGTGCCCGTGCTCCAACTCAGTGAGCCAGTATTCCCAGTTAGTTTCGGCACCTCAGGGTCACCACTCCCCGAGGCACAAAAGTACCTCGGCTCTAGACCCTCTCAGCCTCATGGCGAGACCCAGAGGGAACAGGTCACATCGGGACAGCCGTCGAGCTGATTCCTCAGAACCAGCCCTGGAAAGCCCTGGTACACCTGCATCCTCCATGCAGCACCCATCCCCACCAGCATGAAAACTGATAAGAACAGATACTACACTTGATCTTAGCCAAAAGGCCGAGAAGTTGTCAATGATTGGTAAGATTGTGGTGATCAAGAGTGTGATATTGCCAATTCTGCTGTATGTGGCTTTGGTTTTTCCACCAGATTATATGACAGTGAGAAAGTTGAATAGGATTTTGTTTGTATTTTTCTGGGGACCGAAAGTGGAGAAGGTGAGAAGAGAGAATGTGATGAAGGAGTGTAGGAATGGAGGAATTAATTTTCCTAATGTTGAAGTGTATCTGGGGATTAATGTATTGTTTGCTGTGAGGAGGAGCATGGGAGAGCAGTAGAAATTTGCATGTATGATGGGGTTTCTAGGAGTGGGTGTGTTATGCAGATTAGGGTGGATGGAGAGAGATCTGAGAAAGCCGTATGCTTTGGTGAGTCCTGGTTGGTATGTGTTTGTTGAGGTGTTCATGAGAAAGTCTGGTTTACTAGGAGTGAGACAGGATGTGTTAAAGGAGAAGAAGAGTATGGTTTAGTTTGTAACTGGATTGAACACTGGCTCATGGATTGTACCCAGAGAGTGGTGGTCAATGATTTGTACTCTGATTGGTCCCCGGTAATTAGTAATGTACCCCAAGGTTCTGTACTGGGACCGCTATTTATCAATGATATAGAGGATGGCAGTAACAGCTCTGTTTCTATCTTTGCAGATGACACCAAGCTTTGTAGCACGGTACAGTCTATAGAGGATGTGTATAGGTTATAAGATTACTTGCATAGACTTAGTGTCTGGGCATCCACTTGGCACATGAGGTTCAATGTGGATAAATGTAAAGTTATGCATCTGGGTACTAATAACCTGCATGCGTCGTATGTCTTAGGGGGGATTAAACTGGCAGAGTCACTGGTAGAGAAGGACCTGGGTGTACTTGTGGATCACAGACTACAGAATAGCATGCAATGTCAGGCTGCTGCTTCCAAAGCCGGCAGGATATTGTCATGTATAAAAAGAGGCATAGACTCGAGGGACAGGGACATAATACTCCCCCTTTATAAAGCATTGGTACAGCCTCACCTGGAATATGCTGTTCAGTTTTGGTCGCCTGTACATAAAAGGGACACTGTGGAGCTGGAAAGGGTGCAGAGACGTGCGACTAAACTAATATGGGACATGGAACATCTTAGCTATGAGGAGCGATTAAAGGAGTTACAATTGTTTAGTCTTGAGAAGAGACGTTTAAGGGGGGATATGATAAACGTATATAAGTATATTAATGGCCCATACAAAAAATATGGAGAAAAACTGTTCCAGGTTAAACCCCCCCAAAGAACAAGGGGGCACTTCCTCCTTCTGGAGAAGAAAAATTTTAGTCTCAAGGGGCGACACGCCTTCTTTACCATAAGAACTGTGAACTTATGGAACAGTCTACCTCAGGAACTGGTCACAGCAGGAAAAATCAACAGCTTTCAAACAGGATTAGATACATTCCTGGAACAAAATAACATTAATGCTTATGAAGAAATATAAAATCCCATCCCTTCCCCAATATCGCGCCACACCCCTACCCTTCAATTCCCTGGTTGAACTTGATGGACATATGTCTTTTTTCGACCGTACTATGTAACTATGTAAGTGTATTAGGGAGAAGGAGGTTCAGTGTAATATTAATATGGTGAGAGGACAGAATGTGAGTAAAGTGCGGAAGAGTTTGGAGACATATGGTATTACTAATAGACAGAGAGAGGTTGTATGGCAGAGTTTGCATGGTGCATTGCCAGTAAGAGAGGTGCAGAAGAGTTGTGGGATTGGAAGGAGTGAGAGATGTCCGAGAGAGGGTTTTGGAGGGAATGAGAGTATTATGCATTTGTTTTGGAATTGTTATAGAGCGCAAGAAGTGTGGAAGGGAATTGGTCCGTTGGCAAAAGAATTGATGAGGGTAAGAAAGTCGTCTTTTGAAGTGATTATGTTTGGTCTGGGTGTGGTAGGTGGGAGGAAGGAGAGAATGTTATATGTGTTATTAGCTATAATTAAGGAGGTGTTGTGGGATGTTAGGAATTTGTATGTATTTAAGAAGAAGGATGTGTCGGTTGGAGAGTGTATGAGAATGATATTAGATAGATTGCATACTGTATATTTGTGGGATAAGAAGAGATTTTGAGAGGATGATGCGGAGGGGACTTGGAAGTTTTTAAAATGGAGACACGTGGTGAGGGTATGAGGGTGGTGTGGTGTGGTGTTATGCTATGTATTTAATTTTTTTGTGTATTTTGTTATATGTTGATAAAGTAACCTAATGATGAGTTTGATGAAAGTTCAGTAATCTGAGAGGCAAACGTGAAACCTGAACGATTAAGTTTTAATTCAAACCTGAAGGTTTAAAAAAAAAAATAATAATAATAATAATCTGTTCTTATCAGTTTTCATGCCAGTGGCAAACGACGCCGGTATAGGGCTGGTGGGGATGGGGGCTGCATGGAGGGTGCAGGTGTACCAGGGCTTCCCGGGGCTGGTTCTGAGGAATCAGCTCGACGGCTGCCCCGATGTGACCTGTTCCCTCCGGGTCTCGTCATGAGGCTGAGAGGGTCTAGAGCCGAGGTACATTTGTGCCTCGGGGAGTGGTGACCCCGAGGTGCCGAAACTCACTGGGAATACTGGCTCACTGAGTTGAAGCACGGGCACCATAATCTCTTCACCTTGTGGCACTCACCTCTTGGTTCCCGGCCTTCTGGCTAGGATCAGAGAAATTTTTATAGATCCGGCCGGATGTCCGGGCAGTATATCTGCACACATTCACTTATTTATTTATTTTTGTCTCACTGTGTCACTTTTTGCGTGTTGTGTGTTCACAGGATTTATCAGGATGCGGTAGCCCTTCTGGGTGTCCCTCCTGGCTGTCTAGGGGAGGTGTGTGTGGCCATTAGGTTCCGCACCTCCCTGCAAACACCCCTGGTACTCCTGCTTTGGTAGGGTACCTACCGTTATCGGCTCTGCGGGCAGATACCTTGGCTAACGCCAAGGGGAATGCCGGGAGCATTTGTGGTGCCCTAGTAGCTTCGGCGAAAAGGGACATCGAACCTGGAACCTCGCAGGTGCCTTTTGGTCCGGAGGCCAAGGGTAAGGTTTGTTGTAGGGGCCTCTCTCCTATCAGAGAAGGGCTTGCGATAGACCGCATCCTTTGTGCACGTTTTTTTAGTGTAACACATTTGCACTTTTTCTTGCACTTTGGGTGATTCGAGAGCACGTTCCTCGGCTCTTAGATAAAAAAAAAATAAAATAAAATAAAAATAAAAACACAGGAGATCTGGTCAGAAGGCACTCGGGTACTCCTCTCCTCGGCCTTGTGGGATCGCCCAGGTTTATTGCCTGGGCTTCACCCACTTGTTGCTATTGGGGAGAGGGCTTAGTCCCAGGCTAACGAGTAGCGATCGCCTCTCAAGACCTTCGGGTGGAGAGAGGTTAGAACCATGGATGATGATGATCCGGATCCAGGTTCTGTGCCGGCATATGCTAGGATCAAATACACTGTGAGAGTCAAAAGGGCGGACGATTTGAAAGTCGTAGAGGACTTGCTCGGAGGTGTTTTTGGAATACAGAAGGGTGAGATATTGGCAATCCAGGACTACCCGAAGCGTAAATTTTTGATGTGACGTTCACACAAAATGGCATCCACAGAGATTTTGTTACCAGAGCGGCTGCGAGTAAAGACAAAAAGCTTCAGGGTGTCCGGATTATTGAGCATGTCCTAGACGATATCAAGCTGTTGGTAGTAAATATGTATTCCCCTTTCGCCAACCTACACGATGTTGAGACGTTTTTACGAGTCTATTTTAGTAAGGTTGAGTGCAGAGGAAAAATCATGGACAGCTGTGGCATCTGGACATCTAAGTGGAGATTTCAGGTTACATGCAAAAAAGATGCCAGATTGCCAGGAGGAATACAACTACCACCAGCTTGTTTTAAAATAAATAATATGTGTGACGACCTCTTTTATGTGGGGATGCCAAGCTACTGCAGGAAGTGTCACAGATCTGGACACACAAAAGAGAACTGCAAAAGTACATGCAAAAAATGTGGTAGCACACAGCAGGAAACAGAGGAATGCACAAGAGGAGGGAGGTGCAATTTCTGTCAACAACTCGGTCACCTTTTCTCCTCTTGTCCCCACAGACATAGGAAGGAGCAGCAGTGGCAACCCTGGAGGCAGCAAGGACAGCAACCGGGACACCAGCCGAGGCAAGCAGAGCCAGTGATTACCCCCCCCCCCCACAAGAGGTAATCGGTGAGATGGAGAAGGAGAAAGACCCCCCTCAGGCAAAAGAGGCAAAAAGAGGGGACCCTAAAGAGCAGAGGACGGCCAAAAAAAGTGCAAGTGGTGAAAAAACTGGCCCCCAGGAGCATGCTGGGTTAAGAGAGGAGCGGACAGCGGCTGAGGAGCGGCCGAATCCGCTCCTCAGCAACCTCTGGCTCAGGGTCCCCCTGAGAGCGAAGATCCGGGTGGAGAGGTGAAGGTTAAAAGGCGGAGGGGCTCCTGAAGACTCTATGCGGAGTCCAGGGGGAGCCGATGGAAGTACCTGCGGATGCAGGGAATCCAAGTGACGTTCCTCCACAGGTCCCCGTAGGGGATACCCCCCCTCCTCCCTGCCAGGGGGAGATTACAGGGGTGACCATCTCTGAGGTACCAGAGACAGAGCTAAGTGAACACCCAACCCCTATGGAGGGGCAAGAGGTGGAAGAACCCAATGAGTCTGGAGCCCTGATTGCCAGGATGCCCGAGAACAACTATGCCTCTATCATGATGGAGGAGGGGGGTCGGCTGAGTGATGGTGCCTCCTCTCCTGCTTCCTCTATGCGTACAGTTGAGTCAGATTTTGGGGGGTATGAGGCTTCGGAGGGGGAATCAGAGGTGTAAGACGTTTTCGTGTACATTCCCATGTCTGAGTTGTCCGCTCTGTCCTTGAACGTGAGAAGTGTGAGCGCCAGAGTAAGAAGGGTTGCCCTATTTAATTACTTGTCGGTTTTTGCTGCTTCCGTCCTATTCCTGCAGGAATGTGGCATTCCGCACAGATTAAATTATAAGGAGTATGAAGATGACTGGGTGCACGGTCCATCAGTCTGGTCTGGATCAAATGAGTCCAGATCAGCAGGGGTCGCCATACTTTTTAAAGGAAACATTTTAATTGAGAGTTTTAACGAAATTTTACCAGGCAGAATTTTATTGATGGTATTAAATGGCAGTTTTTAAATTTTTATGGCTCTCCCGATAAGAATGAAAGAATAAAAATGCTGGAGATTTTACCAACAATTCTAGTCCTCTTGTTTTAGCAGGTGATTTTAATTGTATTTTAAGGGGGGAAAGCCGTTTTTCAAACGCAGTGAGTAGGAACTATGATAAGACTTCTCTTATGTTAAAAAACTTGATTTTAGATTTTAATCTCACTGATGTCTTTAATAAATGTAATTTTAACGTACCAGAGGAAGACGGTGTTACCTGGAGCAATACAAGCTGTAGCTCCAGGATAGATTTTATTTTTTGTTCTTATCAAGTACTGCCTTTTAACTGTGATCTTTTTACCAGTGTTTTTTCTGACCATTAATTATTGTATTTTAAAGTTAAAAGTGATTTTAAAAGGAGAACCGGTAGGAATGCCTGGAAGTTAAACGTGTCCCTTTTAGAAGATCTGCAGGTTTTATCTGATTTTATCGCCTTTTACAAGGAATGCAGACGAGTAAAAGACCGCAACACTCCCACCAGTATCTGGTGGGAAAAAATGAAACTAAAAATAAAATAATTTTTTATCCGTGTTGGGGTTAGGAAAGCTAAAGAAAAACGTGAATTTTATAATATCCTAAATACTCGTCTGCAAACCCTGTACAAATTCAGAGCACATGGGATGGAGGTGGAGAAGGAGGTACAAGATCTTAAAAAAGAAATACCTAAGTGCCTGGAGTAGAAAGGAAAAGAAATTATCTTTAGGTCTCGAATACAGCATCTTGAGGAAAACGAGACCTGCTCCAGGTATTTTTTTAAGAAAATATATGAAAATAGAAGGTTAATAGAAAACATTGAAGGAGTGAATGATGTACAGGGTATTTTTTTTAAAAAGGTGCAAGAGTTTTATGTGGATCTTTTTAATGTAAAACACATTGATGAATGTTTTATGAATGACTCGTTAACCCCTTAAGGACTCAGGATTTTTCAGTTTTTGCACTTTCGTTTTTTCCTCCTTACCTTTTAAAAATCATAACCCTTTCAATTTTCCACCTAAAAATCCATATTATGGCTTATTTTTTGCGTCACCAATTCTACTTTGCAGTGATATTAATCATTTTACCCAACAATGCACGGCGAAACGGAAAAAAAAATCATTGTGCGACAAGATCGAAGAAAAAACGCAATTTTGTAACTTTTGGGGGCTTCCGTTTCTACGCAGTGCATATTTCGGTAAAAATTACACCTTATTATTCTGTAGGTCCATACGGTTAAAATGATACCCTACTTATATAGGTTTGATTTTGTCGCACTTCTGGAAAAAATCATAACTACATGCAGGAAAATGTATACGTTTAAAAATGTCATATTCTGACCCCTATAACTTTATTTTTCCACGTACAGGGTGGTATGAGGACTCATTTTTTGCGACGTGATCTGAAGTTTTTATCGGTATGATTTCTGTTTTGATCTGACTTTTTGATCACTTTTTATAAATTTTTTAATGGTATAAAAAGTGACCAAAAATGCGCTTTTTTTGACTTTGGAATTTTTTTGCGCGTACGCCATTGACCGTGCGGTTTAATTAATGATATATTTTTATAGTTCGGACATTTACGCACGTGGCGATACCACATATGTTTATTTTTTTTTTTTTTACACTTATTTTTTTATGGGAAAAGGGGGGTGATTCAAACTTTTATTAGGGAAGGGGTTAAATGACCTTTATTAACACTTTTTTTTCTTACTTTTTTTTTTTTGCAGTGTTATAGGTCCCATAAGGACCTATAACACTGCACAAAATGATCTCTCATCCTGATCACAGGCGTGTATTAACATGCCTGTGATCAGTGTTATCGGCGCTTGACTGCTCCTGCCTGGATCTCAGGCACGGAGCAGTCATTCGCCAATCGGACACTGAGGAGGCAGGTAAGGGCCGTCCCGGTGTCCTGCAAGCAGTTCGGGATGCCGCGGCGGTCCCGAACAGCCCGACTGAGCAGCCGGGTCACTTTCACTTTAGAAGCGGCGGTCAGCTTTGACGCCGCTTCTAAAGGGTTAATACCGCATATCGCCGCGATCGGCGATGTGTGGTATTAGCCGCGGGTCCCGGCAGTGGATGAGCGCCGGGACCGACGCGATATGATGCGGGATCGCGGCGCGATCCCGCTTCATATCGTGGGAGCCGGCGCAGGACGTAAATATAAGTCCTGCGTCATTAAGGGGTTAAAGGAGATCACCATTTTTTTTAGATCCTGTCTCGCATTCTTTTTTATTGCAGAATATTTCAGAGCAGGAGATTTTAGAGACCATCAAGAGTTTTTAAACAGGTAAAGTGCCTGGGCCGGATGGTATACACATTGAATTTTATGTTACTTTTTATGGTATTTTAAAAGAAGATTTGTTCTCCCTTTTTACTGAAGTCTTTAAGTCTAAAACCCTCCCAGGCTCGTGGAGGAAGGGTGATGTCTCCCTGCTATTCAAAAAGGGAGACCGGTCGGAACTCAAAAATTGGAGACCAATCACCCTTCTGAACTGCGACTATAAGATAATGGCAAAACTGTGTGCTAACCGCTTAACCCCTTAAGGACTCAGGGTTTTTCCGTTTTTGCACTTTCACTTTTTCCTCCTTACCTTTTAAAAGTCATAACCCTTTCAATTTTCAACCTAAAAATCCATATTATGGCTTATTTTTTGCGTCGCCAATTCTACTTTGCAGTGACAGTCATTTTACCCAAAAATGCACGGCGAAACGGAAAAAAAAATCATTGTGCGACAAAATCGAAAAAAAAAAACGCCATTTTGTAACTTTTGGGGCTTCCGTTTCTACGCAGTGCATATTTCGGTAAAAATGACACCTTATCATTATTCTGTAGGTCCATACGGTTAAAATGATACCCTACTTATATAGGTTTGATTTTGTTGCACTTCTGGAAAAAATCATAACTACATGCAGGAAAATTTACACGTTTAAAAATGTCATCTTCTGACCCCTATTACTTTTTTATTTTTCCATGTACAGGGCGGTATGAGGACTCATTTTTTGCGCCGTAATCTGAAGTTTTTATCGGTATGATTTTTGTTTTGATTGATTAGATTTTCTTTTATGTGCAATACAAAAGGATAAGCACATCCATGGGGTCCCCCTGCCAGGAGGAGGGGGACTAGAGGCGAAGGTAGTGGGGTACATGGACGATGTTGCGGTGTTTTGCAGGGACACCCCATCGCTTCAGAAGACGCTAAAACAGATTCAATATTTTAATTGTACCTCCGGTTTTAAAGTCAATTTTAACAAAAGTAACATTTTAAACATAGGCAGAATGCCTTTGTATGATGTGCCCGTCCCTGTGTCTGAGTCGGTGCAGATTTTAGGTGTCTCCTTTGACAAGTCTAATAATAGTTTTAATAGCTGGGACTTTTAATAGCTGGGACAGAAAATAAATAAGAAAATATGTATGTGGATCATGCGAGAACTGACAATGGAAGGGAAGGTTTTAATTACAAAAATGGTGCTTTTACCTATTTTATTCTATTTAAGTCTGGTTTTCCCACCCCCCGAAATGGTTTTAAAGAAAATAACAAAAGCTTGTTTTACTTTCTTTTGGAGTTCTAAGAGCAAAAAATTAAAGAGAGAAATTGTGATAAAACCGAACTCCAGGGGCGGTAAGGATTTTCCAGATTTTAAAGCTTTCCTTTTAATAAAGTTTTTTAGCATGTGTTTTACTACTGTTTTTAAAGATAGCTACTGGTCTTATTTTGTTCGTTTTAATACTGGTTATTTTATGCGGAGGAACGGTTGGTTTTCTACAGTTTTAAGTTGCCCTTATTCTTTGAATTTACCCCCTCAATACATGATTTTAGAATTTTTTTTTAACTTATATAATTTCAAAGGTAAAAGTGTTCAGGATTTGTGCAATAGCAAAAAAATTACTAAAGGAAATAAAAGAAACCAGTACCATGACTCCCATCAAAAATTTTAACGAACAGAAGTGTATACAGATTTGGAAGATGTTGAGTATTAATTATCTTTTTAATTCACAGGAGGACCTGGCCTGGAGCTGCGCACACGAGTGTCTTCCATGCCGGGCATTCCAGCACCGAAGAGGATTATCCAACTCTGCAATCTGCCCAAGGGAGTTATGCCGACAAGAAGAGACCGTGCACCACCTAATATGGACTTGTTTTTACTCGCAGCAAATATGGACAAAGATACTCCCTATCGTAAAAAGGATAACTGGACTAAAAGACTTGAATATTGCAGTGGTTTTTTATGGTTGCCTGGAATGCCCAACACGGACTCAAGAGACTATGGCATGGAAGATCATAAACTGTGTGAAGGCAGCTCTGTGAAAGGCCAGGAATATTTTATTGTTCAAGCATGAGGTTTTATCTGTGAAGGACATTTTATCTATTTGTTTTTATGAAATGTACCAGTATTATCTTTTAGACAAGAAGAGATTTCCGCTTTTATCTAGAAAATGGTTTTTAAAAGAATGGAATTCTATCTTGTAAAGCCACCAAGTGTCCATTTTATGTTTTAATAAGTTGTAAATATGTTATTTATGTGTAACTGTATTTATTGACATATTTGCACAACTTTGTTAACATTATTACATTTTTAATAAAGTCGCCCCGTAAGGGGAGTCAAGTAAAAAAAAAAAAAAAATCTGTTCTTATCAGTTTCAAACTGGTGGAGAAGTCCCATCGATGTGGTGCTGGTGGGGATGGGTGCTGCATGGAGGGGGCAGGTGTACCAGGGCGTTCCGGGGCTGGCTCTGAGGAATCAGCTCGACGGCTGCCCTGATGAGACCTCCGGGTCTCGCCATGAGGTAGAGGGGTGTAGAGCCGAGGTACTTCTGTGCCTCGGGGAGTGGTGACCCTGAGGTGCCGGAACTCACTGAGTGAACACACTGCACCATACTCTTCACCCTTGGCATCCCGGCCTTCTGGCTAGGATCCGGGAAATTTTTATAGATCCGGCTGGATGACCGGGCAGTATATCTGCACTTATTTATTTTTTGTGTTTTGTCACTGTGACACTTTTACGTGTTGTTCTGTACACAGGATTGGCAGGATGCGGTAGCCCTTCTGGGTGTCCCTCCTGGGGGTCTAGGGGAGGTGTGTGTGGCCATTAGGTTCCTCACCTCCCTGCAACCCCTGGGCATCTTGGCTTTGGTCAAGATGCCATCAGTATATGGCTCCTCCGCTGACACCTTGGTTAACGCCTAGGTTGAAGCCAGGTGCACTTTCGGCCCCTTAGTAGCTTCGGCAAAAACAGGCATCGAACCTGGATCCTTGCAGGTGCCTTCTGGCCCGGAGGTGAAGGGTAGGTTTGTTGGGGGGCCTCTCTCCTGTTGGAGAAGGGCTTAGCGATAGACCGTATCCTTTGTGCACGTTTTTTTTAGTGTGACACGTTTGCACTTTTTCTTGCACTTTGGGTGATAGAGAACACTTGCCTCGGCTCTTAAGAAAAATCATACTTACCTGGCAGGGGAGATACCATTATCACCAAGGAGATCTGAAGAACTCCCATCATTGTGGTAGAGATTTTGCGTAGTACGATTGCAGTACTTTTCGTTCTGATTAGAACCGCAATTCTAAAAAGCATACCACCTGAAGATCATCTCCTGCCTGCCTTGGAACATCTGAAGAAGGAGAAGATCTTGAAGACTGCAGCTCCGGAAGAAGCCGACGAAGAATTTGGAAGAAGGAAATCGGCGGTGAATTCCGGAACTTCGGCGAAGACGAAGGCGGCGCAGAATCTTTTCCAAGAAATTTGCTGCCTCTGGAGAAGGATTTGCATAGCTCCTCCCACCGGGACCGGATCTGCATAGCTCTTCCCACCCGGGAAAGAAGACTTTACGAAGCCTCTCCACAAGCAAGGAAGCGGAAAAGAGCCTGCTGGAAGAAGCCATGGCCTCAACCAGCAAGTCCACCCAGGAGGCTGCAGGGCAAGGCCTGGAGGTCCAGCCCCAACCACAGCAAGCTTCAACCTCCACAAAAGCAAGGCAGAAGGGTGGCAGAATCCCCAGCCTTGAAGCTCCAACCCTGGAGCCCTGGATGAGGCAGACTGTTGCCTTGAAGCTGAAGCCTGTGGACGGAAGGGTGCCGGACATGTCCCACGACATGTTCTGCAAGAAGATGTTGGCGGATCAAGGCTTTTCCACGGCTGATACCCTGGGAATAGCAACGTTCATGTCCGGAATCTTCTACATCACCTTTGCCACCATTGGGACCTGTAGAAGATACTGGGAGTCGGTGAAAGCGGCGAGTCGCAAATCCCCTTTCTCTCGCTTTGTGGGCAACTGCCCTATTCAAAGAGAGGAGAGGTGGGTGACGGTCTCAATGCGGCACCCACACACCCCAGGCACGGACATCTCGACCTTCCTGAAGCGCTTCTGCACCGTGGTGAGGGAGCCCACCGGCATCCTGAACCTGCAAGTGGTCTGTGGTTGTCAGACTGAACAAGAACCTTGCTTCTCCAGATAGACTACAGCACCTGCCACCGACATTCTCCTTGGGCAACTCCACAGGACTTATCTTCTACCCGGACATGCCGCACACTTGCAGGAGATGTGGCAAGATGGGCCACGAGGGCAAGGACTGTAAGGAGAATGCCTGCAGGTTTTGCCGTGTGACAGGTCACACGACCAAGGATTGCCCCAAGAGCAAGACCTGCAACCTCTGCGGAATGGCGGCCCACAACTACAAGGACTGCCCCCAGAGGGAGAGAACATGGGCATCTGTGGCAGCGAGAACACCGAAGCCAGCCCAGCTCCGGAGCCAGCAACACGGATGGCCAAGCCGACCAAGGAGGGTAAGAAGGCGAAAGCCACCACCCCTGTCCCATCCCTTCCCTGCCCCTCCAGCCCCTCTCCCTTGCGGGGGTGGCCATCCTGATCAGGGGAGGCAACTTTGCACTTGATTCTGTCCGGGAGCTCGTCTGTGGCAGACTTCTCGTCGCAGACGGTTCCTGGGCGGGTGAACCCGTGCAGCTCATCAACGTGTATGCCTCCCCTGAGAAGAATGTCCAACTGGAGGTTCTCCAGGCCCTGCGGGCTCAGCTCGCCACCACTAGGGCAGTAGTGTTGGGTGGCGACTTCAACTGCCCCATTGAGGTGGACTGGCGCAGTTCTGGAACATCCGCCAACTTGGACATGACTTCTAAGCTGCTGATTGAGATGGTGACAGAGGCATCCTTGCAGGACGTTGTTGGGTCCATCGGGAACGGCTCCGTAAACTATACGTGGAGCTGCCCCGATGGCTCACTCCGTTCTCGGATAGACTTCATCTTCAATTCGAGAGCAGTCAGAAAGGTGTCATACTCTATGGTCCCCTGCTTCTTCTCTGACCACAGGGCCATTCGATTTCGGGGGACTCTGGGCCATGGTTTCCCACCTGGCCCAGGCTCCTGGAAGTTGAATTGTGCCCTGCTGGAACAGAGGGAGGTCATGGAGGAACTTAGGGACGCGTACCTTGTATGGCGTAATAACAAATGTCTGTTTAACTGCATCAGCGATTGGTGGAAATATGTTAAAGTCGAGTTCCGTTGTTTCTTTCAGGCAAAAGGCAGACAACAGGCGTGTGCAAAGAAGTGGAACTTCAGGAAACTGCAGCACGAGCTGCGATCCCTGCAGGACCTGCTCCAGTGTGGCTAAGACGTCAGGGAGGAGCTGGAGGAGACCAAAAAGAGCTTGAAAAGGCACTTTGAGGAGGAATCCAAGCGAATCGTCTTTCGTTCCAAAGTGGAGAACCTGGAGAAGGGTGAGAAGTGTAACTCTTTCTTTTTCAGGAAGCTCCATGCTGGCCACACGCCCCTGACTGAGCTACGAGATGAGACCGGACACATGAGGAGGGGCAAGGAGGAAGTGATGGGGGTCGTCTCAGACTTCTACGGCAACCTCTACGCCCCGAATTCATCCGAACCCGAAGCTGCCGAGAGGTTCCTGTCAGGTATCACTAACGTTGTTGATCCCGCAGGTGCGGCGGCTATGGACGATCCGTTGACGGTGGGGGAGCTGTGCTCTGCCGCTAAATCCTTTAAGCCCGGCAGGACACCGGGCAGTGACGGTCTCCCGGCCGAGCTCTATGTAGCGCTGGGTGTCCTGATCTGTCCGGACCTGTTGGAGGTGTACAAGGAGGGAAGGGATGATCACGATCTTGTATAAGCGGAAGGGGGAGAGATATGACCTGAAAAACTGGCGTCCCATCTCTCTCCTGAACGTGGACTGCAAGATCCTCGCCAAGGTGCTGGCCAACAGGCTGAAATCTGTCATCTGGCAGATCGTCCATCCGGACCAGACCTGCGGCATTCCTGGTCGCAAGATTGCCGACAGCCTCGCCCTTGTGAGAGACACGGTCTATTACATCCAGGACTGTCGTGCCCGCGCCGTCCTGGTCAGTTTCGATCAGGAGAAGACGTTTGACCGTGTCTCATACGCTTTCATGGGCAGGGCTTTGCGCAGGCTGGGTCTGGGGAAGATGTTTTGCTCCTTTGTTAACGTCATGTATTTCTATATTTACAGCACGGTGCTGGTGAATGGCTGGAAGACTAACCCCTTTTCCATCCTTTCAGGGGTTACACAAGGCTGCCCTCTTTCACCTCTTCTTTTTGTTTGTGTTATAGAGCTCTTCGCTGAGACTATCCGGCAGAATGGAGAGATCAGAGGGATCACCGCACCAGGACCAGATCGCTACGAGGTCAAGTGCTTGCTCTACATGGACGACGTGATCGTCTTCTGCGCTGACCAGCGTTTGGTGACTGCACTTGTCCAGACCTGCGAGGACTTCGGCAGAGCTTCAGGGGCAAAAGTCAACTGCGGGAAGTCGGAAGCCATGCTTTTCGGGGAATGGCACCTGGCTTCTTCTGCCCCCTTCCCCTTTACGGTTAAACCAGACTTCAGTCAAATTCTCGTAGTCTGGTTTGGCAAGGAAGGAGAGGCGCTCAAGTCTTGGCAAGACCGACTAGGAAAGATGAACTCGAAGATCGGACCATGGAGCTCCAGAAAGCTCTCTATTGAGGGCAAAACACTTGTCCTGCGGAGTGAAGTTTTGCCTGTGCTCCAGTATACCGCACAGGCCTGGCTTCCCCATACCACCGTTTGCAAGGCCATCACCCGGACAGTGTTTCACTTCATCTGGGGCAAAATGGACAGAGTCAAGCGGACTGTGATGTATAAGGAGCCCCACAAGGGGGGGAAGGGCGTGCCCGATATCCCCACTCTGCTGAGGGCCTCCTTTGCATGTGTCAGCATGCAGCGGACTCTTGTTAAAAAGACTGGCTCAGCGGGCAGGTTCATGTCTTGCTTGTTTCTCATGCCCCTCTGGAGACAGCTGGGCTGGGACAAGTGGGACAGCTCCATCCCTTACAACTGAGACGCTCCCTGGTTCTATGGGGATGTTGTCCGGTTTGTGAAGAAGCACCAGCCTGAGGGACTGAAACCTGACCTATGGAAGCCAAAGACAATCTACAAGCTCATCCGAGCTAACGACTTTATTGAGCCGGTTCTGGGACTCCCCGCAGCCACTGCAGAGACAGTTTGGACTAATGTGGCTTCAAAGCGGCTTACCAATGGACACAAGGACTTGTCGTGGATGACCATCAAGGGAGGTCTCTCCCTCAGGTCGTTCATGCATGCCCGCGACCTGTGCAGAACCCGGTTTTGCCCCCGGTTCCCCTACAAGGAGGAAAAATCTTTGCACGTGTTTTGGCAGTGCCCCCTTGCACAGGGTATGTTGGACGCCCTGGAACATGAACACAGAGACTCTGTACCCAGGAACTGCTTATCGTGCCATTCGGTGCTTTACGGTCTGTTCCCTGGGACCCACGATGTGGAGGCCATCCAGGAGGCCTGGCACCTTATGAACTGTTTTAAGGATGCAGTGTGGCTTTCCAGGAACCGCCTCGTGATCAACAGGGAGAACATGTCCATCCGGGACTGCCGCGGGTTCATCAAGAGCCTGCTTAGAGACTATTCCATCTTGGACAGCCCAGCCGTCGATGAGGAAGAAGAGGAGTGAAGACCCCTCCCCTTCCCCCATGTCTCCTTGAAGATACAGCCCAGCAGTTTGGCCCTGTGATCCGCCCCCACATAGTCGCCGATACCTTCCAGCCCAACCCCATAGCCCACTCCCCTACCCCGATCACAGATTGTATTGTTTTGTTATTTGATCTCTGGTGATTTTCTATTACAGGATTGAGCGGAGTGTTAGAGTAGCATGATGTGCGATGTATAGCTTAGGGAACCTTTGCTGTGTATTGTACTGTCATGCTTTGTGTGATTGTAATATATTATTGTATGACTTGTAATGACTGAACGGACAATCAAGCTCTTTCAATTAAAAAAAAAATCTGTTCTTATCAGTTTAATATCTGATACGTCCCCTATCTGGGGACCATATATTAAATGGATTTTTGAGAACGGGGGGCGATTTCGAAGCTTGCTTCCGTCGCCCTATGCATTGACCCGATATGGCAATATCTTCGGGTACAGTGCACCACCCCATTACAGTGTTAAAAAGAAAGATTCCTTGTTTCATTGCTACTTGCTTGCTGGCTAGCAAGTCCTGTGGGCCTTGCTGCTGCAGCCGAAAAACAAAAGGTGGTGCAGCTTGTGTCTGGCCGCTGTTGGAGCGTGCAGGCACAGGACTTCTACTGCTGCTGAATAAATGGCCTCCTTAATTGGATAATCTGAGCAGCCAGCACACCTGTGCAGGTTGGACATGACATGATAGGTAGCTTTCTTTTAGCTGGTGGGTGCTGAATTTTCCTAATTGACATACATGGGGGTCTACTGGCTGTTCACACAGGTGTGTCATTGCTGTTGATTGACCATGCATTGGTTCTGTGTTATTGGAAGGATAAAAACAAATATTGCCGGACATCCGTTGCAAGAATGGATCGGTCATCAGCTAAGAGGCATTTGTTTTTACAAACTGCTGCTCACAACCAATGATGCAATATAGTGGGGGGTATTTATCAAAGCTGGCGTTCTATGTCCCGCATCAATATAGACCAAACTAAGGCGCAAGGCTCTTGATGAATTTTGTGCACAGACTTTGAGCTCTATGCTTTAGACTGTATTTAAACCTGCTCCAACATGGTCTGACATTTGGGTGTGCTTTCAGCCGATGCCACTTGTCGCTGAAAAGTAGCTTTTGATCAATTCAGCACCAATGCATAATGTTCTAATAATCCTCTTGAGCAAAAGTTGAAGAAAAGTCGCACATATTTAGGCTGCAACTTTCTGTGTGACGAAAGTAGACAGGAAAAATCTGTCTAAATCCTTTGAAAATTATTCCTCGGTGTCTCCATCTGCTGGCGGTATAGAATAAGCATTGCTGCAATGATAGGGTCTGAATAAGACGAAGAATAAGAAGAAAAATAAGAATAATGCGCAGAGAAAAGAGGAGGAAGGAAGAAAATTATTGAAAAATGGAAAAAAAAATTGAGAGCAAAAGAAAGGAGAAAAAGGTGAAAACGGGTTTAAAAATTATTTCGGCGGAGAAATACATAGATAGATACACATATATAAATGTATTCTCCATTGAAATATTGCTGCTGCTGTGTCCAGAAGCCTTAGCACTGTGCTATGATGTTACTCAATACCACTGACATCACGAGGTGTAAACAACATCTCACCTTTGCTGTGTATGTGATCATGGAGATGGTGATGTCGTCTAGAACCTTCAGAGAAGCAACAGGAGATTGTTGCATCCATCTAGAACCCTTAGAACTACTGTGCTATGATGTCACTCACTTCCACTGGCATTGCAAAGTGTAAACAACAACTCACCTTTGTTGTGTATGTAACCATGGAGATTGTGATGTCGCCTAGAACCTTCACAGAACCGACAGCTTTATGAGAATCAGCACTGCCATGAGCAGAACCATCACCGCCATAGGTTGTCAAGTAACCCGGATTTAATCCAAACAAGTGAGTCCAATAGGATGCAGGCATGTCCTCTATCCTTACAGCTTCCCGTGGCTGTTGGTTTGATACCGTTTGGGGACAGCCAAGGAGGCATCTGCAGGAAACAAAGGTAGGTGTGTGCTTGTGTGTGTGTTTCCTATGCAGATCCTAAGCCCAGTGTCACATGCAAGTAGGAGGAGTAAGAAGGGTTCCTGGCAAATCCGGGTTATGGATTGCATTTAAAAAGGCCCCGTGGGAGTGCAATGGGCCCCTGTCTTGCTGCTTAGCAATAATGGTATGGGTTTAGGTTCTGCTGTGTGTACTGGTGGTTGACTGCCCCCCAGCCCAGAGTGTGCATGGGAAATTGTCTGGCAGCCTCCCTGACAGCAAGCAGTGATAGTGCCCATGAAGGGGACCTTGTTGGGCCCGCCCCTTTCACGGTTATCGCTTCTAGGCCTTTTGGCTAAGATCAAGTGTCTTGCCCTAAGGTATTCGGGTACCCCTCTCCTCGGCCTTGTGGGATCGCCCAGGTTTATTGCCTGGGCTTCACCCACCTGCTGCTATTGGGGAGAGGGCTTAGTCCCAGGATAACGGGAAGGTGATCATCGGAGGACGGGTCTGCCGGAGAGGATGGCTAATGCGCCGAACGCTCCTAATACAGTACGGCTGTTTATCGAGGAGGAAAAGAGGAGTGCCTACGGGATTTTGCATGTCCAGCAGAAGGTCGTGGAGGGAGTGCTGAGGATGCCGCATGCTTCCATCTTCTGTGTCCAGGTCTTTCCCAGCCAAGGATTCTTTGACGTGACCTTCTACAACCTGGATGATCTCCGTACCTGTCTCTACCGGAGTAAGGAGAATGCTTCTCACCCTGACCTACAAGGGATCCGATTCATTTCCTGCGAGGCTTGGCCTAAGAAAGTTCCAGTGGTAGTGCATATGTACAACCCTTTTGTGCGGGATGAGGAGATCCAGACCTTTCTAAGAAGGTATTGTGTGTCTGTTTCTGGTGCGGAGAGGAAAAATAACATCCTGGGGACTTTCACAGGCATGAGACGTTTTTGGGTGGAGTTTAGGCCTGCCCCCGAGGGTGGTGCTGAAGGTTTTTGTCACCCCCCGCAGAACTTTGCGATAGGGAACAACAGGGGGTTTCTGCACTACCCGGGGATGCCAAGTTTTTGCCGGGACTGTTTTTGCTTTGGTCATACCAGAGAGAACTGTACAACCGGGCAAGTTTGCAGGAACTGCCACAAGCCTGATCACCGCAATGCAGACTGTCCCGAGACACGCAAGTGTCATTTCTGTGGTTCTTCGGATCACCTGGCTAGGAGTTGCCCCACTTACCAGTCCGGGGCACCCCGATCATATGCAATGGCTCTTCTAGGTGGGACAGTTCCTGAGGACTCCAATGCTGCTAGGGCAGGCGATGCAGAGGTTAGCGTGCTGACCAGTGAAGCAGAGTCTGCCCCTGTTTTTCCTTCCATTTCTAGGTCTGTTCCGGATGCTTTGGTGGCAGAGGGGGAGAAGGCGGAGTCTGTTTCGGGGGCCTCTGACCCCCTGGAGGAGATGACTGTGGACAAAGAATCCTTGAAGAGAAAGATGCCGGTAGAAGAATCAGAGGATGACTGTCCGACTCCTCAGAGTCGAAGGATTGAGGTCTTTCCTAGCTCGGGAAGGGAGGAGGCAGGTGGAGGGTCGTCATGTCAGATTGATTCTGTCTCCTCTTTATCCTCCCTGGGCACAGGTTATTTGGAGGACTGTTCAGTTAAAAAATTGACAAAGACTCTTCAGTTTAAAGAAGGGGAGGCAAAAAATAAGGGTAGAGGTCGGGGGAAGGCTAGGCCTCTTTTTGATAATGCTTGATTTTGTATTTCCTTTTTTTCCTTCAAATGTTTGAATGAGTTTAACAATTGGATCCCTAAATGTCCGCAGTATTCGATCTTTAGAAAGGAGATCCGCCATTTTTGATTTACTGTCTGGATATTCTTTTGATATTTTACGTCTCCAGGAGTGCTGCTTGGATGGGGAACCAAATATCTCCTGGCCTTATGGGCAATCGGTATGGTCTGGTTCAATGGAAAGTAATTCAGGGGTGGGGATTTTGTTCAAAAGTAATCCATATTGTTCCGTGTAGGGTATTATTAGTGCATTTTATTTTCAGGGGTTTCATGTATAAAGTAATTAATGTTTATGCTCTAACTGGGAGGAAGGAAAGAGGGGAGGTGTTTGAGAAATTATATTTCTTTTTGAGTGGGAAGGATGATGTGTTCCTTATAGGGGATTTCAATTGTATAATAACAGAGGGGGATAGGAGTAGTACTACGTTGGGTGGTGGGTCTGGTTTAGACAGTACTAGTAAGCAGCTTAAAGAGATTGTAAATTTATTTGGGTTAAAGGATTCCTTTGTTGCACATAATGATGGTACTATTGGTTATACATATTTTTCTAACAATACAAGTTCGCGAATTGATTTTATTTTTGTCTCAAAACAAATATCTGTTTCTAATTTCAGACGAAGGAGGTTACCGTTCACGGATCATGCCTGGATTGAATGTGAGGTAAGAGGTGGTGGTCTGAGTGAGTATGAGAAGGGTGTTTGGAAGTTGAATGTGTCTTTATTGGATAATGAATGTGTATTACAAGAATATAGGGAGCATTTTGATGGATGTGTGTTGAGGAAGGATGAATTTTATAGTGTGGTTAAGTGGTTGGAGTGGGTGAAGTTAGAGACTAAAAGGTTTTTTTTATTAAGAAAGGGTGTGAGAAAGGGAGGAAAGATAGAGAAGAGTATGAGAGATGGCAAAGAAGGTTACAGTATTTGTATGAATTGAGGCGTTTAGGGATGACTGTTGAAAAGGAGATTGAGGAAGCTCGTGGAAGTTTGAATGAGTGTCTGGAGAGGAATGGAAGGAAGATTATGGCACAGGCTAGGGTTGAAGTGAAAGAGAAGGATGAGAAATGTACAAAATTTTTCTTTAAAAAGGCATTCGGTAAAAAAACTGAGATTATGAGTGTTTTTAAGAATGATGGGGTAGAGGTCTTTGGTAAGGATGAGGTGTTAGAGGAAGTGTGGAAGTTTTATTCTGATTTATTCACGGAGAAGGAGCGGGACGTGACTCTAGAGGAGGAATGTTTGGGATATGTGGATAAGCGTTTGGATGAAATTGATGAGTTCTTTATGGAAGAGGATGTGAGGAAGAGTGAGGTGGAGGATGCTGTGAATGGGATGGAGAAAGGAAAGGTGGCAGGGAGTGATGGTTTGCCTGTGGAATTTTATCTTGTGTTTTGGGATATGTTAGGGGATTATGTATGGGAGGTGTGTAAGGAAGTACTTAGGAGAGGGAAGTTATCTAAAAGTATGAGAGAGTGTGACTGTGTTATTGTTTAAAAAAGGGGATAAGAGGGATCTTAAAAATTGGAGGCATATAGCGCTCTTGAATTGTGATTACAAAATTATTGCTAAAGTTATTGCGAATAGGGTGAAGGATGTGATTGATTGTATGGTAGGTGAGGAGCAAATGTGTGCAGTGCCTGATCGTAGGATTTCTGAATGTCTGTTAGGTCTGAGGGATGTATTGTGGGACTGTAAAACTAGAAAGCAAGGTGTGGCGGTTGTTTTTACGGTGTATTTTGAAAAAGCGTATGATAGGGTGGTGCATGATTTATTGTTTAGGGTTTTGAGGAGGATAAATGTGCCGGACAGAAGGGTGAAGTGGATTGAATGTTTGTATAGGGACATTTATAGTAAGTTTCAGGTAAATGGTTTTCTGAGTAGGGAGGTGTGTATAAAATCGGGGGTGCGGCAGGGGTGTCCCCTGTCGCCAATTCTTTTTATTTGTATGATTGAGCCTTTGATGGGGATGATTAGGAGAGATAAGGTGATGCGGGGTATAGAAATACCTGGTAGTCATGTGAAGGTTATGCGAGTGATTGGTTACATGGATGATGTTACTGTTGTATGTAAGTCAATGGCAGGGGTAAGGCATGCTAAGTTATTGATTGAGTGTTTCTGTTTAATGAGTGGGTTTAAGCTTAATGTTGGGAAGAGTTGTTGTAAATTTTTTGAGGGGTGGGGAGAGAGTGGGTTGTGCGAGTGGCCTGTGAGAGAGTGGGGTGTGGAAGTGCTTGAGGTGGTGTTTGATAATGATTTGTATGGGAAGGAAAGTTGGGAGAGGGTTTTGGGGAGGGTGGGGAATAAAATAAACTTCTGGTCTTTAAGGACTTTATCGATTGAGGGAAGGATTCTGGTTGTTAAAGCTGTTATAATTCCTATTTTGCTTTATGTTAATTATGTGTTTCCTCCACCGGATAGGTGTCTGGCAAGAATTATCAGGCAGATCTTTGTTTTCTTATGGAATTCAAGGATGGAGAAATTGAGTCGTGGGAAGGTCGTGAAAAGCAGAATGCATGGTGGGAAAGGAATGATGAATGTGGAAGTGTTCCTGGCTCTGAAGTATGTTCGTTTTTGTCTCGCTTTAAGTAAGAAGGAATGTGTGTTTGGGTGCATGGTAAGGTATTTGGCTGGTAATGTGTTGTTGAAATATAAGCTAATGGAAAGGGACTTAAGGGTACCTGTAAGTTTTGAGGTTCCTTGGTTCTATCAGAGAATAGGGCGGTGTGTCAGGAGAAATAATCTGGAATGTGTGACTGAATGGAATGATAGTAAAAAGGTGATGAAAGAGAAACAGTGGAATGTGTGGGAAGTCTGTCTGAGAAGGATTATAAGGTAGTGTGGAAAAATGTCCGTCACAAGGAACTGACAAATAAACAAAAGGACTTGTCTTGGATGTTAGCTCATGGGTGTCTGCCAACAAGGGAATTTCAGAGGAGAAGGAGATTGGTAGACAGTGAAGTGTGTCCCAGGGATGGTTGCGGTGGATGTGAAAATCATGTACATGTGTTTTGGGAGTGTGGTTATGCGAAGTCTGTGTGGAGAAGAATGTCTGGTCTAATTAAAAGTCTTACTGGAATTGAGATCTTATCCTTTAATATGATGATGTTTGGTTTGTGTGCAGTGGAGAGAGAGAAGGCAAGAGTGTTATGGTTCATAGTAAATTGTGTAAAAGAGGTTCTGTGGGATGAAAGGAATATTAGGATTTTCAATCAAACTGAAGTAAGTGTGAAGGAGTGTCTGGGCATGATCCGTGGTAAAATTTACCTTTACGTATTATGTGATAGGAAAAACTAGTTCTGATGATGCAGAGGGGATCTGGAAACACAAAAAATGGAAGCACTGGTTATGATTGTATTCTTATTTGTCTTTCTTTTTCTTTTCTTACAGATTATATCCTGATATGAAGGGACAGTTGGAGGGACAGAGTCCGCTGCAATTTTTTTTTCTGAGGGAAAGCCATGAAGGGAAAGCTTTTTGTTATATATACATGTAAAGACATGCTTCCTGTATATATTGTATATGTCAAATATGTGTTATTCATGTGTTTTCAGATGAATATGTAATTTTCTGAATGATTTACTTGGTTACGTATTGTATATTTCCTTTTCAATAAAAAAAATAAAAAATCTGTTCTTATCAGTTTTCATGCCGGTGGCAAGCTACGCCGGTATGGGGCTGGTGGGGATGGGTGCTGCATGGAGGAGGGTGCAGGTGTACCAGGGCTTTCCGGGGCTGGTTCTGAGGAATCAGCTTGATGGCTGCCCCGATGTGACCTGTTCCCTCCGGGTCTCGCCATGAGGCTAAGAGGGTCTAGAGCCGAGGTACTTTTGTGCCTCGGGGAGTGGTGACCCCGAGGTGCCTAAACTCACTGGGTATACTGGCTCACTGAGTTGAAGCACGGGCACCATAATCTCTTCACCTTTTGGCACTCACCTCTTGATTCCCGGCCTTCTGGCTAGGATCAGAGAAATTTTTTATATATCCGGCCGGATGTCCGGGCAGTATATCTGCACACATTCACTTATTTATTTCTTTTTGTCTCACTGTGTCACTTTTTGTGTGTTGTGTGTTCACAGGATTTGTCAGGATGCGGTAGCCCTTCTGGGTGTCCCTCCTGGCGGTTTAGGGGAGGTGTGTGTGGCCATTAGGTTCAGCACCTCCCTGCAAACACCCCGTGTACTCCTGCTTAGGCAGGGTACCTACCGTTATCGGCTCTGCGGGCAGATACCTTGGCTAACGCCAAGGGGGATGCCGGGAGCATTTGTGGTCCCCCTAGTAGCTTCGGCGAAAAGGGACATCGAACCTGGAACCTCGCAGGTACCTTTTGGTCCGGAGGCGAAGGGTAAGTTTTGTTGGGGGGCCTCTCTCCTATCGGAGAAGGGCTTGCGATAGACCGCATCCTTTGTGCACGTTTTTTTAGTGTAACACGTTTGCACTTTTTCTTGCACTTTGGGTGAATCGAGAGCACGTTCCTCGGCTTTAAAAAAAAAAAATAAAAAAAACTAACAGAGCTATGCGCAGGTCTGGGGAAGATGTTTTGCTCTTTTGTTAACGTCATGTATTTTGATATTTACAGCACGGTGTTGGTGAACGGCTGGAAGACTAACCCCTTTTCCATCCTTTCAGGGGTTAGACAAGGCTGCCCTCTTTCACCTCTTCTTTTTGTTTGTGTTATAGAGCTCTTCGCTGAGACTATCTGGCAGAATGGAGAGATCAGAGGGATCACCGCACCAGGACCAGATCGCTACGATGTCAAGTGCTCGCACTACATGGACGACGTGACCGTCTTCTGCACTGACCAGCGTTCGGTAACTGCACTCGTCCAGACCTGTGAGGACTTTGGCAGAGCTTCGGGGGCAAAAGTCAACTGCGGAAAGTCGGAAGCCATGCTCTTCGGGGAATGGCACTGTCAGGGTCCGGACTAGCGGCTGGTGAAGACACTGGAGGTGGATCCCCTGTACCAGAGAGGCGATGACGCGGGCCGTACTGGGGAATCGGTTCTAAGCAGTTACTGGTGTTCACCAGAGCCCGCCGCAAAGCAGGATGGACTTGCTTCGGCAGTAACTACCAGGTCGTTTTCCCCAGTAGCGAATCGACCTCTCTGGCAGCTGAGACTGGCGCGGTACACAAGGACTAGACAGAGGCAAGATGAGACGTAGCAGAAGGTCAGGGCAGGCAGCGAGGTTCGTAGTCAGGGGCAACAGCAGAAGGTCAAGGTACACAGGCTTGGGACACACTAAACGCTTTCTCAGAGCACAAGGCAACAAGATCCGGCAAGGAGAAGAAGGGGAAGTGGGTTTTTATAGGTTAGGGAGTGATAGGAAGTGATTGGGCCAGGCACCAGTTAGTGGTGCACTGGCCCTTTAAATTTAAGCAAGTCGGCGCGCGCGCCCTAGGGAGCGGGGCCGCGCGCGCCAGGAGGAAGCAGACGGGGGCGAGAGGTAATTGAGACGGGGCGCGACCCGAGGGCGGATACGAGCCGTGCCTCGGATCGCGTCCCCTCCGGGGACCAGAGAGCAGCGCTCGCGGTCAGCAATGCCGACCGGAGCGCTGCAGACAGAGGAACGCCGTGAGTGCTCCGGGGAGGCAGCGGGACCCGGAGCGCTCGGCGTGACAGGCACCTGGCTTCTTCCGTCCCCTTCCCTTTACTGTTAAGCCGGACTTCATTCAAATTCTTGGAGTCTGGTTCGGGAAGGAAGGAGTGGCCCTTAAGTCTTGGCAAGACCGACTAGGGAGGATCAACTCGAAGATCGGACTGTGGAGCTCCAGAAAGCTCTCGATCGAAGGCAAGGCACTTGTCCTGCGGAGTGAAGTTTTGCCTGTGCTTCAGTATACCGCACAGGCTTGGCCTCCCCATACCACCGTTTGCCAGGCCATCACCCGGACAGTGTTTTGCTTCATCTGGGGCAAAATGGACATAGTCAAGAGGACTGTGATGTACAAGGAGCCCCGCAAGGGTGGGAAGGGAATACCCGATATCCCCACTCTGCCGAAGGCCTCCTTTGCATGTGTCACCGTGCAGCGGACTCTTGTTGAAAAGACTGGCTCAGCGGGCAGGTCCATGTCTCGCTTGTTTCTCATGCCCCTCTGGAGACAGCTGGGCTGGGACAAGTGGGACAGCTCCATCCCTTACAACTGGAACACTCCCTGGTTCTATGGGGATGTTGTCCAGTTTGTGAGGGAGCACCAGCTGGAAGGACTGAAACCCGACCTATGGAAGCCGAAGACAATCCACAAGCTCATCCGAGCTAATGACTTGACTGAGCTGGTTCCGGGACCCCCCGCAGCCACTGCAGAGACAGTTTGGACTAATGTGGCCTCAAAGCGGCTTACCAATGGACACAAGGACTTGTCGTGGATGGCCGTCAAGGGAGGACTCTCTCTCAGGTCGTTCATGCATGCCCGCATCCTGTGCACAACCCGGTACTGCCCCCGGTGTCCCTACGTGGAGGAAACATCTTTGCACGTGTTTTGGCAGGGTCTGTTGGACGCCCTGGAACATGAACTGAGAGACTCTGTACCCAGGAACTGCCTATCGTACCATTCGGTGCTTTACGGTCTGTTCCCTGGGACCCACGACGTGGAGGCCATCCAGGAGGCCTGACACCTTATGAACTGTTTTAAGGACGCAGTGTGGCTTGTCAGGAACCGCCTCGTGATCAACAGGTTCATCAAGAGCCTGTTTAGAGACTATTCAATCTTGGACAGCCCGGCCGTCGATGAGGAAGAAGAGGAGTGAAGACCCCTCTCCTCTTCCCATGTCTCCTGGAAGATACAGCCCAGCAGTTTGGCCCTGTGATCCGCCCCCCCCCACCCCCACATAGTCGCCCATACCCCCCACGCCCTAGCCCCGATCAAAGATTACATTGTTTTGTTCTTCGATCTCTTGTTGTTTTCAATTACAGGATTGAGCGGAGTGTTAGAGTAGCATGATGTGCGATGTATAGCTTAGGGAACCTTTGCTGTGTATTGTACTGTCATGCTTTGTGTGATTGTAATTTATTGTATGACTTGTAATGACTGAATGGACAATAAAGCTCTTTCAATAAACCTGACATTGCTGTGGAAAGCTATGTGGTGATTGAACCTGGCAGGTGTATTTCTGCTGTTTTAAGTTATAAAAATGTGAAATTTCGTTTAATTAATGTTTATGCTCCTGCATGTAAAAATGAAAGAAAAAATTTGTTTGATAAGTTAAAGTTTTACGTTCAGGGCAAGATGCCTACTATTTTAGTTGGAGATATGAATGTTGATTTAACAAAAAAAGCTTTTGATGTATCTGGTAGAAAATTATTTGAGTTAGTCTCTGATTTTAGGTTAAGGGATATCCAAGAGTTATGTAATATTAGTCCTAATTTATGTACATATCATGCAGATAGAGGTAATTTTCACTCTAAGTTAGATTATTGTTTTTTGTCTGAGAGTTTGAATGCTTTAAGTTACAGACAGAGGTCTGTTTGTTATTCGGACCATGATTCCTTGCTGTGTGAGAATGATGTGGGTCTGAGTGCTGTGTATGGGAGAGGTTTGTGGAAAATGAATGTTAAACATTTAGATAGTGTGGATGTGAGAGATCAGTATGAATGTATGTATAAGAAGTGGTGTGGAAAGAAAGGTGAGTTTGATAACATTATTTTGTGGTGGGAGTGGGTTAAAAAGAAAACAAAGTCCTTTTTTAAGTCCTTTGGATATAAAGTCTCTGCTCTTAAGAGGAAGCAATATGTGAAGTTGAATGCGCGTTTGTCCTATTTGTGTAGGTTGAGAGATTGTGGTGTGGATGTTCAGGATGATATTGTGAGCACTAAGAGGGAGATTAATAATTTTGCACTTTGGTGAATCGAGAGCACGTTCCTCCGCTTTAAAAAAAAAAAAAAAAAAAGATTAATAATTTTGTGTTGGAAAAGGGAAGGAGTATCATGTATAGGGCAAAGTTAGATAAATTGGAACTTGATGAGAAATGTTCACGTTATTTTTTCAAAAAAGTTTTTTCTAAAAAACCTGTTATTGATATGATTGTGAGAGAGGATGGTAGGGAAGTGATGGTGTGAGTGAGGAAATTGCATGCTTTTATGAGGAGCTGTATGGAGAGAAGTGGAGAGATGAGAATTTGGAGAGTGAGGTATTGAGTGTGTTGGATGGGAAGCTTGGAGAAGCTGAGCAGGCTTTTGTTATGCGTGAGATTTCAAGTGAAGAAGTATGGGATGTAGTGCATCAAACGTCTGCAAATAAAACACCAGGTGAGGAAGGTTTGCCTGTAGAGTTTTATCGTTTTTTGTTGAATGTGGTGGGTAAGGATGTTGTTGCAGTGTGTCAGTATATGTCCGTGAATATGGAAATCGCGGAGAGTATGCGTAGTGGTGTGGTAGTATTAATTCCAAAAAAAGGGAATTAAAAAAATTTAAAGAAATGGCGTCCAATTACGTTACTTAACTGCGATTATAAGATCTATGCAAAAATTATTGCTAATTGAATGAGGGATGTTGGTGAATGTGTGGTGGGTGATGATCAATTTTGTGCTGTGCCTGGACGTCATATACATGAGAGTTTGTGTCTGTTGAGAGATTGTCTGTGGGATTGTAAGAGTAGAAAACAAGATGTTTATTTGTTGTCACTTGATTTTGAAAAGGCGTATGATAGACTGTCTCATAGTTTTTTGTTCAGGATAGTGTTGCGAATGGGGTTTCCGAGTGATTTTGTGTGGAGAGTTAGGAGTGTATGATAGAATATATAGTAGGATGCTTGTTAATGGATGTGTGGGTAGGAGAGTGAATGTTTTTTCAGGAGTAAGGCAGGGGTGCCCGCTCACGCCAGTAGCATTTATATGCGCGATTGAGCCTCTGTTATGTCTGATTAGGAGGGATAAGATAGTGAGAGGTGTTCATATTCCTGGTAGCAATGGTAGGGAATTTAAAGTGAATGCTTTTATGGATGATGTATGTGTCCTGTGTGATTCTGAGTGTGCTGTGAGGAGAGTGAGGCTTTTGATTTCTATTTTCTGTGGTGCGTCTGCTTTTAAAGTGAATTGGTTGAAGAGCGTATGTAAATGTTTTGGTGAAGGTGGGTTAAGTAGTGATGTTGGGGTGAATGTAGTGGATGAGACTATTAAAGTATTGGGATTTAAGTTTAGTAAGGACTTGGATGGAAAGGAGAGTTGGGATGATGCAAAAAAGAAGGTAGAGATACGTTTGAATTTTTGGAGTATGAGAAGTCTTTCTTTTATTGGAAAAATAGTGGTTATTAAAAGTGTTGTTTTACCAATTTTTCTGTATGTTGCTATGATTTTTCCTCTGCAGTATATGTGTTTAAGGAGTCTGAATCGGGTTTTGTTTGTCTTTTTCTGGGGGTCTAAAGTAGAAAGATTAAGGAGAGAAGTGGTGATTAAAAATTGGCGGAAGGGTGGGATGAATTTTCCAAATCTGGTGATTTATTTTGGAGTGAATATTTAAGTTTTTATACTGGTTATTATTGAAGGAGATAAGAATATGTCTTGTATGACTAAGTTTCTTGCAGGAAGACTGTTTGTCAGGCTGAAGTGGTGTAAGAGGGATCTGAGTAGGTCTGTTGCTTTTGAAGTTCCTAAGTGGTATGAGTGGGTTGTGAGGTTTTTGGAGAAATTTGAGTTGATAGAAGAAGAGATAAGTGTGTTGAAGAATAATCGAAAAAATTGATTCATCTTGATTGTTTTTTTTTTTTGTCTGTTTGATTGATAAATAAAGTTTCCTGATGATGAGTGGATAATTTTTTGAAGCAGTACTGTGAGACTGTCTGAGGAGGGATTGCACAGAAGAGCATATTGGGAGTGTTTAATGCGTAGTATAAGTTTTGGGTGAAGTTGAAGCAAGATGCCAGTGGAATTTACGGAGTGAAGCATCCCCAGGCGAGTTTTTCTATTGCGGGGCAGAGAGGTTATCTTACCTACCCTGGGTAGCCCATGTTCTGCAGAAAGTGCCATATGTTTGGGCATGTGAAGGAGAATTGTGCGGCAGTGAGAGTGTGCAGGAATTGCCAGAAAGAGGGACATGAGGCCAATGCGTGTCCTGAGACAAAAAAAATGCCATGTGTGTGGAGAGGCTGGACATGTGATGAGAGAGTTCCCAGAAGAGAGAAAAAGGAGGGAGGAGGAGAAGATCGAAAGACAGAAAGAGGTAGAAAGGAAGCAGGAGGAGGGAAAGAGATACCTGGAAGAGAGAGATAAAATGGAGACAAGTGCTGTGATGGAGGGGACTCCAGTTTTGGAGGGGACTCCAATTTTGGAGGGAAAGCCCATTTTTGAGGGAAAACCTGTTTTGGCGGGAAAACCTGGACTTAAACTTATGGAGAGCAAGACTGTGGTTGTGGTGCAGAAGGAGTTGGAGGAAGAGATGGAGGAGGAGCCTGCGATTGAAGATTTTACTACTGATTCAGAGAGTGCTGTGTCTTCAGGAAGGCATAGAGGGAAGAAAAAGGCGGATGATGTGTGTCACAGGTTTCCAAAACAAAACGAGAAAGAAAGAATGGGCTGAGAGGAGTGAGGAGACCTCGTTTAGTACGAGAAACCCTTTCGAACCATTATTTAAATCCGAGGTGGATCAAGAAGGTCATGGACAAGTACCGCTTGGTACCTTAAACCGTAGGATATCGAATTGATTGGTGTTTTCTTTTGTATATATTTGATTGTTTTGCTGTGTTTTTTCCCTTTGTTTTTTTCATATAGGGATGGTAGCATGTCTTTTAAAATAATTTCATCTAATGTTAGGGTGTTATTTGTGTACAAGAGTGTGGGTTGGTGGAGGAGGTGGGGAAGGGGGAGTGGGGATATGGGGATGCTTTGTGGTCTATGTCTTCTGTAAATAGGAATGATGGGGTTGGTGTGTTATTTAAGGATAAGAGGTTCAAGGTAGAGAGTTATACTGTGGTTGAAGAGGGAAGGTGTTTGATGGTTAAGGTGGAGGTGGGTGGAGTAAGGGTTCGAATATTTAATGTGTATGCATCTGTTAAGAAGAATGAGAGGGTGGAGTTGTTTGAGAAGTTAAAGTTGTTTTTGCCAGGGAGAGGGCCTATGGTATATGTGGGGGATTTCAATTGTGAGATTGAAGGGAGTAAGATGGATGTATCTGGTAGAATGTTGAGGAATGTGGGGAATGATTTGATGTTGCAAGATGTGGCTAAGTTATGTAATGTTGATGTGTGTACGATTTACTTTTCAGATAGGGGAGAGTGTGTTTCAAGATTGGATATGTGTTTTGTGTCAAAAGGAGTGGTGGGTAGGGAGTATATGCAAATGAAGGTATGTATTCAGATCATGAGTGTGTAAGATGTGGTTTGGGGTTTAATGTGGAATGTATGAGTGGGCGGAGTTTATGGAAGTTGAATGTCAGTTTGATGGAGGAGGGAGGGGTGTATGAGAGGTATGTGAAGAAGTATGAGGTTTGGAAGAGGAGGAAAACTGATTTTGTGGATGTATTGCAGTGGTGGAGTTGTGTGAAGGTGAGAACGCGGGTTTTCTTTAAGAGAGAGGGGTATAAGAGAGCTGCGGGGAAGAGAAGAAGGTATGAGCGGCTGCAGAAGAGATTGATTTTCTTGAAAAATGGAGGAAGAGTGGTGGTTGTGTGGAGAATGAGATTAAAGAGACTAAGAAGGAAGTAGAGAAGTGGATGTTGGAGAGAGGAAGAGAGATTGTGTATCAGGCTAAGTTGGAGAAGGGTGAGAGATGCTGAAGGCTGCAGTCTGAGGTGATTGGGAAGATTGAGAGCAGAGTGCATGACGGGGAGGCAGATAGTCTGGTGAAAGGTGTGGGAGTGAAAGAGTTGGAGTTGGTGATTAAAAGTATGGCTAGAAATAAGACACCAGGTGAGGATGGGTTGCCGGTTGAATTTTATATAAGAATGTGGGAGACTGTGAAAGAGGATTTGGTGGAGATTTATGATTTTGTGTGTAAGAATGGTAGATTGGAGGAAAGTATGAAGAGTGGAGTGGTTTTGTTGATCTTTAAAAAAGGGGATAGAAAGGATGTGAGAAATTGGAGACCGATTACGTTATTAAATGTTGATTATAAAATTCTTGCAAAGGTGTTGGCGAATAGAATGAGGGATGTGATTGATCAGGTGATTGGAGAAGAGCAAGTATGTGGTGTGCCAAAAAGAAGGATAAGTGAGAATTTGGGGTTGTTGCGTGATGTGTTATGGGATTGCTTGGGTAGAGACCAGTGTGTTGGAGTGTTGTCTTTGGATTTTGAGAAAACGTTTGATAGGTTGTCACATTAGTTTTTATTTAAAGTGTTGGATAGAATGGGTTTTCCGGATGACTTTGTAAAAATGATTAGAGTATTGTAAAGTATTAATTAATGGCTGTGTTAGTAAGAAAGTGAATGTGTGTTCTGGAGTGAGACAGGCGTGTCCCCTGTCACCCTTGGTCTTTATATGTGCGATTGAGAAGGGATAAGTGTATGAGAGGTGTGAGGTTTCCTGGGAGTGGTGGGAGAGACTTGAAAGTGTTGGCATGTATGGATGATGTTTGTGTGATCTGTGAGTATGTTGGAGCTTTGCAGAGAGCCAAGTTGTTGGCTGGATATTTTTGTGGTGCTTCGGGTTTTAGAGTTAATTGGGATAAGAGTGAGTATAAGGTTTTTGGAAGGATGAATGAAGTAGAGGATGTAGGGGTGAAATGTGTAGACGGAGCAATTAAGGTGTTGGGAGTTAAGTTTGATGAGAGGCTGGATGGAAGAGAAAGTTGGGAAGAGGTTGGTGTTAGAATAAAGAGGAAGTTGGATTTTTGGTGTATGAGAGAGTTTTTTTGATTGAAAGAGCTTTATTGTCCGTACAGTCATTACAAGTCATACGATAAGTTACAGTCACACAAAGCATGACAGTACAATACACAGCAAAGGTTCCCTAAGCTATACATCGCACAACTAGCTACTCTAACACTCCACTCAATCCTGTAATAGAAAAAACACAAGAGATCAAACAACAAATCAATACAATCTGTGATCGGGGTAGGGGTGTGGGCGACTGTGGGGGGTGGGGAGGGGGCGGATCACAGGGCCAAACTGCTGGGCTATATCTTCAGGGAGACATGGGAGAAGGGGAGGGGTCTTCACTCCTCTTCTTCCGCATCAACGGCCGGGCTGTCCAAGATGGAATAGTCTCTAAGTAGGCTCTTGATAAGCCTGCGGCAGTCTCGGACGGACATGTTTTCCCTGTTGATCACGAGGCAGTTCCTGACAAGCCACACTGCGTCCTTAAAACAGTTCATAAGGCGCCAGGCCTCCACGTCGTGGGTCCCAGGGAACAGACCGTAAAGCACCGAATGGTACGATAGGCAACTCCTGGGTACAGAGTCTCTGAGTTCATGTATGAGTTTTTTTTTTTAATCTAAAGCCGAGGAACGTGCTCTCGATTCACCCAAAGTGCAAGAAAAAGTGCAAACGTGTTACACTAAAAAAAAGTGCACAAAGGATGCGGTCTATCGCAAGCCCTTCTCCGATAGGAGAGAGGCCCCCCAACAAACCTTACCCTTCGCCTCCGGACCAAAAGGTACCTGCAAGGTTCCAGGTTCGATGTCCCTTTTCGCCGAAGCTACTAGGGGACCACAAATGCTCCCGGCATCCCCCTTGGCGTTAGCCAAGGTATCTGCCCGCAGAGCCGATAACGGTAGGTACCCTGCCAAAGCAGGAGTACCCGGGGTGTTTTCAGGGAGGTGCGGAACCTAATGGCCACACACACCTCCCCTAGACCGCCAGGAGGGACACCCAGAAGGGCTACCGCATCCTGAAAAATCCTGTGAACACACAACACGCAAAAAGTGACACAGTGAGACAAAAACAAATAAATAAGTGAATGTGTGCAGATATACTGCCCGGATCTATAAAAATTTCTCTGATCCTAGCCAGAAGGCCGGGAATCAAGAGGTGAGTGCCACAAGGTGAAGAGATTATGGTGCCCGTGCTTCAACTCAGTGAGCCCATCCTCCCAGTGAGTTTCAGCACCTCGGGGTCACCACTCCCCGAGGCACAAAAGTACCTCGGCTCTAGACCCTCTCAGCCTCATGGCGAGACCCGGAGGGAACAGGTCACATCGGGACAGCCGTCGAGCTGATTCCTCAGAACCAGCCACGGAAAGCCCTGGTACACCTGCATCCTCCATGCAGCACCCATCCCCACCAGCATGAAAACTGATAAGAACAGATACTACACTTGATCTTAGCCAAAAGGCCGAGAAGCGAGTTCATGTTTTTTTTTTGATTGAAAGAGCTTTATTTTCCGTTCAGTCATTACAAGTCATACAATAAATTACAGTCACACAAAGCATGATAGTACAATACACAGCAAAGGTTTCCTAAGCTATATATCGCACACCATGCTACTCTAACACTCAGCTCAATCCTGTAATAGAAAGGCACAAGAGATCGAAAAAGCAACACAATACAATCTGTGATCGGGGTAGGGGTGTGGGTGACTATGTGGGGGTGGGGAGGGGGCGGATCACAGGGCCAAACTGCTGGGCTGTATCTTCAGGGAGACATGGGAGAAGGAGAGGGGTCTTCACTCCTCTTCTTCCTCATCAACGGCAGAGCTGTCCAAGATGGAATAGTCTCTAAGCAGGTTCTTGATGAACCTGCGGCAGTCCCGGACTGACATGTTTTCCCTGTTGATCACGAGGCGGTTCCTGGCAAGCCACACTGCGTCCTTAAAACAGTTCATAAGGCGCCAGGCCTCCTGGATGGCCTCCACGTCGTGGGTCCCAGGGAACAGGCCGTAAAGCACCGAATGATACGATAGGCAGCTCCTGGGCACTGAGTCTCTGAGTTCATGTTCTAGGGCGTCCAACAGACCCTGTGCAAAGGGGCACTGACAAAACACGTGGAAAGATGTTTCCTCCACGTAGGGGCACCGGGGGCAGTACCGGGTCTTGCACAGGTCGCGGGCATGCATGAATGACCTGAGAGAGAGACCTCCCATGACGGCCATCCACGACAAGTCCTTGTGTCCATTGGTAAGCCGCTTTGAGGCCACATTGTCCCAAACTGTCTCTGCAGTGGCTGCGGGGAGTCCCGGAACCAGCTCGGTCAAGTCCTTAGCTCGGATGAGCTTGTGGATTGTCTTCGGCTTCCATAGGTCGGGTTTCAGTCCTTCCAGCTGGTGCTCCCTCACAAACCGGACAACATCCCCATAGAACCAGGGAGTGTTCCAGTTGTAAGGGATGGAGCTGTCCCACTTGTCCCAGCCCAGCTGTCTCCAGAGGGGCATGAGAAGCAAGCGAGACATGGACCTGCCCGCTGAGCCAGTCTTTTCAACAAGAGTCCGCTGCACGGTGACACATGCAAAGGAGGCCCTTAGCAGAGTGGGGATGTCGGGTATTCCCTTCCCACCCTTGCGGGGCTCCTTGTACATCACGGTCCTCTTGACTCTGTCCATTTTGCCCCAGACGAACCCAAACACTGTCCGGGTGATGGCCTTGCAAACGGTGGTATGGGGAGGCCAGGCCTGTGCGGTATATTAGAGCACAGGCAAAACTTCACTCCGCAGGACAAGTGCCTTGCCTTCCATCGAGAGCTTTCTGGAGCTCCACAGTCCGATCTTCGAGTTTATCCTTCCTAGTCGGTCTTGCCAAGACTTAAGGGCCGCTCCTTCCTTCCCAAACCAGACTCCAAAAATTTGAATGAAGTCCGGCTTAACTGTGAAGGGGAAGGGGGCGGAAGAAACCAGGTGCCACTCCCCGAAGAGCATGGCCTCCGACTTCCCGCAGTTGACTTTTGCGCCCGAAGCTCTGCCGAAGTCCTCGCAGGTCTGGACGAGCGCAGTCACCGAACGCTGGTCAGCGCAGAAGACGGTCACGTCGTCCATGTAGAGCGAGCACTTGACCTCGTAGCGATCTGGTCCTGGTGCGGTGATCCCTCTGATCTCTCCATTCTGCCGGATAGTCTCAGCGAAGAGCACTATTACGCAAACAAAAAGAAGAGGTGAAAGAGGGCAGCCTTGTCTAACCCCTGAAAGAATAGGAAAGGGGTCAGTCTTCCAGCCGTTCACCAACACCGTGCTGTAAATGTCAAAATACATAACGTTAACAAGAGAGCAAAACATCTTCCCCAGACCCAGCCTGCGCAAAACCCTGTCCATGAATGCGTGGGAGACACGGTCGAACGCCTTCTCCTGATCTGATCTGACCAGGGCGGCGCGGCCCCCGCGGTCCTGGATGTAATGGACCGTGTCTCTCAGCCAGAAGCGAGAATCGAGTTCATGTATTTTTTTCTTTTTTTTTTTTTAAAGCCGAGGAACGTGCTCTCGATTCACCCAAAGTGCAAGAAAAAGTGCAAACGTGTTACACTAAAAAAACGTGCACAAAGGGTGCGGTCTATCGCAAGCCCCTCTCCGATAGGAGAGAGGCCCCCCAACAAACCTTACCCTTCGCCTCCGGACCAAAAGGTACCTGCGAGGTTCCAGGTTCGATGTCCCTTTTCGCCGAAGCTACTAGGGGACCACAAATGCTCCCGGCATCCCCCTTGGCGTTAGCCAAGGTATCTGCCCGCAGAGCCGATAACGGTAGGTATCCTGCCAAAGCAGGAGTACCCGGGGTGTTTGCACGGAGGTGCGGAACCTAATGGCCACACACACCTCCCCTAGACCGCCAGGAGGGACACCGCATCCTGACAACACACAAAAAGTGACACAGTGAGACAAAAAGAAATAAATAAGTGAATGTGTGCAGATATACTGCCCGGACATCCGGCCGGATCTATAAACATTTCTCTGATCCTAGCCAGAAGGCCGGGAATCAAGAGGTGAGTGCCACAAGGTGAAGAGATTATGGTGCCCGTGCTTCAACTCAGTGAGCCTATCCTCCCAGTGAGTTTCGGCACCTCGGGGTCACCACTCCCCGAGGCACAAAAGTACCTCGGCTCTAGACCCTCTCAGCCTCATGGCGAGACCCGGATGGAACAGGTCACATCGGGGCAGCCGTCGAGCTGATTCTTCAGAACCAGCCCCGGAACACCTGCATCCTCCATGCAGCACCCATCCCCACCAGCATGAAAACGGATAAGAACAGATACTAGCAAGAAGCAAGTTCATGTATGAGTTCTTTATCTAAAGCCGAGGAACGTGCTTTCGATTCACCCAAAGTGCAAGAAAAAGTGCAAACGTGTTACACTAAAAAAACGTGCACAAAGGATGCGGTCTATCGCAAGCCCTTCTCCGATAGGAGAGAGGCCCCCTAACAAACCTTACCCTTCGCCTCCGGACCAAAAGGTACCTGCGAGGTTCCAGGTTCGATGTCCCTTTTCGCCGAAGCTACTAGGGGACCACAAATGCTCCCGGCATCCCCCTTGGCGTTGGCCAAGGTATCTGCCCGCAGAGCCGATAACGGTAGGTACCCTGCCAAAGCAGGAGTACCCGGGGTGTTTGCAGGGAGGTGCGAAACCTAATGGCCACACACACCTCCCCTAGACCACCAGGAGGGACACCCAGAAGGGCTACCGCATCCTGACAAATCCTGTGAACACACAACACGCAAAAAGTGACACAGTGAGACAAAAAAGAAATAAATAAGTGAATGTGTGCAGATATACTGCCCGGACATCCGGCCGGATCTATAAAAATGTCTCTGATCCTAGCCAGAAGGCCGGGAATAAAGAGGTGAGTGCCACAAGGTGAAGAGATTATGGTGCCCGTGCTTCAACTCAGTGAGTCTATCCTCCCAGTGAGTTTCGGCACCTCGGGGTCACCACTCCCCGAGGCACAAAAGTACCTCGGCTCTAGACCCTCTCAGCCTCATGGCGAGACCCGGAGGGAACAGGTCACATCGGGGCAGCCGTCGAGCTGATTCCTCAGAACCAGCCCCGGTACACCTGCATCCTCCATGCAGCACCCATCCCCACCAGCCCCACACCGGCGTTACGGTACACCGGCATGAAAAACTGATAAGAACAGATACTACACTTGATCTTAGCCAAAAGGCCGAGAAGCGGTTCATATATGAGTTGTCAATGATTGTGGTGATTAAGAGTGTGATATTGCCAATTCTGCTGTATGTGGCTTTGGTTTTTCCACCAGGTTATATGACAGTGAGAAAGTTGAATGGGATTTTGTTTGTATTTTTCTGGGGGTCGAAAGTGGAGAAGGTGAGAAGAGAGAATGTGATGAAGGAGTGTAGGAATGGAGGAATTAATTTTCCTAATGTTGAAGTGTATCTGGGGATTAATGTATTGTTTGCTGTGAGGAGGAGTATGGGAGAGCTGGGGAAATTTGCATGTATGATGAGGTTTCTAGGAGGGGGGGTGTTATGCAGATTAGGGTGGATGGAGAGAGATCTGAGAAAGCTGTATGCTTTGGTGAGTCCTGGTTGGTATGTGTTTGTTGAGGTGTTCATGAGAAAGTTTGGTTTGCTAGGAGTGAGACAGGATGTGTTAAAGGAGAAGAAGTGTATGATGAAGTGTTTCCGGGAGAAGGAGGTTCAGTGTAATATTAATATGGTGAGAGGACAGAATGTGGACAGTAGTTTGTGCCCCGGGGAGTGGTGACCCCGAGGTGCCGAAACTCACTGGGAGGATGGACTCACTGAGTTGAAGCACGGGCACCATAATCTCTTCACCTTGTGGCACTCACCTCTTGATTCCCGGCCTTCTGGCTAGGATCAGAGACATTTTTATAGATCCGGCCGGATGTCCGGGCAGTATATCTGCACACATTCACTTATTTATTTCTTTTTGTCTCACTGTGTCACTTTTTGCGTGTTGTGTGTTCACAGGATTTGTCAGGATGCGGTAGCCCTTCTGGGTGTCCCTCCTGACGGTCTAGGGGAGGTGTGTGTGGCCATTAGGTTCCGCACCTCCCTGCAAACACCCCGTGTACTCCTGCTTTGGCAGGGTACCTACCGTTATCGGCTCTGCGGGCAGATACCTTAGCTGATGCCAAGGGGGATGCCGGGAGCATTTGTGGTCCCCTAATAGCTTCGGCGAAAAGGGACATCGAACCTGGAACCTCACGTGTACCTTTTGGTCCAGAGGCGAAGGGTAAGGTTTGTTGGGGGGTCTCTCTCGTATCGGAGAAGGGCTTGCGATATACCGCATCCTTTGTGCACATTTATTTTACTGTAACACGTTTGCACTTTTTCTTGCACTTTAGGTGATTCGAGAGCATGTTCCTCAGCTCTTAAAAAATAATTATTGCCTAGGTCGGTGCTGAGGGTGCGAGTAAACTACGTTGCGACTAGCTGCGTAGGTGATCAAGACTGTGGTACTCGTTACCGACAGATTTGGAAAGGAAGATGACTGGATCTAACATGTCTGCAGTGGAGAAGACCGTACGAATCAAGGTGCTAACCACAGACCGTCTAAGGAACAGCATTGACTATATCGGCCATTCTATTGTGGAGAGATTGGCAGGATTTTCCTTGAGCGACCTCTTTTGTGTCCAGGAGAACAAGTGCCAAGGTATTTATGACGTGTCCTTCTTATACGATGCTGACTGCCAGAACTTTTATGAATGCTTAAAACAGAATAGTGGTGGCGAGGTTTTGCAGAATGTGAGCTTCTACCCCCTCTTTGAAATGGGGACCAAGACTTTGTTTATCCACATGTATAATCCGTTTGTTGATGTCTCTATGATTAAGAACTTTCTGAGTATATATTGTGAGTCCATCGCTGCTGTTATTAAGCAGACATTTGGTTTATTCAACGGCACTTATAAATTTTTTGTGAAGTTGAGGCTTGATGAAGATTGTATTGGAGGCTTTAAGCACCCTCCGGCAAACTTTACCATTGCTGGTTATAAAGGCTACTTGTACTACTATGGACAGCCGTCCTTTTGTAGAAATTGTCTATTGTTTGGACATGTGAAGGAGGCCTGCCCCGGCAGTAAGAAATGCAGCAACTGTAAGCAACCAGGGCATGAGGCAGGTTCATGTCCACACCCTAGGACCTGTGACCTATGTGGGGAAGCTGGCCATGTCTACAAAAACTGTCCAGAGTTGAATAGGGGAGGAGGCAGCTGAGGCTGCACTGGTTCCTGTGAGAGAGAGTGTAATTATTGGAGACGTGCAGGAATCTGTGGTGGTGGTGGAACAAATGGTGGTGCAAGCAGAAGAAGGGGAGATTGAGGATGCTCCCAGTCCCCCAGTTGAAGAGCCGCCTAAAATTGAAGATTGGTCATCCTCTGAGGGTGAAGGCCGTGAGGAGGACATTGATCTTTTTCGTCCCCCCAGGAAGACGGCCAGGAATCTTTCTGGTGGACAGGTGGAGCCGATGTTGGTGGCTACGGGCAATCGGTATGAACCGCTATCTGAGAGCGACATGGATGCGTGCTCTGCGGGAGAAGCTTCTCCCACACCGCTGAGGAAAGCTACCTAAATAACTTTTTTTCTTTTGTTGCTAAAATTCTTTCTTAAGGTTGTTAAGATGGTGGTATGTCTTTTTTAGTTGGTTCTCTAAACGTTAGAGTGTTTTGAAGTAAAGTCAGAAGGGCAGCTATTTTGGAGGACTTGGCAGGGAAAAAGGTGGACATTATTTGTCTGCAGGAATGTGGTTTAAATGATATTCCTGGGAAGGGAGAATGGGTTTATGGTCCTGCTGTTTGGTCAGTGTCGGGGAATAATAGGAATGATGGGGTGCTTTTCAAGAGCTTTAAGTTTGAAGTTTGTAGTTATGAGGCAATAGAGGAGGGGAGGTGTATCATGGTGGAGGTGAAGGTACAGGGGGTTAAATTTAGGTTGATAAATGTATATGTGCCGGTGAGGAGGGAGGAGCTGGTGGGGTTGTTGGAGGTAATCAAGAGGTTTCTTCCGGGGAAAATACCTGTGGTGTGGGTGGGGGATTTACACTGTGAAATTGAGGGGAATGTGGATGTATCTGGGAATATCCTTAAAAGTATGATGTGTGACTTTAAGTTAAAGGATGTGGCTGAAGCGTGTGGAGTGTGTCCTTTGTTAGATACATATTATTCTGATAGTGGAAGTCATAGTTCCAGACTTGATATGTGTTTTGTGTTATGTGTGACATTTCTGCGACTTTAGCTTCTAGAGCATTTTTACAACATTATACATAGGTGCTGAATATATAAAAAGCGAATTTTCAGCGACAGACAAGTCGCATCGGCTGAAAGTAGGCCAAAATGTCAGTCCATGTTGGAGCAGGTTTAGATACAGTCTAAAGCATAGATCTCAAAGTCTGTGCACAGAATTTAGCAAGGGCCTTGCACCTTTTGATGCATTAGGTAGGTGCACAATAGCATAGCCTAACCCTCTGTACTTTGGTCTATATTGATGCGGGACATAGACAGCCAGCTGATGACCAATCCATTAGTGCAATGGATGGCCGGAAACATTTGTCTTTGTCTTTGCAATACCACAGAAGCAATGCATGGTCAATCAACATTGCTGCAATGATAGGGTCTGAATAAGATGAAAAATAAGAAGAAAAATAAGAATAATACGCAGAGAAAAAAGGAGGAAGGAAGAAAAACATGTAAAAATGGGGAAAAAAATTAAGAGGAAAAGGAGAGAGGAAAAGGGAGAAAAAGGTGAAAACGGGTTTAAAAATGAATTTGGCGAAGAAATATATATGTATATATATATATAATGTATATATACACACATATATAAATGTATTCTCCATTGAGATATTGCTGCTGCATCCAGGACCCTTAGCACTGTGCTATGATGTCACTCAATACCACTGACATCACTGACACCTTTGATGTGTATGTGACATGGAGATGGTGATGTCATCTAGAACCTTCAGAGAAGCAACAGGAGATTGTTGCATCCATCTAGAACCCTTAGAACTACTGTGCTATGATTTCACTCACTGGCATTGCAAAGTGTAAACAACAACTCACCTTTGTTGTGTATGTAACCATGGAGATTGTTATGTCGCCTAGAACCTTCACAGAAACAACAGCTTTATGAGAACCATCACCGCCATAGATAGTCATATAACCCGGATTAAACCAAAACAAGTGAGTCCAATAGGATGCAGGCATGTCCTCTATCCTTACAGCTTCCCGTGGCTGTTGGTTTGATACCGTTTGGGGACAGCCAAGGAGGCATCTGCAGGCAACAAAGGTAGGTGTGTGCTTGTGTGTGTGTTTCCTATGCAGATCCTAAGCCCAAAGTCACATGCAAGTAGGAGGAGTAAGAAGGGTTCCTGGCAAATCCGGGTTATGGATTGCATTTAAAAAGGCCCCATCGGAGTGCAATGGGCTCCTGTCTTGCTGCTTAGCAATAATGGTATGGGTTTAGGGTCTGCTGTGTGTACTGGTGGTTGACTGCCACCCAGCCAGAGTGTGCATGGGAAATTGGCTGGCAGCCTCCCTTCCTGCAAGCAGTGATAGTGCACATGAAGGGGACCTTGTTGGGCCTGCCCCTTTCACGGTTATCGCTTCTCGGCCTTTTGGCTAAGATCAAGTGTAGTAATACAGGAGATCTGGTCAGAAGGTACTTGGGTACCCCTCTCCTCGGCCTTGTGGGATCGCCCAGGTTTATTGCCTGGGCTTCACCCATTTGTTGCTATTGGGGAGAGGGCTTAGTCCCAGGGTAACGGGTTGCGATCGCCTCTCAAAGCCTTCGGGTGGAGAGAGGTTTGAGCGAATTGGCTGGTTGGTTGGAGCGGAGAGAACCAGACCAAAACACGAATGAACCATGGATGAAGATCTAGATCCTGGTTCGGTACCGGCTTATGCCCGGATTAAACACACTGTGCGGGTCATTCTCACAGGTGATGCGGCGGATGCACGTGGCATGAGGTTCGTGATAGAGAACGTGCTCGACAAGATTCTTAATGTTCGTAAGCGAGAGATTTTGGCCATCCAGGATTACCCTAAGCGGAGGATCTACGACTGCACTTTCATAGGGGAAGGCGTATTCTTAGATGCGGTAATGAGAATTCCAAAACAAGATGATCCGAGGCTTAAGGGTATCCAAATTGTCGAGCACGTCCTAGATGAAACCAAGTTGATTGTCGTGAAGATGTACTCCCCTTTTGTAAATCAGAGAGAGATCGATGGGTTCCTGACAGCCTACTTTAAAAAGGTGGAGTTCAGAGGAAAAATCATGAACGACTGTGGTGTCTGGACCTCAAAATGGCGATATCAAGTCACGTGCAACAAAGACCCCACCCTCCCAGGGGGGATACTTTTACCGCCTGCTCGTTTTAAATTAAACAATGTGTGTGGCGACCTCTTTTTTGCGGGAATGCCAAATTTCTGCAGAAGGTGCCAACGTTATGGGCACATAAAGGAAAATTGTGAAAGTTCCTGTAAGAAATGTTGAAGCATGCAACATGAAACAGAAAAATTTGATAAGGGTTTGAGATGTAATTTTTGCCGTCACTTTGGTCACGTGTATGCTTCCTGTCCCCACAGACCAAAAAAAACCACAGAACAGCAAGGGCAACCCAAGAGAGACGTCCGGAAACCAGCCTGGGGAAAAGCCAGAGAGGAGGAGCACCCCCCACAAGAAGAGGTAAGCTGTGAGATGGAGACCACGGCCCCCCCAAAAGAACCCCAGGAGAAAGAGGCACAGGGGGAAAGGGGGACCCCAATAGAGAGGAGGCCGGGGAAGAGAAATGCGAGAGGGGATTGGGCAGATACCTCAGAGAAGGTGGAAGAGCGAGAGGTGCCCGATTCCACCCCGGAAGGTCCTCCTGCTCGGGGTCCCCCTGAGTGTGAAAACCCGGACGGAGTAGCAAAGGTGAAAAGACGAAGGGGCTCCAAAGGGCGTCCGGACTCGGAGGTGGTCCAGGAGGAGCAGATGGAAGTTCCTGTCGTGACGGGGGCTCCAAGTGAAGCTCCTCCACAGGTCCCAGCGGTGGATACCCCTCCTCCTCCCAGCCAGGAGGAGGTTTCAGGGGTGACCATCTCCGAGGTCCCGGAAACGGACCTAAGTACGCACCCGACCCCTATGGAGGGGTAAGAGGTGGACGCCGAAAAAGAGAATGGAGCCCAGAAGCTGTTCTTACCAATGTACTCCGTCTATACACCTGTGGTCTTGGAAGAGGGGGGCTGCTCGAGCGATGGTGGTTCCTCTCCGGCTTCCTCTATGTGTACGGTAGAGTCGGAGGTGGGGGGTAACGAAAGCTCCAGTGCGCAATCTGGTCTTTAGTTTGTTATCTGAGCCTCCCTTTTCTTTTTTACATCTCCAATGGCTGAGTTGTCCGGATTGTCTATGAATGTAAGAAGTATAAATTCACGAGCGAAACGGGTTGCCCTTTTTAAGTACTTGTCTATTTTTGCTGCTTCTGTGGTTTTCCTGCAGGAGTGCGGCATCCCGCATAGTTTAAATTATGAAAAGTATAAAAAAAGATTGGGTACACGGTCCATCAGTCTGGTCTGGATCTAACGAATCCAGATCAGCAGGGGTCGCCATACTTTTTAAAGGAAATGCTTTTATTGATTTTATTCATGAGATTTTACCAGGCAGAATTTTATTGGTTAAAGCTTTTATTGATGGTATTAAATGGCAGTTTTTAAATTTTTATGGTTCACCCAATAAAAATGATAGAGCACGGATGTTAGAGATTTTACCCCTTTTTATCAATGATTCTGAACCTCTTATTTTAGCAGGTGATTTTAATTGTATTTTAAGGGGGGAGCACCGTTTTACCAATTCAGTAAGTAGAAACTATGATAAAACATCTTCTATGTTAAAAAATATGATTATTGATTTTAGACTTACTGATGTTTTTAAGAAATGCAATAGTATTTTACCAGAAAGAGACGGTGTGACCTGGAGCAACACAAACTGCAGCTCCAGGATCGATTTTATCTTCTGTTCTTATCAAGTACTGCCTTTTAAGTGTGATGTTTTAACCAATGTTTTTTCTGATCACAAACTTTTATCTTTTAAGGTGAAGAGTGATTTTAGAAAAAAGACTGGGAGGAATGCCTGGAAGATGAATGTATCCCTTTTAGAAGATCTGCAGGTTTTATCCGATTTTATCAACTTCTACAAGGACTGCAGACGGGTAAGAGATCCTAACACTCCCATCAGTATATGGTGGGAGAAAATGAAAACAAAAATAAGAGTTTTTTATTAGAGTAGGGATCTCTAGAGCTAAAGAGAAGCGTGAGTTTTACTCCCTTCTAAATACCCGTCTGCAAACCCTGTGCAAATTCAGAGACAATGGTATAGAGGTTTATAGAGAAATTACTGACTTAAAAAAAGAAATTAAACAGTGCCTGGAGCAGAAGGGAAAAGAGATAATTTTCAGATCCAAAATAAAGCACCTTGAAGAGAACGAGACCTGCTCCAGGTACTTTTTTAAGAAAGTAACGGATAAAAAGGTGTTAATTGATAATATACAAGAAGAAAAAGATGTACAGGGTATTTTAAAAAGGGTACATTCATTTTATGCGGATCTTTTTAATACAAAAAATATTGATATTGATTTTATGAATGACTCATTGAAGGAGATTACCAATGTTTTAGACCCTGTGTCCCAGTCTCTTTTACAGAGGGAGATCTCGGAACAGGAGGTTTTAGAGACGATCAGGAGTTTTAAATCCGGTAAGGTGCCTGGTCCTGACGGTATACCCATTGAGTTTTATGTCATTTTTTATGGTATTTTAAAAGATGACCTTTTTTCCCTTTTTACGGAAGTATTTAAAACAAAAGCCCTCCCAGGTTCATGGAGGAAGGGTGATGTCTCCCTGCTGTTCAAAAAGGGAGACCGGTCAGATCTAAAGAACTGGAGACCAATCACCCTCCTCAACTGTGACTACAAAGTGATGGCAAAACTGTGCGCAAATAGATTAAAAAGTGTAATAGAGAAAATAATCCATTCAAATCAGGTCTGTGGGGTGCCTGGGAGGAGCATATGGGAAAATCTTAACCTTTTAAAAGATGTGATTAGTGACACAAAGTCTAGAAACGGAAAACTAGCCATTTTATCCTTAGACTTCGAGAAGGCTTTTGACAGAGTGTCACATTTTTATCTTTTTAAGGTTTTAGAGAAAATGGGTATACCTGAAGGCTTTTTATTGTCTCTTAAGGCCTTTTATAAAAAATGCACAAGCAAGATTTTAGTTAACGGTTTTAAGACACAGGATGTGATTTTAAATTCCGGAGTGAAGCAGGGGTGTCCTTTGTCCCCACTACTTTTCATATGTGCGCTTGAGCCTCTACTATGCACCTTGAGGAGAGATAAGCAAATAAGAGGGGTCCCCCTGCCGGGAGGAGGGGGACTAGAGGCTAAAGTAGTGGGGTACATGGACGATGTGGCAGTGCTCGGAAGGGACACCCCATCGCTTCAAAAAGCCCTAAAGCAAGTTGAATTTTTTTGTTGTGCCTCCGGTTTTAAGGTAAATTTTAATAAAAGCAGTGTTTTAAATATAGGAGGACTGTTTTTAAGGGATTTACCCATTCCTGTGTCTGAGTCTGTGCAGATTTTAGGGGTCTCCTTCAGTGAGTCAAACAATGGTTTTAATAGCTGGGACTTGGTGGCTCAAAAAATAAACACAAAAATTTGTATGTGGAACATGAGAAAGCTAACGATGGAGGGGAAGGTTTTAGTTACAAAGATGGTGATTTTACCCATTTTATTGTATCTTAGCATGGTCTTTCCACCCCCAAAATGATTTTAAATAAAATTATTAAAGCATGTTTTACCTTTTTATGGAGCTCCAAGAGTGAAAAATTGAGAAGAGAGATCGTCATGATGCCAAAAGGTATGGGTGGAAAGGACTTCCCCGACATCAGGGCGTTCCTTTTTACCAAGTTTTTTAGCATGTGTGTTAGCACACTTTTTAAGGATAGTTACTGGTCATATTTTATCCGTTTTAATACAGGTTTTTTTATGAGGAGGAATGGGTGGTTGAAAACTGTTTTAAGCTGTCCTTATGCTTTTAATCTTCCCCAACAATACAAGATTTTAGAGAAAATTTTCAACCTGTACAACTTTAACGGAAAAAGTATTAATGAAGTAACTAATAGCAAAAAACTGTTAAAATATATTAAAGAAAGTGGTTTTATTGCCCCTGTGAATAATTTTAATGAAGAGAAATGCAGGAAAATATGGAAGATGGCAAATATGATTTATCTTTTTAATTCACAGAAAGATCTGGCCTGGAGCTGCATACACGAGTGTCTTCCATGCCGGGCATTCCAGCACCGAAGAAGGATGGCCAACACTGCAGTATGCCCGAGGGAGGGCTGCCAGGAACCCAAGACCGTGTACCACCTTTTCTGGACTTGTTTTTATGCAAAAAGGGAATGGACTAAAATACTCCCTCTGGTGAAGAAGATAACAGAAATAAAGGACTTAAACTCTGCAGCTGTTTTTTATGGATGTCTGGAATGCCCAATACGGACTCAAGAGATAATGGCATGGAAGATCATAAACTGTGTTAAAGCAGCTCTATGGAATGCCAGAAACATTTTACTTTTTAAACATGAGATTTTATCTGTGAATGATGTTTTAGCTCTTTGTTTTAGTGATATGTACCAGTACTTTTTATTAGACAAGAAATATTATCCTTTATTAGCTAGAAAATGGTATTTTAATGAATGGAACGCCCTTTTGTAAAGCCACCAAGTGCCCATTTTAAGTGTATTATGATTGTATTTATGTGAACTTTTATTGTTATATGTGATTTTATTATCAAAATTTGTTTTTATTGAAAAAAATTATATTTAAAAATCGTAATGCACTTTGTAAAATGTTATGAATTCTAAATAAAAAGATACCCCTCAGGGGTAGCCAAGTTAAAAAAAATCTGTTCTTATCAGTCTTTCATGCCGGTGTACAGTAACGCCGGTATGGGGCGGGTGGGGATGTGTGCTGCATGGAGGATGCAGGTGTACCAGGGCTTTCCGGGGCTGGTTCTGAGGAATCAGCTCGACGGCTGCCCCGATGTGACCTGTTCCCTCCGGGTCTCGCCATGAGGCTGAGAGGGTCTAGAGCCGAGGTACTTTTGTGCCTCGGGAGTGGTGACCCCGAGGTGCCGAAACTCACTGGGAGGATAGACTCACTGAGTTGAAGCACGGGCACCATAATCTCTTCACCTTGTGGCACTCACCTCTTGATTCCCGGCCTTCTGGCTAGGATCAGAGAAATTTTTATAGATCCGGCCGGATGTCCGGGCAGTATATCTGCACACATTCACTTATTTATTTCTTTTTTGTCTCACTGTGTCACTTTTTGCGTGTTGTGTGTTCACAGGATTTGTCAGGATGCGGTAGCCCTTCTGGGTGTCCCTCCTGGCGGTCTAGGGGAGGTGTGTGTGGCCATTAGGTTCCGCACCTCCCTGCAAACACCCCGGGTACTCCTGCTTTGGCAGGGTACCTTCCGTAATCGGCTCTGCGGGCAGATACCTTGGCTAACGCCAAGGGGGATGTCGGGAGCATTTGTGGTCCCCTAGTAGCTTCGGCGAAAAGGGACATCGAACCTGGAACCTCGCAGGTACCTTTTGGTCCGGAGGCGAAGGGTAAGGTTTGTTGGGGGGCCTCTCTCCTATCGGAGAAGGGCTTGCGATAGACCGCATCCTTTGTGCACGTTTTTTTAGTGTAACACGTTTGCACTTTTTCTTGCACTTTGGGTGAATCGAAAGCACGTTCCTCGGCTTTAGATAAAAAAAAAAAAAAAAAAATCTGTTCTTATCAGGGAGGGGGGGGGGGGGGCGCGCCGCACCGCCCTGGTCAGCTTAGATCAGGAGAAGGCGTTCGACCGTGTCTCCCACGCATTCATGGACAGGGTTTTGCACAGGCTGGGTCTGGGGAAGATGTTTTGCTCTTTTGTTAACGTTATGTATTTTGACATTTACAGCACGGTGTTGGTGAACGGCTGGAAGACTGACCCCTTTTCTATTCTTTCAGGGGTTAGACAAGGCTGCCCTCTTTCACCTTTCCTTTTTGTTTGTGTTATAGAGCTCTTCGCTGAGACTATCCGGCAGAATGGAGAGATCAGAGGGATCACCGCACCAGGACCAGATCGCCACGAGGTCAAGTGCTCGCTCTACATGGACGACGTGACCGTCTTCTGCGCTGACCAGCGTTCGGTGACTGCACTCGTCCAGACCTGCGAGGACTTCGGCAGAGCTTCGGGGGCAAAAGTCAACTGCGGGAAGTCGGAGGCCATGCTCTTCGGGGAATGGCACCTGGCTTCTTCCGCCCCCTCCCCCTTTACTGTTAAGCCGGACTTCATTCAAATTCTTGGAGTCTGGTTCGGGAAGGAAGGAGCAGCCCTTAAGTCTTGGCAAGACTGACTAGGAAGGATAAACTCGAAGATCGGACTGTGGAGCTCCAGAAAGCTCACGATGGAAGGCAAGGCACTTGTCCTGCGGAGTGAAGTCTTGCCTGTGCTCCAATATACCGCACAGGCCTGGCCTCCCCATACCACCTTTTGCAAGGCCATCACCCGGACAGTGTTTGGCTTCGTCTGGGGCAAAATGGACAGAGTCAAGAGGACCGTGATGTACAAGGAACCCCGCAAGGGTGGGAAGGGAATACCCGACATCCCCGCTCTGCTGAGGGCCTCCTTTGCATGTGTCACGGTGCAGCGGACTCTTGTTGAAAAGACTGGCTCAGCGGGCAGGTCCATGTCTCGCTTGCTTCTCATGCCCCTCTGGAGACAGCTGGGCTGGGACAAGTGGGACAGCTCCATCCCTTACAACTGGAACACTCCCTGGTTCTATGGGGATGTTGTCCGGTTTGTGAGGGAGCACCAGCTGGAAGGACTGAAACCCGACCTATGGAAGCCGAAGACAATCCACAAGCTCATCCGAGCTAAGGACTTGACCGAGCTGGTTCCGGGACTCCCCGCAGCCACTGCAGAGACAGTTTGGAACAATGTGGCCTCAAAGCGGCTTACCAATGGACACAAGGACTTGTCGTGGATGGCCGTCATGGGAGGTCTCTCTCTCAGGTCATTCATGCATGCCCGCAACCTGTGCAAGACCCGGTACTGCCCCCGTTGCCCCTACGTGGAGGAAACATCTTTCCACGTGTTTTGGCAGTGCCCCTTTGCACAGGGTCTGTTGGACGCCCTAGAACATGAACTCAGAGACTCAGTGCCCAGGAGCTGCCTATCGTACCATTCGGTGCTTTACGGCCTGTTCCCTGGGACCCACGACGTGGAGGCAATCCAGGAGGCCTGGCGCCTTATGAACTGTTTTAAGGACGCAGTGTGGCTTGCCAGGAACCGCCTCGTGATCAACAGGGAAAACATGTCCGTCCGGGACTGCCGCAGGTTCATCAAGAACCTGCTTAGAGACTATTCCATCTTGGACAGCTCGGCCTTTGATGAGGAAGAAGAGGAGTGAAGACCCCTCTCCTTCTCCCATGTCTCCCTGAAGATACAGCCCAACAGTTTGGCCCTGTGATCCGCCCCCTCCCTACCCCCACATAGTCGCCCACACCCCTACCCCGATCACAGATTGTATTATTTGGTTTTTGTTTGATCTCTTGTGCCTTTCTATTGCAGGATTGAGCTGAATGTTAGAGTAGCATGGTGTGCGATGTATAGCTTAGGGAACCTTTGCTGTGTATTGTACTATCATGCTTTGTGTGACTGTAATTTATTGTATGACTTGTAATGACTGAACGGAAAATAAAGCTCTTTCAATCAAAAAATCTGTTGTTATCAGTTTTCATGCTGGTGGGGATGGGTGCTGCATGGAGGATGCAGGTGTACCAGGGCTTTCCGGGGCTGGTTCTGAGGAATCAGCTCGACGGCTGCCCCGATGTGACCTGTTCCCTCCGGGTCTCGCCATGAGGCTGAGAGGGTCTAGAGCCGAGGTACTTTTGTGCCTCGGGGAGTGGTGATCCCGAGGTGCCGAAACTCACTGGGAGGATGGGCTCACTGAGTTGAAGCACGGGCACCATAATCTCTTCACCTTGTGGCACTCACCTCTTGATTCCCGGCCTTCTGGCTAGGATCAGAGAAATTTTTATAGATCCGGCCGGATGTCCGGGCAGTATATCTGCACACATTCACTTATTTATTTATTTTTGTATAACTGTGTCACTTTTTGCGTGTTGTATGTTCACAGGATTTGTCAGGATGCGGTAGCCCTTCTGGGTGTCCCTCCTGACGGTCTAGGGGAGGTGTGTGTGGCCATTAGGTTCCGCACCTCCCTGCAAACACCCCGGGTACTCCTGCTTTGGCAGGGTACCTACCGTTATCGGCTCTGCGGGCAGATACTTTGGTTAACGCCAAGGGGGATGCCGGGAGCATTTGTGGTCCCCTAGTAGCTTCGGCAAAAAGGGACATCGAACCTGGAACCTCGCAGGTACCTTTTGGTCCGGAGGCGAAGGGTAAGGTTTGTTGGGGGGCCTCTCTCCTATCGGAGAAGGGCTTGCGATAGACCGCATCCTTTGTGCAGGTTTTTTTAGTGTAACACGTTTGCACTTTTTCTTGCACTTTTTCTTGCACTTTGGGTGAATCGAGAGCACGTTCCTCGGCTTTAGATTAAAAAAAAAAATCTGCATTTGGTCTGGTTGGAAGGTGTCTGTGGTACCCCGCTTCTCGGCCTAGGGGGATTGTCTCTCCTTTCGGAGGGACTTCACCCCCTTGCTGCTATTGGGGAGCGGGCTGCGATCCCCCTGTCTTTGGGACCTTGTGTCTCAGAAGGCATTTTCGGTACGTTGAGCGTTACCTGTAGCTTCGGAAGCACCTGGGGTACCCCCGACCTCTGCCTTGGGTAAGGGTTCCGCTTTTATAGCGAGATTCCGAGCTCCTGCTGCTATTGGGGAAGGGGCTTAGTCCCTGAATGTGGAAGATGCCGTTCTCCTGGGCTTTCCCTTCTGGGGAAATTTCGATGCGAAATACCATCCGCATAGAGGTGTCGGAGAGCCATCGTCAGTTGAAGAACCTCTGCTTCATTGCGGAGGTGATTCTTCTTGACTACTTCCGCCTCAATAGGGAGGACATCCTGTGTCTAAATGACCAGGAAAGCTGTGGCCTGTATACCGCCACCTTCACGGTCACGGCGTGTTGCGATAACATCTTTGCAACCTTGTCTGGTGCGGACCAGACGGACGATCGACTGAACGGTCTTTCGTTCCAGTTCCTCTACGGTGAGGAACATATACCGTTGGTGGTGGCTATGCACAGCCCTCATGTGACCACGGAGGACATAGCCACTTTTCTTCGGCGATACTGCGAAGAGGTGCGATTCGCAAACAAAATATTGAACTCCGTGCGGTTCTGGAACGGCAAGAGGAAGTTCTGGGTCAAGCTCCGTAAGGATCCCTGTGGTATTGGGGGTCTTTGCCATCCGCCCCCAAATTTTGCCATCGGGAGAGTTCGGGGCTTCCTGTTCTATCCTCAAATGCCTATGTATTGCCGAAATTGCTTGAGGTTTGGCCACACCCAGGAGACCTGCGGCGCGGAGCGTGTGATTCGCTGCAATAGGTGTGGCCAAGAAGGTCACATAGCCTCAAGATGTAGCCATACGATAAGGTGCAACCTCTGCGGAGAGGAAAATCACGATTTTAATTCCTGTCCTCATAAAGCAAAAACTACAATGGGTGGGTCAAGGCTGGGCCCACCCAAAGAGGGGACAGGACAAAAGACGTCCTTTTTTAAGATGCCCAAACCCCAGACGGCAGGTACTGATGGGTCCAGGCCCAAGACCTCTGGTGCTCCATCGGGGGGCCCACCGGTGGTAGCGCTAGGGGAAGGCCATGGGGATTCCACGAAGCCCGGGCGGGTGATCGAGTTTACTGCCCGAGAAATTGAAAGACGTCGATCGACTTCCTACCTGGCTCAAGAGCCCGCCGAAACTTCTGAAGGGGGCTCACCTGTGGCGGGTGGCAGCCGACGGGCCTCGGTGGGGGCAGAGGTGGACCCAAAACTGCAGCATAAGCCAGGTACTGGCTTGGCCCAGGGTCGCCCTGCTCCGGACGAAGAGGCCCCGGTGAAAGCCCGCCGGAAGGGGAGCCAGGTGGCCAGGTCTGAGCCCGGTCCTGTTACTCCGCCTATACAGGACAGGGCCAAGAAGACAAGTTGCGTCAAACCGGGGTTTCTGCCCCGCCAGCAGTGGACCCGGTGGGTCAACAGAAGTTGGAGCAACAGTCCTCAGCAACGCTTGCTGGGGAACAAGCGATGAAAACTTCCCAAGGTAGCGGCAAAGGTTCCGGAAAAGAGGCCTCACAGGCCCCTGTGCAGCAGTTCCAGTCATCAAAAGATGAAAGAAGACGCAGATCCATCAGCCGGGGGCCAGAGATTACATCGAGTGAGAGCAACACAGAGGATATGGACAGCAGTGTGACGTTTAAAAGACAAAGAGAAGAAGAAGAGGAAGACATTCAAAGGAAAGCGGCGTGCCGTAGTTCGGACGAGAGCGAGCTCAGGGTCGGGGCATCATCGATCCCAAGCTCCGACCCTCAGAACATCAAGGAGCTGATCACCCCGCAGGCGGGGGATGACGGTACGCAGCTTATTATTGACTTTGATTCTCCAAGCACGGACTCTCCATAAACTATGCCTATCCCTGTAAAAATTGCCTCACTCAATGTGAGGTCCTTAAAGAGCCCTGATCGCAGGGCTGCTTTATTTTCTTATCAAGAGACATTTGACTTTCACCTTTGCCTGCTACAAGAATGTGGAATCCCTAGTAAAATGGACTATAAAGACTTAAAAGAAGACTGGAAGCTGGGCCCATCCATATGGTCCGGTGCAAATGACTGTCGTTCTGTGGGTGTTGGGCTGCTCTGCCGAGGCCAGTCCTTTTCTGTTCATACAGTAACTGAGATTGTGCCTGGCAGAGCTCTTTTAATTCATCTATATTTTAATGGACTTTTAATTCGTGTTTTAAATGTGTATGCCCCTCCTGATAAACAGGAGCGGGCAGAACTATTTGAAATTTTACCACTGTTTTGTGTTGGGTCTTCCCCCCTGCTGGTGGGAGGTGATTTTAACTGCATATGTGATGGGGAACACCGGCAGGGTGGGGATATTAATCGTAAAGACCGCACTTCTTACCTGCTTAAAAATTTTATTGATGATTTTAATTTGAAAGATTGCTGGAAGGATCTCTTGCCGGAGAACCCGGGCGCCACATGGTCCAATGGAAGAGTGAGCTCCAGAATCGATTTTATTTTTTCCTCTAGAGCTTTTAAACCCCTGAAATGCACGCTCGAGCAGAATATCTTCTCTGATCATAAGCTCCTCTTGGTGGGCCTGGAGCTGGAGGGGGAGCAAAAAGCAAAAAGGGGCCTCTGGAGATTAAACACCACACTCCTAGAGGACCCTGAGATAAAAGAGGAGTTTGTGCGGACCTACCAGTGCTGGCAATCACAAAGAAAACCCCACGAGTCTATGCTGCACTGGTGGGAGGGCACCAAATCTAAAATCAGATTTTTTTTTTTATCAAAGCAGGTAAGAAGAAGGCAAAAATGGAAAAACAGTGGTTTTATGTTCTTAACATGCGTTTAAATGTACTTTTTAAATTGAAAGAAGCTGGTATAGATGTAGAAAATGATATTTTAAACCTTAAAACTGAAATAAAACATGCCATAGAAAAGAAAGGGAAACAAATAATTTTTAACTCACATGTGCAGCACCTGGAGGAGGGCGGGAAATGTTCCCGTTTCTTTTTAAAAAAAGTGATGAATAGGAGGGATATCATCCAAAACCTTGAGGGTGAATCCACTCCAAAAGGCATGTTAGATGCATTTTTTAACTTCTACCAGCTTCTTTTTAATAAGAAAGATCTTAAGCCATCCTTTTTAGAACATGTTCTTAATTTCCTTGATTTTAAGCTAGATGTTTTAGACCAAGAGGTTTTATCCCGTGATCTTAACTTAGATGAACTTTTATTTGTTTTTAAAAGTTTTTCTAGTGGGAAGGCCCCTGGGGAAGATGGTTTACCCATCGAATTTTATTTAGCTTTTTGGGATATTTTAAAGGATGATATGGTTTTATTGTATAAAGAAACTTTTATTGTTAATGAACTTCCCCCTTCCTGGAGGAGGGGGATTGTATCATTACTTTTTAAAAAGGGTGAAAAGGATATGCTAAAAAATTGGCGCCCCATCACACTTTTAAATGTCGATTATAAAGTTTTAGCCAAGTTATTAGCTATCCGTTTTAACCTTTGATTCATAAATTAATTCACCCAAATCAGGTTTGTGGGGTACCTGGAAGGTCTATAGCTGAATCCCTAAATATTTTAAGAAATGTTTTATGGTATTTTAAGGATAGAAATCAAACTGTAGCAATTTTATCCTTAGACTTTGAAAAAGCCTTTGATAGGGTCTCCCATGAATACCTGTTTTTAGTTCTTAAAAAGATGGCAGTGCCTGAAACAATTTTAAGCCGAATCATGCTTTTATACCGATCCTGTTTTAGTCAAGTCTCTGTTAATGGCTTTTTAACCAGCGGTGTTCCTCTTTTATCAGGTGTCAAACAGGGCTGCCCCCTGTCCCCACTCCTTTTTATTTGCGCAATCGAACCACTGATGGCCCTCCTCAGAAAAGACCGGGTAGTAAGAGGCGTACCGATACCTGGTGGAGGAGGGACCCATCTAAAGGTGTTGGGGTACATGGATGATGTCACCATACTGTGCCCGGACTCTCCATCCATGAGGGGGGCATTGAGGAACACCAGCTATTTCTGCGAGGTCTCTGGTTTTAAGCTAAACACAGATAAATGTGACTGTTTTTATATTGGCTCCTGGGATTCATCCATCACCCCAGGAGTCACAATGCAACAGGATCAAATTAAAGTTTTAGGTATTGTTTTTAACCAGGTCAATGATGGGAGCCCTAACTGGGATTCAGCTATAGCTAAGAAGGAGAATAAGATTTTAATGTGGAATCTTAGAAACCTTACCATGGAGGGGAAGATTTTAATAATAAAGATGGTTTTACTCCCCATTATTCTATACGTTGCCATGGTATTTCCTCCATCTATTTTATACATTAAAAAAGTAACTAGAATTGTTTTTACTTTTTTATGGGGTTCAAAAATGGAGAAATTAAAGCGTGATTTTATGTACAAAAGTAAAGATAATGGCGGGAAAGATGTTCCTAACCTTTTTAATTTCTTTTACATAAAGTATTTCTGTTTCTGTTTTAAAATGATTAAATCCGATGGCATTTTTAGCTGCTTTTTAAGGTACGCTGCGGGCATGGTTTTTAAAAGATGGTTGCACATCCCTCTGAACGCTCCTGTGCTTCTGTGTCCCCCAAAACATTATGTGGTGTTGGAAAAGACAGTCAGGCTCCTAGGTCTCCAAGATTTGGAGCCTGACATACTGGGGGACCAGAGAAAGGTATCAAAGGTCCTCAGGCGGAGTGAGGTTACCCTGGCAGTGTCCAATTTCACACAGGCAAGATCCAAAAAGGTATGGCGGAACGTGTACGGGAAGTTTCTGGCGAATGTACACCGGGATCTTGCCTGGGCAATTGTCCACCAGTGCCTCCCTACTCGTGAGTTCCAGCACAGACGAGGACTGGTGGCGAGAGCCAAGTGCCCGAGAGATGGCTGCGGAGTGGACGAAACAGTGCTGCACATATTTTGGAACTGCCCTTTTGCACGGGAGCTTTGGAGGAAGGTAGGCCCACTTTTGAAGTGGGCCTGCGGCCTAAAAGATTTTATTCACGAATGTGTCTTTTACGGTCTTTTTAACTGCCCCAATTTTAAACAGCAGATGATCTGCTGGATGATTATTAATTGTTTTAAAAATGCCATCTGGAAAGTTAGGAACATCTTACTTTTTAAACATGATTTTATTGATGTTAAAAACTGTATAAAGCTGGCCCTGAGTGAGATGTACATCTATTACCTCAGAGACAAGAAACAGCTGGGGGCCAGCGAGGCAGCATCCATGTGGTGTCTGCCTCTATCGAACGAAATAACAATATAATCGTTTTTTATGACATTTGTATAATGTTTTATCCTTCCATTTTTATTTTTTCTCCTTTTATTACTGGTTTTATTATTTGTATTTTAACCCCTTAAGGACTCAGCCCATTTTGGCCTTTTACGTTTTCGTTTTTTCCTCCTCACCTTCTAAAAATCATAACTCTTTTATATTTTCATCCACAGACTAGTATGAGGGCTTATTTTTTGCGTGACCAGTTGTCCTTTGTAATGACATCACTCATTATATCATAAAATGTATGGCGCAACCAAAAAACACTATTTTTGTGGGGAAATTAAAACGAAAAACGCAATTTTGCTAATTTTGGAAGGTTTTGTTTTCATGCCGTACAATTTATGGTAGAAATGACGTGTGTTCTTTATTCTTAGGGTCAATACGATTAAAATGATACCCATTATTATATACTTTTATATTATTGTTGCGCTTAAAAAAAAATCACAAACTTTTTAACCAAATTAGTACGTTTATAATCCCTTTATTTTGATGACCTCTAACTTTTTTATTTTTCCGTATAAGTGGCGGTATGGGGGCTCATTTTTTGCGCCATGATCTTTACTTTTTTTTGATACCACATTTGCATATAAAAAACTTAATACACGTTTTATAATTTTTTTTTTTAATAAAATGTATTAAAAAAGTAGGAATTTTGGACTTTTTTTTATTTTTTTTCGTTCACGCCGTTCACCGTACGGGATCATTAACATTTTATTTTAATAGTTCGGACATTTACGCACGATACGGCGATACCAAATATGTCTATAAAAAATGTTTTTTACGCTTTTTGGGGGTAAAATAGGAAAAACGGACGTTTTACTTTTTTATTGGGGGAGGGGATTTTTCACTTTTTTTTTACTTTTACTTTTACATTTTTTTACTTTTTTTTACACTTGAATAGTCCCCATAGGGGACTATTCATAGCAATACCATGATTGCTAATACTGATCTGTTCTATGTATAGGACATAGAACAGATCAGTATTATCGGTCATCTCCTGCTCTGGTCTGCTCGATCTCAGACCAGAGCAGGAGATGCCGGGAGCCGCACGGAGGAAGGAGAGGGGACCTCCGTGCGGCGTTATGAATGATCGGATCCCCGCAGCAGCGCTGCAGGCGATCCGATCGTTCATTTAAATCGCGAACTCCCGCAGATGCCGGGATCTGTATTGATCCCGGCACCTGAGGGGTTAATGGCGGACGCCCGCGAGATCGCGGGCGTCGGCCATTGCCAGCGGGTCCCTGGCTGTGATCAGCAGCCGGGATCAGCCGCGCATGACACGGGCATCGCTCCGATGCCCGCGGTTATGCTTAGGACGTAAATGTACGTCCTGGTGCGTTAAGTACCACCTCACCAGGACGTACATTTACGTCCTGCGTCCTTAAGGGGTTAAAACTTATGTGAACCTTTTATTATTTTGCATTTTAAATTTTGTATGGTTTCTTATTTATTCAATAAAATTTTGTTGAAACCTTATTTCTGCATCTGGTCTGGTCAGAAGGTGTCCAGGGTACCCGCTTCTCGGCCTTGGGGGATCGTCCCATCTATTTGGTGGGACTAAACCCCCCTGCTGCTATTGGGGAAGCGGACTAGTCCCTGGACAACGGGAGGCGATCAACACCTACCTGCTGAAAGTGGGGGAGGTGCTTCAAGATGATGGAGATTGCTGGAGAAAGTGGCACATCTGCGGAAGGAGTTCGTGCTTTTGCACGACTTTGATATGCAGTCCGGATTTCCCTGTTGGATGCTCGGAAGAAGGAGAGAGGCTTGGTGTTCGTTGTCGAGGAACTTTTGTTCAAACTTTTGGACATTAGGAAGGAACAAATTCTGTCCATGATAGAGTTCCCCCGGAGTGGATATTATGATGTAGTGCTGGTCTCAGAAGAAGACTATGGGATAATTTGGAACAGATATCAGGAAAGGAAGTCATGTCCAGTCTTGGAAGGGGTGCGGCTTATCCCACACTTCCCAAGCCAAGAAAGACTGGTGACAATAAAAATGTACAGTCCGTACACTTCAGAAGAGGATATTATTACCTTTCTGTCGAGATTTTGTGACAATGTCCTGCCTAAAGGTAAGATACTAAACCAGTATGGGTTATGGACGACTAAATGGAAGTTCCAAGTGAAATTCAAAAAAGCTGCAGATGGTAAGGTCGTTTTCCCACCAGGAAGGTTTAAAATCGGATCAGTAAACGGTGACTTGTTTTTTTCTGGCATGGAAGAGTTTTGCCTTAAGTGCAAACAATATGGTCACAGAAAAGATGTATGTACCTTTTTGTGGTGCTATAAGTGCCAGGAGGAAGGTCATGAGGTGGACAAATGTGATAAGAAAAGAAAGTGTCACCTGTGCGGTGATGAGGACCACCTTGTTAGTTCTTGTCCCAAAAAAAAGATCGGAAAAATGGAAGCTGTTAAAAGAAGCAGAGAAGAAGAACCGGTTGAAGTAAAAGAACCGGTTTTTGAGCAGGGTCCAGCCAGGAAGGCTGTAGAGCAGAAGAAAAAGAAAGAGGAGGAGGAGTTTGTGCCAATAAATTATGGTGGTGTTCTTGAAGGTCTTTTGGAGAATCTGTCAAAACAAGAAAGAAGGTCCTTTGATAAGGATCTGGTAGACCTGAAATCCAGACTAAAAACCCGGGAAGACGAGGCACGGGATAAAGTTTATTTCTCTTTTCAGGCAGACAGAGATCGGTTTGTGGAAACCTATAAAATTCCAGTTTGGTTGGCATCTCAAGCTAAAAGAGATATGACAAAAGGTAGTTTAACTCGTGGAATGTTAGATTTTCTAATGGTTTTTGTTTGGAGGAAAGGAATGACTTTCTAATGAAAATTAGTTATTTGGTAAAGTGATGTATGATTTTGTTATTTATATGAGTTTTTTTTTCTTTTTTTTTCTTTGATTTTGTTAATTGTATTGTTTAAAAAAAAAAGTTTTTATTTTTTTGTTGTTGTTTTATTAGTGTTAAAAAATAAAAAGTGTATTACCTGATGATGAACAATAAATCGAGTCCATATAAGATCTTGGAACTCTGATTGAGTTCTGAGGGCTAACTTAAAAAAATATCTGTTCTTATCAGTTTAATATCTGATACGTCCCCTATCTGGGGACCATATATTAAATGGATTTTTGAGAACGGGGGCCGATTTCGAAGCTTGCTTCCGTAGCCCTATGCATTGACCCGATATGGCAGTATCTTCGGGTACAGTGCACCACCCCCTTACAGGGTTAAAAAGAAAGATTCCTAGTTTCATTGCTACCTGCTTGCTGGCTAGCTAGCTAGCCAGCCAGCCCTGTGGGCCTTGCTGCTGCTGCAGTCGAAAAACAAAAGGTGGTGCTGCTGCTTGTGTCTGGCCGCTGTTGGAGCGTCCAGGCACAGGACTTCTGCTGAATAAATGGCCTCCTTAATTGGATCATCTGAGCAGCCAGCACACCTGTGCAGGTAGGACATGACATGATAGGTAGCTGTCTTTTAGCGGGTGGGTGCTGAATTTTCCTAATTGACATACATGGGGGGTCTCCTGGCTGTTCACACAGGTGTGTCATTGCTGTAGATTGACCATGCATTGCTTCTGTGGTATTGCAAAGACAAAGACAAAGACAAATGTTTCCGGCCATCCATTGCACTAATGGATTGGTCATCAGCTGGCTGTCTATGTCCCGCATCAATATAGACCAAAGTACAGAGGTTTAGGCTATGCTATTGTGCACCTACCTAATGCATCAGAAGGTGCGAGGCCCTTGCTAAATTCTGTGCACAGACTTTGAGATCTATGCTGTAGACTGTATCTAAACCTGCTCCAACATGGACTGACATTCTGGCCTACTTTCAGCCGATGCGACTTGTCTGTCGCTGAAAAGTCGCTTTTTATGTATTCAGCACCTATGTATAATGTTGTAAAAATGCTCTAGAAGCTAAAGTCGCAGAAATGTCACACATATTTGTCCTGCAACTTTCTGTGCGACAAATTTAGACAAGAAAAATCAGTATAAATCCTTAGAAAATTATCCCCCAGTGTCTCCATCTGCTGGCGGTATTGAATAAGCATTGCTGCATTGATAGGGTCTGCATTAGACAAAAAAAAAAAAGAAGAAAAAGAAGAAGAATACGCAGAGAAAAGAGGAGGAAAGAAGAAAAACGTGAAAAAAAAGTAAGAGGAAAAGAAGGGAGAAAAAGGTGGAAATGGGTTTAAAAGTGATTTCGGCAGAGAAATATATATATATACACACACACACATATATATAAATGTATTCTCCGTTGAGATATTGCTGCCGCTGCTGTGTCCAGGCCCAGGAGCCTTAGCACTGTGCTGTGATGTCACTCAATACCACTGACATCACTAGGTGTAAACAACATCTCACCTTTGCTGTGTATGTGACTATGGAGCTGGTTGGTGATGTCGTCTATGACCTTCATAGAAGCAACAGGAGATTGTTGCATCCATCTAGAACCCTTAGAACTACTGTGCTATGATGTCACTCACTTCCACAGGCCTTGCAAAGTGTAAACAACAACTCCGCTTTGTTGTGTATGTAACCATGGAGATTGTGATGTCGCCTAGAACCTTCACAGAAGCGACAGCTTCATGAGGAGCATCAGCACTGCTCTGCCTGAGCAGAACTATCACCGCCATAGGTTGTGAAATAACCCGGATTTAACCCAAACAAGTAAGTCCAATAGGGTGCAGGCATGTCCTCTATGCTTATAGCTTCCTGTGGGTGTTGGTTTGATACCGTTTGGGGACAGCCAAGGAGGCATCTGCAGGCAAAAAAGGTAGGTGTGTGCTTGTGTGTGTGTTTCCTATGCAGATCCTAAGCCCAGTGTCACATGCAAGTAGGAGGAGTAAGAAGGGTTCCTGGCAAATCCGGGATATGGATTGCATTTAAAAAGGCCCCATTGGTGTCACGATGCCGGCTGGCAGGAGGTGGATCCTCTGTGCCAGAGAGGGATTGGCGTGGACCGTGCTAGTGGACCGGTTCTAAGTCACTACTGGTATTCACCAGAGCCCGCCGCAAAGCGGGATGGTCTTGCTGCGGCGGTAGTGACCAGGTCGTATCCACTAGCAACGGCTCAACCTCTCTGACTGCTGAAGATAGGCGCGGTACAAGGGAGTAGACAGAAGCAAGGTCGGACGTAGCAGAAGGTCGGGGCAGGCAGCAAGGATCGTAGTCAGGGGCAACGGCAGGAGGTCTGGAACACAGGCTAGGAACACACAAGGGAACGCTTTCACTGGCACAATGGCAACAAGATCCGGCGAGGGAGTGCAGGGGAAGTGAGGTATACATAGGGAGTGCACAGGTGAACACACTGATTAGAACCACTGCGCCAATCAGCGGCGCAGTGGCCCTTTAAATCGCAGAGACCTGGCGCGCGCGCGCCCTAGGGAGCGGGGCCGCGCGCGCCGGGACAGGACCGACGGAGAGCGAGTCAGGTACGGGAGCCGGGGTGCGCATCGCGAGCGGGCGCCACCCGCATCGCGAATCGCATCCCGGCTGGAGGCGGTATCGCAGCGCACCCGGTCAGTGGATCTGACCGGGGCGCTGCGGGAGCGAGAGTGTAGCGAGCGCTCCGGGGAGGAGCGGGGACCCGGAGCGCTCGGCGTAACAGTACCCCCCCCCCCCTTGGGTCTCCCCCTCTTCTTGGAGCCTGAGAACCTGAGGACCAGATTTTTATCTAGGATATTGTCCTCAGGTTCCCAGGATCTCTCTTCAGGACCACAGCCCTCCCAGTCAACCAAAAAGAAGGTTTTTCCTCTGACCTTTTTGGAGGCTAGTATCTCCTTTACAGGTAAGATGTCTGAAGAACCGGAGACAGGAGTGGGAGAGATAAGTTTAGGAGAGAAACGGTTGATGATGAGTGGTTTAAGAAGAGAAACGTGAAAGGCATTAGGAATACGAAGAGAAGGAGGGAGAAGAAGTTTATAAGAGACAGGATTAATCTGGCACAAAATTTTGAAAGGACCAAGATAGCGTGGTCCCAATTTGTAGCTGGGAACACGGAAGCGGACATATTTAGCGGAGAGCCATACCTTGTCTCCGGGAGAAAAAATGGGGGGAGCTCTTCTTTTCTTATCAGCAAACTTCTTCATGCGTGATGAAGCCTGTAAGAGAGAATTTTGGGTCTCTTTCCATATGGTGGAAAGATCACGAGTTATTTCATCCACAGCGGGTACACCAGAGGGCAAGGGAGTAGGGAGGGGGGGAAGAGGGTGACGGCCGTACACCACGAAAAATGGGGATTTGGAAGAAGATTCAGAAACTCTGAAGTTATACGAGAATTCGGCCCATGGTAGAAGATCTGCCCAGTCATCCTGGCGGGAGGAAACAAAATGCCGTAAATAATCACCCAGGACCTGGTTAATTCTTTCTACTTGCCCATTGGATTGAGGATGATAAGCAGAAGAAAAGTTTAATTTAATCTTGAGTTGTTTACAGAGAGCCCTCCAGAATTTAGACACGAATTGGACGCCTCTATCCGAGACGATCTGCGTGGGCAACCCGTGAAGACGAAAAATGTGTACAAAAAATTGTTTTGCCAACTGAGGCGCAGAAGGAAGACCAGGAAGAGGGATGAAATGTGCCATCTTGGAGAATCGATCAACGACCACCCAAACAACAGTGTTGCCACGGGATGAGGGTAAGTCTGTAATAAAGTCCATACCAATCAGAGACCAAGGCTGTTCGGGAACAGGCAGAGGATGAAGAAGACCAGCGGGCTTCTGGCGAGGAGTCTTATCCCGGGCACAGACAGTGCAGGCTCGCACAAAATCCACAACATCCGTCTCCAGAGTCGGCCACCAATAGAAACGAGAGATGAGTTGCACGGATTTCTTGATGCCCGCATGACCTGCGAGATGGGAGGAGTGACCCCATTTGAGGATTCCGAGGCGTTGGCGTGGAGAGACGAAGGTCTTCCCTGGAGGAGTTTGCCTGATGGAGGCTGGAGAAGTGGAGATCAAGCAGTCAGGAGGAATGATGTGTTGCGGAGAGAGCTCTACTTCCGAGGCATCCGAGGAACGAGAGAGAGCATCGGCCCTAATGTTCTTATCGGCAGGCCGAAAGTGAATTTCAAAATTAAATCGGGCAAAGAACAGAGACCACCTGGCCTGGCGAGGATTCAGCCGTTGGGCAGACTGGAGATAGGAGAGGTTCTTGTGATCGGTGTAAATAATAACTGGAAATCTTGATCCCTCCAGCAGATGCCTCCATTCCTCAAGTGCTAATTTAATGGCTAGTAGCTCTCGATCCCCGATGGAGTAGTTCCTCTCCGCCGGAGAGAAGGTCTTAGAAAAAAAACCACAAGTAACAGCATGCCCGGAAGAATTTTTTTTGTAGAAGGACCGCTCCAGCTCCTACTGAGGAGGCATCAACCTCCAATAGGAAGGGTTTAGATGGGTCAGGTCTGGAGAGCACGGGAGCTGAAGAAAAGGCAGACTTGAGCTGTTTAAAGGCGTCTTCCGCTTGAGGAGGCCATGACTTAGGATTGGCATTCTTTTTGGTTAAAGCCACGATAGGAGCCACAATGGTGGAAAAATGTGGAATAAATTGTCTGTAATAATTGGCGAACCCCAAAAAACGTTGGATAGCACGGAGTCCGGAGGGGCGTGGCCAATCTAAGACGGCAGAGAGTTTGTCTGGATCCATTTGTAGTCCCTGGCCAGAGACCAAGTATCCTAGGAAAGGAAGAGATTGACATTCAAACAGACATTTCTCCATTTTGGCATAAAGTTGATTGTCACGAAGTCTCTGAAGAACCATGCGGACATGCTGGCGGTGTTCTTCTAGGTTGGCAGAAAAAATCAGGATATCGTCCAGATACACAACAACACAGGAATATAAGAGATCACGAAAAATTTCATTAACAAAGTCTTGGAAGACGGCAGGGGCGTTGCACAGGCCAAAGGGCATGACCAGATACTCAAAGTGTCCATCTCTAGTGTTAAATGCCGTTTTCCATTCATCCCCCTCCCTGATGCGGATGAGATTATAAGCACCTCTTAAGTCCAGTTTGGTAAAGATGTGGGCACCTTGGAGGCGATCAAAGAGTTCAGAGATGAGAGGTAGAGGGTAGCGGTTCTTTACCGTGATTTTATTAAGACCGCGGTAGTCAATGCAAGGACGTAGGGAGCCATCAATTTTGGACACAAAGAAAAATCCGGCTCCGGCAGGAGAGGAGGATTTGCGGATAAAGCCCTTTTTTAAATTTTCCTGGATGTACTCAGACATAGCAAGAGTCTCTGGGGCAGAGAGAGGATAAATTCTGCCCCGGGGTGGAGTAGTGCCCGGGAGGAGGTCAATAGGACAGTCATAAGGCCTGTGAGGAGGTAGAGTCTCAGCTTGTTTTTTGCAAAAAACATCCGCAAAGTCCATATAGACCTTAGGGAGACCGGTTACAGGGGGAACCACAGGGTCACGGCAAGGAGTACTGGTAACCGGTTTAAGGCAGTCCTTGAAACAAGAGGGACCCCAACTCTTGATCTCCCCTGTGGACCAATCCAGGGTTGGGGAATGGTGTTGAAGCCAGGGTAGTCCAAGGAGAATTTCGGAAGTGCAATTGGAGAGGACCAAAAACTAAATTTTTTCGTGGTGAGGTCCGATGCACATTAGGAGGGGTTCCGTGCGGTAACGCACGGCACAGTCCAATCTTTCATTGTTAACGCAATTGATGTAGAGAGGTCTGGCGAGACTGGTCACTGGGATGTTGAACCTGTTGATGAGAGAGGCCAAAATAAAGTTTCCTGCAGATCCGGAGTCCAAGAAGGCCTTAGTGGAGAAGGAGAAGGTAGAGGCAGATATCCGCACAGGCACAGTAAGACGTGGAGAAGCAGAGTTGACATCAAGGACTGTTTCACCTTTGTGCGGAGTCAGCGTACGTCTTTCCAGGCGGGGAGGACGGATAGGACAATCCTTCAGGAAGTGTTCGGTACCGGCACAGTACAGGCAGAGATTCTCCATGCGGCGTTGTGTCCTCTCTTGAGGTGTCAGGCGAGACAGGTCAACTTGCATAGCCTCCACGGCGGGAGGCACAGGAACGGATTGCAGAGGACCAGAGGAGAGAGGAGCCGGGTAGAAAAAACGCCTCGTGCGAACAAAGTCCATATCCTGGCGGAGCTCCTGACGCCTTTCGGAAAAACGCATGTCAATGCGAGTGGCTAGATGAATGAGTTCATGTAGGTTAGCAGGAATTTCTCGTGCGGCCAGAACATCTTTAATGTTGCTGGATAGGCCTTTTTTAAAGGTCGCGCAGAGGGCCTCATTATTCCAGGAAAGTTCTGAAGCAAGAGTACGGAATTGCACGGCGTACTCGCCAACGGAAGAATTACCCTGGACCAGGTTCAGCAGGGCAGTCTCAGCAGAAGAGGCTCGGGCAGGTTCCTCAAAGACACTTCGAATTTCCGAGAAGAAGGAGTGTACAGAGGCAGTGACGGGGTCATTGCGGTCCCAGAGCGGTGTGGCCCATGACAGAGCTTTTCCAGACAGAAGGCTGACTACGAAAGCCACCTTAGACCTTTCAGTAGGAAACTGGTCCGACATCATCTCCAAGTGCAGGGAACATTGTGAAAGAAAGCCACGGCAAAACTTAGAGTCCCCATCAAATTTATCCGGCAAGGATAGTCGTAGGCCTGAGGCGGCCACTCGCTGCGGAGGAGGTGCAGGAGCTGGCGGAGGAGATGATTGCTGAAGCTGTGGTAGTAGCTGCTGTAGCATCACGGTCAGTTGAGACAGCTGGTGGCCTTGTTGCGCTATCTGTTGTGACTGCTGGGCGACCACCGTGGTGAGGTCGGCGACAACTGGCAGAGGAACTTCAGCGGGATCCATGGCCGGATCTACTGTCACGATGCCGGCTGGCAGGAGGTGGATCCTCTGTGCCAGAGAGGGATTGGCGTGGACCGTGCTAGTGGACCGGTTCTAAGTCACTACTGGTATTCACCAGAGCCCTCCGCAAAGCGGGATGGTCTTGCTGCGGCGGTAGTGACCAGGTCGTATCCACTAGCAACGGCTCAACCTCTCTGACTGCTGAAGATAGGCGCGGTACAAGGGAGTAGACAGAAGCAAGGTCGGACGTAGCAGAAGGTCGGGGCAGGCAGCAAGGATCGTAGTCAGGGGCAACGGCAGGAGGTCTGGAACACAGGCTAGGAACACACAAGGGAACGCTTTCACTGGCACAATGGCAACAAGATCCGGCGAGGGAGTGCAGGGGAAGTGAGGTATACATAGGGAGTGCACAGGTGAACACACTGATTAGAACCACTGCGCCAATCAGCGGCGCAGTGGCCCTTTAAATCGCAGAGACCCGGCGCGCGCGCGCCCTAGGGAGCGGGGCCGCGCGCGCCGGGACAGGACCGACGGAGAGCGAGTCAGGTACGGGAGCCGGGGTGAGCATCGCGAGCGGGCGCCACCCGCATCGCGAATCGCATCCCGGCTGGAGGCGGTATCGCAGCGCACCCGATCAGTGGATCTGACCGGGGCGCTGCGGGAGCGAGAGTGTAGCGAGCGCTCCGGGGAGGTGCGGGGACCCGGAGCGCTCGGCGTAACAATTGGAGTGCAATGGGCTCCTGTCTTGCTTCTTAGCAATAATGGTATGGGTTTAGGGTCTACTGTGTGTACTGGTGGTTGACTGCCACCCAGCCAGAGTGTGCATGGGAAATTGGCTGGCAGCCTCCCTTCCTGCAAGCAGTGATAGTGCACATGAAGGGGACCTTGTTGGGCCCGCCCCTTTCACGGTTATCGCTTCTCGGCCTTTTGGCTAAGATCAAGTGTAGTTTCGGCTCGCTTGATCTGGCCAGAGGGTGTCTGGGGTACCCGGCTCCTTGGCCTTGGGGGATCGTCCTTCCCAACGGAGGGACTTCACCCCCTTGCTGCAATTGGGGAGCCGGCCTAGTCCCCGGACAATGGGGAGTGATCCCCTTTCACTGCCCACATTCTGTGGGGGACTGTCATTTGTTCCTGTTGGACGTGATTTTCTACAAGATGGCAGAAGAACCGGAGATGCCTGGAACCAGAGGAGAGGAGATGCCCTTTTTTGGGAGGATTAAAAATGGCGTTCGCATCCTGCTGAAGGACTCTGCTAAGAGAGGAAGAGGACTTTCTTTTGTAGTGGAGGACATGCTGTTTGGACTTCTGCATGTATCCAAGGTACAGATTCTGTCTATGCTGGAATTCCCCAAGAGGGGATGTTATGACATAATCTTTGTCTCTGATGAAGGTTGTGATTCATTTTGTAAGAAAGCGGAAGCCTGCAAGTCTCATGTGATCTGGGAAGGGGTGGAAGTTATTCCCCATTTTCCAGGGAAAGAAAAAATATTGACTGTAAGAATGTATAGTCCATATATCCCTGAGGAGGACATAGTTGTTTTCTTGGACCAGTTTGGCGAAAAGATTGTGCCTTTGGGTAAAGTCTTCAACCAGTATGGGGTTTGGACAACAAAATGAAAGTTTAAAGTAATATTTAGGGAGGAGGCGGGAGGGGGAACAGCGTTTCCTCCTTCCTGTTTCAAGATAGGATCCATAAATGGGGACCTGTTTTTTGCCGGAATGCAGACAATATGGTCACCTGAAAGATGAATGTACGTATCTATGGTGTCATAAATGCCAGAAGGAAGGACATGCAGCAGAGATGTGTGCCCAGAGGGGTAAATGTAATTTGTGTAACGAAAGTGGACATTTGTACGCAAATTGTCCAAAGAAGAAAACGAAGAGAGAAGATGTGGGTTTGTTGCAAGATGAACCAGAAATTAATAAGAAGACTGGGCATTTCTCTAAAGACTGCCCAGAAAAATCTGTGGCTATGGAGTTGGAAAGTGAAGTAAAGTTGAAGAGGAAGAAAAAAGAAGAAGAAAGTGGGAGTGAGGCTTCTGAAGGGGAGCCAACAGAGGAATTGAAGAAAAGATTTCTTGGTGAATATTTTGTTGGTTTTTTGGGCGAGGTGCTGGACCAAGCCCCAAAGGAAGAAAGAGAAGTATTTGTGCAAGATTTACTAAAATTTAAAATAAATGTGAATACCCGACTTGAAACTGTGAGGGAAAAAGTATTACAGTCCTTGAAGCCTGATGTGGGGCGCTTCATGGCGACCTACCAAGTGTCGCCATGGTTGGCAGTTCCTGTTAAAAAAGCTTTGAAGAGTGGAGCTCTTCAATTCGGATTAATTGATTATTTGGGAGTTTTCGCGTGGAGAAGGGGTTTGATTTTGGAATAAGGTTTATTTGAGTTTTTGTTGTTAGTTGTTTTGTTCATTTTAATTTGTTTTATTCTGGGAATAAATAAAAAAAGTTACCTGATGATGAGCACAAAAATCTAGTTCACATAAGATCTTAGAACTATGATTTAGTTCTGAGGGAAACTTAACAAAAATCTGTTCTTATCAGTTTTTCATGCCGGTGGGCAGTAACGCCGGTATGGGGCTGGTGAGGATGGGTGCTGCATGGAGGGTGCAGGTGTACCGGGGCTGGTTCTGAGGAATCAGTTCGACGGCTGCCCCGTTGTGACCTGTTCCCTCCGGGTCTCGCCATGAGGCTGAGAGGGTCTAGAGCCGAGGTACTTTTGTGCCTCGGGGAGTGGTGCCAAAACTCACTGGGAATACAGGCGCACTGAGTTGAAGCACGGGCACCATAATCTCTTCACCTTGTGGCACTCACCTCTTGATTCCCGGCCTTCTGGCTAGGATCAGAGAAATTTTTTTATAAATCCAGCCGGATGTCCGGGCAGTATATCTGCACACATTCACTTATTTATTTCTTTTTGTCTCACTGTGTCACTTTTTGCGTGTTGTGTGTCCACATGATTTGTCAGGATGCGGTAGCCCTTCTGGGTGTCCCTCCTGGCGGTCTAGGGGAGGTGTGTGTGGCCATTAGGTTCCGCACCTCCCTGCAAACACCCCGGGTACTCCTGCTGTGGTCCCCTAGTAGCTTCGGCGAAAAGGGACATCGAACCTGGAACCTCGCAGGTACCTTTTGGTCCGGAGGCGAAGGGTAAGGTTTGTTGGGGGGCCTCTCTCCTACCGGAGAAGGGCTTGCGATAGACCGCATCCTTTGTGCACGTTTTTTTAGTGTAACACGTTTGCACTTTTTCTTGCACTTAGGGTGATTCGAGAGCACGTTCCTCGGCTTTAAAAAATAAATAAAAAAATAGCCCATTTATTACTGATATGGAGATTGAAGGAGAAGGAGGCTGAAAAGAGGAGGAAGGAGGAGGAGGAGAAGAAAGTGGAGGCTGAGAAAAGAAAGTGGAGACGGAGAAAAGAAGGAAGGCTGAAGAGAAAAAGAAAATAGAGACTGAGAAAAAGAAAGAGGAGGAGCTTAAAAAGTTGGAGGTGGATAAGAGGAGGGAGGATCTAAGAAAGAGGATGGAGGCTGAGAAGGCAAAAAAAGAGAAGAAAGCTAAAGCATCTAGGGAGGGGGCAGTTGGTCAACCAGGGCCATCGCCACAGGAGGAAGGGAAGGTGTGTTCAGTGGTGGTGGAGACCCCTCAGAGTGGCCAGAGTCAGCTCCCTTGTGCCCAAGAAATGATGGGGACTGATTCAAGGAGGTTAAAGAGGAGCTCCAGCGAGAAAGAAGAGGTTGTGGAGGAGGTGTTCGTTGGAGAAAAAAAAGAGAGTAGTTGAAGTGGAAGTTTTTGGAGAGATCCTGTCTCCTTTGAGTTCTGCTGAAGGAGACTTGCAGATTGATGAGGATCCTAATATTTCTGATGAGGGCGGGGAAGCTAGCCCTGGTATCATTGTCAGAAGATGAACATTAAAACAGCTTACCTGAATGTACAGGGTATTAAAAACTCACAAAAAAGAGCTGCATTATATGATTTTCTTAATAATGAAGGTTTGGATTTAGTTTTTTTTGCAAGAATGTCATTTAGAGAAAAAACTCAACTATGATTTCAAGGAACACTGGAATGGTCAAGCTCTCTTTTCTGGAGGAAATGAGCAAAACAGTGATGGGATTGTTTTTTTATGCAGCAACGAATGGACTATTGAGGACTCCTTAGAAATACATCCAGGTAGGATCCTGATGGTTAATGTTAAAAAAAACTAATGTAAGAATTAAATGTTTCTGCATGTATGCCTATACAGAAAAGAGGAAAAGAATGGAATTATTTGAAACTCTGCAGTTATTTTTGTCCGGTGGAGATTTTAATTGCCATGTGGAATACAAGAAGGACGGTTCGTTATCTGTTTTAAACGGTATATTATCAACAATAAATCTAAAAGATGTGTGGATCAGCTGTGGAGGTAAGAAGGAGGATGAAATTACTTGGAGTAGTAGGACATCTAAATCAAGAATTGACAATTTTTTTGTATCAGATCACTTTTTGTGCCATTCTTTTAAAGCAGATACCAGCTGTTTTTCGGATCATTAAGTGCACTTTATCTTGCAAAAATATGGAGACTAAGAAACCCACACACTGGAAGCTGAACAACTCTCTGTTAGAAGATACGGATATTAAGAATAGTTTGTCTTTTTTACAAAAAAATGCTCCTCAAGAGAAATCGGCTTGCAGATATTTTTGATTGGTGGGACTTTTTTAAGGAGCAGGCTAAATTATTTTTTATTCGTATCAGTAAGAAAAAGGTGCAAGAGAGGAAGAAGTTGTATGTTTCATTGAATGCAAGATTACAGTGTTTTTATACTTTTAGGAATAGTGGAGTAGACATGGAGGAGGATATAGAATACACTAGAGGTGAGATTAGTAGGCTCTTAAGACAAAAAGGAAAGGAAATTATTTTCCAGAGTTCAGGTTCTTGAGGAAGACGAAAAATGTTCAAAATTCTTTCAAAAAAATTAGTGATAAGAAAGATTTTATTGAGTGTTTAGAAGGAGAGTCGATATTAGAAGGGAAACTTAAGAAAGCAAAAGGTTTTTATGATGATTTGTTCTCAGTAAAAAATATTGATAGTTCTCTCAAAGATCATTTTATGGGGGTTTGGATAAAGAGCTTAATAGTGGAGAAAAGAATATATTATGTGACAACCTTACTAAAGATGAAATTTTTAAAACCATTAATTCATTTCAGAATGTAAAAACTCCTGGTTTAGATGGGTGTCCTATAGAATTTTATAAATTTTATTGGGATATTTTTGGAGACGTTTTTAGTGAAATTGTTTTTAAGGTGTGGTCTTCTTTTAACATTCCAAAATCTTGGTCTGAGGGTCTGATTGTTTTAATCTACAAAAAAAAAGGTGAAAGCGAACTAATTAAAATCTGGAGGCCTATTACTGTCACGATGCCGGCTGGCAGGTAGTGGATCCTCTGTGCCAGAGAGGGATAGGCGAGGACCGCGCTAGTGGACCGGTTCTAAGTCACTACTGGTTTTCACCAGAGCCCGCCGCAAAGCGGGATGGTCTTGCTGCGGCGGTAGTGACCAGGTCGTATCCACTAGCAACGGGTCACCTCTCTGACTGCTGATGATAGGCGAGGTACAAGGGAGTAGACAGAAGCAAGGTCGGACGTAGCAGAAGGTCGGGGGCAGGCGGCAAGGTTCGTAGTCAGGGTGGATAGCAGAAGTTCTGGTACACAGGCTTTAGACACACAATACGCTTTCACTAGGCACAAGGGAAACAAGATCCGGCAAGGGAGTGCATGGGAGGAGGTCAGATATAGTCAGGGACCAGGTGGAAGCCAATTAAACTAATTGGGCCAGGCACCAATCATTGGTGCACTGGCCCTTTAAGTCTCAGGGAGCTGGCGCGCGCGCGCCCTAGAGAGCGGAGCCGCGCGCGCCAGCACATGACAGCAGGGGACGGGAACGGGTAAGTGACCTGGGATGCGACTCGCGAGCGGGCGCGTCCCGCTGTGCGAATCGCATCCCCAACGGCCATGACAGTGCAGCGCTCCCGGTCAGCGGGACTGACCGGGGAGCTGCAGGGAGAAAGACGCCGTGAGCGCTCCGGGGAGGAGCGGGGACCCGGAGCGCTAGGCGTAACAATTACGCTTTTAAATTCCGATTATAAGATCTATGCGAAATTATTAGCTAACCGTTTTAAAGAAGTTGTAGCCTCAGTAGTAGACATAGACCAGTCATGTGCAGTACCAAAAAGGAAAATTTTAGATTAATTGGTTTTAGTACGTGATATCATTTGGGATGTGAAAGAGAGAAAGCAAGACTTGGCCTTAGTTTCTTTTGATTTTGAGAAAGCCTACGATCGCGTATCGCATGATTTTTTATTTTCTGTATTGAGTAAAATAGGTTGTCCCCAAAATTTTATTAATCAGGTAAAATCTCTTTATAGTTCGAGTTTTAGTAAAATTTCAATTAATGTTTTTTTTTATCTGAGAAGGTTTCTATTAAGTTTGGTGTAAAACAAGGCTGTCCTTTGTGCCCAATTTTATTTATTTGTGCTATTGAACCCCTTTTATGTGATGTTCGAAAAGATAAGGTGATTAATGTTTTTTTTTTATACCTGGTAGTAATAATGAACAGGTGAAGGTCGTTGCTTATATGGATGACATAACTTTTTTGTACAGGATTCCAAAGGTTTGAACAGAGTTTTACGAACGGTGGAATGGTTTTGTGGTGCGTCAGGTTTTTTTTTTTTTTATCAAATATGTTTTTATTAGTTTTCACAGAACAAAACAAGCAACACAAGGTAAATCACAATGGTGTTACAACAAGCCATCGTAGGAACCAACAAAGACAGGCGATGTATACGTAAATATATATCACAACCACAGGGTGAGGGGTGGAGAGGGAAGAGGGGTGGAGAGGGAAGAGGGCTGGGAGGGGGTATGGGGAGGGGAGAGGGGGGGGTGGTTAGGTGTACACAGGGAGAGAAAAAAAATTATTAGAAAGATGATTCGACCTCCCAAATGACCACCACCATGAGCACAATTATCATATCATTTTGAACAGTGATTAGAGGACAACCATGGCTGCCACGTTTTCAAAAATTTGTCATAAGATCTATTTGTCCTATGGCACATCTCTTCGAACCTACACAGCTGATGAACCTTGGTCACCCATTCCTCAACAGATGGTATAGTAGGGGTAAGCCAGTACAGGGGGATAAGGGATTTGGCTGCCGCCAGGAGATGAGGTATGAGGGAGTGTTTCCCCGGGGTATATCCTAAGGAGGGTAAACCTAAAAGGACTGATGACGGAGACAGCGGAACCGTGGTTTGCATTATATTATCAATCTCTCCATTTATACGCTTCCAAAATTCCGCTATGGCCGTGCATGTCCACCATATGTGTGCATGAGTGCCTACCTGGGAGTCGCACCTCCAGCATTTATTAGTGTCAGACAATTTGTGCGTGTAGAGGAATTCTGGTGTTTTGTACCATCTAGACACAATCTTAAAGTGTGATTCTTGCAACCGAACACATCTAGAGAATCCGTGTGAGTGTTTCAGTATGAATGCGACATCATCTTCCGAGAGGCGGATCTCCAGTTCACGAGCCCAAGAAGTGATGTAATGAGGGGGAGATGATGGGAGAGCACTAGTGACCATCGAAAGACACTTAGCAATAGTTCTATGCTTGGGGTCAGGGCTAAGCACCATTTCTTCAAATTTATTTACCTCCCGCAAGGGGCCAAAACGGCTTAAAAATTCCCTACAACAGCTAACAAAGTGGTGTTCATGCATAAAGGAGAGTTGTTGTGTGGGGAAAAAGGAAGATAGTGTTTCTGAGGTGGGCGACCTACCATCCCGCATAAGATGTAGCACACGAAGGTCACCAAACTTGTCCCACATCGGCTGGTAAGTAACCGAATATCTACCCACAGCTGCAGGTATCAGCCTAACAGGAAGAAGAGGGGAAATAGAGGGAGCAAGAGAGGAGGAGAGCACCGACCATGTAGAGATAGCACCTAGGTAAAGAAGGTGAGGGGAGTCGGGGTGGTACCTCACTCTCGGGGGGAAACAAAGATCCTGCAAAAGGTTAGAGGATTTAAGCCCTACTATGTTGTGCGGGGAGTCCCATGGGGGGGTGTCAGGTAAGGGTGCGATCATTTCTATCCACCTCTGTAGTTGAACCGCTCTATAGATCAGTTGAACGTCGGGCAAACCAATGCCCCCTTCGCTAAGGGCCCTGATTAAAAGGGAGTGCGTCAGGCGCGGTCTAGTTGTCTTCCATACATATCTAGAGAAAAGAGTCCTGATTCTTCTGAAAAAGAGATTAGGGAGGGCTATGGGAAGCATCCTCAGGACATATAAGACCTTAGGAAGAACATAACTCTTCAGTACATTTTTCCTCCCAAACCAGGAGATCATGGGCAGGTCATAGTGTCCCAGGATGTCCTCTATTTCGTTTAGGAGGGGCTTATAGTTGAGATCATAAATGTCGGTAATGTTTCTAGAGATATGTACCCCTAAATACTTCAAAGATGAGGAGGCCCACGGGAAGGGGAGTAAGGTAGACAGTCTTTTAATCAGAGAGTCAGGTAGTGAGATGTTTAGTAGTTCCGATTTCTTAGCATTAATCTTGAAGTTAGATATAGTGCCAAACTGATCAAATAAGTGTACCAGGCAGGGCAGCCCCCTTGATGGTTCGCCAACAGTAAAGAGGAGGTCGTCCGCAAAGGCAAGGACCTTCAACTCCCCCCCTCCGGGGTGGGGAACCCCTTAATGTCCGAAGATTGACGGACTTTCTGCAGTAGCGTCTCCATCACAAGTATAAAAAGGGTAGGCGATAGGGGGCAATCCTGCCTGGTCCCATTGCTTATCTTAAAGGGAGAGGAGATAACCTCATTAACTAGTAGTGAGGCCGTGGGGCAGGAGTACAAGGACAGGATGGCCGCGACAAACTGTGGAGGAATTCGGAATTTTTCCAACACCTCCGTCATGTAATGCCAGCTTACCCTATCAAATGCCTTCTCGGCGTCCACCCCGAGAAGGACTAAGGGGATTGAGTCGACCCTTGCTCTCTGGATACTGGACAGAAGCTTCCAAGTGTTGGCACGGCCCTCCCGTCCCGGCACAAAGCCAGCCTGCTCTGTCCCTATTAAATGTGGTAAGAATTTTTTCAGGCGTTGTGAGAGCAGCTTCGCCCATACCTTCAGATAAAGGTTCAGAAGGGATATCGGGCGATAACTGCCACACTCCCCTGGGTCTTTCCCTTCTTTTACTAGCAGGGTAATATGGGCCTCTAGAGATTGAGCAGGTAACCTCTCCCCATCAAACAGAGCGCTGCATGTGCCTGCAAGATGTGGAAGTACCAGTTCACTAAACTTTCTATAGTAAGACAAAGGCAAACCATCGGGTCCCGGGCTCTTCCCCGGAGGGAAGGAGTACAAGACCCTACGAACCTCCTCCTCAGTGATGGGTGATGTCAATTCCTGTGCCATGACAGGCGTGAGTGTGGGGAGGTGAATGTCAGCTAAAAATGCAGAAGAGAGACGTAGCCTCTCCAAACGGTCCCCCTCAGATTCCCCCTCCCTCAAGTTATAAAGTGAATGATAATAGTCCCTAAAGGCGGAGGCCATACCAAGTGAGGTTTCGTGGACCGCGCCACTACTATCCCTAATTGTGTGTATTTGACTCTTGGCCCTAGCTTTTTTGAGTAAAGAAGACATCAGCTTACCTCCTTTATTACCGTGGGCGTAGAGTCTATGCCTGCTATGAAGGTACGCTTTGGAAGATTTCAATTGCAAAAGTGAGAGCAGTTTCTCCCTGAGTAGGCGAAGATCCCCCTGTACTTCTACAGCTCTAGTTCTCTTATGTACTCTCTCTAAGGTGGAGATATCAGTCAATAATTTGTGGATATCACGCTGTCTTTCCCTTTTCAGTCTAGATCCCCACATAATAAAAATTCCCCTAATGAAGGACCTATGGGCCTCCCATATCACTGGGCATGAAGGTCCTGAGCTTACATTTAGCTCAAAATACATCTTGAGGTTGGATGAGATGTCCTGAACTGCTTCCTGATTGTCTAGGATACTTTCATTTAATCTCCATCTCACAGGGGAAGGGGCGGGAGGTGTTAGAGAAAAAGAGATAGAGATAGGAGCATGGTCGGATACAGTAAGAGAACCAATACCTGCAGCCGTGAGGTGAGGGAGCAGGGAAGATTGGAGAAAGAGGTAATCCAACCTTTGGTAGGAGTCGTGGACCGAAGAATGGTGCGTGAAGTCCTTCTCTGCGGGATGTAGGTAACGCCAGGTATCTATAAGAGATAAGGAGTCCAGCTTAGAACTAATCTTAGCAAGTGCCGTAAAGGATATGTGTGACTTAGAGGTTGTGGAGTCTAGAAGGGGATTAAGTGTCAAATTGAAGTCCCCTCCCAGGATAATAGGTCCCTCAGCAAAAAGAGCCAGGGTGTCCAGGGCCTGTAACAGCCACGCAATCTGTCCCTGGTTAGGTGTATATACATTTGCAATAGTGAATGTAACGGCTAATGATTTGACCCTGAGAAAAAGTAGTCTACCCTCTGCGTCTCTATATGTGTCCAGTACCTGCAAGGGGAGTGACTTGTGTACAGCTATGGTCACCCCTTTAGATTTAGAGGAAGGGTGACAAGAATGGAACCATTTATCAAAGTGTCTGGTAGGTAGTCTAGGTAGTCTGTGCTCACGAAAATGTGTCTCTTGGAGTAATAATATGGACGCTTTCTGGTGTCTTATGATATCAAATATGTGATGTCTTTTGGCTGGGGAGTTAAAACCTCTTACATTAAATGATACACAAGTTAAGTTAGCCATACAGATGGCCGAGGAATACAATAAGGCACACCTATTGGAAGGGGTGACGGTATAGGGATGTAGGGTAAGGAGGAGGGTAAGGAGAACACAAATAAAATAGAAAACCTAACGACTAGTTAGAATATGAACAAAATCCTCAGATAACTGCAATTAGAATCACAATACAATGAGGGTGGTAGCGGGTCGGAGCGTGCGGTACTAAAAATACCACCATCCCGGCCTGTGAGGCACAGGCCCAGCACCTAACAAATAGGGGAACAGAACAGGGAGCTTGATAGAAAGAAGAACTAGCGAGAGAAAAAAAAAAGAAAAAAGGGAAGGGGGAGTACATGCTTGAAAGGGACCAAAGAGGTGGAAAAAGTGTGAGACAATCTAGAAGAGGGGGAGGGAGGGAGGTGGGGGTAGGGAAGGGGGAGAAGAGGGGGGGGCAGGGGAGGTGTAGGGGAAAGGAGAGGGGTAATAGAACGGAGAGGTGAGGAAGGGATAGGGGTAACATTAGGGTAGGCAGGGGATAGGGGTGGCAAGAGAGAGGGTGACTGATGAGTGATAGTAACAGGGTCGGGGGGGGTAAGATATAAAGAGCTGAGGCTGGGTAAAAGAAGGGAACACCTGAAGGAGATGCTCATGAAGGGTGAGAAGGGAAATAGAAGAGATATAGAAGAGACATGGCTAAATGGAAAGAGGAGGAGAGAGAAACTACATGAAAATCATCAACACATGTTTAAACGGAGCAGGGGTCAAATGCGCTGTAGAAAATGCACATATTAACAATAAACATTAATAAAGGGACATGCCCTGAAACAAAAGCGATCTCAACTGCCTAACTCAGGATGAGTCCAGAGCCGAGTCTAATCAGCCATACGCATGCATACGAACAGTCTGCATGCCATATTGGGCATCACATCTGGACAGTCTGCAGTGGGACAGGGCAGTAGCAACACAAACAGTCCAACTGTTATAACGGGTATTGTGTGATACCCTGATAACTAGGCATAAGTCTGTCTGTCTCAAACCTGGATCCCGATACAGGACATCATGTCGTAAGTCTCAGCGGGGAGGTGGAGGGCCTTTAACAGGTGTCTTCTTTTGTTTGTTGCTGTTCTTCTGCCTGGTCACCTGCTTCCAGCTGTCGTGGCGAGGGAGAAGAGGTAGTGCAGGTAAGTCCGCAACAGGTAGCCAGGAGGGGATGTCGATCGGTGGTATATCCAATGCCGACCAGACTGATCCTAAATCTTCCGGAGACCTTACAGTCAGTCTCTTGCCTTGGACATTGATGGACAGTCCGAACGGGAACAGCCATGCGTAATTATAATTCTTCTCCCTGAGCCTCTCCAGCAAGGGTTTCAGTAATCTTCGTTTAGCAAGCGTTGTGGGCGAGAGGTCTTGGTAGACAGCAATCTCATCTTCGCCCAGCTTGAGGGGTCGTGTGTCTCTCGCTGCCTGGAGAATAGCGGCCGTGTCCACATACGATAGCAAACCGCATATGATGTCCCTGGGTGGCTCTAGGGGACGGGGTTTAGGGCGCAGAGCCCTGTGAATGCGCTCAATGACCACCGAGGCTGCTCTCTCTGGGCCCAGCAGCTTTGCAAATAAATCCATAGCCATTTTATGGAGAGAGTCGGGGGTCCAGGCCTCTGGGACCCCCTTGAAGCGCAGGTTTTTACGACGGCTACGGTTCTCTTGGTCTTCTATTAGGGAGAGCGCATTATTTACATGAGAGACCAGCTGGTTCTGCCTCGCTGCCACTACTTCGGCATGTGCCGCCATACCTGAGCAAGCAGTCTCAAGGGCCTCCGTCCGAAACCCTATTGCGTGGACCTCGGACTTGATCTCTGTTAGGTCCGCAAGGACCGGTTGCAGGGCGTCCGAGAGAATCTTCTTCATGAAGGATTTGAGAAATTTCTGGGTGATAACTGCAGGGGACGCCCCGTCTTCCTCACTATCCGAGTCAGCGGCGTCCTCAAACATGTGTTGTGAAGAAGCAGCGGGCACCATCTTTGGCTCTCTAGCCGGGGAGGCCGCTCCTTTCTTCTTCAAGAATTTGGCCATGTCAGCCTGGTTTCTCCCGGGTCCCGAGGATTCAGCAGGATCACACCACGTTCCCCTTCCAATTTTCCCCATCTTGAAGCTGGTAAAAGAGCAGTTATAGGTGCTAGGAGTATGCTTAGGCGGAGAGCTGCAGGCTCACACCACCATCTCAGTCCGCGGCCAGGCTCCGCCCCCATGGTGCGTCAGGTTTTAAAGTAAACATTGAGAAATCTGGTGTTTTAACTTTAGGTAACTTGGCGCTTGACTCCAGTTGTAAACTTCTAAAATTAACAGAGATTAACATTTTGGGTATATTTTTTTTTCGGGAATCTTGTGGCAATATAAAAAATTGGGAGTCACTGCTTGAGAGAGTAAGGAAAAAGATAGATTTTTGGAAGTTGAGATGTTTAACTCTGGAAGGCAAGATCTTAATCATTAAGCAAGTTTTACTCCCCATGATTTTATATGTCTCCGCTGTTTTTTTTCCACCACTTAATTTTATGAAAAGAATTATTAAACCCTGTTTTACCTTTTTTTTTTATCAAAGATGGAGAGAGTTAGGAGAGAGGAACTGTACAAGTGTAAGAAGAAGGGAGGGAAGAGCTTTCCAGATTAGAACATTTTTGCAACTTAAGTATCTGGCATACTGTTTAAGCACTTTATTAGGACCTTTTTCTAGAATTAAGAGTTTTATTATTTATAACCTTGGATTTTATATTAGGAAATACAAGTGGCTTCAGATTAATCTTAACAGACCATATACATTTTTACCACCTGAACATTACATTATTTTAGAGAGAATTTTAAGAGAATATAAGTTATCTGATGTAGATTTGAATGTACTAGTGTGCCATAGAAAAGTTTTAAAATTTTTAGATGAGCACGCTTTAGATTTGTAATTTTTGTTCTGAAATCACAGGGGAAATATGGGTAAATGTGAATCTTCTGTTTTTATTGAATGAGCACAAGGATCTGCTCTGGTGTATAGTTAAAGATTGTTTGCCAACAAGAGAATTTCAATATAGGAGAGGATTGGTGAGGTATTAACGATGTCCAAGATCACGATGTGGTTCAAGTGAAATCTCTTTGCATGTTTTTTGGAATTGCCGTTTTGCACAAGATTTGGAGGAAAATAAGTGTTTTAATTAAGATGTTGAGTAGGGTGCGTTTCCTTGATTTTAACAGTGTTTTATGGTCTGGGTATGTATACGGAAGATTTTAAAGTTGTTTGGTGTATTTTAACCTGTGTAAAGATGGCTTTGTGGAAGGTAAGGAATGTTTTGGTCTTCAAAAAAAGAAGATTTATCTGGTGAGAAATGTATTAGATTAAGCTTAGAATACTTATATTTATATTATTGGAGGGATAGAATTCATTTAGGTGAAGAAAAAGCAGAAGTAGTTTGGAAATTCAGTTTATGGAATACACTTACTTTATAATATTTTTGTTTTTTTCTAGAAGATTAAAAAAAAGAGGGGAAATAATAAACCGGTCAGTACAAAAATGATTGATGGTCAATAATAATAAAAAAAAATAATAAGTATAAATGAAATAGAAAGTGAGAGTAGTCCACGATGATGGTATTTTCTGTCTTAAATAACAACTTAAAATATGAGATGGTTGTTTTGAGACTTGAGATCTGAGTGGGAAAAAAAAATACAGGAGATCTGGTCAGAAGGCACTCGGGTGCCCCTCTCCTCGGCCTTGCGTGATCGTCCAGGTTTATTGCCTGGGCTTCACGCGATTGCTGCTATAGGGGAGAGGGCTTAGTCCCAGGGTAACGAGTTGCGATCACCTCTCAAGACCTTCGGGTTGAGAGAGGTTTGTTGCGAAGGAGAAGAATAGAGCCATGGATGATGACCTGGATCCAGGTTCTGTGCCAGCATACGCCCGGATCAAAAACACCTTGAGAATTATTCTCTCGGATGACATAAAGCAGGCGGATCATGTCAAATTTGTGGTAGACGACATGCTCATGGGCGTTTTTAGCACTCGAAAAGACGAAATCTTTGTGATCCAGGACTACCCTAGGCGTAAGATCTTCGATGTCACCTTTTTACAAAATGGGCCAATGAGAGATATTGTGAAGCGAGCTGTGGAGAGTAAAGATCGAAGGCTGAGGGAGTCCGGATCTTGGAGCATGTCCTTGATGATACAAAAATGGTGGTAGTTAAAATGTATTCCCTTTTGCCAACCTATATGATGTCGAAGCTTTCCTGGCAGCCTTTTTTAAAAAGATTATTTGCAAGGGCAAAATCTTAAATAGCTGTGGAATCTGGACCTCAAAGTGGCGATTTGAGGTCACATGCGTAAATGATCCCAGCTTTCCAGGGGGAATACGACTACCACCAGCACGTTTTAAGTTAAATAATATGTGTGGAGACCTCTTTTTTATGGGAATGCCAATCTTCTGCAGGAAGTGTTACCAATATGGACACACTGAAGAAAACTGCAAAAGTTCATGTAAAAAATGCGGAAGCACACAACATAAAACAGAAGAATGCACGAACGGAGGGAGGTGTAATTTTTGTCAAAAACTTGGTCACCTTTTTTCCTCTTGTCCCCACAGACCGCCACACACGGAGCAGCAAGGGCAACCCAGGAGGCAACAAGGACAGCTGCCAAGACACCAGCCAAAGCAAGCGGAGCCATCATTTGCCCCCCCCCCCCCCACAAGAGGAGGTTAGCAGCAGGAAGGAGACTGAGCAAGACCCCCCCCCCCAGGCAAAAGAGGATAAAGGCATAAGGGGCCCAAAAGAGCAGAGGTCTGTCAAAAGAAGAGCTGGTGAGAGGCAATTAGCCAACCTTGAGCAAAGTGCAGAGATTGAAGGGGAACAAGTGGCAATGGAAACCACTCTTCTTCAGCCTCTTGCTCAGTACACTACTGAGTGCAAGCAAATGGGCGAAAAGAGCATGAGTAAAAGACGGAGGGGCTCCAGAAAGCCATCAAATACAGAGGCGGTACAGGAGGGGCAAATGGAAGTACCTGTATTTACAGGGAAACCAAGTGAAGTCCCTCCAAAGGTCCCCTCGGGGGATACCCCCCCTCTTCCCTGCCAGGAGGAGGTGTCAGGGGTGACCGCCTCTGAGGTACCTGAAACCGAGAGAAGCGCACACCCGAGCCCTATGGAGGGACAAGAGGTGGTGGAAGGTACCTACAATGCTGGAGCCCTGGTTGTCAGGATGCCCGAAATCAGCTATGCCTCAGTAGTGTCTATGGGGGGTCAGCTCAGCGATGCTGCCTCCTCTCCTGTGTCATCTATGTATACTGTTGAGTCGGATGTGGGGGGGTATGAGGGATCGGACTCAGACCTCGATATGGAATAAGCACATCATCTTTCCATTCCAATGGCTGAGTTGTCTGGTCTGTCCTTGAAGGTAAGAAGTATTTATGCAAGAGCGAGAAGGGTTGCCCTTTTTAACTATCTATCATTATTTGCTGCTTCCGTGTTTTTCCTGCAGGAGTGCGACATCCCACATAGTATGAATTATAAGAAGTACGAAAAAGATTGGGTGTACGGTCCATCGATTTGGTCTGGATCCAACGAGTCCAGATCAGCAGGGGTCGCCATACTTTTTAAAGGGAACGTTTTTATTGATAGTTTTAGATGGCAGTTTTTAAATTTTTATGGTTCTCCTGATAAAAATGAAAGAGCAGACATGCTAGAGATTTTACCCCTTTTTATTAACAATTCCGATCCTCTTGTTTTAGCAGGTGATTTTAATTGTATTTTAAGGGGGAGCACCGTTTCTCAAATGCAGTGAGTAGGAATTATGATAAAATATCTTCTATGTTAAAGAATTTAATTTTAGATTTTAAACTCATTGATGTTTTTAAAAAAAACTAATGAAAATATTCCAGAAGAGGATTGCGTGACCTGGAGCAACGCAAATTGCAGCTCCAGGATCGATTTTATCTTCTGTTCTTATAAACTACTGCCTTTTATGTGTAAGCTTTTTACTAATGTGTTTTCCGATCATAAATTATTATATTTTAAGGTTAAAAGTGATTTTAAACGGAGAAGCGGTAGTAATGCCTGGCAGTTAAACGTGTCCCTTTTAGAAGATCCGCAGGTTTTATCTGATTTTATCACTTTTTACAAGAAATGCAGACATTATAAAAACCCCAACATCCCCATCAGTGTGTGGTGGGAAAAAATGAAAAGGAAAATAAAAGATTTTTTTATTGGTGTTGGGGTTAAAAAAGGCTAAAGAAAAACATGAATGTAATGCTTTTTTAAATACTCGTCTGCAGACCCTGTATAAATTCAGAGCACATGGCATAGAAGTAGAAAAATAAATTATTGATCTGAAAAAAGAAATTGCCCAATGCCTGGAGCAGCAAGGAAAATAAATAATTTTTAGATCCAGAATTAAACATCTGGAAGAAAATGAAACCTGCTCCAGGTATTTTTTTAAAGAAAATAACAGATAAAAAAAAGTGCTAATTGAAAATGTTGAAGGTGAGAATGATATAGAGGGCATTTTAAAAAAGGTGCAAGATATACAGGGCATTTTAAAAAAGGTGCAAGAATTTTATGCGGATCTTTTTAATGTTAAAAATATTGATGAAAGTTTTATGAATGACTCATTAAAGGAGATCACCAATTTTTTTTGATCCTGTCTCACAATCTTTTTTATTGCAGGAAATTTCGGAGCAGGAGGTTTTCGAGACTGTTAAAAGTTTTAAAACAGGTGGGACCGGATGGTATACCCGTTGAGTTTTATGTTAATTTTTATGGTATTTTAAAAGAAGATTTGTTCTCCCTTTTTACAGAGGTTTTTAGGTCTAAGATCCTCCCAGGCTCATGGAAGAAAGGTGATGTCTCCCTGTTATTCAAAAAGAGAGACAGGTCTGAACTCAAAAACTGGACATAATTTTCCTTTTCTTGTTTTGGTATCGCTAATTAAGTATTTTATTCATAGATTTTGAAAAAGCATTTGACAGGGTATCGCATTTTTATCTTTTTAAGGTTTTAGAAAAAATGGGTATACCTGAGGCCTTTTTATTGTCTCTTAAAGCTTTTTATGACAACTGCACAAGTAAGATTTTAGTAAATGGTTTTAAGACTCAGGACATGGTTTTAAACTCCGGAGGGAAGCAGGGGTGTCCCTTGTCCCCAGTACTCTTCATTTGCACACTGGAGCCTCTTTTATGTGCAATAAGGAAAGACAAACAGATCCACGGAGTCCCCCTGCCAGGAGGGGGGGGACTAGAGGCGAAGGTAGTGGGGTACATGGATGACGTGGCGGTGTTTGGCAGGGATGCCCCATCCCTTCAAAAAACATTTAAGCAAATACAGTATTATTGTTGCGCATCAGGTTTTAAAGTTAATTTTAATAAAAGTAATATTTTAAATATAGGCGGAATGCTTTTAAAAGATGTGCCCGTTCCTGAGTCTGAGTCGGTGCAGATTTTAGGTGTCTCCTTTGATGAGTCTAATACTGGTTTTAAAAGCTGGGACTTGGTGGCTCAAAAAATCAACCAAAAGATATGTATGTGGAATATGCGGAAATTATCCACGGAAGGGAAAGTTTTAATTACAAAAATGGTGCCTTTTTACCCATTTTATTGTATCCGAGTATGGTATTCCCACCCCCCAGAAAGACTTTTAATAAGATTAATAAAGCTTGTTTTACTTTCTTTTGGAGTTCTAGGAGTGAAAAAAAAGCTAAAGAGAGAAATTGTTATTAAACCTAGCTCCAGGGGTGATAAGGACTTTCCAGATTTTAAAGCTTTCCTTTTAATCAAATTTTTCTGCATTTTCTGCATCAAAGTTTTATTACTGTTTTTAAAGATAATTACTGGTCTTAATTTGTTCGTTTTAACACTGGTTATTTTATGAGGAGGAATGGGGGTTTTTCCACAGTTTTAAGTTGTCCCTATTCTTTGAATTTGCCACCACAGTACGTGATTTTAGAGAAAATTTTAAACCGTTACAACTTAAAGAGGAAAAGCATTCAAGAGTTGAGCAACAGCAAAAAAAAATTGCTTAAAGAATTAAAAGAATGTTGTTTTATCACTCCCATAAAAAAAATTTACGAGCAAAAATGAAAAAATATTTGGAAAATATTAAAAACATTAACTATCTTTTAAATTCGCAGAAGGACCTGGCTTGGAGCAGCGTACACGAATGTCTTCTATGCCGGGCATTCCAGCACCGAAGAAGGATGGCCCACACTGCAATCTGCCCGAGGGAGAGCTGCCAGGAAGAAGAGACCGTACACCATTTTTTATGGACTTGTTTTTATTCACAAGCTATATGGACTAAAATACTCCTTCTGGCAAGACAGATAATAGTAATAAAGGAAATGAACATTGCAGCAGTTTTCTATGGTTGTCTGGAATGCCCAACAAGGACTCAAGAAATTATGGCATGGAAGATCATAAACTGTGTAAAAGCTGCTCTATGGAAAGCCAGGAATATTTTATTAATCAAACATGAACTTTTATCTGTGAATGATGTTTTAGCTATCTGTTTTTATGAAATGTAGCAGTATTTTTTATTGGATAAAAAAGATTCCCAGTTTTATCAAGAAAATGGTTACAAAAAGAATGGAGCTCTATATTGTAAAGCCACCAAGTGCCCATTTTATTGTATTTATTTGTAATGTATTATTGTTTTTTTTTATTGATTTGATGTAAAATTGATATTTTTTCAATAAAGTCACCCCATTAAGGGGTAGCCAACTTAAAAAAATAAATCTGCTTGTTTGGTCTGGCTGGAAGGTTCCCGGGGTACCCGTGCCTTGGCGTTGGGGGATCGCTCTGTCTATAAGGTAAAGCTTCGCCCCCTTGCTGCTTTTGGGGTTACGGCTTACTCCCTGGGAAACGAGAGGCGATCACCACGTTGCTTGGTTGCAAGGGGAGGTTCGGAGGATTTTTCGGCAGTGGTACAGCATGGCGGGAATTCCAGAGTTCGCTCGGACCCAAAACGCTGTCCGTTTTATCATGGAGGAGGATGTAAGACAGCAAAAGGATTTGGACTTTCTGGTCGTGGAGTTGCTGTTCGGGCTTTTCCATGTACCTAGATCGGAGATTCTGACAGTCATCGACTATCCGAAGCGAGGAGTCTATGACGTGACCTTTGCAAGTAAATCTTCGTATGGAACTTTAATGGAGATCGCAGAGAAGACTAAGAACCATCCAAAGAGAGACTGAATTAAAATTGTGGAACATTTCGCGGACAATTCTAAATTGTTCACTGTGAAAATGTACTCGCCGTATGTGAGGGAGGGGGACATCAAGCTCTTTCTCCAACAATACTGCGACAAGGTGGAAGAGAGGAAAAGTCTTAAACCAACATAACCTGTGGACTGGAAAGTGGAAGTATATGTGTAAACTTAAAGAAGATGGAGGAAGACCTGGAAAATTGTTGTTCCCGCCGGCCCGTTTTAAGGTCGCTAAGGCTACTGTGGACTTGTTTTTCCCTGGTATGAGAATCTTCTGCAAAAATTGCAAGGAGTACGGCCACGAAGCATGTGAGAAGAAAATTTGTACTAAATGTTTAAAGGAGGGCCATTCTTTTTCAGAATGTGGCCAGAACAAAACCTGCAGGGTTTGCGGAAAAACTGGGCATTTCTTTCAGGCTTGCCCGGAGAAGAAAATAAGTACAGAGGTGAAAGGTGAAGAAAAATGAAAAGGAAAGGAAGAAGATATAGTGCCGGAGGCGAGAAAAGCTTCCTTGGCGGAAAAGAAAGTTTCTGAAATGGAAGAAGTGTTTTCTGAAGAAGAAATGAAGAAGAACAAGGAAAAAAATTCTCCTTGAGTATGCTGGAGAATTGGGAGAAGTATTGGACAAGGCTCCAAGTGAAGAAAAGGAGACATTTATAGAAGATCTGTTAAAACTAAAAAATGAAGGTAAATACCCGCCTTGAAGAAGGGGAAAAGTGTTACAGTCCCTAAAGGCTGATGTGGGACGCTTCATGGTCACTTATAAAGTGGAGCCATGGTTGGTGGACCCGATCAGGAAGGGTCTGAAGAGTGGTGGTCTTTTATTTGGTTTAATTGATTATTTAGCGGTTTTTGCTGGGAGAAAAGGCATGATTTTGTAGTTTAATTTGAAGTTTTGAGTTTTTGTTTTATTTTGGAAATAAATAAAAAAGGGTTACCTGATGATGAACACAAAATTGAGTTTCACATAAGATTTTGGAACTCTGAGTGAGTTCTGAGGGCAACTTAAAAATCTGTTCTTATCAGTTTAATATCTGATACGTCCCCTATCTGGGGACCATATATTAAACGGATTTTTTAGAACGGGGGATGATTTCGAAGCTTGCTTCCGTCGCCCCATGCATTGAACCGATATGGCAGTATCTTCGGGTACAGTGCACCACCCCATTACAGTGTTAAAAAGAAAGATTCCTTGTTTCATTGCTACTTGCTTGCTGGCTAGCTAGTCCTGTGGGCTTTGCTGCTGCAGCCGAAGAACAAAAGGTGGTGCCGCTTGTGTCTGGCCACTGTTGGAGAATCCAGGCACAGGACTGACTGCTGCTGCTGAATGAATGGCCTTCTTAATTGGATAATCTCAGCAGCTAGCACACATGTGCAGGTTGGACATGACATGATAGGTAGCTGTCTTTTAGCTGGTGGGTGCTGAACTTTCCTAATTGATATACATGGGGGTCTCCTGGCTGTTCACACAGGTGTGTCATAGCTGTTGATTGACCATGCATTGGTTCTGTGGTATTGGAAAGATAAAAACAAATGTTTCCGGCCATCCGTTGCACTAATGGATAGGTCATCAGCTGGCTGTCTATGTCCCGCATCAATATAGACCAAACTACAGAGGGTTAGGCTAGTCTATTGTGCGCCTAATGTATCAAAAGGCGCAAGGCCCTTGATAAATTCTGTGCACAGACTTTGAGATCTATGCTTTAGACTGTATTTAAACCTACTCCAACATGGACTGACATTTCTGCATACCTTCAGCCGATGCGACTTGTCGCTGAAAAGTCGCTTTTGATAAATTCAGCACCAATGCATATTGTTCTAAAAATCCTCTAGAGCAAAAGTAGCAGAAAAGTTGCACATATTTAGGCTGCGACTTTCTGTGCAACAAATGTAGACAGGAAAAAACAGTCTAAATCCTTTGATAAATATCCCCCAGTGTCTCCATCTGCTGGCTGTAGTGAATAAGCATTGCTGCAATGAAAGGGTCTGAATAAGACAAAGAACAAGAAGAAAAATAAGAATACGCAGAGAAAAAAGGAGGAAGGAAGAAAAACATGTAAAATTGGAAAAAAAATTAAGAGGAAAAGAAGGGACAAAAAGGTGAAAACGGGTTTAAAGTGAATTCTTTAAAAATTGAAAATGAATTCAGCGAAGAAATATTATATACACACACACATATATAAATGTATTCTCCATTGAGATATTCCTGCTGCATCCAGGACCCTTAGCACTGTGCTATGATGTCACTCAATACCACTGACATCGCGAGATGTAAACAACATCTCACCTTTGCTGTGTATGTAACTATGGAGATGGTGATGTCATCTAGAACCTTCACAGAACCAACAGCTATATGAGAATCAGCACTGCCATGAGCAGAACTATCACCGCCATAGGTTGTCAAGTAACCTGGATTTAACTAAAACAAGTGAGTCCAATAGAATGCAGGCATGTCCTCTATCCTTACAGCTTCCCGTGGCTGTTGGTTTGATACCGTTGGGGGACAGCCAAGGAGGCATCTGCAGGCAACAAAGGTAGGTGTGTGCTTGTGTGTGTGCTTCCTATGCAGATCCTAAACTCAGTGTCACATGCAAGCAGGAGGAGTAAGAAGGGTTCCTGGCAAATCCGGGTTATGGATTGCATTTAAAAATGCTCCATCAGAGTGCAATGGGCTCCTGTCTTGCTGCTTAGCAATAATGATATGGGTTTAGGGTCTGCTGTGTGTACTGGTGGGTGACTGCCACCCAGCCAGAGTGTGTATGGGAGGCTGCCAGCCAGCCTCCCTTCCTACAAACAGTGATAGTGCACATGAAGGGGACATTGTTGGGCCCGCCCCTTTCACGGTTATTGCTTCTCAGCCTTTTGGCTAAGATCAAGTGTAGTTTCTGCACTGGGTTTGTCCATTCATGCCGGCCCCTATTGCTTGGCCTTGAGTCCGTTCCTGCGGGTCGGGCTCTTGCTGCTATTAGGCAAAGGACTAACCCGTGAAATACTGAGGAAACCCCGGCCCTTGGCCTTCCTTTCTTCCCCTCGGGGTTGAATGGTAGCTGCTATTGGGGGTTCGGGCCGATTTCTCAAGAGAAAGCGAGGAGGGCGAGGCGATATTGGAGATGATGGCGAGCTTACCCAATGCTCCAAATACAGTTCGGCTGTGGATCGCTGATGAGAAGAGAAGCAGTTACGGCTTAATCTATGTGCAGCAGAGAGTCGTGGAAGGAATCCTGAAGATTCCGCATGAATCCATTTTCTGTGTGCAGATGTTCCCGCAGCAAGGGTTCTACAACATTTCCTTTCGGACCCTGGATGACTTGCGTACATGCTACATGCGCAGTCAGGAGAACGCTACCCATCCAGACTTGCAAGGAATCCGTTTTGTGACCGGAGAGGCAAGGCCCAGGAAAATTCCTGTGGTTGTACACATGTATAACCCCTTTGTCCGGGATTAAGAAATCCAGACTTTCCTGCGGAGATATTGTAAGACTGTGTCTGAGGCAGAAAGAAAGAACAATGTTCTTGGGACCTTCACCGGTATGCGCAGGTTCTGGGTGGAGTTCAAACCGGATCCGGAGGGTGGTGCAGGAGGCCTATGTCACCCCCCTCAGAACTTTGCCATTGGTACAAATAGGTTTTTTTTTTTGCACTACCCCGGCATGCCCACTTTTTGCAGAGGCTGTTTCCAATTTGGATACACTCGGGAGGACTGTAAGACAGGCCAAGTTTGTAAAAACTGTTATCAACCTGGTCATAGGACCGCAGAGTGTGCAGAGGCCCGTAAATGCTACTTCTGGGGTTCATCTGAACATCTGGCCAGGAACTGTCCCAAGTATTTGTTGGGGGTGTCCCGATCCTATGCCAACGTGGTGCGAGGGGAGGTGATCCCAAAGGCCCCAGTTCCCGTCAGGTCAGACAATGCCGAGGTCAGCACGCTGGCCAGTAAAGCAGAGTCTGTGCCTGAGCCTGTTCCTGATCCTGTTCCTGATCCTGTGGCTGTTCATGATCTGTTGGTGGCGGAGGGGGAGGAGGCCAAACCTCCATCTGTGGTCCCTGATCCCCCTGAGGAGATGTCGATCGACAAGGAGTCCCTGAAGAGGAAAATTTCTGAGTCTGGGGGGGGGGGGGGGGGGGCTGTTCAACACCCTTGAGTGAAAGGATTGAGGACTTTTCCAGCCCGGGGACTGAGGGGGCAGATGGGGGGTCATCAAGTCGGATTGAGTCTGACTCCTCTTGGTCCTCCCCTGGTGCCAGTTATTTGGAGGAGGTTTCGGTTAAAAAACTGGCCAAAACCCTGAAGTTTAAAGATAGTCCTTAGGAGTTTAAGAAAAGGAATAGAGGTCGGGGGAGGGGGAAAGGTGCTCCTACATGAAATTTTTTTGCTTATTTTTCCTTTTCTTACTAAAATGTAAATGAGTTTAATCATAGGTTCCTTAAATGTACGCAGCATTAAATCCTTGGAGAGGAGGTCAGCTATTTTTGATGTTATCTGCATATTCTTTTGACATGCTGGGTCTCCAAGAATGCTGTGTAATATTTTTTGGCCTCATGGGCCATCTGTGTGGTCAGACTCTATGGAGCGTAATTCTGGGGTGGGTATTTTATTTAAGAGTCATGAGTTTTTAGTTAAAAAAATATTTCATGTAGTTCCTAGAAGGGTGTTATTAGTTCATTTTATATTCAGGGGTTTAGTTTATAAGATTAATGTTTATGCTCCGGCTGGGAGGAAGGAAAGAAGGGAGGTTTTTGAGAAGTTATATTTCTTTTTGAATGGGAGGGATGATGTTTTGCTTATAGGGGATTTTAATTGTATTATTTCAAAGGGAGATAGGAGTAGTTCAGCAATGGGTGGTGGGAGTGGCTTGGACAGTACAAGCAAGCAGCTTAAAGAAATTGTCAGTTTATTTGGGTTAAAAGATGCTTTTGTTAAAAATAATGATGGTTCCATTGGTTATACTTATTTTTCTAATAATGTCAGTTCACGTATTGATTTTATTTTTGTCTCAAAACAAATGTCTGTTTCTAATTTCAGACGGAGGAGGTTACCGTTCACGGATCATGCCTGGATTGAATGTGTGGTAAGAGGTGGTGGTCTGAGTGAGTATGGGAAGGGTGTTTGGAAGTTGAATGTGTCCTTGTTGGAGAATGAATGTGTGTTACAAGAATACAGGGAGCATTTTGATGGATGGGTTTTATAGTGTGGTTGAGTGGTGGGAGTGGGTGAAATTGGAGACTAAAAGTTTTTTTTATTAAGAAAGGGTGTGAAAAAGGGAGGAGAGATAGAGAAGAGTATGAGAGATGGCAAAGAAGGTTAGAGTATTTGTATGAATTGAGGCATTTGGGGATGAGTGTTGAGAAGGAGATTGAGGAAGCTCGTGGAAGTGTGAATGAGTGGCTGGAGAGGAATGGAAGGAAGATTATTGCGCAGGCTAGGGTTGAGGTGAAAGAGATGGATGAGAAATGTACCAAATGCTTCTTTAAAAAGGCATTCAGTAAAAAAACTAAGATGATGAGTGTGTTTAAGAGTGATGCGGTAGAGGTTTTTGGTAAGGATGAGGTTTTGGAGGAAGTGTGGAAGTTTTATTCTGATTTATTCACGTAGAAGGAGCGGGATGTGACTCTAGAGGAGGAATGTTTGGGGTATGTGGATAAGTGCTTGGATGAATTTGATGGGAGTTTTTTGGAGGGAGATGTGGGTAAGAGTGAGGTTGAGGATGCTGTGAATGGGATGAAGAAAGGGAAGGTGGTGGGGAGTGATGGTTTGCCTGTGGAATTTTATCTTGTGTTTTGGGATATGTTAGGTGATTACGTATGGGAGGTGTGTAAGGAAGTTCTTAGGAGAGGGAACTTATCTAAAAGTATGAGTGAGTGTGAGATTGTGTTATTGTTTAAAAAAGGGGATAAGAGTGACCTAAAAAATTGGAGGCCTATAGCTCTCTTAAATTGTGATTATAAAATTATTGCTAAAGTTATTGCGAATAGGTTGAAGGATGTGATTGATTGATTGTATGGTAGGTGAGGAGCAAATGTGTGCAGTGCCTGATTGTAAGATTTCTGAGTGTTTGTTGGGGTTAAGGGATGTATTGTGCATGATGCATGATTTATTGTTTAAAATTTGGAGGAGAATGAATGTACCTGGAAGAATGGTGAGGTAGATTTAATGCTTGTATAGAGGTATTTGTTGTAAAGTTCAGATTAATGTTTTTTTGAGTAAGGGGGTAAAAAAGTCAGGGTTGTGTCAGGGGTGTCCCCTGTTGTTCTTATTATTTGCATGATTGAGCCTTTGTTGGGGACGATCCGGAGGGATAAGGTGATGCGGGGTATAGAAATACTTGGTAGTAATGGGAAGGATATGCCTGTGATTGTATATATGGATGATGTTACTGTTGTATGTAAGACAATGGCAGGGATAAGGCGTGCTAAGTTATTGATTGATTGTTTCTGTTTGATGAGTGGGTTTAAACTGAATGTTGACAAGAGTGGTTGTAAATTCTTTGAAGGATGGAGTGAAAGAGGGATATGTGAGTGGCCTGTGAGTGAGGGGGTGTGTGGAAGTACTAGGTGTGGTGTTTGACAATGACTTGTATGGGAAGGAAAGTTGGGAGAGGGTTCTGGGGAGGGTGGGTAATAAAATCAATTTTTGGTCTTGAAGGTGTCTGTCAAGAATTATCAGGCAGATCTTTGTTTTTCTATGGAATTCAAGTATGCAGAAACTGAGTCGTGGGAAAGTGGTGAAAAGCAGAATGCATGGTGGGAAAGGGATGATGAATGTGGAGGCGTTCCTGGTGGTAAAGTATGTCAGTTTTTGTGTCGCTGTGAGTAAAAAGGAATGTGTGTTTGGGTGCATGTTGAAGTATTTGGCTGGGAATGTGTTAGTGAAATATAAGTTAATGGAGAGAGATTTGAGATTTGAGTTTTCACTTCTCGGCCTTTTGGCTAAGATCAAGTGTAGTACCTTTCCTGTTAGTTGGCGGTGTGGAAGACCACCAAGGCCGGGTGTACCAGGGATGGCTGTATAGCACAGCAGTCATCCCCGATGAGACCTGTTCCCTGCTGGATCTGGCCTTAAGGTCCAGGTAGAGTGAAGGCCGAGGTGCACAAGTGCCCTGGGAGTGGTGACCCCAGGGTGCCGGAATTCACTTGGGATTGGCAACCCCACTTGAATGAAAGCACATAGCACGCACTTTTTCTCTCACTCTTCTGGGCACTCACCCTTAGTATCCCGGCCTTATGGCTAGGATCGGGGAATTTTTATAGATCCGGTCGGATGTCTGGGCAGTATTACACACTGCGCACATCCACTTATTTATTTATAAAAAAAATTTGTCACTGTGTCCACTTTTTGTGTTCGTTTGTTTACTAGGATTTGGTAGGGTGCGGTAGCCCTTCTGGGTGTCCCTCCTGCCGGTCTAAGGGAGGTGTGTGTGGCCATTAGGTTCCTCACCTCCCTGCTATACCCCGTGGCATCCTGTTTCAGCAGGATGCCAAACCGGTTTTACTGGTTCCTTGGTGACAACCTGGTTAACGCCTAGTTGTTTGCCGGGAACACTTTCGGTCCCTGAGTAGCTTCGGCGAAAGGGGACATCGTACCTGGAACCTCGCAGGTGCCTTTTGGCCCGGAGGAGAAGGGTTTGGTTTGTTGGGGGGCCTCTCTCCTTTCGGAGAAAGGCTTGCGATAGACCGCATCCTCGTGCACGTTTTTTTGTGTGAACACTTGCACTTTCTACTTGCACTTGGGTGATTTGAGAGCACGTACCTCGGCTTTCAAAAAAAAAAAAAATGCCTGTGAGTTTTAATGTGCCTTGGTTTTACCAGAGGCTTGAGAGGTGTATTAGGAGGAATGATTTGGGTAGCGTGACTGAATGGGATGATAGTAAGAAGGTAATGAAAATACTGGAAAATAGGGAGATAGTTGAATGTGTGGGTGATGTGGAGAAATGTTAATAACAAGGAATTGACTAATAGACAAAAAGACCTATCTTGGATGTTGGCCCATGGGTGTCTGCCAACTCGTGTTTTTCAACGGAGAAGGAGGTTAGTGGATAGTGAAGTGTGTCCTAGGGATGGCTGTGGTGGATGTGAGAATTATGTACGTGTTTTGGGAGTGTGGTTATGCAAAGTCTGTGTGGAGAGATGATGTATGGGTTGTGTGGATTGAGCAGAGAGAAAGCGAGTGTGTTATGGTTCATAGTAAATTGTGTGAAAGAGGTTTTGTGGGATGTGAGGAATATTAAGATTTTTAAGCAGTCTGATGTGGGAGTGAATGTGTGTCTAGGCATGATCCGTGGTAAAATTTTTCTTTGTTTTATGTGATCGGAAAAATTTTGGTTTTGATGATTCTGAAGGAATATGGAAACATAAAAAATGGAAAGATTGGTTATGATTTGCTTTCTGATTTTTTCTTTCTTTTCTTACAGAGTGAACTGATGAAGGGACAGCAGGAGGGACAGAATCCTTTGGGATATTTAAAGGGACAAATTTGAAGGGAAAGTTTTGTTTGGCTATATGTCTTTTTTTTCTTGTTATACATGATGAAAATGTTTTATTTATGTTTTTTGCTCTGAAAATGTATGTTATATTTCATATGTTTATGATTATATATTGTGCATTTCCTTTGCAATAAAATTTGGACTTTTCCTATTCAATAAAAAAAAAATCTGTTCTTATCAGTTTAATATCTGATACGTCCCCTATCTGGGGACCATATATTAAATGGATTTTTGAGAACGGGGGCCGATTTTGAAGCTTGCTTCTGTCGCCCTATGGCCCTATGCATTGACCCGTTATGGCAGTATCTTCAGGTACAGTGCACCACCCCATTACAATGTTAAAAAGAAAGATTCCTTGTTTCATTGCTACTTGCTTGCTGGCTAGCTAGTCCTGTGGGCCTTGCTGCTGCAGCCGAAAAACAAAAGGTGGTGCCGCTTGTGTCTGGCCACTGTTGGAGCATCCAGGCACAGGACTGACTGCTGCTGCTGAATGAATGGCCTTCTTAATTGGATAATCTCAGCAGCTAACACACGGTGCAGGTTGGACATGACATGATAGATAGCTGTCTTTTAGCTGGTGGGTGCTGAATTTTCCTAATTGGCATACATGGGGGTCTCCTGGCTGTTCACACAGGTGTGTCATTGCTGTTGATTGACCATGCATTGGTTCTGTGGTATTGGAAAGATAAAAACAAATGTTGCCGGCCACCCGTTGCAATAATGGATAGGTCATCAGCTAAGAGGCATTTGTTTTTGCAAACTGCTGCTCACAGCCAATTATGTAATAAAGTGGGGGATATTTATCAAAGCTGTCTATGTCCCGCATCACTATAGACCAAACTACAGAGGGTTAGCCTAGTCTATTGTGCGCCTAATTTATCAAAAGGCGCAAAGGCTCTTGATAAATTCTGTGCACAGACTTTGAGATCTATGCTTTAGACTGTATTTAAACCTGCTCCAACATGGTCTGACCTTTCAGCGTACTTTCAGCCGATGCGACTTGCCGCTGAAAAGTCGCTTTTGATAAATTCAGCACCAATGCATTTTCAAATGCATTTCCGTCTAAAATAGACTAGCATGCATAATGTTCTAAAAATCCTCTTGAGCAAAAGTTGCAGAAAAGTCGCACATATTTAGGCTGCAACTTTCTGTGCGACAAATGTAGACAGAAAAAATCAGTCTAAATCCTTTGAAAATGATCCCCCAGTGTCTCCATCTGCTGGCGGCATTGAATAAGCATTGCTGCAATGATAGGGTCTGAATAAGATGAAGAAGAAAACTAAGAATAATACGCAGAGAAAAAAGGAGGAGGGAAGAAAAACATGGAAAAATTGAAAAAAATTAAGGAAGAGAAGTGAGAAAAAGGTGAAAACGGGTTTAAAAATGAATTCGTATTCGTATATTCGTATGTATTCCCCATTGAGATATTGCTGCTGCATCCAGGACCCTTAGCACTGTGCTATGATGTCACTCACTACCACTGGCATTGCAAAGTGTAAACAACATCTCACCTTTGTTGTGTATGTAACCATGGAAATTGTGATATCGCCTAGAACCTTCACAGAACCAACAGCTTTATGAGAAGCAGCACTGCCATGAGCAGAACGATCACCGCCATAGGTTGTCAAATAACCCGGATTTAACCAAAACAAGTGAGTCCAATAGGATGTAGGCATGTCCTCTATCCTTGCAGCTTCCCGTGGCTGTTGGTTTGACACCGTTTGGGGACAGCCAAGGAGGCATCTGCAGGCAGCAAAGGTAGGTGTGTGCTTGTGTGTATGTTTCTTATGCAGATCCTAAACCCAGTATCACATGCAAGTAGGAGTAGTAAGAAGGGTTCCTGGCAAATCCGGGTTATGGATTGCATTTAAAAATGCTCCATCAGAGTGCAATGGGCTCCTGTCTTCCTGCTTAGCAATAATGATATGGATTTAGGCACTACTGTGTGTACTGGTGGGTGACTGCCACCCAGCCAGAGTGTGTATGGGAGGCTGCCAGCCAACCTCCTTTCCTACAAGCAGTGATAGTGCACATGAAGGGGACATTGTTGGGCCCGCCCCTTTCACGGTTATCGCTTCTCAGCCTTTTGGCTTCGATCTCGTGCGGTTATCTGTGCGGGGTCGGGGTCCTCTCTTTGGGTTGCGATCGTGGGAGAGCTGAATCGAGGTGATCCTGCAACTTTTTGAAGATGTTGCGAGGAATTGAAGACACTGTACGACTGAAGGTCGTGACTTAGCACTATGGAAAGATCGGCCTGGATGAGATTGTCGAGATCCTGCAAAGGCTTCATTATATACAGGTAACAGATGTATTGGCGGTACAGGATTTTGTTCACCATGATATTCATGATATTACTTTTTGTTCTGCCAGTTTATGCCAGAGAGCCTACCAGGATTTTAAGGAGAAGAATGAACCAGCAATAATGGAGAAGATCATGGTGGAGCCTTTATTTGCACACCAAAAAAAAAAAAAAAGGTTTGGTAGTTAATATGTACAATCCTAAAGTACCAGATAGTATTGTTACTGCTTTTTTAATGCGATACTGTGAGGAGTTGGTTTATGTTGGAAGAATAAAGAACAAACAGGGATACTTGAATGGTAAACGTAAGTATATGGTGAAATTTAAAATTGATGCAAGTTGTAAAGAAGGTTTTTCTAGTGTTCCTCCTGTTTTTTCTATTGGTGGAGAAAGAGGCTTCTGTTTTTCATGGACAGCCTAAGTACTGTAGAAAATGTAACCGCTACGGCCATTTGCAAGATAATTGCAATGAGCAAAGAGATTTTTGTAGAAACTGCAATTTTTTTGGGCATAAAAGTAATGAATGTGAAGTGAAGAAAAATTTAGATTTGTGTGGTAAGGATGACCACCTTGCCAGGAGATGTACTTTGTGGAGCAACAAGCCTAAGACTTATGCTGATGCAGTTGAAGAGGAACAAGGAGGTCAACAAAGGAGACAGAGGAGTGGGAACTATAAAGACTCTGAGAATATGGTTGACAAATCTGTTAGAAAGGGAAAAACTAGAAATATGGAGGATGAGAACACCCGTGAGGCTAGTGTTATAGGGCCAAAACACCAGTAATGGAGGAACAGCTGATAAAAGTCATAGCATTTTGGAGGAAAAGGTTAACGAGGTGGTAATTGATGCAAGCTGTGCTGAGAGTGCTGTTGGCAGTGAGTTGGATGAGGTGTATCCTGACCCTGTGGTTGGTGACCACACGCCTGCACAAAGACAAGTGAAAGAGGAAAGTGATATGGAGGAAGGAGAGAAAGGTGATGAAAGTGAGGAGGAGGTGGAAGAACAGAGGGAAATTAAACGTCCCAAGGTTGGTGTGTGGAATTTATCCCAAAAAGGATATGAATCCACTAGCCATAGTTACAGGGATTTTGGTGCAGAATCACCTGATATTTCAGCTAGCTAGAGCAGAAAGATGTGGTTGTTATGGCTGTAAAAACATTTTTGTGGTTCTTAATGAGCCTTTTTTGTGCAACCCTGAATGTAAGAGGTATTGGTACTGAATATAGAAGAGATGCTATTTTTAACTTTCTTGAGAATGTGAATGCTGATATTTTATGTTTACAAGAATGTGCTATTAAATCTGCTCCTCATGAAAGTGAGTGGAGCAGAGGACAGTCCTTTTGGTCACCATGCACAGATAACAAAAATGAAGGTGTTGGTATTTTATTGAAAAATAATAATTTAAAAGTTTTAGAATACAGTATTATCGTGCCGGGGAGATGCTTGGTTTTATTTCTAGAGTTTTTAGGACAATGTAAAAGAGTGGTAAATGCTTATGCACCTGCGGAGAAAAAAGATGTTTTTTACCAGGCAGAGATTTTCCTATAGTGGCTGGCGATTTTAACTGTATAAGGACTGTGGAAGATAGGGTGGGTTTGGCGGAGACTAAAATTGATAGCACCTCTAAAATGTTGAATGAAATAATTAATGATTTACATTTTCTTGATGTTGGTCTGATGGTTGAAGAGAGATTTACATATACATCTAACAGTGGGAATTGTAAATCACGCCTGGATTATATTTTGCAATGCAACCATGTGATGACAACTTTCTCTGACCACAAGTTGGTTAGGGTGGAGATGAATGTCAAGGAATCTGTAATTTTTGGTCATGGACTTTGGAAACTAAACATTAATTTATTACAGAATGAAGAGATTATGGAGGATTTTAAGATTATGTTTTTATCTTGTGTTTTTAAGCAGCATACTTATAATGATTTACTTACCTGGTGGGATTAGACAAAATGAGAGATTGGGTTTTTTTTTTTTTTTTTTAGATATTTCTATTTTAAAAAAACACAGGAGAAGAAGAAGAAGGAAGCAGTTTTCATGTCTAGATTGGAGACTCTCTCTAAGTTTAAAGTTGCTGGACTTGATGTGGTGGATGAAATTGGTAAAGTGAAAGGAGAGATCAAGAAAGCTCTCTTGGAGAGAGGGGAAAGTATTGTTTATCGGGCAAAGGTGCAATTCTAGGAAGAGAATGAAAAGTGCACTAGGGTCTTTTCAAAAAAATGTTTTAAGGCTAAAGGGTTTTTTAATTCCATTTTAGATGAGGAAGGTGAGGTTGAAGGGGAAGACATGGTGGAAGAAATTGTGAAATTGTATGAGAACCTTTTTAATAATGATAGCCTGGCAAATAATTAGGAAACTTTTGATTATTGTAAAGTTTTATCAAATAATCTGCCTATTGAGGATGCTGCTTTTTTGGAGGATGAAGTGAAAGAAGAAGTTGAAAATGTTGTGGGAAAACTGGCAAAGGGAAAGACGCCAGGGAGTTTCCCGCAGAATTTTATTCCCAGTTTTGGTGAGGAATTCAGTAAGGTGGTAAAATATGTTTTTAGAACAGGTGTTTTATCTAAATCTATGCACAATGGAGTGGGGACTTTAATTCATAAAAAAGGTGACATGAAAGATATAAAAAATTGGCGGCCTATTACTTTACTTAACAGTGATTATAAGATTATAGCTAAAATAATAGCTAACAGATTAAACAATGTGGTTGATAAAATGATAGGGGAATACCAAGTGTGTGCGGTGCCAGGGAGGAAGATCTCAGATAATCTGATTTTATTTTGAGATTTAATTTATTATGCGAATTTTAACAACCTCCCACTTTAGCCGAATCAATTGATCTTGAGAAAGCCTTTACAAAATTTCACATCGCTACATGTTTTTAGGCTTAACTAAGTTAGGTATCCCAGAAAAGATGATAAATGTGATAAAAGGGCTATATTATGATGTTAGCAGTGCTATTTTAATCAATGGCCATTTAAGTAAAGCTTTTAAGATAAATTCAGGAGTTCGGCAAGGTTGCCCATTGTCCCCAATCCTCTTTATATGTGTGATTGAAGGTCTGTTGAAAAGTGTGCAAAATGATAAGTGTGTCAGTCCATGTGTTGTGCCAGGGAGCAAGAATGGAATGGTCAAATCCCTGAGTTATATGGACGATGAGAAAAAGGAAAGTAAGGAGGTTTTTGGTGTAACTTTTGAAAATGACTTAAAAGGCAAACAAAGTTATAAGGATTTGGAAAACAAAATTGATCCTAAAATTGGATTCTGGAAGCTGAGATCTTTATCTTTAAAAGGGAAAGTCCTCATAATTAAATCTGTCATCCTTCCATTGCTGCTATATACCACAATGATTTTGCCGCCTCAAAAACTCTGGACCAAAAGAATTACAAGGAAACTGTTTGTGTTTTTTTGGGGTTCTAAAGTGGAGAAGATCAAGAGGACAATTGTTATGAGTAAAACCAGAATGGGTGGATATGATTTTCCAAATTAGGTTTTTTTTTATTAAAATGCATCATTTATTATTGAATTTTAAAACTTTAAAGCGCAATAATAGAACAGCGGACATGTGCAGATATTTAGCAGGTGTGCTTTTTACCAGGTGGAGTTGGTGTGAAAAAGATCTGTTGCGTTTATAATTTCCACGTTTTAAAAGGTCCTTGGGTTTTTTCGTGATCAGATCAGTATGCACTCCTTCGGTAAACCTGAGAAAAAGGAGATTATACAGTCCATGAGAAATAAAGAAGTAATGTGTGATGTGCCTTTCTGTAATAAAGTTCAGTCCGCAGAAATATGTTTTTTTTTTTTGAGGATTTTAGACTGTCAGATAGACAAAAAGACATAACCTGGCTGGCACTGCACAATTGTCTCCCTACTAGAGAACTGTTAAGAAGAAGAGGTATAATAGAAAGAGAGACATGTCCGAGAGAAGGATGTAGAGGAATAGAAGACATGTATCATATTTTTTGGCACTGTTTTTACGCCAGGAATGTTTTTATGCTTCTGGAAAAAAAAAATTAAGGTTTTATGTGGAGGTGGTGGTTTTAATTTTGAGAGAATTTTAGTTGGCCGTAATTTTTCAAAAGGCGAGAATGCTCATGTATCCTGTATTATTTGCTGCATCTTAAAAGAAGTATTATGGGACATGAGGAATCTTTTGATTTTCAAAAGCAGAATGCCAAAAAGTATTTTTATCTAGAATGTTTATGGTTTTTCTGGTAGACAAGAAGAAGCTGGGAGAGGAGGAGGCAGAGAAAGTATGGAAATTCTCCCAATGGAAAGAATTTTAGTAGGTTTTTTTTTTTTGTAAGAATTTTCTCATGATGATTTAAAGGGGTACTCCGCTGCCCTGTGTCGGAAGCTTCGCTCCCCAGCGTCCAGAAGTTTATTGTTCCGGACGCTGTGTGCGGGCTTCCGTGTTCAGGGCCGCCCCTCGTGACGTCACACCCGCCCCTTTCGTGATGTCACACCCGCCCACTCAGCGAAAGTCTATGGGAAGGGGGCGCGATGACGTCACGAGGGGCAGCCCTGAACACGGAAGCCCGCACACAGCGTCCGGAACGATAAACTTCCAGACGCTGGGAAGTGGAACTTCCGACACAGGGCAGCGGAGTACCCCTTTAAGGTCTCGTTTTTATGACTTGAGCCACAGAGTTGTGGACTGATGTTTGGCTATAACGAGATACTTTAATCTGAGGAAAAAAGAAAAGAAAAAAAAATCTGTTCTTATCAGTTTAATATCTGATAAGTCCCCCTTCTGGGGACCATATTTTAAATGGATTTTTGAGAACGGGGGCCGATTTCAAAGCTTGCTTCCGTCGCCCTATGCATTGACCCGATATGGCAGTATCTTCGGGTACAGTGCACCACCCCATTACAGTATTAAAAAGAAAGATTCCTGGTTTCCTTGCTGCAGCCTAAAAACAAAAGGTGGTGCTGCTTGTGTCTGGCCGCTGCCTGTTGGAGCGTCCAGGCACAGGACTTCTGCTGCTGCTGAATGAATGGCCTCCTTAATTGGATAAGCTCAGCAGCCAGCACACCTGTGCAGGTTGGACATGACATGATAGGTACAGTAGATGTCTTTTAGGTGGTGAGTGCTGAATCTTCTTAATTGCTTAATTGACATGGTGGTCTCCTGGCTGTTCACACAGGCGTGTCATTGCTGTTGATTGACCATGCTTTGGTTCTGTGGTATTGGAACGCTAAAAACAAATCTTGCCAGCCATCCGTTGCAATAATGGATAGGTCATCAGCTAAGAGGCATTTGTTTTTACAAACTGCTGCTCACAACCAATGATGCAATATATATTTATCAAAGCTGGCTGTCTATGACCCGCATCAAAATAGACCAAACTACACAGGGTTAGGCTAGTCTATTAAGCGCCTAATTTATCAAAAGGCGCAAGGCTCTTGATAAATTCTGTGCACAGACTTTGAGATCTATGCTTTAGACTGTATTTAAACCTGCTCCAACATGGTCTGACATTTCGGCATACCTTCAGCCGATGCGACTTGTTGCTGAAAAGTCGCTTTTGATAAATTCAGCACCAATGCATTTCCGTCTAAAATAGACTAGCATGCATAATATTCTAAAAATCCTCTAGAGCAAAAGTCGTAGAAAAGTCGCACATATTTAGACTGCGACTTTCTGTGCGACAAGTGTAGACAGAAAAAAACAGTCTAAATCCTTTGATAAATATCCCCCAGTGTCTCCATCTGCTGGCAGTATTGAATAAGCATTGTTGCAATGATAGGGTCTGAATAAGAATAATACACAGAGCAAAAAGGAGGAAGGAAGAAAAACATGTAAAAATGGAAAAAAAAAGAAAAGAAAAAGAAGGGAGAAAAAGGTGAAAACGGGTTTAAAAATGAATTTGGCAAAGAACTATGTATATATATGTATTCCCCATTGAGATATTGCTGCTGCATCCTGGACCTTTAGCACTGTGCTATGATGTCACTCAATACCACTGACATGGCGAGGTGTAAACAACATCTCTCCTTTGTTGTGTATGTGACCATGGAGATTGCGATGTCGCCTAGTACCTTCAGAGAAGCAACAGGAGATTGTTGCATCCATCTAGAACCCTTAGCACTGTGCTATGATGTCACTCACTACCACTGGCATTGCAAAGTGTAAACAACATCTCACCATTAATATTGTGATGTCGCCTAGAACCTTCACAGAACCAACAGCTTTATGAGAAGCAGCACTGCCATGAGCAGAACCATCACCGCCATAGGTTGTCAAATAACCCGGATTTAACCAAAACAAGTGAGTCCAATAGGATGCAGGCATGTCCTCTATCCTTACAGCTTCCTGTGGCTGTTGGTTTGATGCCGTTTGGGGACAGCCAAGGAGGCATCTGCAGGGAAAAAAGGTAGGTGTGTGCTTGTGTGTGTGTGTGTTTCCTATGCAAATCCTAAACTCAGTATCACATGCAAGTAGGAGGAGTAAGAAGGGTTCCTGGCAAATCCCTGTTATGGATTGCATTTAAAAATGCTCCATCAGAGTGCAATGGACTCCTGTCTTCCTACTTAGCAATAATGATATGGGTTTAGGGTCTGCTATGTGTACTGGTGGGTGACTGCCACCCAGCCAGAGTGTGTATGGGAGGCTGCCAGCCAGCCTCCCTTCCTGCAAGCAGTGATAGTGCACATGAAGGGGACATTGTTGGCCCTGCCCCTTTCACGGTTATCGCTTCTCGGCCTTTTGGCTAAGATCAAGTGTCTTGCCCTAAGGTATTCGGGTACCCCTCTCCTCGGCCTTGTGGGATCGCCCAGGTTTATTGCCTGGGCTTCACCCACCTGCTGCTATTGGAGAGAGGGCTTAGTCCCAGGATAACGGGAAGGTGATCATCGGAGGACGGGTCTGCCGGAGAGGATGGCTAATGCGACGAACGCTCCTAAAGCAGTACGGCTGTTTATCGAGGAGGAAAAGAGGAGTGCCTACGGGAATTTGCATGTCCAGCAGAAGGTCGTGGAGGGAGTGCTGAGGATGCTGCATGCTTCCATCTTCTGTGTCCAGGTCTTTCTCAGCCAAGGATTCATTGACGTGACCTTCTACAACCTGGATGATCTCCGCACCTGTCTCTACCAGAGTAAGGAGAATGCTTCTCACCCTGACCTACGCGGGATCTGGTTCATTTCCTGCGAGGCTCAGCCTAAGAAAGTTCCAGTGGTAGTGCATATGTACAACCCTTTTGTGCAAGATGAGGAGATCCAGACCTTTCTAAGAAGGTATTGTGTGTCTGTTTCTGGTGCGGAGAGGAAAATTAACATCCTGGGGACTTTCACAGACATGAGACGTTTTTGGGTGGAGTTTAGGCCTGTCTCTGAGGGTGATGCTGAAGGTTTTTGTCACTTCTCCGCAGAACTTTGCGATAGGGAACAACAGGGGGTTTCTGCACAACCCGGGGATGCCAAGTTTTTGCCGGAACTGTTTTTGCTTTGGTCATACCAGAGAGAGCTGTACAACCGGGCAAGTTTGCAGGAACTGCCACAAGCCTGATCACCGCAGTGCAGACTGTCCCGAGACACGCAAGTGTCATTTCCGTGGTTCTTCGGATCACCTGGCTAGGAGTTGCCCCACTTACCAGTCCGAGGCACCTCGATCATATGCAATGGCTCATCGAGGTGGGACAGTTCCTGAGGACTCCAATGCTGCCAGGGCAGGCGATGCAGAGGTTAGCGTGCTGACCAGTGAAGCAGTCTGCCCCTGTTTTTCCTTCCGTTTCTAGGTCTGTTCCGGATGCTTTGGTGACAGAGGGGGAGAAGGCGGAGTCTGCTTCGGTGGCCTCTGATCCCCCGGAGGAGATCACTGTGGACAAAGAATCCTTGAAGAGAAAGATGCCGGTGGAAGAATCGGAGGCTGACTGTCCGACTCTTCAGAGTCAAAGGATTGAGGACTTTCCTAGCCCGGGAAGGGAGGAGGCAGGTGGAGGGTCGTCATGTCAGTTTGATTCTTACTCCTCTTTATCCTCCCTGGGTACAGGTTATTTGGAGGACTGTTCAGTTAAAAAAATGACAAAGACTCTTCAGTTTAAGGAAGGGGAGGCAAAAAATAAGGGTAGAGGTCGGTGGAAGGCTAGGTCTTCTATTGATAATGCCTGATTTTGTATTTCCTTTTTTTTCCTTCAAATGTTTTAATGAGTTTAACAGTTGGTTCCCTAAATGTCTGCAGTATTAGATCTTTAGAAAGGAGATCTGCCATTTTTGATTTACTGTCTGGATATTCTTTTGATGTTTTAAGTCTCCATGAGTGCTGCTTGGATGGGGAGCCAAATATCTCCTGGCCTTATGGGCCATCGGTATGGTCTGGTTCAATGAAACGTAATTCGTGGGGTGAAGTGTAACACGTTTGCCCTTTTATTGCACTTTGGGTGATTCGAGAGCACGTTCCTCGGCTCTTAAAAATCTGTTCTTATCAGTTTAATATCTGATACGTCCCCTATCTGGGGACCATATATTAAATGGATTTTTGAGAACGGGGGCCGATTTCGAAGCTTGCTTCCGTCGCCCTATCCATTGACCCGATATGGCAGTATCTTCGGGTACAGTGCACCACCCCATTACAGTATTAAAAAGAAAGATTAATTGCTGCTTGCTTGCTGGCTAGTCCAGTAGGCCTTGCTGCTGCCGAAAAACAAAAGGTGGTGCCGCTTGTGTCTGGCCCCTGTTCGAGCGTCCAGGCTCAGGACTGACTGCTGCTGCTGAATGAATGGCCTCCTTAATTGGATAAGCTCAGCAGCCAGCACACCTGTGCAGGCTGGACATGACATGATAGGTAGCTGTCTTTTAGCTGGTGGGTGCTGAATCTTCCTAATTGACATACATGGGGGTCTCCTGGCTGTACACACAGGTGTGTCATTGCTGTTGATTGACCATGCATTGGTTCTGTGGCATTGGAACGATAAGTAGTAAGCCTATTTGGCTGTGTTTGTGGGAGGGGTAAAGGGTATTTAACGCACGCCCCCCGGCAGTCAGGTGCGTGCTTGCATTTGGCGTATTGTTCAGTTTCTGGCTTTTCACTGCTAGCTTGTACGTCCCTCCCCTCCGGTAGTGTGCGGTGAGTTCGCCGGTCACTTACAGTGTTGTGCAGGTTGCGGTCCAGGTAAGCGCCGGGGTTCTGGCTCACAGTGTTTCAGTTAATCGGTGTATCATATTTCTTTCTGGTAAATTGGCAATGGTGAATCAGGTTAAGGGGTCTGCAGCGCTGCCGTGCTCTGTCATGCGGCTCACCTGGCTGCTCTGGGGTACTATGCGGCTATCATGTATCGTTGGTGGGTCAGGTATGGGGTCTGCAGCGCTGCCGCGCGCTGTCAGGCGGCTCACCCGGCGGCTATGGGGTACTGTGCGGACGATCATGTACTCATGTGGCGGGCCGGTGCCCTCGGTCCTGCGCCATGATGTTCCCACCCCCGTGGCCCGACAGCAACATAGTTACTTGGTGTGTCGTGCTTCCACCCGGCTGCAGTGCACGAATGCCACCACCAGGTGGCACTGTGTGCACGTGCGCGGGCAGCAGGACCAGCATACAATAAAGTAAAAATAAAAGAAATATATACAATTAAAGGGACTCTGGTGGTGTTGTGATGATGATGCATAATAAGTGTGCGTAGTGCAAAAAAAAATAAAAAAAAATAAGTGTTAAAAAAAAAAAAGAAAATAAGGGTTTCACAGAAATGTATGCCATTTATGTGTGTGCATGCATGGTGAAGGCATGGGCTCGTACATGTGTGTACACATATAGGAGGAGGTGTTGGCATCTTGGGTAGACACATACAGATGGGCGATTATACAGATAGGTCATAGGGGGAACGGTTACGTATAGGTAATAGTTTTATTTAGGGGATAAAAAAAAAAGAAGAAGAAAAATATAAGGGTTGGTACGTTATTCGCTAATGCATTTCTAGTTGCTTCACTGTGTAGGCTACGCTCACGATATTTCGGTGGGATCGGTACATACAGGGGGGGGGGTATAAAAGAAAAAAATATATATAAAAAAAAAAACAGGATATAGGATATGTCATAATAGTTGTAATAGTATACACAGAGGTTGTTACATAGTTACATAGTTAGTACGGATGAAATATGTCCATCAAGTTCAACCAGGGAATTGAAGGGTAGGGGTGTGGCGCGATATTGGGGAAGGGATGGGATTTTATATTTCTTCATAAGCATTAATGTTATTTTGTTCCAGGAATGTATCTAATCCTGTTTTAAAGCTGTTAATTTTTCCTGCTGTGACCAGTTCCTGAGGTAGACTGTTCCATAAGTTCACAGTTCTCATGGTAAAGAAGGCATGTCGCCCCTTGAGACTAAACTTTTTCTTCTCCAGACAGAGGGGGTGCCCCCTCGTCCTTTGGGGGGGGGGTTTAACCTGGAACAGTTTTTCGCCATATTTTTTGTATGGGCCATTAATATACTTATATACGTTTATCATATCCCCCCTATCTCAAGACTAAACAATTGTAACTCCTTTAATCGCTCCTCATAGCTAAGATGTTCCGTGCCCCATATTAGTTTAGTCGCACGTCTCTGCACCCTTTCCAGATCCACAGTGTCCCTTTTATGGACTGGTGACCAAAACTGAACAGCATATTCCAGATGAGGCCGTTCCAATGCCCTGTAAAGGGGGAGTATTATGTCCCTGTCCCTTGAGTCCATGCCTCTTTTGATACATGACAATATCCTGCCGGCCTTGGAAGCAGCAGCCTGACATTGCATGCTATTCTGTAGTCTGTGATCTACAAGTACACCCAGATCCTTCTCTACCAGTGACTCTGCCAGTTTAATCCCCCCTAAGACATACGATGCATGCAGGTTATTAGTACCCAGATGCATAACTTTACATTTATCCACATTGAACCTCATTTGCCAAGTGGATGCCCAGACACTTAGTCTATCCAAGTCATCTTGTAACCTATACCCATCCTCTATAGACTGTACCGTGCTACAAAGCTTGGTGTCATCTGCAAAGATAGAAACAGAGCTGTTAATGCCATCCTCTATATCATTGATAAATAAATTAAACAACAGTGGTCCCAGTACAGAACCTTGGGGTACACCACTAATAACCGGGGACCAATCAGAGTACGAATCATTGACCACCACTCTCTGGGTACGATCCATGAGCCAGTGTTCAATCCAGTTACAAACTAAAATTTCCAAACCCAAAAGACCTTAACTTACCTGTCAGACGTCTATGAGGGACAGTATTAAACGCTTTAGCAAAATCCAGAAACACTATATCCACAGCCATTACTCTGTCAAGGCTTCTACTCATAAAAGCTAATTAGATTGGTTTGACAACTTCTATCCTTAGTAAACCCATGCTGGTTATCACTTATAATACAGTTATCCCCTATGTATTCCTGTATGTAATCCCTTATAAGTCCTTCAAACAATTTACCCACAATGCACGTTAAACTTACCGGTCTATAGTTTCCTGGGGAAGACCTAGAGCCCTTTTTGAAGATTGGCACCACATTCGCCTTGCGCCAGTCCCTTGGCACAATACCAGACACCAGTGAATCTCTAAATATCATGAACAGGGGTACAGATATTACTGAACTTACCTCTCTAAGAACTCTTGGGTGCAATCCATCTGGCCCTGGAGATTTGCTTACATTTATATTACTTAACTTACCTTGTACCATCTCTGCATTAAGCCAGTTCAGTACATTACATGATGTGTTACCAGCACTGACGTGTCCAATGTCAGCTCCTCCTTCTTCCCTAGAATATACAGAACTAAAGAACCCATTCAGTAGCTCCGCTTTCTCTTTATCGCCAGTGACAACCTCCCCATTATCATTATTAAGGGGTCCTCCATGCCCTGTCCTTGGTTTTTTTGCATTTATATATCTAAAAAAATCTTTAGGATTAGTTTTGCTTTCTTTAGCCACCTGTCTCTCATTTTGAATTTTTGCTGTTTTTATTACATTTTTACAGATTTTATAAAGCTCTTTGTACTGTTTAAATGTTATAGCTGACCCATCAGATTTGTATTTTTTGAAGGCTATTTTTTTGTTGTTTATTGCTCTTTTAACCTTATTTGTCAGCCATGTAGGATTTAGTTTTAATCGTTTATATTTGTTCCCCTTTGGTATATATTTAGCTGTATAGTTATTTAGAGTTGATTTAAAGATGTCCCATTTACCTTCTGTATCAGTATTTGAGAACACCTCCCCCCAGTCTATGTCCTGTAGTGCAGCCCTCAGCCCAGGGAAGTTTGCCTATTTAAAGTTATATGTTTTTGCCTTACCCGCCTGTCTTTGTTTTCTACATTTTAAGTCAAAAGTAACTATATTGTGGTCGCTATTACCAAGGTTTTCCCTCACAGTTACATTACCAACCCGCTCTGCGTTGTTGGAAATGATCAGATCCAACAAGGCATCACTTCTTGTTGGGTCCTCCACAAACTGGCCCATAAAATTATCCTGCAATAAATTTAGGAATTGTCGCCCCTTTGTAGTTTTAGCCAACCGCGGACCCCAATCTATATCTGGATAGTTAAAATCTCCCATTATTACCACTGTACCTGCCCGGGCGGCCCTCTGTATTTGTTTATGCAGCCAACCTTCTATCTCTTCAGTGATATTAGGGGGTCTGCAGATTACACCAAGTACAATTTTTTCAGTATTTCCCTCCTTTTGTAATTTTACCCACAATGATTCCACATCCTCAGAATCATCACACACTATGGCATCGTTCACACTAACTTTCATACCACTTCTAACATACAGACAGACTCCACCACCTTTTCTGTTCATTCTATCTTTGCGAAACAATGTAAACCCCTGCAGATTGACAGCCCAGTCATGCGAGGAGTCCAGCCATGTCTCAGTGACCCCAACTATATGAATATGTTCCTCCAGTATCAAGGCCTCAAGCTCCCCAATTTTATTTGCTAGGCTTCTGGCATTTGTGAACATACACTTTACATTTCCATCCTTTATGTTATTGGGGTTAATGGGATTCAAGGGTGTAAGTTTTATTTTCCTATGAAGCCTATTCCTATTAACTATTCTAACCCCTCCCTCCGCTCCACCTACAGGTACATTTATAATTCCCACCTCTCTATCTACACTATCTTCCCCCTCTTTGCTGTAGGTTCCCTCCCCCCAAGTCCCTAATTTAAACACTCCTCCAACCTTCTAGCCCTCTTCTCCCCAAGCACAGCTGCACCCTCCCCATTGAGGTGCAGCCCGTCCATACGGTAGAGTCGGTAACCGACAGCGAAGTCAGCCCAGTTCTCCATGAACCCAAACCCTTCCTCCCTACACCAGCTTCTGAGCCACTTGTTTACCTCCCTGATCTCCCACTGCCTCTCTGGTGCGGCTCGTGGTACTGGTAGTATTTCAGAAAATACTACCACAGGTTCCATTTTTATCCATTTGGCCATGATTCATAAGCACGTACTTATTAGACGTGTTCTTTCAGGTGTTTACCGTGGTTACTACTCTTCTCGTTGATAGGGCGTTATTATCTCCGGAAGGTTGGTGCAGTTTGTTTTGTCCCTAGGTGTCACTGATAATTTGTGCCAACCATGATTCACAATGCGGTGTAGTTAGAGCAGCCAGTGAGCCTGGAGGTCACTGTTTAGTCACTGGTGGCGTTATGTTATGCAGATTTTAGGTTATCAATTCAATAGAGAAAAATAGTTCGGCACAGCTTGGATAGTGACCCCTGAGTAGTAAGCACTGTAGCGGCATGCACTTTAGAAGCAGGTGGTGCTCAGACTATACCAAAGGTAAATCCAGATACTGCTGCAGAATTGTAGAAAAAAGTCGGCCACTCACCAATCTTCTTATTTCAGCAAGAATCTTTTATTTGCACATACTTACAACCATGTTGCCCAGGGAGAAGACATAGATGGTAACGAACGGGGGGGGGGGGGGGTTGTACCACTGAGAGGCGACAACGCTGTTTCGCACTGAATAAGTGCTTCAACTGGTCTAACAGAGCTGGAACTTCTCACCTTATATACAGGTGAATAATCACTATCACCTGCTTAACACCTTGTGATGTAAACCACCGTGGGAGGGGAAAAGAGGGGAAGAAGTGGATATCTGACTATTTGACACTTATAGCAGATTTTAGGTTACATTTGTAGGTACACTTCATTCACACTGTTACCTAACACATAGGTGATGTGTTACTGTGCAAGACTGACTTATCTTCAGGTGGGGATGTATCACGGAGGGTGTTCGCTGGCTCGCTAGCCAGATCACCCTTATTTCTTGACTGCATCACTAGCTACCCAGTCAGCTCTTGTCCGGGGGTAGCCGATGGTGCGCTGTTGTCAGAAACGTTTTGGTAATGACAACAGTTAATCATACACATAGGCGATATATTCACCGTGGTACCTGATTCTTCTTCTTCAGGGGGAATTATCTCAAGTGTTGCCGTTGACTCTTCTTCAGAGCTTCACTCATTCTTGCCCAGGGGCACTGTTATCCTGACACAGTTTTCAGGGGTGCCCTCAGCCTGCAGCTGTTACTGACACGTTTTCAGAACAGTTGTCTCGACAACGCACACATACACATCTCTGCATCTACGTCTCACGTTCTTCGGTGCCTACCACAGTAGCACTTCAACTTGTCAACTCACCGTCACACATGGCAGTCCAATAGATTAAGGGTACACAAACGCCCATTTGTTGCAAGTTGCAGTTGGTTATCTAGTCCTTCACGCTCAGGACCTCACTTCGTGTCTCACGCTCACTTATTTAGCTTCTAGGCAATGGTTAATTTGTTGGTGTACAGTTTGTTTCAGGATTGTGGTTGAAGATTGCTCACACAGGATCAGTTGCAGACAGGTCAGTAGACAGTTCTAGGGTACCTTGGTTTAGTGCTTGGTAACCATTCTCATGACTTGTCAATTTCTTACCGGCACCCAATTCTGGACCGGACAGGTGGATTCAGTGGTAAGATGTCTCAGCCATCTGACATTGAGGATACCCTGTCTGTTCCAGAAACTCCAGTCAGGAGTTTAGAACGTGGAGAAACCATCAGCATATCGCTCATGGACTATTCCTAGGCTTATGGAGGAGTTAAGAAACAGAGGAGTGCCGTGTCCGGCCACGACCCGGAAGGCCGAGTTATACAAGCATTTCATGGCTGACCCCCCAGCAAGTGGCAGCCAGCACGAAACGGCCGGGCAGACCTCGTTAGCACAATTACACTCCTTGATGAACACTATGTTAGCCTCCTTGTCTGGTGTCCAGTCCAGGTTGGATGCATTAGAGAATAGAGCAGCACAGGCGGCACCGGCTCCCGTGGTTTCAGTAGGTCCCCCTCCTGCTGTACCAAGTACTTCAGGTAGGCAGACTTGTCCACCCAAGATTTTGCCTATTCATTATATACCGGCCAAATTACGCAAAGACATTTTGGACGGTAAAGATATCAATTTGGCGTCTTTGCATATTTCCTCGCAGGATTTGATGGACACTAAAACAGTCGCATGCGAAGAACTGTCTGTCGTCCTCAAAAGCAAGGACCTCAGGCTTAGTCTCAAACTCAATATACACGAATTTGTTATTGCGTTCAGTAAATTCAGAGAGGTCATATGTTCGGTCAAGCCAAAACGCCGGGAAGAATTAGACCTTTACCTGTTACAGCTCACAGAGTTTTCATATAAATATGGAGAATCACATTTTTATGATTACCATAAAAGTTTCTCGGCAAAAGCAGCGGCCGCCTTCAGCCAATATGCATATGTGACGGATTGGAGCACGGTGGACACGGAACTTTTTTGTAATCACTTCTCGGGTCTTAAGTCCCCAGCGTGTTCATTGTGCCAATCCATATCACATACGGCAGCTTGGTGTGGGACGTCCAGTCGAGCAGAGGAACCTGGTACTAGCAGAGGCCCTGGTCAGACTTCAATGTCAGGGCAAAAATCGTCTCCTTCCGTGGACAAGTTGGGGCGCCCGGTAAGGTACCTTTGAAGGAGTCAGACCTGTTACAACTTCAACCTGTCTTCATGTAATTACAGCAATTGCAGGTTGCTGCACATATGCTTCTTGTGCTACAGGGCCCACCCTAGTACGGTCTGCAACCAGAAGGACAGGCATGACTAGGCAGGGTCCAGGTGACAGCCCTGGTTACGGTGTTAGCCGGTCACCATGATCCGGGTTGGGTGAAGTGGCTGGTGGACGGATTTGTGGATGGTTTCCACACGGGATTAGTCAAGTTACCACAATGCACATACAAATGTGGTAATTTGCAGTCAGCCTATAATGATCCACAGGCCGTCTCCCAGCTACTTCAAGTTGAGTTGGACAGGGGCTACATAATAGGTCTGTTTTCTACAGCACCCTTTGATACCTGGAGGGTAAGCCCAGTTGGAGTCGTCTGTGGTAAATTCAACAATAAAAAACGATTGATTTACGACTTGTCGGCACTATATTCATCCATCATACCTAGTTTAAATTCCCTTATTCCGTCAGAGGAGTTTTCCATGCAATATGCATCTATTGATGAGGCCATCCAGCTTATCCTATAGCCAGGACGTGGTGCATGGTTGTCAAATGCTGACATTGTAGATGTATTCAAATTGCTACCTATTCAGCAGGATCTATGGAAGTGGTATGGGCTCAAGTGGCAAGATGCATACTATTTTGCCACAAAAATAACGTTTTGGATCCAAGAGCAGTCCCTGGCTTTTTGATCAGCTGGCACAAGCGTTACATTGGGCTCTGGTGAATGTCTCCGGGTGTCGGAATGTCATCCATTACTTGGATGATTTTCTCATACTCGAGACTCCGCAGGATGAGCCTGTTGGGTTAGGCAAGTTATTGGGCTTGTTTTCAGAAGTTGGTGTCCCAGTATCCCCTACCAAGACTGAAGGCCCGGCTACAGAATTGGCGTTTCTTGGCATTTTTCTGGACACAGTAAGCTTGGAGGCTCGGTTGCCAGCAGACAAGTTGACCAGAATCCGGGACACAATTCACAAGTTCAAGTGCAAGCAGGTCACAAGCAAAGTCGAGCTGCAAAGTCTGTTAGGGATGTTAGCTTTCGCCATGCCAATCATACCTCAGGGCAGGTCATTTGTGTCAAGATTACTCGTTCTTTTACATTCAGTCCCCAATCAGGATAGCATCATCTACTTGGACGCCGAGGCCATGGCAGACGTTATTATGTGAAACTCTTACTTGACACAATGGAATGGCGTGTCCATGTTCATGCCGGAATTTACCGATACATCACTATCAGTGTTCACAGATGCCTCATCCTCAATTGCTTTTGGGGCAGTCTGGGGTTCTCATTGGTTAGCCGGTCACTGGTCTAGCGAGGTTCGCAACATGACAGGTTTCGACACTACGTCTGCTCTGTTCGAGGTTTACCCAATTGTGGCAGCAGCATATGTCTGGGGGCACTATTGGTGTAATCAGTCGGTGCTGTTTCATTGTGATAATGAGGCCACCATAGCCATTGTGAATAAGGGCAGATCAAAGAATAGCAGGGTCATGTCATTTGTCAGATTTAATTTTGTTTGTAGACACGTAGCAGGTACAGTAAATGTAGCCGCAAATGCCTTATCACAAGCTAACTTTCACATTTTCTCACAGGTAATGCCACATGCGGATGCTATCGGCACGCCAGCCCCACCGACAGGCCTTGATGCAGGATTAGGTTTCTTTTCACAAGTGGCAGGCAACCTCATCAGGGATTCACTGGCACCTAGCACGAAGAAAACCTATGACAGCTTTACACACATCACTTTTCTGGAGAAAGTCAATGCTAGCTTTTCCTTTGACACCACTCTCATCCTGTTGTTTATAGGTTTTTGCCACTCAACTCTGCACACAGCACGGTCAAGACTTATTTGGCAGGGATCCAACACCATATTTCACTATCGTTCCCAGATAGACCTTCCGTGCTGTCTATCCATGCAGTCAGAGCAGCTCTCAGAGGAATGCAGCTCGCTAGCGGTCCCAAGGAGCCTTCCAGAAGACCAATTTCAGGGGAGTTGTTCAGGGATATGTCAGCTGCTCTAGACAGACGGACATTTGGGCACAACCACAGTTTAGTAATCAAGGCGGCCATGTATCTAGCTTTCTATGGTTTCCTTAGGCCGGGGATATTTTCTTACACTAGACCCACTTCTAAACCACTACTCAAATCACAGTTGACATGGCTCGGTGGGTTTTTCGAACTTAGGTTGGCGGTAACTAAAACCAGCAGGTGGGGGGACATGGTCAACTACTTTCCGTCACGCAATACCTGGTGCCCGGTGGCAGTGCTGACCGAACTAATGGTCTTCCTCGACGGCAAGTCTCAGGAGGCTCCTCTACTACCTTTCGGGGATTCTGTGTTAACTGCAGCTCTCTTCGTGTCACACATCAGGTCTTTCATCACCACTCTGGGGCACAACCCTAAGCAGTTCTTGGGTCACTCTTTCCGGATAGGCGCAGCATCAAGGCATAAGGAGATTCAGTTGTTATGCCACGTATATCCCAGATACACAAAAAGAAATGGCTTAAGTGTTCAGCTATCTGGTTTTATGATTATCAATAAAATCGATTATTATTGCATTCTCACACGGCTTTGTGTTTTTGCCCTCTAAAGGCTAACCCTTGGTCGCAGTTTTCAGGCACACTTCAACCGCTTATTCATGTTGATAGTTATGTGTTATTATGCAGTTTCCCCACAGGTAAGAGTCTACATTTTCCATACGGTGGCAGGTAAATCTCCCAGTCACGGTGTGAGCCCTGAGCACAAGTAATAAGCCTATTTGGCTGTGTTTGTTGGAGGAGCGGAGGGTATTTAACGCATGCCCCCCGGCAGTCAGGTGCGTGCTTGCGTTTGGCGTACCCACCCTCCCGACCCATCTTTTTCATATTATTCTTTATAGGGTATGCCCTCTAAAGGCTAACCCTCAATCGCGGTTTACAGGCACACTTCAACCGCTTATTCATGTTGATAGTTGTGTGTTATTATGCAGTTTCCCCACAGGTAAAAGTCTACAGTTTCCATACCGGGGTAGGTAAGTCTCCCAGTCATGGTGTAAGCCCTGAGCACAAAAACAAATGTTGCCAGCCATTCGTTGCAATAATGGATAGGTCATCAGCTAAGAGGCATTTGTTTTTACAAACTGCTGCTCACAACTAATGATGCAATATAGTGTCTCCATCTGCTGGCGGTATTGGATAAGCATTGGTGCAATGATAGGGTCTGAATAAGACGAAGAAGAAGAAAAATAAGACGACGTAGAGGAAAAAGGAGGAACGGAGAAAAACATGTAAAAGAGGAAAAAAAATGAAAACAAAAGGAAATAAAAGGTGAAAACGGGTTTAAAAATGAACTTGGCAAAGAAAAATATATATTCCCCATTGAGAGATTGCTGCATCCAGGACCCTTAGCACTGTGATATGATTAATGTCACTCAATACCACTGACATGGCAAGGTGTAAACAACATCTCACCTTTGTTGTGTATGTAACCATGGAGATTATGATGTTGCCTAGAACCTTCAAAGAACCAACAGGAGATTGTTGCATCCGGTACCCACAGCACTGTGCTATGATGTCACTCACTACCACTGGCATTGCAAAGTGTAAACAACATCTCACCTTTGTTGTGTATATAACCATGGTGATTGTGATGTTGCCTAGAACCTTCAAAGAACGTACAGCCTTATGAGAAGAAGCACTGCCATGAGAAGAAGCACTGCCATGAGAAGAAGCATCACCACCATGGGTTGTCAAATAACCCGGATTTAACCAAAACAAATGAGTCCAATAGGATGCAGGCATGTCCTCTATCCTTACAGCTTCCAGTGGCTGTTGGTTTGATACCGTTTGGGGACAGCCAAGGAAGCGTCTGCAGGCAACAAAGGTAGGTGTGTGCTTGTGTGTGTGTTTCCTCTGCAGATCCTAAACCCAGTATCACATGCAAGTAGGAGAAGTAAGAAGGGTTTCTGGCAAATCCAGGTTATGGATTGCACAATGCTCCATCAGAGTGCAATGGGCTCCTGTCTTCCTGCTTAGCAATAATGACATGGGTTTAGGGTCTGCTGTGTGTACTGTTGGGTGACTGTCACCCAGCCAGAGTGTGTATGGGAGGCTGGCAGCCAGCCTCCCTTCCTACAAGCAGTGATAGTGCACATGAAGGGGACATTGTTGGCCCTGCCCCTTCACGGTTATCGCTACTCGGCCTTTTGGCTAAGATCAAGTGTCTTGCCATAAGGTATTGGGGTACCCTCTCCTCGGCCTTGCGGGATCGCCCAGGTTCATTGCCTGGGCTTCACCCGCCTGCTGCTATTGGGGAGAGGGCTTAGTCCCAGAATAACGTTAAGGCGATCAGAAGAGATCGGGAGTACTGGAGAGGATAGCTAATGCTCCGAATGCTCAAAATACAGTACGGCTGTTTGTCGAGGTGGACAAGAGAAGTGCCTACGGAATTTTGCATATTCAACAGAAGGTCGTGGAAGGAGTGCTAAAGATGACGCACGATTCAATTTTGTGTGTGCAAGTTTTTCCAAGCCAAGGTTTATTTGATGTTACCTTTTACACGCTGGACAATTTGCGTACCTGAGAACGCTTCTCACCCTGACTTGCAAGGGATCCGTTTTGTTTCCTGTGAAGCTCGGCCAAAGAAAATCCCTGTGGTGGTACACATGTACAACCCTTTTGTGCGAGACGAGGAGATACAGACTTTTCTAAAAAGATATTGTATCTCAGTTTCTGCTGCAGAGTGGAAGAATAATATTCTGGGAACATTTACAGGTATGAGACGATTTTGGGTGGAGCTCAAGCCGGACCCTGAAGGTGGTGCTGGAGGTTTGTGTCACCCCCCCACAGAACTTTGCAATTGGAAACAACAGGGGGTTTCTACATTACCCAGGGATGCCAAGTTTTTGCCGTGACTGTTTTTGCTTTGGTCATACCCGAGAGGATTGCAAAACCGGTCAAGTATGCAGGAACTGTTATAAACCTGACCATCGGACCGCTGATTGTCCAGAAGCACGCAAGCTTTCTTCGGTTCCTCTGAGCACCTGGCTAGGAATTGCCCCAAGTGTGAGTCGGGGGCATCCAGATCATATGCACATGTGGTTCGAGGTGTGGCGGTTCCAGAGGACTCTATTGTTGCCAGGATGGGATATGCAGAGGTCAGCCTGCTGACCAGTGAAGCAGAGTCTGCTCCTGTCCCCATTTCTAGGTTTGTTCCGGATGCTTTGGTGGTGGAGGGGGAAGAGGCCGTGTCTGCTCCTGTGGCCACTGATCCCCCTGAAGAGATGACCATAGACAAGGAGTCTTTAAAGAGAAAGATGCCGGTGGAGGAGTCTGAGGCTGACTGTTCGACTCCTCCCTTGGCACAGTTAATTTGGAGGAGGGTTCTGTTAAGAAACTGACTAAGACTATTCAGTTTAAAGATGGGTAGGGGAAGAAGAGAAATACAGGTCGTGGGAGGGCTAGGGCTGCTCCTGATAAGGTTTGATTTTGTATGTTATATATATTTTTTCTTCTCTAAAAAATGTAAATGAGTCTAGTTATTGGTTCCCTATATGTCCGCAGTATTAGATCTGAGGTAAGGAGATCTGCTATTTTTTATTTATTGTCTGGTTACTCTTTTGATGTTTTACGTCTCCAGGAATGCTGCGTAGATGGGGAACCAAATATTTCTTGGTCTTATGTGCCATCGGTATGGTCAGGCTCTATGGAGCTTAATTCGGGTGTGGAGATTTTGTTTAAAAGTAATGATTTTTTGGTTAAATAGGTTGTTCATGTAATTCCTGGTAGGGTGTTATTAGTACATTTTATGTTCAGGGGTTTAATGTATAAAGTAATTAATGTTTATGCTCCAACGGGGAGGAAGGAAAGAGGGGAGGTTTTTGAAAAGTTGTATTTCTTTTTGAATGGGAGAGATGATGTTTTGCTTATAGGGGATTTTAATTGTATAGCGGAAGGGGATAGGAGTAGTACAGTGGTGGGTGGTGGGAGTGGTTTAGTTAGTACGAGTAAACAGCTTAAAGAGATTGTAAGTTTATTTGGGTTAAAAGATTCTTTTGTTGAACATAATGATGGTTCTATTGGTTATACTTATTTTTCTAATAATGTAAGTTCATATATTGATTTTATTTTTGTATCAAAATGAATGTATGTTTCTCATTTCAGACAAAGGAGATTGCCGTTCACGGATCATGCCTGGATTGAATGTGTGGTAAGAGGTGGTGGTTTGAGTGAGTATGGGAAGGGTGTTTGGAAGTTGAATGTTTCTTTATTGGAGAATGACTGTATATTACAGGAATATAGAGAGCGTTTTGAAGGATGGGTGTTGAGGAAGGATACGTTTTATAGTATTGTGGAGTGATGGGAGTGGGTGAAATCAGAGACTAAAAGGTTTCTTATTAAAAAAGGGTGTGAGAAAGGGAGAATAGATAGAGACGAGTATGAAAGATGGCAAAGAAGATTGGAATATTTGTATGAACTAAAGCGTTTAGGGATGAGTGTTGAGAAGGAGATTGAGGAAGCTTGTGGAAGTGTGAATGAATGTTTGGAGAGGAATGGAAGGAAAATTATTGCACAAGCTAGGGTGGAGGTGAAAGAGGAGGATGAGAAATGCACCAAATTTTTCTTTAAAAAGGCATTCAGTAAAAAACAGATGATGAGTGATGGGGTAGAGGTTTTTGGTAAGGATGAGGTTTTGGAGGAAGTGTGGAAGTTTTATTCTGATTTATTCACGGAGAAGGAGTGGGATGTGACTCTAGACGAGGAATGTTTTGGGTATGTGGATAAGTGCTTGGATGAGTTTGAAGGGAGTTTTTTGGAGGGAGATGTGAGGAAGAGTGAGGTTGAGGATGCTGTGAATGGGATGAAGAAAGGGAAGGTAGCGGGGAGTAATGGTTTGCCTGTGGAATTTTATCTTTTGTTTTGGGATATGTTAGGTGATTATGTATGGGAGGTGTGTGTATGTATGGGAATGTAAATGTCTTCTTTTCTATGGATTTTATTTAGACTATTTATTTATTTAATTTTTTTTTCTTTATTGTTTTATTTTCATGTTATGTAACACACACATGTGATTTTCGCGGGCAAATGAGGTATAAATAAAGGACATCCACACTGCCCAATCAGATAGCCTGATGAAGAGGGGGTCCCTGCCCCTCGAAACGCGTTGCTGTATTGCATGCTGAAGGAATAAACCTTCTTTTTATTTTCCAAAATACATCCGTGTCCAAGCGGTTTTATTTTACCAAGTTCTCGGAAACTTCCACATACCTGTGACGGATTACATCTGTGACGGAGGTGAGCGCCCACAGAAGCACTTCTCTTTTTTCTCGGGACCACGGGACCGATATTCTTCTATGTATGGGAAGGAAGTTCTTAGGAGAGGGAAGTTATCTAAAAGTATGAGTGAGAGTGTGATTGTATTATTGTTTAAAAAAAAGGGGATAAGAGGGACCTAAAAAATTGGAAGCCTATAGCGCTCTTAAATTGTGATTATAAAATTATTGTGAATAGGGTGAAGGATTTGATTGATTGTATGGTAGGTGAGGAGCAAATGTGTGCAGTGCCTGATCGTAAGATTTCTCAGTGTTTGTTGGGGTTAAGGGATGTATTGTGGGATTATAAAGCTAGGAAGCAAGGTGTGGCTGTTACAGTAGATTTTGAGAAAGCGTATGAAAGGGTGGTGAATGATTTATTGTTTAACATTTTGAGGAGAATGAATGTACCTGGAAGAATGGTGAGGTGGATTGAATGCTTGTATAGGGGTATTTGTTGTAAAGTTCAGATTAATGGTTTTTTGAGTAAGGGGGTAAAAATAAAGTCAGGGGTGCATCAGGGGTGTCCCCTGTCGCCAATTCTTTTTATTTGCATGATTGAGCCTTTGTTGGAGATGATCCGGAGGGATAAGGTGATGCGGGGTATAGAAATACCTGGTAGTAATGGGAAGGATATGCGTGTGATTGGATATATGGATGAGGTTACTGTTGTATGTAAGGCAATGGCAGGGATAAGGCGTGCTAAGTTATTGATTGATTGTTTCTGTTTGATGAGTGGGTTTAAACTGAATGTTGACAAGAGCGGTTGTAAATTCTTTGATGGATGGAGTGAAAGTGGGGTATGTGAGTGGCCTGTGATAGAGGGGGGTGTGGAAATACTAGGTGTGGTGTTTGACAATGATTTGTATGGGAAGGAAAGTTGGGAGAGGGTTCTGGGGAGGGTGGGTAATAAAATACATTTTTGATCTTTAACCCCTTAAGGACTAAGCCCATTTTGGCCTTAAGGACTCAGACAATTAAATTTTTACGTTTTAGTTTTTTCCTCATCGCCTTCTAAAAATCATAACTCTTTTATATTTTCATCGCCAGACTAGTATGAGGGTTTTTTTTTGAGCGACCAGTTGTCCTTTGTAATGACATCACTCATTATATCATAAAATGTATGGCGCAAGCAAAAAAAAAACACTATTTTTGTGGGGAAATTAAAAAGAAAAACGCAATTTTGCTAATTTTGGAAGGTTTCGTTTTCACGCCATACAATTTACGGTAAAAATGACGTGTTCTTTATTCTGAGGGTCAATACAATTAAAATGATACCCATTATTACATTTATTTTATTGTTGTGCTTAAAAAAAATCACAAACTTTTTAACCAAATTAGTATGTGTATAATCCCTTTATTTTGATGACCTATAACTTTTTCATTTTTCCGTATAAGCGGCGGTATGAGGGCTCATTTTTTGTGCCATGATCTGTACTTTTTTTTATACCACATTTGCATATAAAAAACTTTCAATACATTTTTAATAATTTTTTAAAATAAAATGTATTTAAAAAAGTAGCAATTTTGGACTTTTTTTTTTTTTACGCCATTCACCGTACGGGATCATTAACATTTTATTTTAATAGTTCGGACATTTACGCACGCGACAATACCAAATATGTCTTAAATTTATTTTTTACGCTTTTTGGGGGTAAAATAGGAAAAAAACGGACGTTTTACTTTTTTATTGGGGGAGGGGATTTTTCACCTTTTTTTTACTTTTAATTTTAAATTTTTTTAATTTTTTTTTTACATTTGAATAGTCCCCATAGGGGGCTATTCATAGCAATACCATGATTGCTAATACTGATCTGTTCTATGTATAGAACATAGAACAGATCAGTGTTATCGGTCATCTTCTGCTCTGGTCTGCTCGATCTCAGACCAGAGCAGAAGACGCCGGGAGCCGGACAGAGGCAGGTGAGGGGACCTCCGTGCGGCATTCTGAATGATCGGATCCCCGCAGCAGCGCTGCGGGCGATCAGATCATTCATTGAAATCGCGTACTGCCGCAGATGCCGGGATCTGTATTGATCCCGGCATCTGAGGGGTTAATGGCGGACGCCCGCAAGATCGTGGGCGTCGGCCTTTGCCGGCGGGTCCCTAGCTGCGATCAGCAGCCGGGATCAGCCGCGCATGACACGGGCATCGCTCCGATGCCCGCGGTTATGTACAGGACGTAAATGTACATCCTGGTGCGTTAAGTAATACCGCACCATTACATTTACGTCCTGCGTCCTTAAGGGGTTAAGGACTTTATCTATTGAAGGAAGGATTTTGATTATTAAGTCAGTTATAATTCCTATTTTGCTTTATGTTAATTATGTGTTTCCTCCACCTGATAGCTGTCCGTCAAGAATTATCAGGCAGATCCTTGTTTTCCTATGGAATTCAAGTATGGAGAAACTGAGTCGTGGGAAAGTGATGAAAATGCATGGTGGGAAAGGGATGATGAATGTGGAGGTGTTCCTGGCGGTAAAGTATGTCAACTTTTGTGTCGCTGTGAGTAAAAAGGAATGTGTGTTTGGGTGCATGTTGAAGTATTTGGCTGGGAATGTGTTGGTGAAATATAAGTTAATGGAGAGAGATTTTTGAGAATGCCTGTGAGTTTTAATGTGCCTTGGTTTTACCAGAGGATTGAGAGGTGTATTAGGAGGAATGATTTGGGTAGTGTGACTGAATGGGATGATAGTAAGAAGGTAATGAAAATACTGGAAAATAGGGAGATAGTTGAATGTGTGGGTGGATTGTCTGAGAATGAATGTAAGGTGATGTGGAGGAATGTTAATAACAAGGAATTGACTAATAGACAAAAAGACTTGTCTCATTTGTTGTGAGACTGAAGGTGGACCCCAGTAGAGGAGAACAGATCCCGGCGAATTTAGCATGTTTGCATCGCCGGGCTAACATATGTGAAGTTCAATCCGCCCCCTATACTTTAACATTGCAGTAAACTTTGACCCTGTGAGTCAGAGTCAGCAGGCACATTACAGCCAATCAGCAGCAGTCCCTCCCTTCCAGACCCTCCTACCTCTTGCACGGACACCATTTTAGCCTCTTTCAGCATGCTGCAGGCTTAGGAAGTGGAGGGCCAGAGAAGCTGCTCCAGCTGTATAGGGAAAGCGATAGCTAGGTTGCTGCTAGGTGGTGTATTCAGGGTCCAGTTTACTTCTAAAGCACTAGTGTAACATCTGCTTTAAGGACAGCACCCAAAAAAGCCCCTTTTAGCGCTGAAAGATATCAGTCCTGGTTGGGAGGGAACCGCTGGTTAAAAGGGGTACTCCAGAATCAAACTTAAGTTCCTTCAAGCAACTAACTACTACAGTATTCAAAGGGCTGAAATATATCAGTCCGTGTGCTTTGCAACAGCTGGAGGCACCCTGGTTGGGGACCACTGCTTAAAAGGGGAACTCCGTGGCAAGCTTTTTTGCTCATTGTCACACTAGTGCAAATCACATTAGGTGTGGCAGTTGTGCAAATAAAAAAAATACCTTTTTTGGCTGTTAAATAAAATCAGTCGTCACTGTCAGTTCACGTCACAGTTGCCATTTTTTTTTTTGCCTGCAGGGCAAATTGTTTCACCCTAGTGCAAATCACATTAGGTGTGAAAGTTGTGCAAATTAAAAAAAAAAAAAAAACTTTTTGGGCTGTTAAATAAAATCAGTCATCACTGTCAGTTCACATGACAGTTGCCATCTTTTTTGCTTGCAGGCCAAATTGCGTCACCCTAGTGCAAATCACATTTGGTGTGACACTTGTGCAACCAAAAAAATGACAGGCAGAGGGGCCGTCGTGGTGCTGGGATTCCCTTTGGCCCTAGAATGGCCAGTGTTCAGAGGCCACGTTCCCTGAACCCCCAAAGTTCTGAGGACTTAGTTGACTGGCTATCACAAGACACCCAATCTACTACAGCTTCCGCTCGGAACCTTGACTCACCGTCCTTCTCCTCCTCTAGCTTAGCTTCGGGCACCTCTCATGCTACCACTTGCCCGCCTGCCGCCACCACCAACACTAGCACCGCAGCAGCTTTACTTGATCCGTCAGAGGAGTTATTTACACATCAGTTTGAAGACATGAGTGATGCGCAACCATTATTGCCAGAGTATGTAGTTAACAGGGATATGTCTCAGTCAGGAAGCATTACACACATGGACGTACGGTGTGATGATGATGTTGTACCCACTGCTGCTTCCTTTCTTGAGGTGTCAGATAGCGGTGAAGGTGTTAATGATGACAATGTGTCCTTGAATGCCACGTGGGTGCCTGCTAGAAGAAAAGAAGAGGGGGAAAGTTCAGATGGGGAGACAAAGAGGAGGAGACAAGTTGGAAGCAGGGGGAGGTCGTCGCAAGGAGCTAGTGGCACAGTAAGACAGCATGCATTGGCACCCGGGGTCAGCCAGACGGGACGCCAATCAACGCATGCTGTTGCCACCACCAGAATGCGGTCATCGCAGAGCTCAGCAGTGTGGCATTTTTTTTGTGTGTCTGCCTCTGACAACAGCGAGGCCATTTGCAACCTGTGCCAGAAGAAACTGAGTCGTGGGAAGTCCAACACCCACCTAGGCACAACTGCTTTGCAAAGGCACATCATGTCACATCACAAACGCCTAAAAGATCAACACATCAGTACAAGCAGCACACAAAGTCAAAGCTGCCATCCTCCTCCTGGTCCAGCATCTTCAGCTAGGTCAACCACTGCTGCCCTCCTTGCCCCCTCTCAACCATCCGCCTCTCCATCTCTCGCCTTGAGCAGTTCCTGCTCATCTACCCACAGTCAGTTGTCTGTCAAGGAGATGTTTGAGGGCAAGATGATGTCTCAAAGTCACCCCCTAGCCCGGCGTTTGACAGCTGGCTTGTCTGAACTGCTAGCCCGCCAGCTTTTACCATACAAGCTGATGGAGTCTGTGGCCTTTAAAAAATTTGTAGCCATTGGGACACCGCAGTGGAAATTATGGCATGTCTGGCACAAAGTGTAGGGGCAAGGGTCCATCTGACCACTGATACCTGGTCTGCAAAGCGTGGTCAGGGCAGGTATATCACCTACACTGCGCATTGGGTAAACCTGGTGACGGCTGCCAAGCATGGAATGCGTGGCTCTGTAGAGGAGTTGGTGACACCGCCATGACTTGCAGGCAGGCCTGCTGCCATCTCCTCTACCGAGTCCTCTTCCACTGCTGCGTCTTGCTCCACATCACCGGCACCCTCCCCAGGTGCTATTCCACATCCCGGATACGGCAGTGTCATGCCATCTTGGGGTTGACTTGCCTTAAAGCGGAGAGTCACACCGCACCAGCGCTCCTGTCGTCCCTGAACGCACAGGTGGACCAGTGGCTGACTCCGCACCAACTGGAGATCGGCAAGGTGTTTTGTGACAATGGAACAAATTTGTTGGCGGCATTGAGGTTGGGCAAGTTGACACATGTGCCGTGCATGGCACATGTGTGTAATCTGATTGTACAACGTTTTGTGCTCAAGTACCCAGGCTTACAGGATGTCCTGAAGCAGTCCAGGAAGGTGTGTGGCCATTTCAGGCGTTCCTTCACGGCCATGGCGCACTTGTCAGATATCCAGCGGCGAAACAGCATGCCAGTGAGGCGCTTGATTTGCTACAGCCCGACAAGTTGGAATTCAACACTCCTAATGTTCGACCGCCTGCTCCAAAAAGAAAAAGATGTCAACGAATATTTGTATGACCGGGGTGCTAGGACATAATCTGCGGAGCTGGGAATTTTTTTGTCACGTTACTGGAGGCTCATGCGCGATGCCTGTAGGCTCATGCGTCCTTTTGAGGAGGTGACAAACCTGGTCAGTCGCACCGAAGGCACCATCAGCGACATCATACCGTTTGTTTTCTTCCTGGAGCATGCCCTGAGAAGAGTGCTGGATCAGGCAGTAGATGAGCGTGAAGAGGAAGAGTTGTGGACACCATCACCACCAGAAACAGCCTTATCAGCATTGCATGCTGGACCTGCGGCAACGCTGGAAGAGGATTGTGAGGAAGAGGAGTCAGAGGAGGAATGTGGCTTTGAAGAGGAGGAGGAAGACCAACCACAGCAGGCATCCCAGGGTGCTCCTTGTCACCTATCTGGTTCCCGTGGTGTTGTACGTGGCTGGGGGGAAGATGGTTATACCTTCCCTGACATCACTGAGGACGAGGAACGGGACATGAGTAGCTCGGCATCCGTCCTTGTGCAAATGGGGTCTATCATGCTGTCGTGCCTGTTGAGGGACCTTTGTATAAAAAGGATGAAGGAGAACGACCTGTACTGGGTGTCCACGCTACTAGACCCCGGGTATAAACATAAAGGGGGAGATGTATCAATGTTGTTATTGGTAGACGTTTTTTGTAGATCATTTTGGTTGGTCTAAATTTGGAGCAATTTCTCCAAATTTATCAAACTTGTGCAAGCCCCATGATAAATTTCGTGCAATGGTCTAAATCTCCACAAAGTTCTATTTGTAGACCTGTTCTACACCTCACAGGAATAGTGGTGTATCCTGGACGCTGGGCTTTTGTTCTATTGTTTTTCAGGATTCCACTGAGGTTTTTTTTTGTCCACCAGCAAAAACGCCTGAAAAACGGTCCCTGCTTTTCCTGCATTTTGGTAATTTTTCTTGGGGGAGATTTATCAAAAACTGTACAGAGGAAGAGTAGTGCAGTTGCCCATGGCAACCAATCAGATTGCTTCTTTACAAAAATGAAAGGAGCAATCTGATAGGTTGCTATGGGCAACTGCACCGCTCTTCCTCTACATAGGTTTTGATTAATCTCCCCCCTTGTGTTTTTTCTTGCATTTTTGCTGGTGTGCGGAAACAAACATTTTTGTACCCTGTGTGCATTTTTTTCACTGCAGGTACTACTCCATGGGTCGGATGCAGAGCGCCCGCCCCACGGAGTGTAAGGAGGTAAGGAGTGATGTATAGCATATACATATACAGGGTGCAGAGCGCCCGCCCTACGGAGTGTAAGGAGGTGAGGAGTGATGTATAGCATATACATACACAGGGTGCAGAGCGCCCGCCCTCCAGAGTGTGCATGGAAAATTGTCTGGCAGCCTCCCTGACAGCAAGCAGTGATAGTGCCCATGAAGGGGACCTTGTTGGGCCCGCCCCTTTCACGGTTATCGCTTCTCGGCCTTTTGGCTAAGATCAAGTGTAGTATCTGTTCTTATCAGTTTAGGAGGTGAGGAGTGATGTACAGCATATACATATACAGGGTGCAGAGCGCCCGCCCTACGGAGTGTAAGGAGGTGAGGAGTGATGTACAGCATATACATATACAGGGTGCAGAGCATCACTACTTACCTCCGCCCACTGTATAGTATACAGGGGGCACAGTGTATCCATGTATACTATACAGGAGCCCAGCAAGGAAAGAGTTAACCCACACTGCAGCTCTGAGTTAAATCTTTGTGCGCTCTCCTGTATATACAGCCATCTATAGATGACTGTATATACAGGATACAGTAGGCAGACAAGAACAATTGGATGCTCCCTGTTACACACTGCAGTATGGGCGCACTCACCAGGTGAGATCGCAAATGATGTCCTAACCTTTTTTTTTTCTCATTTCAGATACGTGAATGGGGAGGACTACGTCAGATTCAGTGTATTGCGATGATGACCAGCTTTTTTTTTAATGTCAATAAAAGGTTTAATGAGGGCTGTGTGGGGAGTGTTTTTTTTTTTAAACACTTTTTTTTTCAATGCCGGGCTTAGCGTTAGCCACAAAAACAGCTAGAGCTAACCCCCAATTATTACCCCGTTACCCACTGCCACAGGGTTGCCGGGAAGAGCCAGTACCAACAGGCCTGGAGTGTCAAAAATAGTGCTCCTGGCTGGGGTTATTTAGGCTGGGGAGGGCCAGTAACAATGGTCCTCACCCACCCTGGTAACGTCAGGCTGTTGCTGATTGGTTGGTATCTGACTGACACTGAAAATATGGGGAACCACACACTTTTTTTTTATTACAAAAAAAAACAACACATAGGCTTCCCCATATTTTCAGTGTCAATCAGACACCAACCAATCAGCAACAGCCTGACATTACCAGGATGGGCGAGGACCATTGTTACTGGCCCTCCCCAGCCTAAATAACCCCAGCCTGCTACCGCCTAGGCCAAGGAGCGCTATTTTTGATGCTCTGGGCCTGTTGGTAACGGCTCTTCCCGGCACCCCTGTGGTGGTGAGTACCGGGTAATAATTGGGAGTTAGCGCTAGCTGTTTTCGGGGCTAACGCTAAGCCCAGCTTAGTAATAGATTCCGTCTACAAGACGGCTTCCACTACTAAGCCTGAAATTTCCATTATAAAAAACACAACACATGAAATAAAAAATGTATTTAAAAAAACACTCCCCCACAGCCCTCGTTAACCCTTTTATTGACATTAAAAAAATGCTAGTCATCGTCACACTCCACCGAATCTCAGGTAGTCCTCTGCATTCACTTCTCTGAAATGACAAGAAAATAAAAACATGAAAAATGGGTCAGTACATTTTTGGCGCTCTCCCCTGGGTAGAGCGCACATAATGCAGTGTGTTCCTAAAGAGGGAGCCTCCAATTGTTGCTAAACTACAACTCCCATCATGGGGGCTGTAGGTAAACAACAGTTGGAGTCTCCCTGTTTGGGAACACACTGCCAAAAAGGCTCTGTTCCAATTATGCAAAACGCATAATGATAACAGAGCCTTAATTACCACTCTGGCTTCAGGCCTGGACTGTGAAGCTCCGCCCCCTAATGATGTCATCACTAGGGGGCAGGGGCTGAGAAGTTGCAAGGGGTCTCAAGAGTGAGACCCCTGAGATCCGTCAGTCTGCCCTTGGACTACTACTCCCATCATGGGAAATTTTGTGTCCCATGATGGGAGTAGTTGTAGTACCGCAGTGCTGAGGGATGGCTCTTACACATCCCCCAGCTGCGAAAATGTATTGTGACTGTTAGGACTACTACTCCCATCATGGACAGACTCTGTCCATGATGGGAGTTGTAGTCCTCGGGCTGAAGGACAGATCACAGCAGGTCATTCTCCAGAGACCCGCTGCGATCTACATTTATTCACTTAAAAAGCCGGCGGCAACACTGCACTCCCCTCCCCCCCCTCCTCCTGTATACAGATGTCACGATTCATAATCCCCGCCTCCGGGAGAGGGGAGCTCTGATTGGTGGAAAGCTATTCACCACTATACACCAATCAGAGCTCCTGTCTTCTGGTGGGGATTATGAATTGTGACAGGTCTATGCAGGGGAGCGAGTGGAGCCGCTTCTACAGTATATAATTGTTATGTGTACTGTACCCCCCCCCCCCAGACTAAGACTGACCCCTTCTATAGTGAGCGCTGGGACCGCTGTGTGATTGACAGGTCCCCAGCGCAAGTGTCCGGCCCCCACTGACCTTTACATGTTGTAAATCTTTATGATACACACTGCCCGTCCTCTTCATTCTTCTGATACCGGAGACGCGCGGCTTCTGCTTTCACTATAGTCAGAGCGCCCCCTGCCGTTGCCTGGCCCCAGCCCCGTGCAGTGTGGAGGCCGGGAGGGGGCGCTCTGTCTATAGACTATGATACAGAAGCCGCGCGTCTCCGGCATCAGAAGAATGCAGAGGAGGACGGGCAGTGTGTATCATAAAGATTTATAACATATAAAGGTCAGTGGGGCCGGACACTTGCGCTGGGGACCTGTCAATTACACAGCGGTCCCAGCGCTCACTATAGAAGGGGTCAGTATTAGTCTGGGGGGGGGGGGTACAGTACACATAACAATTATGTAGAAGCGGCTCCACTCGCTCCCCTGTATAGACCTGTCACAATTCATAATCCCCTCCAGAAGACAGGAGCTCTGATTGGTGTATAGTGGTGAATAGCTTTCCACCAATCAGAGCTCCCCTCTCCCGGAGGCGGGGATTATGAATCGTGACATCTGTATACGGGAGCCGGCGGCAGCGCAGTGGAGCCGCATGTACCGCCGGCTTTTTAAGTTAATAAATGCAGATCGCAGCGGGTCTCTGGAGAATGACCTGCTGCGATCTGTCCTTCAGCCCCAGGACTACAACTCCCATCATGGACAGAGTCTGTCCATGATGTTAGTAGTTATAACAGTCACAATAGAGTCCCGCAGACAGGGGATGTGCGTCTCTCAGCGCTCCGGTACTACAACTACTCCCATTATGGGACAGATTCTGTCCCATGATGGGAGTAGTTCTAGTACTGCAGTGCTGAGAGACGGCTCCTGCATACTCCACCTGCATCTTCCACCGTCTGCCATTTTCTACGAGTCCTTGCTAGCACTCTTAGGTTTAGACTACTTTTCTTGCAAAAAAGTGCAATTGCGAAAAAAAAAAACATCTACTTTTTTTTTTGCGCAATTGATAAATACCAGTCCACTGGATTAGTTGGTGTACGGTAGACCAAACTGGTGACAACTTTAGAAAACTGTCCACCAAAAAAAACGCAGCTCTATGCAAAAAAAGCGCAATTGCCCAAAATTTGTAGACGTGAAAAATGGTCTAAATGCAATGATACATGTCCCCCAAAGTGCCTGACATGTTACCGCATTACAGCAAGGCGGAAAGGATTCAGCAGGTCCAAAATAAATTAAGAAGTATGCTGTACACAGCCTATAAGGGTCATGTCACAACACAACAGGGATCTAACAGGGGAAGAGGTGAAAGTAATCCTCCTCCTCCTCCTCCCACGAACACGCCGGCAAGGACAGGATGCTGTACAGACATGCTGTTGATGGAGGACATGCAGAGCTTTTTAAGTCCTACGCATCGCCACAGCCCTTCAGGGTCCACGATCAGAGAACGTCTTGACCGACAGGTAGTAGACTACCGGGCCTTAACCGCAGATATCGACACTCTGAGGAGCGATGAACCCCTTGACTACTGGGTGTGCCGGCTTGACCTGTGGCCTGAGCTATCCCAATTTGTGCTCGAACTTCTGGCCTGTCCCGCTTCAAGTGTCCTGTCAGAGGACCTTCAGTGCAGCAGGAGGTATTGTCACTGAGAAGAGGAGTCGCCTTGGTCAAAAAAGTCTGGATTACCTCACCTTTCTTAAGATGAATGAGGGATGGATCCCGAAGGGACTGACACTGGGCGATACATTTTTCGGAACTCTGCTGCTGCACTTGTTATGGTGCTGCAATTTTTATGGCCGCTGCTACAGCTGTTGTTGCGACAATACCCAATTTTTCATCCATGTGTACATGTCTAATTTTTCTGGCCTCTGCTGCTGCACTTGTTATGGTGCTGCAATTTTTCTGGCCGCTGCTACAGAAGCGGCTGCAACAATACCAAATTTTTCAGGCATGTGTACATGCCTAATTTTTCTGGTACTCTCTGCTGACATCTCTGACCATTTTAGCAACCATGGATATTAGATGTATGCTAAGGGTAGCATGGTGGCTCAGAGGTTAGCACTGCTGCCTTCCAGCGCTGGGGCCTATGTGCTGCCTAATATGGGGGAATCTTATGTGATGCCTAAAGGGGGGATCTAACTATGTGCTGCCTAAAGGGAGGCTCTAACTATGTGCTGCCTAATATGGGGGAATCTATGTGCTGTTTAAAGGGGGGAATCTAACTATGTGATGCCTAAAGGGGGCTAAAGCACGTTATTCCAAACCACTTTACAATTTATGCCCTTTATGGATTAAAACCAGACTCTGCATCAACTATGTAATCTTCCATGGATTCGGCACGCCACAGTCCAGGTAATAGTCCCCATGAAACAAATTTTAAATCACTATTGTGGCCAGAAAGAGTCCCTGTGGGTTTTAAAATTCGCCTGCCCATTGAAGTCAATGGCGGTTGACCCGATTCGCCGGTTTGCGAACCGGAAATATTATGTTCGTGACATAACTAGACCCCAGTTGTGTTGGTGGCTTTAAACATCCCCAGCTAGTTTTTCTGTTGCTGGACATAGAGGATATTTATCCTATGCTGGAAAGCCAAATTATTGCCGCAATTGTTTTTCTTTTGGACATGTGAAAGAGAGCTGCCTTAAGGGACAGGTGTGCAGGAACTGTAATGGTACTGGTCACCATGCGGGGAGTTGCCCTAACACAAAAAAATTTGACCTGTACCGTGAGGAATGGCATGTTTATAAAGACTGTCCTGGAACAAAAAGACCAACCTATGCAAGTGCTGCAAGAGGGGAGGAAATTGTGAGGAGGTTGACCCCTCAAAACTGAATGTTGTTCCTCAGAAACCTGTGGATGTGCAAGTTGCTGTGGCTGATGTCTTTAGGCAGCTGTAGGAGGTGATTGTGGGAGTGCAGAGCCCTGTTCACACAGCTGAATCAGTTCATCCCTCTGACCCTGCTAACATAGAGGAGTTTTCAGAATTCTGGAGAGAATAATGTGTGTCACAGGGAGGGTGGTGGGAAGCATAATGTCCAGGATGAAGATAATGATGGCTTCGAGCTGATGCATGGTGGGAAGTTCGCCAAAAAAAAGACGTGGTGAGGAGAGTGCGAATTTGGCGCCGGAAACCAGTAACCCATTTAAAGTGCTGGAAACGGACATTATGGAGACTGTTGAAGGTGGTGAATACCGTGTTTCTCCGAAAATAAGACCGGGTCTTATATTAATTTTAGTCACAAAAAACACACTAGGGCTTATTTTCAGGGTAGGGCTTATTTATTTACGGTGTGTACCTTGAACAACATGGGGGGGCTGTAGCAGTGTGGAGGATGCCGCACCCCCCCATCTTCCACACTCCTGCAGCCCCCCATCCTCCCCTTCCACCGTCGTCCTCCACACTCCTACAGTGCCCCCCACCCCTCTGCCATAATAAACTACGGTTCACATTTCATTCCCAGGGGAGACCAGCACTTCCCTACCTTCATACAACTTGTACTGTACGGAAGCTGCAGCTCTCGGCGGTGGCGGGATCTCCTTCTGTTGCTTAGCAGCCGGGGGCGCGACAACGTCCCTGCCCCGGCTCAGTTACGGTAACTTGCCGCGGACCAGCCAAGGTTGGGAAGTCTGTGGGCATTACTGGCGGATAAGGTCCGGATCTGGACTGCGGTCTGCCAGTTGATTACCCCTGACCGAGGTGTTATTTTCGGGGTAGGGCTTATATTGCAGCCCACCCTGATAATCCTGCTAGGGCTTACTGTCGGGGTAGGGTTTATTTTTGGGGAAACAGGGTAGATATGCCGGGACTTGATATGCAAATGTCATCAGGTGGTGAAGCAACTGTTTTCTAATGACTGTTATACCTGCTTTATGTTAGTATATAGCTATGAGCATTACTATGTGTTCTCAATAGGTATGCCGGGACTTGATATGCAAATGATATCAGGTAGCGAATCACCTGTTTTCTAATGGTTATGTTATACCAGCTTTGTGTTAGTATATAGCTATGAGCATTACTATTTGTTCTCAAAATGTGAGAGTATTTAAAAATATGGCTAGAAGAGCTGCTATTTTAACTTTTTTAGCACAAGAGAAAGCTTCAATTTACTGTTTGCAGGAGTGTGGTATTGAGTTTGATGTAAGCCAGGAAGAATGGGTGTATGGCCGGTGTGTGTGGTCTGGGAGTGCAGGGAATAAAAATGATGGTGTGGGTTTTTTAATTAAGTCGCCCATACCATCGCTTCTCGGCCTTTTGGCTAAGATCAAGTGTAGTATTTGTTCTTATCAGTTTTCATGCTGGTGGGGATGGGTGCTGCATGGAGGATGCAGGTGTACCAGGGCTTTCCGGGGCTGGTTCTGAGGAATCAGCTCGACGGCTGCCCCGATGTGACCTGTTCCCTCTGGGTCTCGCCATGAGGCTGAATGGGTCTAGAGCCGAGGTACTTTTGTGCCTCGGGGAGTGGTGACCCCGAGGTGCCGAAACTCACTGGGAGGATAGGCTCACTGAGTTGAAGCTCGGGCACCATAATCTCTTCACCTTGTGGCACTCACCTCTTGATTCCCGGCCTTCTGGCTAGGATCAGAGAAATTTTTATAGATCCGGCCGGATGTCCGGGCAGTATATCTGCACACATTCACTTATTTATTTCTTTTTGTCTCACTGTGTCACTTTTTGCGTGTTGTGTGTTCACAGGATTTGTCAGGATGCGGTAGCCCTTCTGGGTGTCCCTCCTGGCGGTCTAGGGGAGGTGTGTGTGGCCATTAGGTTCCGCACCTCCCTGCAAACACCCCGGGTACTCCTGCTTTGACAGGGTACCTACCGTTATCGGCTCTGCGGGCAGATACCTTGGCTAACGCCAAGGGGGATGCCGGGAGCATTTGTGGTCCCCTAGTAGCTTCGGCGAAAAGGGACATCGAACCTGAAACCTTGCAGGTACCTTTTGGTCCGGAGGCGAAGGGTAAGGTTTGTTGGGGGGCCTCTCTCCTATCGGAGAAGGGCTTTGCGATAGACCGCATCCTTTGTGCACGTTTTTTTTAGTGTAACACGTTTGCACTTTTTCTTGCACTTTGGGTGAATCGAGAGCACGTTCCTCGGCTTTAGATAAAAAAAAAATACCATCGCCCATTTCCTTTTTGTTTGTGTTATAGAGCTCTTCGCTGAGACTATCCGGCAGAATGGAGAGATCAGAGGGATCACCGCACCAGGACCAGATCGCCACGAGGTCAAGTGCTCGCTCTACATGGACGACGTGACCGTCTTCTGCGCTGACCAGCGTTCGGTGACTACACTCGTCCAGACCTGCGAGGACTTCGGCAGAGCTTCGGGGGCAAAAGTCAACTGCGGGAAGTCGGAGGCCATGCTCTTCGGGGAGTGGCACCTTGCTTCTTCCGCCCCCTTCCCCTTTACGGTTAAGCCGGACTTCATTCAAATTCTTGGAGTCTGGTTCGGGAAGGAAGGAGCGGCCCTTAAGTCTTGGCAAGACCGACTAGGAAGGATAAACTCGAAGATCGGACTGTGGAGCTCCAGAAAGCTCACGATAGAAGGCAAGGCACTTGTCCTGCAGAGTGAAGTTTTGCCTGTGCTCCAATATACCGCACAGGCCTGGCCTCCCCATACCACCGTTTGCAAGGCCATCACCCGGACAGTGTTTGGCTTCGTCTGGGGCAAAATGGACAGAGTCAAGAGGACCGTGATGTACAAGGAACCCCGCAAGGGTGGGAAGGGAATACCCGACATCCCCGCTCTGCTGAGGGCCTCCTTTGCATGTGTCACGGTGCAGCGGACTCTTGTTGAAAAGACTGGCTCAGCGGGCAGGTCCATGTCTCGCTTGCTTCTCATGCCCCTCTGGAGACAGCTGGGCTGGGACAAGTGGGACAGCTCCATCCCTTACAACTGGAACACTCCCTGGTTCTATGGGGATGTTGTCCGGTTTGTGAGGGAGCACCAGCTGGAAGGACTGAAACCCGACCTATGGAAGCCGAAGACAATCCACAAGCTCATCCGAGCTAAGGACTTGACCGAGCTGGTTCCGGGACTCCCCGCAGCCACTGCAGAGACAGTTTGGAACAATGTGGCCTCAAAGCGGCTTACCAATGGACACAAGGACTTGTCGTGGATGGCCGTCATGGGAGGTCTCTCTCTCAGGTCATTCATGCATGCCCGCAACCTGTGCAAGACCCGGTACTGCCCCGTTGCCCCTACGTGGAGGAAACATCTTTCCACGTGTTTTGGCAGTGCCCCTTTGCACAGGGTCTGTTGGACGCCCTAGAACATGAACTCAGAGACTCAGTGCCCAGGAGCTGCCTATCGTACCATTCGGTGCTTTACGGCCTGTTCCCTGGGACCCACGACGTGGAGGCCATCCAGGAGGCCTGGCGCCTTATGAACTGTTTTAAGGACGCAGTGTGGCTTGCCAGGAACCGCCTCGTGATCAACAGGGAAAACATGTCCGTCCGGGACTGCCGCAGGTTCATCAAGAACCTGCTTAGAGACTATTCCATCTTGGACAGCTCGGCCGTTGATGAGGAAGAAGAGGAGTGAAGACCCCTCTCCTTCTCCCATGTCTCCCTGAAGATACAGCCCAACAGTTTGGCCCTGTGATCCGCCCCCTCCCTACCCCCACATAGTCGCCCACACCCCTACCCCGATCACAGATTGTATTATTTGGTTTTTGTTCGATCTCTTGTGCCTTTCTATTGCAGGATTGAGCTGAATGTTAGAGTAGCATGGTGTGCGATGTATAGCTTAGGGAACCTTTGCTGTGTATTGTACTATCATGCTTTGTGTGACTGTAATTTATTGTACGACTTGTAATGACTGAACGGACAATAAAGCTCTTTCAATAAACCTGACATCTCTTCTCGGCCTTTTGGCCAAGATCAAGTGTAGTACCTTTCCTGTTAGTTGGCGGTGTGGAAGACCACCAAGGCAGGATGGGGAACCACACAGTAGGACGGGTGTACCAGGGATGGCTGTATAGCACAGCAGTCATCCCTGATGAGGCCTGTTCCCTGCTGGATCTGAGTAGAGTGTAGGCCGAGGTGCACAAGTGCCCTGGGAGTGGTGACCCCAGGGTGCCGGAATTCACTTGGGATTGGAAACCCCACTTGAATGAAAGCACATAGCACGCAGTTTTTCTTTCACTCTTCTGGGCACTCACCCTTAGTATCCCGACCTTCCGGCTAGGATCGGGGAATTTTTATAGATCCGGTCCGATGTCTGGGCATTATTACACACTGTGCACATCCACTTATTTATTTATTTATTTTTGTCACTGTGTCCACTTTTTGTGTTCGTTTTGTTCACTAGGATTTGGTAGGGTGCGGTAGCCCTTCTGGGTGTCCCTCCTGCCGGTCTAGGGAAGGTGTGTGCGGCCATTAGCTTCCTCACCTCCCTGCTATACCCAGTGCCATCCTGTTTCGGCAGGATGCTAAACCGGTTTTACTGGTTCCTTGGTGACAACCTAGTTAACACCTAGTTGTCTGCCGGGAACACTTTCGGTCCCTGAGTAGCTTTGACGAAAGGGGATATCGTACCTGGAACCTTGCAGGTGCCTTTTGGCCCCGCGGCGAAGGGTTTGGTTTATTGGGGGGCCTCTCTCCTTTTGGAGAAGGGCTTGCGATAGACTGCATCCTCGTGCGAACGCTTGCACTTTTTACTTGCACTTGGGTGATTTGAGAGCACGTACCTCGGCTTTCAATAATTAAATGCCTGTGAGTTTTAATGTGCCTTGGTTTTACCAGAGGAATGAGAGGTGTATTAGGAGGAATGATTTGGGTAGTGTGACTGAATGGGATGAAAGTAAGAAGGTAATGAAAATACTGGAAAATAGGGAGATAGTTGAATGTGTGGGTGGATTGTCTGAGAATTAATGTAAGGTGATGCGGAGAAATGTTAATAACACGGAATTGACTAATAGACAAATAGACCTGTCTTGGATGTTGGCCCATGGGTGTCTGCCAACTCGTGTTTTTCAACGGAGAAGTAGGTTAGAGGATAGTGAAGTGTGTCCTAGGGATGGATGTGGTGGATGTGAGAATTATGTACATGTGTTTTGGGAGTGTGGTTATACAAAGTCTGTGTGGAGAGAAATGTCTGGCCTCATAAAGGGTCTTACTGGGATAGAAGTCCTATATTTTCAGATGATGATGTATGGGTTGTGTGGATTGAGCAGAGAGAAAGCGAGTGTGTTATGATTCATAGTAAATTGTGTGAAAGAGGTTTTGTGGGATGTGAGGAATATTAAGATTTTTAAGCAGTCTGATGTGGGAGTGAATGACTGTCTAGGCATGATCCGTGGTAAATTATTTCTTTATGTTTTATGTGATCGGAAAATTTTTGGTTTTGATGATTCTGAAGGAATATGGAAACATAAAAAATGGAAAGATTGGTTATGATTTGCTTTCAAATTTTTTCTTTCTTTTCTTACAGAGTGAACTGATGAAGGGACTGCAGGAGGGACAGAATCCTTTGGGATATTTAAAGGCGCAGATTTGAAGAGAAAGTTTTGTTTGGCTATATGTCTTTTTTCTTATACATGATAAAAATGTTTGGTTTATGGTTTTTGTTCTGAAAATGTATGTTATATTTCATATGTTTATGTTTATATATTGTGCATTTCCTTTGCAATAAAATTTGTACTTTTCCTTTTCAAGAAAAAAAAAAAATAAAAAAAAAATAAAAAAAAAATCTGTTCTTATCAGTTTAATATCTGATACGTCCCCTATCTGGGGACCATATATTAAATGGATTTTTGAGAACGGGGGCCGATTTCGAAGCTTGCTTCCATCGCCCTATGCATTGACCCGATATGGCAGAATCACTGCTGCAGAGCGACACAATGACAGAGCCTGAAGGTGGCATCAGTATGAGGAGACCATATAATGGCTAAATGACACAGTGTGGATGTGTTGGCAGCATGAGGAGACCATATAGTGGCTGAATGACACAGCGTGGAGGTGGTGGTAGCATGAGGAGACCATATAGTGGCTGAATAACACAGAGTGGAGGTGTTGGCAGCATGAGGACACCATATAGTGGCTAAATGACACAGCATGGAGGTGTTGGCAGCATGAGGAGACCATATAGTGGCTAAATGGCACAGCATGGAGGTGTTGGCAGCATGAGGAGACCATATAGTGGCTAAATGGCACAGCGTGGAGGTGTTGGCAGCATGAGGAGACCATATAGTGGCTAAATGGCACAGCGTGGAGGTGTTGGCAGCATGAGGAGACCATATAGTGGCTAAATGGCACAGCGTGGAGGTGTTGGCAGCATGAGGAGACCATATAGTGGCTAAATGGCACAGCGTGGAGGTGTTGGCAGCATGAGGAGACCATATAGTGGCTAAATGACAGCATGGAGGTGTTGGCAGCATGAGGAGACCATATAGTGGCTAAATGACACAGAATGGAGGTGTTGGCAGCATGAGGAGACCATATAGCGGCTGAATGGCACAGCGTGGAGGTGTTGGCAGCATGAGGAGACCTTATAGTGGCTGTATGGCACAGGCAGGAGTTGGCAGCAGCATGAGTAGACACTAGGCCTTCACAATCCCTAAGATTAAAAGATGAATTCAGAAATTTAAACCGAAGATTTTGGATAACTAGTGCTACCTACCATAAGAAAATTTTTATTCCCAGATCCAGGCGAAGCAGCAGTATCAGTAAACCATATATTGCCTGAATGACACAGCCTGGAGTTAGCTGAAGCTAATGATCTTGAAATTGAACTTTTAACACCCAAGTTTTAGTGTCCAGGACCCCGGCGTGTGGGTACAAAGGACCAAACCTAACAAGCCCCCACAGGGCTCATGTGGCCGTGAGATGTAGGCGCAATGTCTCCATTGCACTGACCAGCCATTGTTTCCAACACTTTTCCCCAAGGCAAACCATGTGAAGAACAGCGTGACATTGCCATGCCCTATACACATGGTATGCTGAAGGGTCACTGAGACTTGTCCGGGCAGTGGAGACTGAGGACATGCTGGAGGCTGAGAAGGTGGAGTCGAACACTGTCACAGGACCAATGGGCTGACAGAGTGGAGCAGGAAGCAGCATGAGTACACAAGAGGGGTTCACAACCCCTCAAGTAAAAGGTGAATGTTGAAATCTCTATTGAAGATCCATGTTAGGTAGTGCTACCATCCAAAAATGTAAGGCCCAAGCCCAGAAGCATCAGTAAGCCAAGTAGTTCCTGAAAGACACAGTCAGGAAAAGGCATCAGCAGAACACAAGAGGATTTCATAACCCCCAAGATTGAAAGATCAATGTTGAAATCTCAATTAAGCATGTATGTAAGCTAATGCAAAACATCCATAAATTTAAGGCCCAAGCCCTGAAGCATCAGTAAGCCAAGTAGTTTATGAAAGACACATGAGCAGTCAGGAACAGGCATCAGCAGTACCTAAGAGAGTTGCATAACCCCTTACATTAAAATATCAATGCTGAAATTTCTATTAAGCATGTATTTAGCTTGTGCTAAACATCCAAAAAGGCCCAAGCCAGAAGCATCAATAAGCCAAGTAGTTCCTGAAACACAGTCAGGAGCAGGCATCCGCAGTGCCCAAGAGGCTTTCATAACCCCTTACATTGCACAATCAATTTTGAAAATTCAATTAGGCATGTATGTAGCTAGTGCAAAAATCCAAAAATTAAAGGCCGAAGGCCAGAAGCATCGGTGAGTCAAGTGGTTCCTGAAAGACACAGGATCAATAAGGAGCAGGCATTCGCAGTACCCAAGAGGGTTTCATAACCCCTTACATTTAAAGATCAATGTTGAAATTTGCATTAAAAATGTATTTAGCTACTGCTAAACATCCAAAAATTAAAAGCCCAAGGCCAGAAGCATCAGTGAGGCAGGTAGTTCATGAATGACACAGGATCAGTCAGGAGCAGGCGTTCGCAGTACCTAAGAGGGTTTTATAACCCTAATAGATAACCCAAGAGGAATTGAAAACCATAATTGTGAAGTGTTGGTGCAGAAGCATGGTCAATCTACTCTGAGGCATCTGGCATTGGTGGGTGGAAATCCTGGCTTATCCATGCCTGATTCATCTTCACAAAGGTCAGTCTCTCCACATTTTTCGTGGACAGACAAGTTTGCCTTGGGGTGACTATGGCCCTGGCCGCACTAAACACCCGCTCTGATGGCGCACTAGTGGCCGGGCAGGACAGCTTTTCCAGGGCAAACTCTGCTAGTTGCGGCCATAAATCAAGTTTTGCTGCCCAGAAGTCCAGGGGATCTTCAAGATTTGTTGGCATGGCCATGTCAAGGTATGCCACCACCTGCTGGTTCAGGTCCTGCTCCATGTCTACCTGCTGCTGATGAGTTGCTTCCCTATGTGGTTGAAGAAAGCTACTCATCAGCGACTGTAGACTTAGGCTGTTGATAATGGAGCTGGTACTGCTGCTGCCACCCCTCCCCTCCCCTCCCCAGCAGCCATGGCAGTGGAAGGTGAGCGCAGAGGGCCCCCCGAGTGAGACCTGCGAGTGGATGGATCATGTCGCCGATAGACATCGGCCAACTGACTACTTAGGATCTCTCTGTAGTAGGTCAATTTGTCCTCCCTCTCAGTGGGTGTAAAAAAGGCCCCCATTCTGTGATGGTAGTGAGGGTCTAATAAGGTGGAGAGCCAGAAGTCATCCCGCTGACGAAGTATGACAATTCGGGGGTCACTACGTGTTGTGGTTCGTGGTTTTGGGGTCGAATTGGATTTAGCTCCAACAGTAATACGCCCGCTTAAAATCTGCAGACCATGCATCTGGGACATAAAATGTCTGACCAAAATGGCTGCCACCATGCGGTGTAGTGAATACAGTATATTCACAGACCAGGTGCATAGACTTAACTTAGCAGTATTACTGGAGACCAAATGCAATCATAAACACCCCACAGACCAACCTATTTTTTAGGAATTTTGGAAGAGTTATATCCTAGTATCCAATGCACAAATTAACTCTACACACCCAAATACTGGCAGAAATAAGGATGTTTAATACACACTAACTAAAAGAGAGAAAAGAGGAAAAGATATTACTAATAGCTAGACATTTAAATCTGCAGTGTAAGGAAACACATATACAACAAATCTAGTCGAAAACACTATCTGTTGGCTATTTGGGTGATTTTTCCTTAAAACATACAATGATGATATATATCACAAAAGAATAAAATACTGGAAATATCTAGCTTCGGGGAACCTTTACAGCGAGTATGATTAACCAAGCAAGGCATGGGGCAAGGCTGCAGTCCTTTGTTTCAGGATTCAGGCCCAACAGCAAGTTGAATGGAAAGTGTCACACCAGGAAGGTGAATGGCCAGGTGTGATGGTATGCAGTCCAGCAAGAGAAAAGGAACTTGCCCCTATTCAATGGGCTTTTTATTATGTTTTCTCCATCCCTTAGCCCACCCATCGGTGGTCATTGTCTAATGTTCCAAAAAAAAAAAAAAAAATGTAAATATGACAAGGAGACCCCAGGTAAGAGACTCCATATTTTCCTTTGTCTAAACCCATGTGGGTTTCTTGGTCTAGGATCACAAATATAGCAGATAAAATGTATGTCATTTTCATGTCCATAACATTCCACCATTGATTCTAATACCAGAAAACCACATTAGAGTTGCTTGCTGGATTGGTTATCCTCTAAGCTCAGTATTCACAAATTATTAAGTTTGCAATAGGTATCCCTAGATTCTTGCTGTCAGCTTACATAGATCATGGTTTATTGTTCACTATGTAGCTGTAGCACCGACTCTACTGTTGCCAGTGAAGGGATAGTCTAGGGCTTAGGCGATTGATGGAGCTACTGTCCTCATTTGTAGCTTCTCTTGAGACAGTTTCTTTAAAGCATCCTTTGTGGTGTCCAAAAGCCTTTTCCAAAATGTTGGAGGGAATCCTTTGGTTCTGGGTTCTCCTGTCTCACGATGTCATCCAAACTCAGTCTTGACGACTTGATCCTTGTCATCTTCCAACCACGGGATGCTGAGGAATGGGTAGCCTTCTTCACTCCATTAGAAGCGTTGGTCATCTGGTCATCTGTTTGTGGTGAGCTCGGATTCGACTGAGGTCCATGGGTTGAGCGGGGTTACACTGCTACTAATCTGCTGAATGGAAAATAAACAGGTTTAGAGTCACTTTCCAACAATACAATTTTAGTATTTCCAGGCCCATCAGAGATTCTCTTCTGCCTGTGCTGATCAGTGAACCTTGGTAAAACCCAACACTGGACACAGTTGAACTCCACTCTGTATATCCATACTCACTTTTCCAGCATTATTCCAACCATTGCTAACTAATTTTTGAGTGTTACCTCAGTCCCTCTAGGCACATTGCCTTCTAGTGGAAAGGACTAGCTTTTGGTAAACCTCCCCCACCTCTTGAAAAAATCAAAATGGTGAGTCAGTTTATTACTAATGAATTTTCCCCACAAATTTGGGGAGGCTCCTCTAAATGTCAACCTAAACTAACAAATGAATTGTCATTTTACATGTAAGCCTATGGTATGGCCCTAGTGGCTAGAAAAGACAAAACAAGTGAACACTATTTACATGCAAAAGGAAGGTGGCCATTGTTTAATCTTTAGTCTCCCTTTCCCGTTTGACCAACAGGGGGCATGGGATTCTCCACCTGTATATATAATTTCTGTAAGAATATTGCTACCTGTGCACACAACTCCTTGAACATGTATTTTGTAATGTCATCTTTCATAGGATCAAACAGATGAGGTTTATATTGGAAGCTGAGAGATTTCTCTGAAAACTGCTGTTTGGAGGAAGAATGTACATTTCCCTTCCCAGTCTGTCTGGATTTACCTGGTTCCCTCTGCGTCATATTTCCAGTAGAATAACAACTTGTGGAGATATGGCCACTATGACCACATGTAGTACATTTAGCTGAACAGTACTTCGCTTCGTTACCATGTGCATTACAGTATCTAGCGATATGGCCTGAAACACCACATGCAAAACAAGACTTTACCCTTTTAGCCGTATTTACTATCTGGGTCTCATTTTTCATAGCTGATCTATACCGCTTCACTGCTAGAGACACACTTCTAACAACTTTTAAACTGCTCCAATTTGCTTTGTATTTCCCCTTGTTGCTATTCAATTTCTGTTTCTTACACAACTGAGAACCTGCACTGGGAACTTCTACAATCTCACTCTCTAGGGCCCCCTTATTTGCACTTGAAACACAGACCTTTTCAGAGGGTAAATCTGCTGTGGAATGTGGCTGTGATTTATGGGAAGAGGTCACACCAGACACCATTTTGGGGAACTAGCTTTTTGCAACCTCATTCCTCAACTGCTGGATCTCAGCATAAGACTGAGCCAATTTTCCATCAGTATCTATACATTGTTTTTCCCATTCCAGTAATTCTGATTCCAACATGCGAATCTGCCTATCTTTATCACGAATAATCTGTGTTTTTGTCTGCAACTCTTTCTCAAGTTCCTCATTTCTCTGTACCTCACATTTTAGGGCATGTAAAAGCATCCAACCAACCTCATACGGAGCTTGGCTCTCATTTTTGGGATAAACCCCTAAATCAAGCTTCAGAGCCATGCCTCCTATCTCATCCCCCATCTCTGGATAAACCGGTGCACCATAGCGTACAAGTTCTTCTGCTATAACACTCCATTTGCCCAATGTGGTACAGCCCCAAATTTGGGCCTTCTATCCTGCCACAATGCACTAAACTTCTTCCTAAGGAAATTCATTCTGAACAACAGAATCTCAAGTACAATATCAGATGGTGGGACAATAACACGTGTTTGCAGTAAGCCTTACTAGTATATATTGTCCCACTAACACATACACAAACAGGCTACACTAGGGTATCTCGCATAGGCGTGTATGCCCTCTCACACTAGTGAAACACGGAAAATATAGTGTAAAGTTACAGCTCACACAACTAAGGGTACAATCACAATCTAGCAACACATGTACAACAGGAGACTTTCAATATGCTTTACATTCTGTGTCTAATAACTATCATGTATGCAATACAACCAACCATTACCTACAAAAGCAATGCTATTGCTTACCAGTGACAATCACTAAAGAAATTTCATGTATGCAATTCAAGTTACCCTTAAAACAAGGAACACAAAAGCAACAGTCTATTAGGATCCTGTATAACTAGTAAAGTGCTACACGTGATAACCACATACGACAAAAATCTGTAAGAGCTTCCTCCTGTCTAAAGCAATAATCCTTGGGTCACTGTTTATGACTCAATTTCCGGCAAAATCCTGCTGACTACAGTACATCAAAACATGCCCCTCCCCCGACCATGTGCTTTCTTTGAGTACCCAAAATGGCCACCAACTATATGAAACAGGACACTGTTTTAGTTAATAAGCCCCTTGAAGACTACTAAGTTAATGATCAGAAAAATTTTCCTTAATATAAAAGTTTCATGAATTTATTATAATTGTTAGGAAAATTTGTTAATATGGTCAATTGGTTACTAATATTCATAACTCCTGCAAAATCCCATCCTCATTGCCATTTGTTGTGGTTCGTGGTTTTGTGGTCGAATTGGATTTGGCTCCGACGGTAATACGATCGGTTAAAATCTGCAGACCATGCATCTGGGACACAAAATGTTTGACCAAAATGGCTGCCACCATGCGGTGTAGTGAATACAATATATTCACAGACCAGGTGCATAGACTTAACTTAGCAGTATTACTGGAGACCAAATGCAATCATAAACACTCCACAGACCAACCTATTTTTTTAGGAATTTTGGAAGAGTTATATCCTAGCATCCAATGCACAAATTAACACTACACACCCAAATACTGGCAGAATTAAAGATGTTTAATACACAATTGAAAACTAAAACCCACTCTTACTAAAGGAGAGAAAAGAGGAAAAAATATTACTAATAGACATTCAAATCTGCAGTGTAAGGAAACACATATACAACAAATATAGTCGAAAACTATCTGTTGGCTATTTTGGTGATTTTACCTTAAAAGATACAACTATATATATATATATATATATATATATATATATATATATATATATAACACAAAAGAATATAATACTGGAAATACTTAGCTTCAGCGAGTATGATTAACCAAGCCAGACATGGGGCAAGGCTGCAGTCCGCTGCAGTCCTTTGTTTTAGGATTCAGGCCCAACAGCAAGTGGATTGGAAAGTGTCACACCAGGAAAGTGAATGGCCAGGTGTGATGGTATGCAGCCCAGCAAGAGAAAGGGAACTTGCCCCTATTCAATGGGCATTTTATTATGTTTTCTCCGCCCTTAGCCCACCCACCGGTGGTCATTGTCTAATGTTACAAAAAGCCCCTGTAAATATGACAAGGAGACCCCAGGTAAGAGACTGCATCTTTTCCTTTGTCTAAACCCATGTGGGTTTCTTGGTCTACGATTACAAATATAGCAGATAAAATATATGTAAATTTCATGTCCATAACACTACGTAAGCAACTGAGCATGCATCATGCCATTTGTGCCAGTGACTCGGAGGGACTCCCTGCCTCCATCTCCGCTGCATACTGCCACGGTGTGTCTGGGCCCTCTGTCTCGCCACCCTCTAGCTCCTCTAGCTGATCATGCTCCTCCTCTCCTGTCCGATGACTAGAAACACCGCCCATCTCATCAAACCTAAACTTTGCTCCACTCTGCCCCTCATCCTCCTCCTCCAGTTTAGCCCCCACAGGGCTATGTAGCCATGAGATGTAGGTGCAACGTCTTCAATGCCGTGACCAGTCATCGTTTCAATCATTTGTTGTAGGAAATGTAGGAGTGGAATTACGTTGCTCATCCCGTAATCCAGGCAACTTACAAATAATGTGGCTTCCTCAAAGGGCCTCAGCAAAGGGCAGGTGTCACGTATGAGCTGCCACTGGTTCACATTGAAGTTACTCAGGGGAGTACCCCTATCTGCTTGGATCATGAAGACATCGGTGATGGCTTTTCTTTGTTCGTATAGTCTGTCCAACATATGGAGGGGGGAATTCCAACGTGTGGGAACGTCACAAATAAGACTATATTGTGGGACACCATTCTGATGCTGCAGCTCAAGGAGGGTGTGCTTTGCGGTGTACGAGTGGCTGAAGTGCATGCACAGTTTCCTTCCCATTGTTTGGACGTCTTGAAAATGGGGTGAAGACTTCAGGAAGTGCTTGACAACCAGATTCAACACGTGTGCCATGCAGGGTGCATTTTTCACACTTCCTTGTCGTAGCGCGGACACGATGTTCTTCCCGTTGTGGGTGACCATGGTTCCCATTTCCAATTTTCATGGAGTAAGCTATACTCCGATTTCTTTACGAATGAATTTTTAGCAGTTCCTCCCCTGTGTGACTCAGTTCGCCAAGGCAAACCATGTGAAGAACAGTGTGACACCGCCGTGCCCTACACACATGGTACGATGAAGGGCCACTGAAATTTTTATGTGCAGTGGAGGCCGAGGACACGGTGGAGGATGAGGAGGTGGAGTCGCACACTGTCACAGGACCAACTGCCTGAGAGCGAGAGCGTGGAGGAGGAAGCAGTGTGACCCGTCCAAGTTGCTGTTGTGGCTTTGCAGGAACCACATTTACCCAGTGGGCCGTAAAAGACATGTATTGTCCCTGCCCGTAGTTCCACACGTCAGCGCTGCCGTGCACTTTTGAACACACCAACAGGCTCAAGGACTGGCACACCTTCTCTTGTACAAAATTATGCAGGGCTGGTACTGCCTTCTTGGGACTCTCCACCTTGGCTCGGCCACAAGCCATCAATTCTATGAAAGGTGCAGAGTCCACCACTTGAAATGGGAGGGACTGCAGCACCAGCAATTTGGAAAGGAGGACATTCAGCTTCTGTGCCATTGGATGAGTTGGCGCATACTGTTGTCTCTTGGACATTGACATGGCTTTGCCTTTGGATTGTTGGCGGAATGGCTGGCTACAAGTAGGAGGAGCAGAAACATCTGGAGCGACAGAAGAAGGGAATGGCACACAGCTCCCTTCACCTGAGGTGGTGGACCCTTGGCTTGCTGAAAGAGGGAGTGGCGTGCCACTGGGTGATGCGGCAGGCTAGACCACCACATCTGAGCCACGGATGTCCCAGGCTGCTTTATGGTTGCGCATCATATGTTGACGCAGGGCTGTGGTGCCAACATTGCTAACCTGTCCATGCTTCACCTTCTGCCGACATATCTTGCATGTGGCTGTGTTAACTTCCTCCGGATGCTTGATGAAAAACTGCCAGACCACTGAGTATCTGATTTTACCACTAACAATGCGCAATACTGCTACTGCCGCCATCTCCAGGAACACCTGTTCCACTACCTCCTTGGAAGGTAGGCTGCGACGAAGCAGGTGGCCTACCCTGGGCATGTTTGGATCCAGAATTTCCACTTTTGCCACTATGCTGACTGCCAACCATACTACCACCTTGCTGGCTCATCTGCTGCCTCACGGGCAACCTGCAACCCTCTTCTGCAGATGATGATGAAGCCCCGTCTGCACACGGCTCCCAAGTGTGATCGGCTTCATCATCATCGAGTTCTGTCTGCACATCACTGATGTCCTCCTCAGGTTCCTTAACAGTGTATGATTCAGGACCCTGAATGCTGGAAACACCACCTCCCACATCACCCTCCTCGTCAATAATTGTCCACCTAGCGTAGTAAGCGGTTGAAGTCTCCTCCACTTCTTGGCTGGGCAGCAGCTGCTGACTGTCGTCTAATACATCTTCCTCACTGAATAGTGGAGCTGAACCCACTGCATAAAATAATTCTTTAGGGGTGGGAACAGCATAAGACAGAGGACTGCTCCCGGGCCATGCCAACTGAGGGTTGTGTCTGAGGAACCCACCGACTGTTGACTGGGGGTATCAGATGTAGATGAAGTGGGTTGTCGGTAGAGACACGACTGGTAGCTGATACCGGGAGCTCAGGTCTCTCACTGCGACTCCTGCTGCCACTTGCCCCTAGTCTGCTGCGACCTCTGTCTGATAAATTTAGGCCTCTGCCACTCCTCTGAGCACCTCCTGGCACTTCTCTGCCTGACATTCTTAGTGGTATACAAGAGGAGTAAAATACGTTTCACTACACGCCTTTCACTGTATGTGGGCTTATTGCAGATTAACAGGTGCAAAAAAGTAGACTACTTAGATGTAGCTATGTGGTATGCACATATGACAGAAAAATAAGTCTCTATAGTACACTTGGAAAACATATTTTCTTAACACACCAGCCGTTGGTTACTATTCCCTGTCCTTTCACTGTATGTAGGTTTGTTTCAAATTAACAGGTACAAAAAAGCACACTACTTACTTGTAGGTATGTGGTATACACATCTGACAGAATAAAAAGGCTCTATAGTTCACTTGGAAAACGTATTTTCGTAAAACACCAAATGGTGATTACTTTTGCCTGGACTTTCCCAGTATCTAGATTTGTTACAGATTTACATATACAAAATAGTAGACTGCTTTGAAGTAGGTATGTGGTATTCACTTATGAGGGAAGAAAAACTCAGTATTTTTTGTAAAACACCAGCCGGTGAGTACTGTTGCTTGGACTTTCACAATATGTAGGCCTTTCACAGATTAACAGGTCCAAATGGTACACTAATTAGATGTACGTATGCAGTATGCACTGATGAGGGCTGAAAAATGCGCAACAATACGCCAAAAAACTATTTTTTTAAAACACCAGCTGGTGAGTAATTTTGCTTGGACTTTCACAGTATGTAGGCCTTTCACAGATTAACAGGTACAAAATGGTACTCTACTTAGATGTAGGTATGTGGTATGCACGTATGATGGGAAAAAAATGCACTACAATACACCAAAAAATTCAATTTTTATAAAACACCAGCCGGTGATTACTTTTGCCAGGACTTTCCCAGTATCTAGACTTGTTACAGATGCAAAGTAGTAGACTGCTTTGATGTAGGCATGTGGTATGCAAGTATAAGGGCAGACAAATGCACTACAGTCCGCTGAAAAAAAACGTATTTTTGCACAGCAGCAGGACACAACAGTGCAGCACCACAAAAAAACAAAAACAAAAAAAAAAACAGGGATTAAACCCTAAATTGCACTCTGTCTCAGAGTCTTATGAATGGTGTGAACTGGTTTTTATACCGTCTACAGACTAGTATATGCAGCAGATGATTTCTTGTGGAAAAATACACAGAATTGCGCTGAAAAATCTTTCCTGCCTCCTGTGATAAGGTTCATGAATTTCAGGCAGCTTGTTGAAATGTATGAGGCAATGAAAATCTGCCCCTCTAATAAAATGCTGAATGAAGTGACTGGAGGCTCAATGGCTGGCATCAAAATCCTTCTCAGTGACAACAAGCACTGGACTTCTCTCTGTCCACAATGCTGATGTAACTAGCAGTGGAAAGCTGTGGTACAATCAATTCAGCGTCTCTGTGTAACACACACAGACACGCAGTCCGTCCTATCTCTGCAGTGTATATGGCATGAAATGAGCAGCCACTAGATGGCTGCCGATTATATAGGGCTGTGACATCACAGGGGTCAATGAATGCCGATAGGCTACATCCCGCATGTGATTCAGGGTCATCCCACCTACCTCCCTTCCCGCCTTCCCAGCATCATCTGCTCCATGTAATGACATGTGGATCCGCCATTTTAGGTGTTCTGGAGCCTGGAACGCCGTAAAATGGAGTTTAATGAAGCTATTTGCACAATAGAATCGCTGCGATATTCGTATTCGTTGTGAATCGATTAAATCCTGAAATTTGTAACGAATTCGGGTTCGTCTGCTTCGAATCGCTCATCTCTAATTGCAATAATGGATAGGTAATCAGCTAAGAGGCATTTGTTTTTACAAACTGCTGCTCACAACCAATGTTGCAATAGAGTGTCTCCATCTGCTGGTGGCATTGAATAAGCATTAGTGCAATGATAGGGTCTGAAGAAGAAGAAGAAGAAAAATAAGAAGAAGCAGAGAAAAAAAGAGGAAAGAATAAAAACATGGAAAGAAAAAAAAAGAGAAAAAAATGTAAAATCATGTTTAAAAACAACTATCTATAAAAAAAAAAAAAATATATATATATATATATATATACATACATATAGATTTAGATATATAGATATATTTTTATGTACTTATATATATACATACATACATACATATGTATTTATGGAGTTGCAAACATGGGTGCACTTTACAAACTCATTGCGGCTATTCCCCATTGAGAGATTGTTGCATCCAGGACCCTTAGCACTGTGAGATGCCACTCAATACCACTGGCATGGCTAGGTGTAAACAGCATATCACCTTTGTTGTGTATGTAACTGTGGTAGGGCCTTGGGGGTGTAGTGTAGTTGGGGTGTTGCTTCAGTATATGAGGGGTTAATTTAACCCCTGTCACTCGTGATGCCAGGGTGAGGGTTAATACGCTGAGGTGAATCTTCGGCCTATCGCCACCCTTCCCAGAAACGATAGGTGCATGCTTAAATGAATGAAGGACCACAATAGGGAGGAACTTGAACTTGTATAAACTTTACTGAGATACTTGCGGTACATCCAATTAACATCAACAGTCTTAGCAATACAGTCTCTATGTAGTATGGCAGTGATTGACAGATGCTGCGGAACATTAGCTTATCCAAAGGTCTAATAGAATTAGGATTGATGCAGAGATCCGTCCGGATTTAGGGGTCTGTTTAGGTCTGGTGATCTTGCAGACTTAGCAGGGATTGAGGTAACTCACAGTTTTGTAAGATGGCCGTTGCCGCAAGGCTTGGGCCTAGTCACTGCTGACGACAGCTGCGCAGATCCTCCTCTATCAGCAGCCCACGAGGAAAGAGAGCGATTATTGGCCGCCGCTCCCTTATATGGGCAGGGCCGTTTTGGATTGGTCCATGTCAGCTGTCACTCACCATAACAATGCATGGAAGGCGATCACCTGACTTCCTCCAAAGGTCCTTGAACCATAAAACCATAGAGTTTTGGAACGCTTCACGTGACCCGCAGGTCCTGCGACACTACAACAAGGTAAATACACTTTATTTACATATTTACACATTGAATTTGAATAATTTTAACTATTACAGGGGTGACAAGGGGCTAACTATTGATGAGGACCCCACCGGTAGCTAGGGACCTCACCACAAGGTAACGGATGCAATCCGGTACCGGGACACCACATAACCATGGAGATTGTGATGTCGCCTAGTCCCACCAAAAAACAGCCTTATCAGAAGCAGCACTGACATGAGCAGAAGCAGCACCGCCATAGGTTGTCAAATTACCTGGACTTAGCCAAGACAACCAAGACAATAAGATGCAGGCATCTCCTCTATCCTTACAGCTTCCCGTGGCTGTTGGTTTTATACCGTTTGGGGACAGCCAAGGAGGCGGCTGTGTGCTTGTGTGTGTTTCCTATGCAGATCCTAAACCCAGTATCACATGCAAGGAGGAGGAGTAAGTAGGGTTCCTGCCAAAGCCAGGTTATGGATTGCATTTAAAAATGCTCCATCAGAGTGGAATGGACTCCTGTCTTTCTGCATAGCAATAATGAGATGGGTTTAGGGTCTGCTGTGTGTACTGGTGGGTGAATGCCACCCAGCCAGAGTGTGTATGGGAGGCTGCCAGCCTCCCTTCCTACAAGTAGTGATAGTGCTTGTGGAGGGGACATTGTTGGTGCCGCCCCTTTCCCAGTTATCGCTTCTCGGCCTTTTGACTAAGATCATTCATTTGGTTTTGGTCATTAGGCGTTCGATGACTACACTAGTCCAGACCTGTGAGGACTTCGGCAAAGCTTCAGGGGCAAAAGTCAACTGCGGGAAGTCGGAAGCTATGCTCTTCGGAGAGTGGCACCCGGCTACTTCCTCCCCCTTCCCCTTTACTGTTAAACCAGACTTCATCCAAATTTTTTGGAGTCTGGTTCTTGGCAAGACCGACTGGCAAAGATGAATTCTAAGATTGGACTGTGGAGCTCCAGAAAGCTCTCTATGGAGGGCAAAACACTGGTCCGGCGGAGTGAAGTTTTGCCTGTGCTTCAGTACACCGCACAGGCCTGGCTGGTTTCGCTTCATCTGGGGCAAAATGGACAGAGTCAAGAGGCCTGTGATGTACAAGGGGCCCCTCAAGGGTGGGAAAGGAGTACCCGATATCCCCACCCTGCTGAGAGCCTCCTTTGCATGTGTCAGCGTACAGCAAAGTTGAAAAGACTGGCTCAGCTGGCAGGTCCATGTCTCACTTGTTTCTCATGCCCCTCTGGAGACAGCTTACCAATGGACACAAGGACATGTCATGGATAGCCATTAAGGGCAGACTCTCTCTCAGGTCATTCATGCATGCATGCCCATGACCTGTGCAGAACCCGGTACTGCCCCCGGTGCCCCTTTGTGGAAGAAACATCTTTGCACGTGTTTTGGCAGTGCCCCTTTGCACAGGGTCTGTTGGATGGCCTAGAACCTGAACTCAGAGACTCTCTACCCAGGAACTGCCTTATCGTACCATTTGGTGCTTTACGGTCTGTTCCCTGGGACCCACGACGTGGAGGCCATCTAGGAGGCCTGGTGCCTTATGAACTGTTTTAACGACACAGTGTGGCTTGCCAGGAACCGCCTCATGATTAACAGGGAGAGCATTTCTGTCCGGGGCTGCCGTAGGTTCATCAGGAGCCTGCTCAAAGACTATTCCATCTTGGACAGCCTGGCCGTGGATGAAGAAAAGTGAAGACTCCTCTTTTTCCCCCATGTCCCCCTGAAGATATAGCTCACTAGTTTCGGCCCTGTAATCCACCCCCTCCCTACCCCCACACAGTCGCCCACTCCCCCATGCCCCCAGCCCCGCCCCATAGCCCATGCCCGTACCCCGATCATAGATTGTATTGTTTGTTTTTTTGATTTCTTGTGCTTTTCTCTTAGGGCTTGTTCACACGGCCGTCTGTCCCCATTTTTTTTTTATCCCCATTTCAGTTCCGTTTTTGCAAACTGTAAACAGATTAAAAACGGTTTAAAAAAAATCCCATTCATGTCAATGGGATTTTTTCACAATCCATTTACATCCGCTTGCACCCGTTTGCCCCCGTCTGCACTCATTTCCGTTTTTTTAATGGAAGAAAAAAACGGAACATGCAGTATTTTTTCTTCCGTGGAAAAAAAAGGAAGAAAACACGGACATCATAATTTTAACATTGAAGTCTATGGCAAACGAATGAACCTTTAATGTCATCCGTTTGCACCCGGGTTTAAAATATCCGCAATTACATCTGAGCATGCTCAGAAGAGATGACATCAGCAGACTCCTACAGTGTTGTGGGACGACTACTACTACTCTTATCATGGAAACAAGTCTGTTCCATGATGGGAGTAGTAATTCCCTGGCTCCGGGAGTCTGCCGGTGGCTTGGGGGGACTACATTAGTCTTTGTACTATTATCCCCATCATGGATCAGACTCTGTTCCATGATGGGGGTAGTAGTACAGGGGCTGAGGGATTGATCACACCGGGTCTCACTTCTGAAACCCGATCCGAAGTTATTAAGCAGGGGAGCGGGTGGCATGGTCCACAACACTGCGATCACCGATGTATTTTACTTTCATTTTTAAATATCCCACGGGGAGCTCTGAATGGCCGGTACTGACGGAGCCATTCAGGGCTCCCTGTGGGTTTTTAAAATGAACAATGTACATTAAAAGCGCTGTGGGGGCAAGATATATAGCGCTATATATCTAGCCCCCCAGCGCATTTATAAAGATATAACCCCTGCCAGCGCAAAAATATAAACCCCCGCAATATATATATGTGACCCCCCCGCCTGCGCATTTATAATGTAACCCCTGCAGGCGCATTTATAATTATATACCCCCTGCCGGAGCAATTATCAATACTGTATATACCCCCTGCCGACGCATTTATGTGAACCCCCGCTGGCGCATTTGTCATTAATGCAGCGCTATCTGTGAAAAGCATTTTACGCGCAGAGCATCGCACCAGCCGTTGCCGGCGCGATGCTGCTGATAGAATACTATTCATACATAGCGCTACAGGGGCATATTATATAGAAGTGCTGTGGGGCCAGATCACAGCACTTCTATATAATATGCCCCTGCAGCGCTATGTATGAATAGTATTCTACCAGCAGCATCGCGCCGGCGGCGGCGGCTGGTGCGATGCTCTGCACATAAAATGCTTTTCACAGATATCGCTGCATTAATGACAAATGCGCCCGCGGGGGGTCACATAAATGCGCCAGTGGGGGGTATATATTGACAAATGCGCCCGCGGGGGGTATATAATTATAAATGCGCCTGCGGAGGTTACATTATAAATGCACCGGCAGGGGTCACATATATACACTGCGGGGGTATATATTTTTGTGCTGGCGGGGGTTATATCTTTATAAACGCGCTGGGGGGCTAGATATATAGCGCTATATATCTTGCCCCCCACATCGCTCTTAATATACAGTGTCCATTTTAAAAACCCACAGGGAGCCCTGAATGGCTCCTCAGTACCGGCCATTCAGAGCTCTGACTGAGTTTCATTGAAGCTGGGTCTGTATTCTAAAGTGTTGTATTATTAAGTGTTACATCTGAGAAGTTTTATAAGCAGAAGTTTAAAAAGCAGGAGTTGTAAGCAGGACCCACTGTAACTGTAAGTATTACACTCCCTTGATAAAAGTAGTTTTTCTTAATAGTTAATAACAGCTGTTTGTCACCAAGGATATGGACAGCAGGATTGGAGGTTTTCTTCAGTGCATATTGTGCCACATGTATACATCTCTGGAGCAGCAGCTTCAGGGTGAATACCGCTGTGACAAATGTGAGCATGTTGCCCACCTGGAATCTCGTATTAGAGATCTAGAGGAGCAAAATGCAACATTGGCGGGCGATTGACAATCTTACAGAGCAAGCAGTTAGTGGGGTAGAAATGGAGGTTGGAGAAACTAGCCAGGAGGCCCAAGTAGGGAGCTGGGTTAATGTAGTTAGAGGGACTGGAAAGGGGGCAAGGAAAAGGAAGGTCACTTCTGCTTCTGATTTCCCAAGTAAAATTGCCAAGTTGGGCGATGATGCGAGGGCCTCAGTATCAGAGATGGCAACCCCTACCCCTTAATTTCCTGGTTGAACTTGATGGACATATGTCTTTTTTCGACCGTACTATGTAACTATGTAACTATGTAACCCTAGTAAATACTGGTCTCCCTAACAGCCGGGGGAACAGCTCAACTAGTAGTGTGGGGGATGGTAACGCAGGTAGGCCAAAACAGTTAGTTGTGGTAGGGGATTCTATAATCAGGAAGACGAATAGAATAATTTGTCGCCAAGACCACCTCAACCGAATGGTTTGCTGTCTCCCTGGTGCCAGGGTTCGGCATGTGGTGGAAAGGGTGGACAAATTACTAGGGGGGGCTGGGGATGACCCAGCTGTCGTGGTCCATGTGGGAACCAACGACAGAATACATGGTAGGTGGAGGTCCTTGAAGAATAATTACAAGGAACTAGGTGCCAAGCTGAAGGGAAGTGTAAAGCAAAGAGAGAAACAGGCGCTCCCTTGTGAAGAACCAACGGGATCACAGGTGTGTGGGAGGGGAGGGAAAAAGTAAAGGCTCACCCTGCCCACACAACCAAGATGTGCGTTTGATATGATGATCTCGGTCTGCAGCCTTCCCAGAGATAGCGGAGAGATGTAAGGTGAACTTCAGAAGAGATGGGAATATCGGCGCTGACCAAGGAGAGGACAATAGAGCCAGGTGTGTAGCGAACAGATTTAATCCAATGCGACGCGTTTTACCGCGCTTGCGCGGTTTCATCAGGCATAACAAACACTTCTCAGGGAGGGATTTATATACACGCAGGTATTAACCCCTACCTGACAAAGTAGATTTTCACAAAAAAAATATATATACTCATAAAATACATTTAAATACTTAAGGTAAGCATATATGCTCATAAAATGCATCAAGGAAATATAATAATGAATAAACAATTAGTAAAACAAAACATTAATAAAACCAAGAATTATAATAAAGAGGGGGGGATAATAGAAAATAGGGGAAGGACAAGGCACACATAATGCATGGGACATAGAAAACACATATACATAACATATATATGTATATATACACATATGCGCACACACCCGCATGTGTGCCAACGCCAACCCTACTGTATATGGTCAAGATATGACAAATAACAGACATATATACACACATGTATATATACACATACATATACATACATATATATACACATACACATGTACATGGACACATGCGCGCACAGACGTATACGCACATGAATGCACCCACATGTATACATATTGGAACATAAGTAAAATTAAAACAGAGATAATATTACTAATAATAATAATGATAATAATAATAATTGATAGAGGATCAGATAAAATAAAACTTTTTTACATAAATATATTTCTATAAAAATATATCACATGGAACAAAATAATGCATAACAGCAATCTTATACTGAAAACAATCAGAACTACCCCAGTAGTCCGAACTGGCGTTACAGGATCTCTAATTATTGGAATAAAAACGCTCAATGTGTACTACTACTTACTGATATTTAGCACTTAAAGTGCTACGGTGAAAAAAAAAAAAAAAAAGGGGAGAGAGGGGGGGGAGGGGGAATGGATCGTTGGTGTACAGTTGTGGAGGTGACCACATGGGAATATGAGACCGCAGAGAGGTTATCTTTACCAAAGGAATGGGTATTATTTAACATTCTCTATGGTCTCATTAAGCCCATTAGGGGTCAATGTTAAGAGCTTGTGAATCCAGTAGGATTCACGATTAATAAGACGTTGGTACCTATTTAGATGGTCAGATGGAATTGTTAGTTTTTGAGACTCCAAATTATTATCATGTTTAAGGGTAAAATGTTTTGACACGCTATGTAGCAGATATTTATGTTTGATGTTCCAACGATGTTTATTCATACAGTTTGTACAGTGCGGCCTACGTATTGAAGATTACAACTGCATGTTAGTAAGTATATGGCAAAGGAAGTATTGCATGTAACCTTATCCTTAATATTATATGATAACCGGGTTTGGGAGGAAAAAAATGATGTGGTTCGTTCTTTAATTAGACTGCAACAAAGACAGCGTGAAATCCCACAAGGGGTACAAAAACCATCTCTAGATGTTGTGGGACGTGATTTGGTCTTATATTTACCTGGAGCTACTATATTTTGCAGGGTGTTCGCCCGTCTAAAGGTAACTCTGGGAGTAGAAGGAATTAGCTCCTTAAGGACTGGATCTTGAAGTATGATTGGCCAATGTTTGTGTAATATTTGTTTTATTTGTGAAGCTTCCTTATTATAATTAGTCACAAATTTTATTTTAAATTCAGAGGTTTGTACATAAGAATGGTTATTTCTATTATTGGTTGAGCTATTTGGATTATTTACTTTCGGAATAACTAAATCTGATTGTTTTTTATTTTTCACTTTATTGTAAGAATTAATAAGGAGTTTTTTTGGGTACCCCTTTTCTGCGAAACGTCCCCTAAGGACAGCAGCCTGTGCATCGAAATCCTCATCAGAGGTACAATTTTTCCGAATGCGCAGGTACTGTCCATAGGGGACACCCCTCAGCCATACCGGATAATGTGCACTGTCGAAATTAAGAAAACTATTAATATCCACTTTTTTTAAAAATGTTTTAGTGGAGATTTGACCTGTTTCTAACCTCGTAAGTTCTAAATCTAGAAATTGGATGGTGTTAGTAGAATAGTGCATTGTAAATTGTAAACCCCAAGAATTCTGATTCAACTCAGACGAAATTTTCAGCCTCAGAAAAAGTGCCTCCCCAAATAAAGAAAAGGTCATCAATATACCTACGAAAAAAGTAAACTAAATTAGTAAAATCCCAGGACTGTGCCATGACAAGGGACTCGAACCGCCCCATGAAAAGATTTGCATAACTTGGGGCGAATCGAGTCCCCATGGCACAGCCCCGGGTCTGTCTGTACAAATTGTTATCAAAACAAAAGATGTTATGTTCTAAAATAAATCTAATAGATTTTAATAAAAATAAAGATTGGTTTATGGATAGGGAAGAGTCATTCCCAAATGTATCCCGAATGGCATTCAAACCCAATTCTGTATCAATATTAGAATAAAGGGAACAGACGTCCAAGGCTAAAAAGGAAAAAATTTTGGGCAAAGTTATTGTGCTAAGTTCGTGTATGAGTTGAGTGGAATCCTTCAGGTAAGAAGGGAGGCGGATAACATACGGCTGTAGGAAAAGATCTATAAAGTGTGAGAGATTGGCTGTCATAGAGCCCACCCCCGAAATGATGGGGCGGCCAGGGGGTTTATTGGGATTTTTATGTAATTTGGGAAGATAGTAGAAATACGGTAGATTATAATGTTTAATAGACAGAAAACTTTGTTCTTTTTTATTTAACAAAGAACCATCAGCAGCCTCCTTGACTAGGTTACAATACAATTCAAAATAGGTGGTAGATGGGTTAGTAGATAATATCTCATAATAATTTGTATCTGATAGGATATGAAGTGACTCCTCCACATATGCACCACGATCCAAAATTACAGTTCCGCCCCCTTTATCAGCGGGACGGATAATTACATTTTCATTATTTTGTAAAGTTTTTATAGCCGCCCGTTCGGACTTACTGAGGTTGTCCATACCCTGACTGATGACAGATTTATCACATAATCTATTAAAATCTCTATTCACTAATGAATAAAAAGTATCTAAGAAATTTCCCCTATGATGCAAAGGGTAAAAATTGGATTGAGGTTTTACATCTACATGTCTAATAGAAGCATCACACTGATGTGGATTAGCAAAACTATCTACTTGTGCATCACCTGAGTTTATGTCCTGCCCCTGGTTTATTTTCATTTTATCAATAATAGAAAAATGTCTATTTAATGTCAACTTGCGTATATAACTATTCAAATCGAGAAATAATTGAAAGTCATTAGGGCGAGTAGTTGGGCAAAAGGAGAGACCCCTAGCTAATAGGTTAATCTCCCCCTCTGTCAAAACATACTGTGATAAATTAAAAATCTTTATTTGGTTGACTTTAAATTGCTGTGAACACGAGTTGGATTTTTTTTAGAGGAGGACCTGCCTTCTCTGCAGCCTCTATATCTATTTTTCTTTTTATAGGTTTTTTGTTGTTGTGGTTCCTTGGTGATATCGGTGCAACCGGAAAATAGTGTGTGATCGGGAAGTGATCGGAGTTGGCTGAAATCGATGTGAGGGCAGTGTTTACACTTGGGGTGCGGGATGCTAAAAAAGACACCGAAGACGTGTCTATACTTTGTGTATAAACATCAGAATTATCATGTAACGTAATAAGGGAGGAATTCAAAAGGTCTTCCACATTTTCATGGTGTATCGGACTGTTTCATGGTGTATGTGGTATTAGTGGGGGAAGAAGGGGACAGACCATGTTTGGAGATGGACGGTCTAAGGTGTGTACAGCTAATGTGTCTGAATGGACGTCTAAGTGCGTGTGCGTTTTTGTAGATTTTTGTGTAATGGGGGACTTCAATGAATTCCCACAAGTTTTAGTGTCTGCTGTGTTTATTGTTTCCACAGAAAAATTCTTAGTGAGTACTGTGTTTGCTGGAGAATTCTTGGTGGGTGCATTTTTAGATTTGTGATGAGTGGAATTAATAATCGTACGAGCATGTTCAAATTTACGTTCAGATGTAATCGGTATTTTATTACTCATCTGAGGATTATACTGTTTTTTCATGTGGTGCTGATTAACCTTCTCATGCACTTTATTGTTAGGATTGGGGGAAAAAGAATCCACTCCATCAAATTTATTTTTTGGGAAATTAGGCTTGGGCCATTTATGAATTTGGCCACAGGCATAATCATTTCTGTCACGATTAAATTTATGGACTTTCTTATTTATAGTTTCTATTTCCAATTTCTGTAATCTATTAAGAATTACCCCATCGGTTCTCTGGTACTCGGAAAAATTAGAAAATGGTGAGAGGTCATGCTTAATATCACAAGCTAATTTTCTTGCAACTAATGCTGCAGATCTGCGTTTAGCAATCAGTCTCCCCATGAGACCGCGAGAGCACTTTTCGCTATATTCATCCCACTCTGTGGAAAAAACAGAATCCTCCGGAAAGGAAGACTCGAATGGTAACCTCAACCCGCGAGGGGTGAAGTTATCTGAGAGGTAACGAGACAGAAACAGGGCATCGATGCTATGTTGTAATTCAATTTTACAATACTTTTCATATTCGTAAAACAGATCTGACATCATTTTAAAGTCAGCTTCAGAGATGCTTTCTGTTATTTTAACAGTTTCCTGTATTGTTACTTGGTTAGACACTCCAATAAGTTGATTAATAAGAATGTCTCGTTTTATATCACGGTTCTGGAGAAATTCCATAATGGGACCTGAACAGTCTCGATTATAACACAAAACCTTGAGATGTAAAGTAAATCCAAGAGATACTTAGCAATCCTATAGGGAGCAGCACTGTTTGCAAGGATTCCTCAGGAAATCCAGGTCGAAGTGGAGACCAACAGATCTGTAAAGCAAAGAGAGAAACAGGCGCTCCCTTGTGAAGAACCAACACCATGAAAATGTGGAAGACCTTTTGAATTCCTCCCTTATTACGTTACATGATAATTCTGATGTTTATACACAAAGTATAGACACGTCTTCGGTGTCTTTTTTAGCCTCCCGCACCCCAAGTGTAAACACTGCCCTCACATCGATTTCAGCCAACTCCGATCACTTCCCGATCACACACTATTTTCCGGTTGCACCGATATCACAAAGGAACCACAACAACAAAAAATCTATAAAAAGAAAAATAGATATAAAGGCTGCAGAGGAGGCAGGTCCTCCTCTAAAAAATCCAACTCGTGTTCACAGCAATTTAAAGTCAACCAAATAAAGATTTTTAATTTATCACAGTATGTTTTGACAGAGGGGGAGATTAACCTATTAGCTAGGGGTCTCTCCTTTTGCCCAACTACTCGCCCTAATGACTTTCAATTATTTCTCGATTTGAATAGTTATATACGCAAGTTGACATTAAATAAACATTTTTCTATTATTGATAAAATGAAAATAAACCAGGGGCAGGACATAAACTCAGGTGATGCACAAGTAGATAGTTTTGCTAATCCACATCAGTGTGATGCTTCTATTAGACATGTAGATGTAAAACCTCAATCCAATTTTTACCCTTTGCATCATAGGGGAAATTTCTTAGATACTTTTTATTCATTAGTGAATAGAGATTTTAATAGATTATGTGATAAATCTGTCATCAGTCAGGGTATGGACAACCTCAGTAAGTCCGAACGGGCGGCTATAAAAACTTTACAAAATAATGAAAATGTAATTATCCGTCCCGCTGATAAAGGGGGCGGAACTGTAATTTTGGATCGTGGTGCATATGTGGAGGAGTCACTTCATATCCTATCAGATACAAATTATTATGAGATATTATCTACTAACCCATCTACCACCTATTTTGAATTGTATTGTAACCTAGTCAAGGAGGCTGCTGATGGTTCTTTGTTAAATAAAAAAGAACAAAGTTTTCTGTCTATTAAACATTATAATCTACCGTATTTCTACTATCTTCCCAAATTACATAAAAATCCCAATAAACCCCCTGGCCGCCCCATCATTTCGGGGGTGGGCTCTATGACAGCCAATCTCTCACACTTTATAGATCTTTTCCTACAGCCGTATGTTATCCGCCTCCCTTCTTACCTGAAGGATTCCACTCAACTCATACACGAACTTAGCACAATAACTTTGCCCAAAAATTTTTCCTTTTTAACCTTGGACGTCTGTTCCCTTTATTCTAATATTGATACAGAATTGGGTTTGAATGCCATTCGGGATACATTTGGGAATGACTCTTCCCTATCCATAAACCAATCTTTATTTTTATTAAAATCTATTAGATTTATTTTAGAACATAACATCTTTTGTTTTGATAACAATTTGTACAGACAGACCCGGGGCTGTGCCATGGGGACTCGATTCGCCCCAAGTTATGCAAATCTTTTCATGGGGCGGTTCGAGTCCCTTGTCATGGCACAGTCCTGGGATTTTACTAATTTAGTTTACTTTTTTCGTAGGTATATTGATGACCTTTTCTTTATTTGGGGAGGCACTTTTTCTGAGGCTGAAAATTTCGTCTATGAGTTGAATCAGAATTCTTGGGGTTTACAATTTACAATGCACTATTCTACTAACACCATCCAATTTCTAGATTTAGAACTTACGAGGTTAGAAACAGGTCAAATCTCCACTAAAACATTTTTTTAAAAAGTGGATATTAATAGTTTTCTTAATTTCGACAGTGCACATTATCCGGTATGGCTGAGGGGTGTCCCCTATGGACAGTACCTGCGCATTCGGAAAAATTGTACCTCTGATGAGGATTTCGATGCACAGGCTGCTGTCCTTAGGGGACGTTTCGCAGAAAAGGGGTACCCAAAAAAACTCCTTATTAATTCTTACAATAAAGTGAAAAATAAAAAACAATCAGATTTAGTTATTACGAAAGTAAATAATCCAAATAGCTCTACCAATAATAGAAATAACCATTCTTATGTACAAACCTCTGAATTTAAAATACATTTTGTGACTAATTATAATAAGGAAGCTTCACAAATAAAACAAATATTACACAAACATTGGCCAATCATACTTCAAGATCCAGTCCTTAAGGAGCTAATTCCTTCTACTCCCAGAGTTACCTTTAGACGGGCGAACACCCTGCAAAATATAGTAGCTCCAGGTAAATATAAGACCAAATCACGTCCCACAACATCTAGAGATGGTTTTTGTACCCCTTGTGGGATTTCACGCTGTCTTTGTTGCAGTCTAATTAAAGAATGAACCACATCATTTTTTTCCTCCCAAACCCGGTTATCATATAATATTAAGGATAAGGTTACATGCAATACTTTCTTTGCCATATACTTACTAACATGCAGTTGTAATCTTCAATACGTAGGCCGTACTGTACAAACAGTGCGGACACATATGAATAAACATCGTTGGAACATCAAACATAAATATCTGCTACATAGTGTGTCAAAACATTTTACCCTTAAACATGATAATAAAACTAAACAATTCTAAAACTAACAATTCTTGAAACAATTCCATCTGACCATCTAAATAGGTACCAACGTCTTATTAATCGTGAATCCTACTGGATTCACAAGCTCTTAACATTGACCCCTAATGGGCTTAATGAGACCATAGAGAATGTTAAATAATACCCATTCCTTTGGTAAAGATAACCTCCCTGCGGTCTCATATTCCCATGTGGTCACCTCCACAACTGTACACCAACTATCCATTTCCCATCCCCCTCCCCCCCCCCCTCTCTCCCCTTTTTTTTTTTTTTTTTTCACCGTAGCACTTTAACTAAGTGCTAAATATCAGTAAGTAGTAGTACACATTGAGCGTTTTTATTCCAATAATTAGAGATCCTGTAACGCCAGTTCGGACTACTGGGGTAGTTCTGATTGTTTTCAGTATAAGATTGCTGTTATGCATTATTTTGTTCCATGTGATATATTTTTATAGATATATATTTATGTAAAAAAGTTTTATTTTATCTGATCCTCTATCAATTATTATTATTATCATTATTATTATTAGTAATATTATCTCTGTTTTAATTTTACTTATGTTCCAATATGTATACATGTGGGTGCATTCATGTGCGTATACGTCTGTGCGCGCATGTGTCCATGTACATGTGTATGTGTATATATATGTATGTATATGTATTTGTATATATACATGTGTGTATATATGTCTGTTATTTGTCATATCTTGACCATATACAGTAGGGGTGGCGTTGGCACACATGCGGGTGTGTGCGCATATGTGTATATATACATATATATGTTATGTATATGTGTTTTCTATGTCCCATGCATTATGTGTGCCTTGTCCTTCCCCTATTTTCTATTATCCCCCCCTCTTTATTATAATTCTTGGTTTTATTAATGTTTTGTTTTACTAATTGTTTATTCATTATTATATTTCCTTGATGCATTTTATGAGCATATATGCTTACCTTAAGTATTTAAATGTATTTTATGAGTATATATATATTTTTTGTGAAAATCTACTTTGTCAGGTAGGGGTTAATACCTGCGTGTATATAAATCCCTCCCTGAGAAGTGTTTGTTATGCCTGATGAAACCGCGCAAGCGCGGTGAAACGCGTCGCATTGGATTAAATCTGTTCGCTACACACCTGGCTCTATTGTCCTCTCCTTGGTCAGCGCCGATATTCCCATCTCTTCTGAAGTTCACCTTACATCTCTAAGCTGAAGGGAAGGACCTCTAAGGTTGTGTTCTCTGAAATACTTCCTGTGCCATGCGCATCGCAGGAAAGACAGCGGGAGCTTAGGGAGTTAAATGCATGGCTTAAGTCGTGGTGTGAGGGGGAAGGGTTTGGGTTTTTAGAGCACTGGGCTGACTTTTCATTGGGGTACAAACTCTATTCTACGGATAATTTGCACCTGAATGGAAGGGGTGGCTGAGTATTTAAACTAGGTGAGTGGGGGGAGGATAATAAAGCAAAGAAAGCAGACAGTGGGATGGATAGGTTAGAGAGGGGTCAGGACATAATGGTGGGTGGAGAGGAGTCCTGTGGGGGGAGGTTAAGAGCAGTGGATAAGGAGATACATGCGTTACAAACCAGCTGTAAAAATAAATGTAGCCCGAAAAATTGTAATCCCAATAATTAAAAAAATTCCATTAGCCCCAATAACTCAATAACTACAATAAGCCCCATTAACTCAAAAAATACAGTTAGCCCCAAAAACTTAACAACGTTAGACGCAATAACGCAAAAAATCCCATTAGCCCCAATAACTTAAATAATAACGTTAGACCCAATAACTCAAAAAATACCATTAGCCCTAATAACTTAAATAGTACAATTAGCCCTTATAACTCAAAAAATAACATTAACCCCAATAACTCTGAAAATCCCATTAGTGAGACTATATGTGTAAAATTTAATGGAAATGTAAAGTGTATGTTCACAAATGCCAGAAGCCTAGCAAATAAAATTGGGGAGCTTGAGGCCTTGATACTGGAGGAACATATTGATATAGTTGGGGTCACTGAGACATGGCTGGACTCCTCGCATGACTGGGCCGTTAATCTGCAGGGGTTTACATTGTTTCGCAAAGATAGAATGAACAGAAAAGGTGGTGGAGTCTGTCTGTATGTAAGAAGTGGTATGAAAGTCAGTGTGAACGATGCCATAGTGTGTGATGATTCTGAGGAGGTGGAATCACTGTGGGTAGAATTACAAAAGGAGGGAAATACTGAAAAAATAATATTTGGTGTAATCTACAGACCCCCTAATATCACTGAAGAGATAGAAGGCCGGCTGTATAAACAAATAGAGAGGGCCGCCCGGGCAGGTACAGTGGTAATAATGGGAGATTTTAACTATCCAGATATAGATTGGGGCCGGGGGCTGGCTAAAACTACAAAGGGGAGAAAATTCCTAAATTTATTGCAGGATAATTTTATGGGCCAGTTTGTGGAGGACCCAACAAGAAGTGATGCCTTGTTGGATCTGATCATTTCCAATAACGCAGAGCGGGTTGGTAATGTAACTGTGCGGGAAAACCTTGGTAATAGCGACCACAATATAGTTACTTTTGACTTAAAATGTAGAAAACAAAGACAGACGGGGAAGGCAAAAACATATAACTTTAAAAAGGAAAACTTCCCTGGGCTGAGGGCTGCACTACAGGACATAGACTGGGGGGAGGTGTTCTCAAATACTGATACAGAAGGTAAATGGGACATCTTTAAATCAACTCTAAATAACTATACAGCTAAATATATACCAAAGGGGAACAAATATAAACGATTAAAACTAAATCCTACATGGCTGACAAATGAGGTTAAAAGAGCAATAAACAACAAAAAAATAGCCTTCAAAAAATTCAAATCTGATAGGTCAGCTATAGCATTTAAACAGTACAAAGAGCTTAATAAAATCTGTAAAAATGTAATAACAGCAAAAATTCAAAATGAGAGACAGGTGGCCAAAGAAAGCAAAACTAATCCTAAATATTTTTTAGATGTATAAATACAAAAAAACCAAGGACAGAGCATGTAGGACCCCTTAATAATGATAATGGGGAGGTTGTCACGGGCGATCAAGAGAAGGCGGAGCAACTGAATGGGTTCTTTAGTTCTGTATATACTATGGAAGAAGGAGCTGACATTGGCCAGGTCAGTGCTGGTAACACATCATATAATTTATTGAACAGGCTTAATGTAGAGATGGTACAAGGTAAGTTAAGTAAATGTAAGCAAATCTCCAGGGCCGGATGGACTACACCAAGAGTTCTTAGAGAGGTAAGTTCAGTAATATCTGTACCCTTGTTCATGATATTTAGAGATTCTCTGGTGTCTGGTATTGTGCCAAGGGACTGGTGCAAGGCGAATGTGGTACCAATCTTCAAGAAGGGCTCTAGGTCTTCGCCAGGCAATTATAGACCGGTAAGTCTAACGTGCATTGTGGGTAAATTGTTTGAAGGACTTATAAGGGATTACATATAGGAATACATAGGGGATAATAGTATTATAAGTGATAGCCAGCATGGGTTTACTAAGGATAGAAGTTGTCAAACCAATCTAATTTGCTTTTATGAAGAGGTGAGTAGAAGCCTTGACAGAGGAATGGCTGTGGATATAGTGTTTCTGGATTTTGCCAAAGCGTTTGATACTGTCCCTCACAGACGTCTGACAGGTAAGTTAAGGTCCTTGGGCTTGGAAACTTTAGTTTGTAACTGGATTGAACACTGGCTCATGGATCGTACCCAGAGAGTGGTGGTCAATGATTCGTACTCTGATTGGTCCCCGGTTATTAGTGGTGTACCCCAAGGTTCAGTACTGGGCCCGCTGTTGTTTAATTTATTTATCAATGATATAGAGGATGGTATTAACAGCTCTGTTTCTATCTTTGCAGATGACACCAAGCTTTGTAGCACGGTACAGTCTATAGAGGATGTGCATAAGTTACAAGATGACTTGGATAGACTAAGTGTCTGGGCATCCACTTGGCAAATGAGGTTCAATGTGGATAAATGAAAAGTTATGCATCTGGGTACTAATAACCTGCATGCGTCGTATGTCTTAGGGGGGATTAAACTGGCAGAGTCACTGGTAGAGAAGGATCTGGGTGTACTTGTAAATCACAGACTACAGAATAGCATGCAATGTCAGGCTGCTTCTTCCAAGGCCGGCAGGATATTGTCATGTATCAAAAGAGGCATGGACTCAAGGGACAGGAACATAATACTCCCCCTTATAAAGCATTGGTACGGCCTCACCTGGAATATGCTGTTCAGTTTTGGTCGCCTGTTCATAAAAGGGACACTGCGGAGTTGGAAAGGGTGCAGAGACGCGCGACTAAACTAATATGGGGCATGGAACATCTTTGCTATGAGGAGCGATTAAAGGAGTTACAATTGTTTAGTCTTGAGAAGAGACGTTTAAGGGGGGATATGATAAACGTATATAAGTATATAAATGGCCCATACAAAAAATATGGAGAAAAACTGTTCCAGGTTAAACCCCCCCAAAGGACGAGGGGCACTCCCTCCGTCTGGAGAAGAAAAGGTTTAGTCTAAAGGGGCGACACGCCTTCTTTACCATGAGGACTGTGAATTTATGGAACGGTCTACCTCAGGAACTGGTCACAGCAGGAACAATTAACAGCTTTAAAACAGGGTTAGATACATTCCTGGAACAAAATAACATTAATGCTTATGCAGAATTATAAAACTACATCCCTTTCCCTTATCCCCTTACACCCTTCCCTTCAATTCCCTGGTTGGACTTGATGGACATATGTCTTTTTTCAACCATACTAACTATGTAACTATGAATTTAAAAATGAAAGTAAAATACATCGGAGATCGCAGGGTTCCGGACCATGCCGCCCGCTCCCCTGCTTAATAACTTCTGATCGGATCGGGTCTCAGAAGTGAGACCTGGTGCGATCAATCCCTCAGCTCCTGTACTACAACCCCCATCATGGAACAGAGTCTGTTCCATGATGGGGGTAGTAGTACAAGCACTAATGTAGCCTCCCCAGCCGCCGTCAGACTCCTGCAGCCAGGAACTACTACTCCCACCATGGAAACAAGTCTGTTCCATGATGGGAGTACTAGTAGTCCTGGCTGCGGGAGTCTGTAGGTTATTTTTCATACTTTAAAAAAAACGGATAAACGGTAAAAAAATACAGTTAACGTTTTTTTTTTTTTTTAAATGGAATGGGGGTAACGTCCGTTTGAATGCACCCTTACAGGATTGAGCGGAGTGTTAAAGTAGCATGCCGTGCGATGTATAGCTTAGGCAACCTTTGCTGTGTATTGTACTGTCATGCTTTGTGGGATTGTAATTTATTGTATGACTTGTAATGACTGAACGGACAATAAAGCTCTTTCAATAAAAATCTGTTCTTATCAGTTTAAGGGTGGGTTCACACCACAATTTTTCTATGCAGTTTTTGGAAAAGTTTTTTTTTATTATTATTATTTTTTTTAAACGTGTGCAACCGTACAGCAAACCGTGGTCATAGACTTTCCATTCAAAACAGTATGCACCATATTGTATACGGTTGTTTCAGTTTTTCAAACCACACGTTTTTTTTCTGGACAGAAAACCGTGGCCTACCATCCAGTCCAGTCCATCCAGTTTTCACCATACGGTTTTTGACTTTCCACATTTTTTTTCTTGGAATTTCAAACAAGTGAAACTTTATTCATAATGGAGTGAAAAGTTCAAAACGTATACTTTTTTTTCTTTAAAAAAAGGATGCAACCGGACATCATTTTTCAAACCGTATACAGATAAAAATTTGTACACGCTTTGATACAGTTTAGTCAGTTTTGAGGAATCTGTCTTTTTTAAATCAAAAACCTGATACAGGAACCGTATAGCAAAATCGTGGTGTGAACCCACCCTAATATCTGATACATCCCCTATCTGGGGACCATATATTAAATGGATTTTCTCCCTCTCTCAGTGTCCCCCCTCCCTTCTTGTGGGTGTGGTTTTGTGTGTGAGGTGATTGAGGGCTCTCTGTCACAGGGCAGTTGGTAGTGTAGCTGCATCCTAAGATAATGTGAGGAGAAAAGAGGAGGGAAGATTCATTTTTAGTGTGTTTTTTCTGTAGAAATGGCAGCTTCACTTCAAAACAGCGTAAGGCTGATTGTGAATGAGAGAAAGAGGATGACAATTGGACTGATCCATGTCATCCATTAAGTGATTCAAGGGGTTGCTGGATTAGACTTGCAGCAAGTCTTTGCTATCCAAGATTTTCCCTCCACTGGTACATATGATATAACATTTCATGAAGAAAGAGTATGCCACAGTTTCTTAGAGAAGGTGAGACAGGGTATGGGTGTGAACTCAGCTTTGAATCACCTCATGTTAGTGCCCTTATTTGGGAGAGACCCATAACAGATACAGATGTAGATTTAGTGAAAGCCTTCCTACACAAATACTGTAGGGACTGCTACCAGTATGGTCATGTAAGAGATGACTGTGTGACAGGAAAAGTCTGCGCAAATTGTAAAAAAAAGTGGTTATGAGGTAGGATCTTGCCTCCAACCCCGTGTCTGTGATGCTTATGGTGTTCCTGGACATCTTTCACTTGATTGTGACACTTATGCCCTGTATACCAACCAACTAAGTGGCTGGGTGCCTGAGAGTAATGGTGACAGTCCTGGAAGATCTAGTACTGTACTTCAAATCATGTGGCAAATGTTTGTCAGCCTGCTTCATATGCAGCTACTGTAAGGCGAGTAACCCCTACACTGCCAGTCCCCACACAACAACAAGTGATGACTGAATCCAATGATAACTATGAGGTAAAAGACAGTCAGCCTGCCTCAGCTGCAGCAGCTGTGAGGAGGTTAACTCCTGCAGCACCACACCCTACTGTACATGATGTGACAGAAAACTGTGTGGTAAAAAGAGGACAACAACAACTGCCAAAAGAGAGTGTCATTGACCCCCCTCCCCCAGTCACTGAGTTTGTGGGGGAGGATATGTCAGTGGAACAGCCAGTATCTGAGGACTCTTCCTCACAAGATAGTATTGCCAGCCCAGAGACCATTGACAAAGTGACAGAGGGACAGGGGCGTAGGAAGCCCAAAAAATCTGGGGGGATAGCATTGAGATGTCGAAAAAAGGCGGAGCCATAAAAGGGGAGGGACTAAATGGGGCAGGTCAATACAGGCTCCTCATCACAGGGACCTTCAGGAAGCAGTGAATTCAAGGGATAGGGATCTGTCAGGACTGTGGGAGGTAGTCTGTGTGTGAGGTCAGGATGAGGGGTTAGTGTAAGCACTATTGACATCATTTTCATATACCCCGTTATATAATTGCACAAATCAAACAGCAGCCATAGAAAAGCAAAGTGAAAAATATTATTGCAGCCATATTTTTTCCACCCAGCTTTCCTAGACTTCAATACAGCAAACATTGCCTAAATACATATTACCACATATTTAGGCTAACTTTGCTGTTCCGAAGACAGTCTAGGAAAGCTGGGTGAAAAAAATATGGCGGCAATTATATTTCTCACAGGAATCACTCAGCTTTCCTAGTAGGATTCCTGTGAGAAATATAATTGCAGCCATATTTTTTTCACCCAGCTTTCCTAGACTTCAATACAGCAAACATTGCCTAAATATATATTACCACATATTTAGGCAAACTGCTGTTCCGAAGACAGTCTAGGAAAGCTGGGTGAAAAAAATATGGCTGCAATTATATTTCTCATAGGAATCATCATTCACTCAGCTTTCCTAGTAGAAAGCTGAATGATGATGATTCATGTGAGAAATATCATTGCAGGCGGGCGGGCATAGATTAAAGGGTAGCTCCCACCATCCTATTTTTTTTTTTTTGCTAGCCCGTTCCCCCCCCCTACCCCCCCCCCCCCCCGCTGCGGCACTAGCCCGTTCCCTCCTCACCCCCCGCCCCGCATACCCCGTTCCCTAATACACTTGCAGTTACTGCAGAGTCCGGCAGCGGGCGTGCAGGGACAGCGGCAGCAACGAGGCGGCAGCGGCGATGTGCGGGGGAGCGAGTGCAGCCTAACTGAAAAAGGACTGATTGCCACTCCAAAATCAGTCCTTTTTCAGTGGCTGGTTTTTAAATGTAAATGAAACCTTTTTAATGAAAAAAAAAAAAATAATAATAAAAGTATATTAGAGATATGTTGTAGTACATAAGTACTACAACATATCAAAAAATAAAGTTGGTGACAGTGCCCATTTAAGCTGGAGCAGCAGGAGCTACCTTGCAGGCGACCGTCTTGGTGAAGGGCTCTTTTCTGCGACACAGCTCTTCTTTGGTGGGCAAATAGAGCTACGCTGCAGTACGTAACTGCGCACAGGCACGTCGCCTCACTCATCCCCCAGAATTCATTACTTTCTTAAAGGGAAAGTAATGAATTAATACGTGCAGGCCGCAGGCATCAGCGGGGCCTGCCGAAGAAAACAGGTAGTAGTAGGGCCCGTAGGGCTGCTATCTTAAACATCATTAAAGGGTATTCCGGGCAAAAACATCTTATCCCCTATCGAAAGGATAGGGGATAAGATGTCTGATTGCTTGGGCCCGCCGCTGGGACCCCCCGCGATCTCCCTGCAGCAGCCTCCATTCTATGCGTAGCTGCGTCTGAAGTTTCGGAAACCTCCGGGCTTCCGAGATGGGAACGTGACATCATGCCACGCCCCCTCCATTCATGTCTATGGGAGGGGGCATTGCGGCTGTTAAGCCCCCTCCCATAGAAATGAATGGAGGGGGCAGCATGGCATGACGTCATGTCACATAGTTACATAGTTACATAGTTACATAGTTAGTACGGTCGAAAAAAGACATATGTCCATCAAGTTCAACCAGGGAATTAAGGGGTAGGGGTGTGGCGCGATATTGGGGAAGGGATGAGATTTTATATTTCTTCATAAGCATTAATCTTATTTTGTTCCAGGAATGTATCTAATCCTGTTTTAAAGCTGTTAATTGTTCCTGCTGTGACCAGTTCCTGAGGTAGACCGTTCCATAAATTCACAGTCCTCACGGTAAAGAAGGCGTGTCGCCCCTTGAGACTAAACTTTTTTTTCTCCAGACGGAGGGAGTGCCCCCTCGTCCTTTGGGGGGGTTTAACCTGGAACAGTTTTTCTCCATATTTTTTGTATGGGCCATTAATATACTTATATACGTTTATCATATCCCCCCTTAAACGTCTCTTCTCAAGACTAAACAATTGTAACTCCTTTAATCGCTCCTCATAGCTAAGATGTTCCATGCCCCATATTAGTTTAGTCGCGCGTCTCTGCACCCTTTCCAACTCCGCAGTGTCCCTTTTATGGACAGGTGACCAAAACTGAACAGCATATTCCAGGTGAGGCCGTACCAATGCTTTATAAAGGGGGAGTATTATGTCCCTGTCCCTTGAGTCCATGCCTCTTTTGATACATGACAATATCCTGCCGGCTTTGGAAGCAGCAGCCTGACATTGCATGCTATTCTGTAGTCTGTGATCTACAAGTACACCCAGATCCTTCTCTACCAGTGACTCTGCCAGTTTAATCCCCCCTAAGACATACGATGCATGCAGGTTATTAGTACCCAGATGCATAACTTTACATTTATCCACATTGAACCTCATTTGCCAAGTGGATGCCCAGACACTTAGTCTATCCAAGTCATCTTGTAACTTATGCACATCCTCTATAGACTGTACTGTGCTACAAAGCTTGGTGTCATCTGCAAAGATAGAAACAGAGCTGTTAATACCATCCTCTATATCATTGATAAATAAATTAAACAACAGCGGGCCCAGTACTGAACTTTGGGGTACACCACTAATAACCGGGGACCAATCAGAGTACGAATCATTGACCACCACTCTCTGGGTACGATCCATGAGCCAGTGTTCAATCCAGTTACAAACTAAAATTTCCAAACCCAAAGACCTTAACTTACCTGTCAGACGTCTATGAGGGACAGTATCAAATGCTTTAGCAAAATCCAGAAACACTATATCCACAGCCATTCCTCTGTCAAGGCTTCTACTCACCTCTTCATAAAAGCAAATTAGATTGGTTTGACAACTTCTATCCTTAGTAAACCCATGCTGGCTATCACTTATAATACAATTATCCCCTATGTATTCCTGTATGTAATCCCTTATAAGTCCTTCAAACAATTTACCCACAATGCACGTTAAACTTACCGGTCTATAGTTTCCTGGGGAAGACCTAGAGCCCTTTTTGAAGATTGGCACCACATTCGCCTTGCGCCAGTCCCTTGGCACAATACTAGACACCAGAGAATCTCTAAATATCATGAACAGGGGTACAGATATTACTGAACTTACCTCTCTAAGAACTCTTGGGTGTAGTCCATCCGGTCCTGGGGATTTGCTTACATTTATATCACTTAACTTACCTTGTACCATCTCTACATTAAGCCAGTTCAGTACATTACATGATGTGTTACCAGCACTGACCTGGCCAATGTCAGCTCCTTCTTCCATAGTGTATACAGAACTAAAGAACCCATTCAGTAGCTCCGCCTTCTCTTGATCGCCCGTGACAACCTCCCCATTATCATTATTAAGGGGTCCTACATGCTCTGTCCTTGGTTTTTTTGCATTTATATATCTAAAAAAATATTTAGGATTAGTTTTGCTTTCTTTGGCCACCTGTCTCTCATTTTGAATTTTTGCTGTTTTTATTACATTTTTACAGATTTTATTAAGCTCTTTGTACTGTTTAAATGTTATCGCTGACCCATCAGATTTGTATTTTTTGAAGGCTATTTTTTTGTTGTTTATTGCTCTTTTAACATCATGTGTCAGCCATGTAGGATTTAGTTTCAATCGTTTATATTTGTTCCCCTTTGGTATATATTTAGCTGTATAGTTATTTAGAGTTGATTTAAAGATGTCCCATTTACCTTCTGTATCAGTATTTGAGAACACCTCCCCCCAGTCTATGTCCTGTAGTGCAGCCCTCAGTCCAGGGAAATTTGCCTTTTTAAAGTTATATGTTTTTGCCTTCCCCGCCTGTCTTTGTTTTCTACATTTTAAGTCAAAAGTAACTATATTGTGGTCGCTATTACCAAGGTTTTCCCGCACAGTTACATTACCAACCAGCTCTGCGTTGTTGGAAATGATCAGATCCAACAAGGCATCACTTCTTGTTGGGTCCTCCACAAACTGGCCCATAAAATTATCCTGCAATAAATTTAGGAATTGTCACCCCTTTGTAGTTTTAGCCAACCCCGGACCCCAATCTATATCTGGATAGTTAAAATCTCCCATTATTACCACTGTACCTGCCCGGGCAGCCCTCTCTATTTGTTTATGAAGCTGAACTTCTATCTCTTCAGTGATATTAGGGGGTCTGTAGATTACCCCAAATATTTTTTCAGTATTTCCCTCCTTTTGTAATTCTACCCACAATGATTCCACATCCTCAGAATCATCACACACTATGGCATCGTTCACACTGACTTTCATACCACTTCTTACATACAGACAGACTCCACCACCTTTTCTGTTCATTCTATCCTTGCGAAACAATGTAAACCCCTGCAGATTGACAGCCCAGTCATGCGAGGAGTCCAGCCATGTCTCAGTGACCCCAACTATATCAATATGTTCCTCCAGTATCAAGGCCTCAAGCTCCCCCATTTTATTTGCTAGGCTTCTGGCATTTGTGAACATACACTTTACATTTCCATCCTTTATGTTATTGGGGTTAATGGGATTCAAGGGTGTAAGTTTTATTTTCCCATGAAGCCTATTCCTATTAACTATTCTAACCCCTCCCTCCGCTCCACCCCCAGGTACATTTATAATTCCCACCTCTCTATCTACACTATCTTCCCCCTCTTTGCTGTAGGTTCCCTCCCCCCAAGTCCCTAGTTTAAACACTCCTCCACCCTTCTAGCCATCTTCTCCCCAAGCAAAGCTGCACGTCCCCGTCCTGGAAGCCCGGAGGTTTCCGTAACTTCAGACGCAGCTACGCATAGAATGCGTGCTGCTGCAGGGAGATTGCGGGGGTCCCAGCGGCGGCCCCCCGCTATCAGACATCTTATTCCCTATTCTTTCGATAGGGGATAAGATGTTTCTGCCCTGAATACCCCTTTAACCCCTTAAGGACTCAGCCCATTTTGGCCTTAAGGACTCAGACAATTTAATTTTTACATTTTCATCTTTTCCTTCTCGCCTTCTAAAAATCATAACTCTTTTATATTTTCATCCACAGACTAGTATGAGGGCTTGTTTTTTGCGCGACCAGTTTTCCTTTGTAATGACATAACTCATTATATCATAAAATGTATGGTGCAACCAAAAAACACTATTTTTGTGGGGAAATTAAAAAGAAAAACGCAATTTAGCAAATTTTGGAAGGTTTCGTTTTCACGCCGTACAATTTACGGTAAAAATGATGTGTGTTCTTTATTCTGAGGGTCAATACGATTAAAATGTTACCCATTATTACATACTTTTATATTATTGTTGTGCTTAAAAAAAATCACAAACTTTTTAACCAAATTAGTACGTTTATAATCCCTTTATTTTGATGATCTCTAACTTTTTTATTTTTCCGTTTAAGCGGTGGTATGAGGGCTCATTTTTTGCGCCATGACCTGTACTTTTTTTTATACCACATTTGCATATAAAAAACTTTTAATAAATTTTTTATAATTTTTTTTTAAATAAAATGTATTAAAAAAGTAGCAAATTTGGACTTTTTTTTTTTTACGTTCACGCCGTTCACCGTATGGGATCATTAACATTTTATTTTAATAGTTCGGACATTTACGCACGCGGCGATACCAAATATGTCTATAAAATTTATTTTTTACGCTTTTTGGGGGTAAAATAGGAAAAAACTGACGTTTTACTTTTTTATTGGGGGAGGGGATTTTTCACTTTTTTTTACTTTTACATTTTTTTACATTTTTTTTTTACACTTGAATAGTCCCCATAGGGGACTATTCATAGCAATACCATGATTGCTAATACTGATCTGTTCTATGTATAGGACATAGAACAGATCAGTGTTATCGGCTATCTTCTGTTCTGGTCTGCTCGATCTCAGACCAGAGCAGAAGACGCCGGGAGACGGAAGGAGGAAGGTGAGGGGACCTCCGTGCGGCGTTCTGAATGATCGGATCCCCGCAGCAGCGCTGCAGGCGATCCGATCGTTCATTTAAATCGTGCACTGCCGCAGATGCCGGGATCTGTATTGATCCCGGCACCTGAGGGGTTAATGGCGGACGCCCGCTCGCGGGTGTCGGCCATTGCCGGCGGGTCCCTGGCTGCGATCAGCAGCCGGGATCAGCTGTGCATGACACGGGCATCGCTCTCATGCCCGCGGTTATGCACAGGACGTAAATGTACGTCCTGGTGAGTTAAGTACCACCGCGCCAGGACGTACATTTACGTCCTGCGTCCTTAAGGGGTTAAGGGATATGATGCTGATATTATTTGTTTGCAAGAATGTGGTATTAGCAGTATGCCTGGGAAGGATGAATGGTGTGAAGGTGATAGTGTGTGGTCTGGTTCTGTATAAAATAAAAATGACGGTGTGGGTGTGTTGTGTAAAAACAAAAACATAAAAATCACCAGTTATACTGTTATTGAGATTGAGAGATGTGTGCTTGTTGACTTTACTTTGTATGACTGCCATGCTAGAATACTCAACGTGTTGCGCCAACTGATAGCTCTAATAGAATGAAACTTTTTGGAAAAAAATCATATTTTTTGGTAAGGACCCTTTGATACTAATAGGGGATTTCAACTGTATTTTAAGTGTTAAGCATAGTGTTGGTGTAGGCGTTTCTAAGGTTGGTAAATTACTAAATGAATGATTGATGATTTTTCTTTAATCCATTAAGGATGCAGGGTTTTTCCGTTTTTGCATTTTCATTTTTTCCTCATCACCTTCTAAAAATCATAATGCTTTCAGTTTTGCACATAAAATTCCATATGATGGCTTATTTCTTGCACCACCAATTCTACTTTGCAGTAACATTAGTCATTTCACCTAAAAATCCACGGCGAAACGGAAAAAAAATTAATTGTGCGACAAAATTAAAGAAAAAATGTCATTTTGTAACTTTTGGGGGCTTCTGTTTCTACGCAGTTCATTTTTCGGTAACAATAACACCTTATCTTTATTCTGTAGGTCCATACGGTTAGACCCTACTTATATAGGTTGGATATTGTCATACTTCGGAAAAAAAATCATAACTACATGCAGGAAAATTTATAAGTTAAAAATTCTCATCTTCTAACCCCTATAACTTTTTTATTTTTCTGCGTAAGAGCCGGTATGAGGGCAATTTTTTTGCGCCGTGTTCTGAAGTTTTTATTGGTACCATTTTTGTATTGATTGGACTTTTTGATAACTTTTTATTCATTTTTTCATGATATAAAAAGTGAACAAAAATACACACTTTTGGGATTTGGAATTTTTTTGCACGCACGCCATTGACCGTGCGATTTAATTAATGATATATTTTTGTAGTTCAGACATTTACGCACGGGGCGATACCACATATGTTTATTTTTATTTACACAGTTTTTTTTATGAGAAAAGGGGGGTGATTCTAACTTTTATTAGGGAAGGGGTTAAATGACCTTTGTTAACTTTTTATTTTCCACTTTTTTCTTGCAGTGTTATAGCTCCCATATACCTATAACACTGCTCACACTGATCTCTGCAAAGCCATAGCTTTGCACGGATCAGTAAGATAGGGGCTTGATTGCTCAAGCCTGTAGCTCAGGCTTGGAGCAATCAATCAACGTTCAGACGCCGCGGAGTCAGGTAACGAGACCTCCGCCAGCGTCCCAGCTGATCGGAACATAGCGATTTTATTGCGATGTCCCGATCAGCCCGACTGAGATGCTGGGAAGCGTTTACTTTCGCTTTCAGACGCGGCGGTCAACTTTGATCGCCGGGTCTGAAGGGTTAACAGCGCGCGCTGTTAGCCCAGGGTCCCGGCTATGATTAGCAGCCGGGACCGACCCGGTGTGCCCCCGTTTTAAACATCGGGCATAGGGCATACAGGTACGCCCTACGTCCTTAAGGAGTTAAACCCTTAAGGACAAAGCCCATTTTCACCTTAAGAACCAGGCCATTTTTATTTTTGCATTTTTGTTTTTTCCTCCTCGCCTTCTAAAATCTGTAACTCTTCCATATTTCCATATAAGAGCTTGTTTTTTGTGTGACCTATTGTACTTTGTAATGAAACCTCAGATTTTACCATAAAATTTACGACAAACCCAAAAAAAATTTTTTAGGGGGGAAATTTAAATGAAAACCACAACTTTGCACATTTTGGAGGGTTTCGTTTTCACACTCTACAATTTACGGTAAAAATGACATGTGTTCTTTATTCTGTGGGTCAATACGATTAAAATGATACCCATGGCTAGATACTTTTATATTTTTGTACTGCATAAAAAAATCTAAAACTTTTTGTACAAAATCAGTAATCTTAAATCGCCATATTTGACCACCAATAACTTTTTCATTTTTCCGTATATAGGGTGGTATGAGGGGTCATTTTTTGCGCTGTCATCTGAACTTTTTATCAATACCACATTTGCATTTATAAAACGTTTATATCATTTTTTATAAAAAATTTTTATAAAATATGACAAAAGAGCAGCATTTTTGGACTTTTTTTAATTTTTTACGTTTACGCAGTTCACCATTTGCGATCATTAACATTATATTTTGATAATTCGGACATTTACACACACGGTGATACCAAATATGTTCATTGGGGGTAAAATGGGAATAACTGACAATTTTTATTTTTATTGAGGGAGGGGATGTTTCATTTTTTTTTTTTTTACTTTTTATTTTTACATTTTTCAACTTTTTTTTTTTTTTACACTTTTTATGTCCCTATAGGGGACTATCTTTAGCAAACATTTGATTGCTAATACTGTTCAGTGCTATGCATTGGACATAGCACTGATCAATATCATCGGCTATCTCCTGCTCCGGTCTGCTCGATCTCAGACAAGAGCAGGAGACGCCGGGAGACGGACAGAGGCAGGTGAGGGGACCTCCGTCCGCCATTACAGATGATTGGATCGCCACGGCAGCGCTGCGGGCGATCCGATCATCTATTTTATTATGCGCATTGCCGCAGATGCCTTGATCTATACAGATCACGCCATCTGAGGGGTTAATGGCGGACATCTGCGCGATCGCGGATTTCGGCCATTACCGGCAGGTCCCCGGCTGCTGATAGCAGCCGGAACCTCCCACGTATGACGCGAGCACCGCTCCGATGCTTGCGGTCATACACAGGACATAAATGTACGTCCTGGTGTGTAAAGTACCTCCAAACCAGGACGTACATTTATGTCTGTGGTCGTTAAGGAGTTAAAAGATGTAGTAAAAACTTTCCATAATCCGCCACCACCTACTTATTTCTCTGATAATGATCTTGTCCAGTCTAGAATTGACTATGTTTTAGTCAATAAAGTTTTAACAGGAGTCTCTGTGGTAGCTTTTTCAGACCATGAATGTATTAGATGCGTTCTACACATGAATACTAAAAATATCAGAGGGAAAGGACTCTGGAAACTAGATGTTAGCATTTTAAGTGATGACAGAGTTAAAACTGCATTTAAAAAATTTTATTCTTACTGGGTTTCTAAAAAGTCAGATTTTAGTAACATAGGAGCCTGGTGGGATTGGGTTAAAATAAAATGGAGCCTAAACTTAGCTAGAATGAAAAGGATGAAACATGATGCTTTCACTAGGCGTTTTGAATATCTATATAAAAAGCGGAAATTGGGTTTCACTGCTAACCCCTTCAGGACCAAGCCCATTTTGGCCTTAACCCGTTTACGCAAAATCAGGTACATGTACCTGATGATTAGCGGTGACTTCCCGCAACATCAGGTACATGTACCTGATGACTTTAAACTGCCACAGCGCCGCCGGGCGCTGCGGTAGTTTTGCGATCCCGGCTGACATACTATGCCTGGTAACGGGAGTTACGATCCAGGGACCAATCGCAATGGTCCCTGGTCCAGGATCGCTGCTATTGGTCAGCCTGTGTGACAGCTGGCCAATAGGCAGCGTTTTAAGCCCCGGGAAACATCGCTCCTCCTGCTGGCTGTCTCCGACGCTTCTGTGTGCTGAGACAAGCGATCGGAGCAGCTGCGCATATAGGAGAGCCAGAGAAATACCACAGATTGCCCCCAAATATAAAGAAAAAGCCCCTATTAACCCCTTAAGTGACAGTGGCAGTGAGGCAGGGAGGTGTAGGAGTGTAGTGAAGCTGCCAGCTGTCAGTGTGTCACAGATCGTCATAATCACTGCTCATCCTGTCAGTCACAGTTAACCCCTTCACTGCCAGATCTCCCTCAGTGACTCTCAGTTAACCCCTTCACTGCCAGTGGCAGTGGCAGTAACTGTCAGCCCTCATCCTGTCAGTTGTCATCCTGTCAGCTGTCATCCTGTCAGCTGTCATCCTGTCCATCCAGTGATCATCCTGTCAGTCCGTGATTGATCATCCTGTCATCCTTTAACCTCTCCACTGCCAGATCGCTGCCAGATCACACTGTCCATTAACGCTTTCACTGCCAGTGGTCATCCTGTCAGTTGTCATCCCTTTTTGTTCCGTTGGTTCATAAAAAAAATTAAAAAAATAAAAATAAAAAATAAAAAAAAATACACTTTTAGTTAGCATATAGGGAAAGTCTGAGGTTGGATTCGCCCTTATTAGGGCGAGTGCTCTGTTAGGCAGGGTCAGTCTGTAGAAAGTAGTCATCCTAAAGTTGTCCGTGATCATCCTAAAGTTGTCAGTGATCATCTGGTCTGTCCGTGATCATCCTGTCAGTGATCCTGTAACCCCTCCACTGCCAGATCGCTGCCAGATCACACTCAGTGACCTATCCATTAACGCCTTCATTGCCAGTGGTCATCTTGTCAGTTGACATCCTGTTTTGTTCTGTTGGTTTATAAAAAAAAAAAAAGAAAATACAAAAAAAAACTAAAAACAAAAAAAACTAAAAAAAAATACACTTTTAGTTAGTGTCTAGGGAAAGTTTAAAGTTGGATTCGCCTTTATTAGGGCGAGTGCTCTGTTAGGCAGGGTCAGTCTGTAGAAAGTAGTCATCCTAAAGTTGTCCGTTGTCATCCTAAAGTTGTCAGTGATCATCTGGTCTGTACGTGATCATCCTGTCAGTGATCCTGTAACCCCTCCACTGCCAGATCGCTGCCAGATCACACTCAGTGACCTATCCATTAACGCTTTCACTGCCAGTGTGTGTCCTAAACAAAAACCAAAAATCTACAAAAATGACAAAGCGTTTCTACAGCGCAGAAGAGGCCTTTGAGATACTGTTTGCCGATTCTGGCTCTGACAGCGGAGAGGATCTTGAATTTTTAGCATCCTCATCATCCTCATCTGATGAATCCCCTGAAAGGCGCCCTGGGCCTAGTGCACAAGAGCAGCCAAGTGTCCAAACATGGATCCCCACTAGTAATTTTATACCCCAGATCCCCAAATTTTACAGCCACCCCAGGCATCCATGTCGACACAACAGGGTTTCGGGAAATACATTTTTTTAAATTGTTTTTCTCGGATGACCTTATCAACCTCATGGTGGCAGAAACAAATTTGTATGCAGAGCAATTTATTGCACGCAATCCCAGCAAATATTATGCTAAGCCCCACAAATGGACCCCTACTGATGCCACCGAAATGTACAAGTTTTGGGGACTGTTACTCAATATGGGCCTTTGCAAAAAACCCACCATCAGGTCCTATTGGGTGACAGACATCCTATACCATACCCCTCTTTACCCCCTTGTTATGTCTAGGACTCGATTTGAAATTCTATTTAGATTCCTCCACTATAACAATAATGATGAATGCCTACCCCAAAGTGACCCCGCCTTTGATAGGCTATTTAAAATTCGGCCCTTAATTACTCATTTTAATTCTAAATTTTGTCAAGTGTATACCCCCCAAAAACAGATTTCAGTGGACGAATCTCTGGTCCATTTCAAGGGCAGGCTACGTTTCAGGCAGTACCTTCCCAACAAAAGGGCTAGGTACGGAATAAAGCTGTACAAATTGTGCGAAAGCGCCACAGGATATACTTTTAGGTTTAGGGTTTATGAAGGAAAAGATATATCCATTCAGCCCCCAGAGTGTCCCCCTGTCTTGAAAACAAGTGGGAGGATAGTATGGGATTTAATCCATCCCTTACTGGACCGCGGTTACCACGTATATATTGACAATTTTTACAACAGTGTCCCCCTTCTGAAGTCCCTTGCTGCCAGAAGTACAGCTGCGTGTGGCACCATCAGAAAAAATCAAAAAGACCTACCGAAAACTTTTATTTCGACACCAGTGCCCAGAGGACAAAGTAGGGCTGTTTGTACGGACACTCTGATGTTGCTGAAATACAAGGACAAACGAGATGTCCTTGTGTTGACAACACTCCATGGTGACCAATCAACCCCAGTCCCAATCCGAGGAGCCACAGAGCAGACCATCAAGCCTGTGTGTATCCAGGATTATAATAAATATATGGGAGGGGTGGACCTTTCCGATCAGGTCCTGCAGCCCTACAGCGCCTTAAGAAAATCTAAGGCATGGTACAAAAAGGTGTCCGTGTACCTGACCCAAGTTGGGCTGTATAATTCCTTTGTACTCTATAGGAATGCTGGTCACAGAGGGACCTTCCTAGAATTCCAGGAAGCAGTCATTAGATCTCTCGTATTTGGGGAGCAGGAAGAAGAGGCCACCACTTCTTCCCAAATGGAGGTCTCAAGAATTGTCCGTGGGCAACATTTCCCTGGCAAATTGCCTCCCACAGAAAAGAAAAGGAGACCCCAAAAACTTTGTCGCGTCTGTTATGCAAAAGGGGTTAAAAAATATACAACCCATATTTGTGAAACGTGCCCCTCTAACCCAGGCCTCTGTATTGGCGAATGCTTCCAAGCTTACCATACAGCCCCTGATTTGAAAAAACTGTAAAAACAAAATACATTTCTCATACTCCCTGTTTTTTTGTTTTATTTTATATCCACTTTTTCCCCATTTTACCATCTGAAATTCCCTTAAAAACAAAAAAAAATTCCCATTATATCCCTAGATGAATACTTTCATGAGTAACATAAAACAAGGAAAAATTCCCACTATATCCCTAGATGAATACTTTGATGAGTGAAATCAAACAAGCAACAATTTCCATTATATCCCTAGATGAATACTTTGATGGGTGGAATTTTCCTCAAGGAGGCACTCATGTTCTTGGATCTTTTGTGAAGGGCTTTCTAAAAAAAAACATTTAGCACTTATTTCCCTTCATATATTATGTCAAAAAGTGTACAATAGCAAAATTGATGCTCTGAAATCCTCTGGGGACTGCTATCGTTTTGGGACCTGCTATGTGTCCAGACTTCAAATTAGGACCACAACGGGGATATTTCTGATCACAGAAGAAATGGGGTTATAAGTTTTGTGGTGCATTTTGTTATTTTCATGTGCACAGTACAAAATAAATGACTTTAAAGTGACACAATTGGGAAAAAAAATGAATTTTCCCTTTTTTCCTCCTGCTTTGCATAAGTTTGCTCCAAAAACTGTGAGGTCAAAATATTCATGGCACCCATGGGTGAACTCCTTAGGGGGTCTAGTTTTCAAAATGGGGTCATTTTTGGGGGGTTTCTATTGTTACGGCAGATTATTCCTTTGGCAAATGTGCAATGGGGCCTGAGACATTAACAAGCAAAATTCATGCTCTGAAATCCTCTGGGGGCTCCTATCGTTTTGGACCCTGCCGTGTGTCCATACTTTGAGTAAGGACCACAACGGGGATATTTCTGATCACATAAGAAATTAGGTTATAAGTTTTGTGGTGCATTTTGTTATTTTCATGTGCACAGTACAAAATAAATGACTTTAAAGTGACACAATTGGGAAAAAAAATGAATTTTCCCTTTTTTCCTCCTGCTTTGCATAATTTTGCTCCAAAAACTGTGAGGTCAAAATACTCATGGCACCCATGGGTGAACTCCTTAGGGGGTCTAGTTTTCAAAATGGGGTCATTTTTGGGGGGTTTCTATTGTTACGCCAGATTATTCCTTTGGCAAATGTGCAATGGGGCCTGAGACATTAACAAGCAAAATTCATGCTCTGAAATCCTCTGGGGGCTCCTATCGTTTTGGACCCTGCCGTGTGTCCATACTTTGAGTAAGGACCACAACGGGGATATTTCTGATCACAGAAGAAATTAGGTTATAAGTTTTGTGGTGCATTTTGTTATTTTCATGTGCACAGTACAAAATAAATGACTTTAAAGTGACACAATTGGGAAAAAAAATGAATTTTCCCTTTTTTCCTCCTGCTTTGCATAATTTTGCTCCAAAAACTGTGAGGTCAAAATACTCATGGCACCCATGGGTGAACTCCTTAGGGGGTCTAGTTTTCAAAATGGGGTCATTTTTGGGGGGTTTCTATTGTTACGCCAGATTATTCCTTTGGCAAATGTGCAATGGGGCCTGAGACATTAACCAGCAAAATTCATGCTCTGAAATCCTCTGGGGGCTCCTATCATTTTGGACCCTGCCGTGTGTCCATACTTTGAGTAAGGACCACAACGGGGATATTTCTGATCACAGAAGAAATGGGGTGCATTTTGTTATTTTCATGTGCATAGTACAAAATAAATGACTTTAAAGTGACACATTTTTTCCTCCTTATTTGCATAAGTTTGCTCCAAAAACTGTTGGGTCAAAATACTCATGACACCCATGGATGAATTCCTTAGGGGGTCTAGTTTTCAAAATGGGGTCATTTTTGGGGGGTTTCATCATTTTTATCATAATGAGCTTTTACAAACGTGGGTTACTGCATGAAAGAAAAAGGCAGTTCAAAATGTAAAAAAATGCTAATAAAGTTTGAAGTCTTATAAAGTATTAAAATTATTATTTTTTTAAACTGATGTCAAAATAAAGTAAACAAATGGAAATATGTATCTGATTAAAAAAATGTATAGTTTATAGATACCTACGTAATATATAACAGTTGAAAGTAGCAAAAACGTAATTTTTTTCAAATTTTTCGCGAATATTGATGATTTTCGCTAATTTATAAAAATGTTATCACTTTTTTTTTACACTTAAATGAAGTACAATAGGTCACAAAAAAACAATCTCGGAATTGGGTTGATAAGTAAAAGCATTCCAAAGTTATTACCACATAAAGAGAGACATGTCAGATTTGAAAAAAAGGCCTTGGTCATTAAGGTCAAAACAGCATGTTGAGTAAAGGGGTTAAGGACCAGAGCGTTTTTTGCACATCTGACCACTGTCACTTTAAACATTAATAACTCTGGAATGCTTTCATTCTGATTCCGAGATTGTTTTTTCGTGACATATTCTACTTTAACATGGTGGTAAGTTTTTGTGGTAACTTGCATCCTTTCCATGTGAAAAATCCTAAAATTTGATGAAAAATGTGAAAATTTAGCATTTTTCTAACTTTGAAGCTCTCTGCTTGTAAGGAAAATGTATATTACAAATAAAAAAAAATTTATTCACATATACAATATGTCTACTTTATGTCTGCATCATAAAAGTGACGAGTTTTTACTTTTGGAAGACACCAGAGGGCTTCAAAGTTCAGCAGCAATTTTCCAATTTTTCACAAAATTTTCAAACTCACTATTTTTCAGGGACCAGTTCAGGTTTGAAGTGGATTTGAAGGGTCTTCATATTAGAAATACCCCACAAAAGACCCCATTATAAAAACTGCACCCCCCAAAGTATTCAAAATGACATTCAGTCATCATTTTAACCCTTTAGGTGTTTCACAGGAATAGAAGCAAAGTGAAGGAGAAAATTCACAATCTTCATTTTTTACACTCCCATGTTCTTGTATACCCAATTTTTGAATTTTTACAAGGGGTAAAAGGAGAAAATGTATACTTCTATTTGTAGCCCAATTTCTCTTGAGTAAGCACATACCTCATATGTCTATGTAAATTGTTTGGCGGGCGCAGTAGAGGGCTCAGAAGGGAAAGAGCGACAAGGGGATTTTGGAGAGTATGTTTTTCTGAAATGGTTTTTGGGGGGCATGTTGCATTTAGGAAGCCCCTATGGTGCCAGAACAGCAAAAAAAAACCTCACATGGCATACCATTTTGGAAACTAGACCCCTTGAGGAACATAACAAGGAATAAAGTGAGCCTTAATACCCCACAGGTGTTTCACGACTTTTGCATATGTAAAAAAAAAAATATTTTTTTCCACTAAAATGTGTGTTTCCCCCCAAATTTCACATTTTTCCAAGGGTTAATAGCAGGAAATACCCCCCACTATTTGTAACCCCTTCTCTTCTGAGTATGGAGGTACCCCATAAGTTGACCTGAAGTGCACTATGGGCGAACTACAATGCTCAGAAGAGAAGGAGTCATATTTGGCTTTTTGAGAGCAAATTTTGCTCGGGGGGCATGTCGCATTTAGGAAGCCCCTATGGTGCCAGAACAGCAAAAAAAAAACACATGGCATACCATTTTGGAAACTAGACCCCTTGAGGAATGTAACAAGGGATACAGTGAGCATTTGCATTTGTCTGACAGATCTTTGGAACAGTGGGCTGTACAAGTTTTCATTTTCACGGACCACTGTTCCAAAGATCCGTCAGACACCTGTGGGGGGTAAATTCTCACTGCACCCCTCATTACATTCCGTGAGGGGTGTCGTCTCCGAAATGGGGTCACATGTGGGGTTTTTTTTTTTGTTTGCGTTTGGCAAAACCGCTGTAGCAATCAGCCACCCCTGTGCAAATCACCTCAAATGTACATGGTGCACTCTCCCTTCTGGGCCTTGTTGTGCGCCCCCAGAGGACTTTACGCCCACATATGGGGTATCTCTGTAGTCGGGAGAAATTGCGTTACAAATTTTGGGGGTCTTTTTTCCCTTTTACCTCTTGTGAAAATGTAAAGTATAGGGCAACATCAGCATGTTAGTGTAAAAAATTAAATTTTTTTACACTAACATTCTGGTGTAGGCCCCAACATTTCCTTTTCATAAAGGGTTAAAGAAGAAAAAGCCCACCAAAGGCTGTCTAGGCATGCTGGGAGTTGTAGTTTTCAGACTCCTAGAAGCAGCAGTGAAGATCTTCACTGCTGCTTCTGAGGACCATATACTCACCTGCTGGTCCCGTCGCTCCTCGTCCTCGTGGCCGGTCCCGCGCTGCTCCTCGGTCCCGCCGCTGGATCTGGTAAGTCCGCCGGTCCCCTGATGTTCCCCCCCCTATGCTGCAGGTCCCGAGCGATCTGAACTTTCACCCCAGATCACTGTGATTGGTCCACAGGGACCAATCACAGTGATCGCTGACCAGGACCATCAATGGATGGTCCTGGGGGTGAAGCAGAAGTTGTCCCCTGCTGGAAACAGCAGGACTTCTGCCAGTTAACCAGTGCGATGCTGCGCATCGCCGGGTTAACTGAATGTCATTTATAAACGCCGGGATGCGCGAACGCGTTTATATATGCCATTCTGCGGGAAGGGGTTAAAGGGGTACTCCGACACTAAGACATCTTATCCCCTATCCAAAGGATAGGGAATAAGATGCCTGATCACGGGGGTCCCGCCGCTGGGGACCCCCGTGATCTTCCACGCCGCACCCCGTTAGAATCAGTCCCCGGAGCGTGTCACGCCCCCTCCATAGGCTTGCATTGAGGGGGCGGAGCGTGATGTCACATGGGGCGGAGCCGTGACGTCACTATGCTCCATCTCCGTGATCGCCAGTAATCAGACCCGGATCGAACACGCTCCGGGGACTGATTCTAACAGGTACGGCGTGGAAGATCATGGGGGTCCTCAGCAATCAGGCATCTTATCCCCTATCCTTTGGATAGGGGATAAGATGTCTTAGCGCCGGAGTACCCCTTTAAGGAGGATATTGCAGAAGTACGTAAAGAACTAAACAAATGTATGAAAGGGAGAGGAAAAGAGATTATCGATAGAGTAGTAGTCCTATTTGGGCATGCTGGGATTTGCCCTTTTGCAACATCTGCAGGGCCACAGTTCAGAGACCACTGCAGCGTGATCTCCAAACTGTACCCCTCCAGATGTTGCAAAACTACAGGGTGGGGGGCGGGATTATGCAAATTAGCCATGTGGCTGGCAGATAACTGACTCCAGCCAGCTAACTGATAGGCTGTGAGGGAGCTGTGCTAGTAACCCTGTCCAGACTTCATTTCCTGGTATAAGACTTTTGCCCGGCAGGGCGAAGTATGTGCGCATGATGGGGTAGAAAGGTGTTCTAGTAAAGGAGGGAAAACCCTAGTGGACGGGTTTTCAAAGATGAAAAACTCATATAAAACTTTATTTTTTTTAAATGTGTTTCAATTAGACATTTTTTTTTTCACCATGAAGAATAAAATATCAAAAAATAATTTTAATGAGAGTGCCCATTTAAACGTATTTTGGCAAAAATTTACATCTGCTACCAAAGGGATGGGCACAGCCATGGCTTTGATGATGCAGAAGGGATTTGGAAAACAAAGAAATGGAAACAACTAATAACTATATGATTTTTACATGATCTGGGGAGCCTTTTCTTTTACCCCCACAGGCCACATATTTACCTTCCCGTTTTGTCTTACACATACATATGTTATTAAAGATTTGATGTAATAAAAAAAAAGAAAAAAAGACAATTATAGAGAGACCAAAGTGATGAGTTGCACTTGACCGGTTTTGAACGTCTTTTCATTTAGCGTTTTATTGACCGTGTCTGCAAGCTGATTGGTATCTTAAAAAATAAAAATCTGATCTTAGTTTCACCCCTTAACGACCACAGACTTAAATGTACGTCCTGGTTTGGCGGGACTTCGCGCACCAGGGTGTACATTTACATCCTGTGTATGACCGTGAGCATCTGAACGGTGCTCGCGTCATACACGGCAGGTTCGGGGACCCACCGGTAATGGTCGACATCCACGATCGCGCAGATGTCCGCTATTAGCCCCTCAGATGCCGTGATCAATACAGATGATCAATACAGATCAATACAGGGTATCCGATCATCCAGCATGGAGGCCGGAGGTCCCCTCACCTGGCTCCGGCTGTCTTCCTGGGTCTTCTGCTCTGGTCTGAGATGGAGCAGACCAGAGCAGAAGATCACTGATAATACTGATCAGTGCTATGTCCTATACATAGCACTGAACAGTATTAGCAATCAAAGGAGTGCTATAGATAGTCACCATGGGGACATAAAAAGTGTTAAAAAAAGTGAAAAATCCCCTCCCCCAATAAAACTGAAAATTGTCAGTTTTTCCCATTGTACCCCCAAAAAGCGTAATTAAATTTTTTATAAACATATTTGGTATCACCGCGTGCGTAAATGTCCGAATTATCAAAATATAATGTTAATGATTGCATACAATGAACGGCGTAAACGTAAAAAATTTTAAAAAGTCACATTTTATAAAAAAATTTTTAAAAATGATCTAAAAGTTTTATACATGCAAATGTGGTATCCATAACAAGTACAGATGATGGCGCAAAAATGAGCCTTCATACCGCCCTATATATGGAAAAATGAAAAAGTTATTGGTGGTCAAAATAGGGCAATTTTAGATTACTGACTTTGTACAAAAAGTTTTAGATTTTTTCTAAGCGGTACAAAAATATAAAAGTATCTAGCCATGGGTATCATTTTAATCGTATTGACCCACAGAATAAAGAACACATCATTTTTACCGTAAAGTGTACAGTGTGAAAAAAAAAACCAAAATGTGCTAAATTGTGGTTTTCATAAAAATTTCCTCCCTAAAATTTTTTTGGGGGGTTCGTCGTACATTTTATGGTAAAATGAGAGGTTTCATTACAAAGTACAATTGGTCACGCAAAAAATAAGCCCTTATATGGGTCTGTAGATGGAAATATAAAGGAGTTATGGATTTTAGAAGGCGAGGAGGAAAAAATGAAAACGCAAAAATAAAATTGGCCTGGTCCTTAACCCCTCAAGGACTCAACCCATTTGGGCCTTAAGGACGCAGACAATTTTATTTTTATGTTTTCGTTTTTTCCTCCTCGCCTTCAAAAAATCATAGCTCTTTTATATTTTCATCCACAGACTAGTATGAGGGCTTGTTTTTTGTGCGACCAGTTGTCCGTTGTCATGCCATTACTTACTTCACCATAAAATGTATTGCGCAACCCAAAAAATACTATGTGTGCGGTAAAATTAAAAAGAAAACCTCAATTTTGTTAATTTTGGAAGGTTTCGTTTTCACGCAGTACAATTTACGGTAAAAATGACGTGTTCTTTATTCTTTGGGTCAATACGATTAAAATTATACCCATGATAACAAACTTTTCCATTAATGTTGTGCTTAAAGAAAATCGCAAACTTTTTAACCAAATCAGTACGTTTAAAATCCCCCGAATTTGAAGACCTATAACTTTTTCATTTTTCCGTATAAGCGGCAGTATGAGGGCTCATTTTTTGTCCCATGATTTTTACTTTTTATTGATACCATTTTTGCTTATATAAAACTTTTAATCCATTTTTTATTATTTTATTTGGGAATAAAATGTTATAAAAAAGCAACTATTTTGGAATTTTTTTATTTTTACGTTCACCATACGGTATCATTAACATTTTATTTTAATAGTTCAGATATTTACGCACGCAGAGATACCAAATATGTATGTAAAATATATTTTTTTAGCACTTTTTGGGGGTGAAATAGGGAAAATCTGACAATTGACCTTTTTATTGGGGAGGGTGTTTTTCCACATTTTTTTTACTTTATTTTTTTACTTTTTTTTTACTTTTATTTTTACACTTTAATAGTCCCCATAGGGGACTATTTATAGCAATCATTAGATTGTTAATACTGTTCAGTGCTATGTATAGGACATAGCACTGATCAGCATTATCGGTCATCTTCTGCTCTCGTCTGTGGGAAGGCAGATCAGAGCAGAAGATGCCGGGAAGGCAGCGGAGCAGGGGGACCTCCGTCTGCCGTGCTGGATGATTGAATCGCCGCGGCAGCGCTGCGGGCAATCCGATCATCCATTTTAATGACCGCGATGCTGCAGATGCTGTGATCTGTATTGATCACGGCATCTGAGGAGTTAATGGCAGACATTCGCGGGATCGCGGATGTCCGCCATTATGGTTGGGTCCCTGGCTGTGATCAGCAGCCGGGACCTGCTGCGCATGATCAGGGCATCGCTCCGATGCTCGCGGTTATGCAGAGGACAAGGGATGTCCCGATACCATTTTTTAAGACCGAGTACGAGTACCGATACTTTAATTCTAGTACTCGCCGATACCAAGTACGACTACTTATATTTTAAAGGTAATCTGACAGCAGGGTGTCACGGTTTCTGGCGCTGTTTACTGTATAAGTGGGTCCTTGTTGTGTACAATGGAGGCAGCTGCTGTAGTATGAGCCAAGATTTCTCTCTTCTCCATTGGACAGAACAGGGAATTTGCATTGGTAGCAAGACCGATGACCAAATGGTGAGCAGCGGTAGAAACCGGGTCACCTGCACTATCTACATATAAATTCAAGTTAGTGCAGGTGACTCTGCTGTAAGATTGTCTTTAATAGTAGGTAGTATCCCCTTACAGACATTAGGAGCAGCAGCAGGGCCCCCCTTTAGACATTAGGAGCAGCAGCAGGGCCCCCCTTTAGGCATTAGGAGCAGCAGCAGGGCCCCCCTTTAGACATTAGCAGCAGCACACAGCTCACCTGCGGCTGTCCTCCATCGGATGCTACCGCTCCACTGCCCCGTTCTTCTGTCCTCCCGGTCCGCATCGTGTCGTCCTATGGAGGAGCATGTGACATACACATCACTCCGCTTCCTCTGTAGCGTTACGCTGGGCGCGGGGGAGGAGGCGGAGTGACGTTGTGTCACATGCTCCTCCATGGAAGACTATGAAGCGGACGAAAGGACCGGAGAACGGGGCAGTGGAGAGGCAGCAGGTATCGGACATTGTATCAGGGACATTAAACGAGTCCCTGATACCATGTAAATGGCTAGTATCGGCCCCGATACCGATACTGGTATGGGTATCGGGACATCCCTACTTAGGACGTAAATGTACGTCTTTTTGCATTAAGTACCACCTCACCAGGACGTACATTTACGTCCTGCGCTGTTAAGGGGTTAAGGTTAAAATGGGCTTGGTCCTTAAGGGGTTAATATCTGATATGTCCCCTATCTGGGGACCATATATTAAATGGATTTTTGAGAACGGGGGCCGATTTCCAAGCTTGCTTCCGTCGCCCTATGCATTGACCCGATATGGCAGTATCTTTGGGTACAGTGCACCACCCCATTACAGTGTTAAAAAGAAAGATTCCTTGTTTCATTGCTGCTTGCTTGCTTGCTGGCTAGTCCAGTGGGACTTGCTGCAGCCGAAAAACAAAAGGTGGTGCCGCTTGTGTCGGGCCTCTGTTGTAGCGTCCAGGCACAGAACTGCTGCTGCTGAATGGCCTCCTTAATTGGATAAGCTCAGCAGCCAGCACACCGATGCAGATTGGACATGACATGATAGGTAGCTGTCTTTCAGGTGGTGGGTGCTGAATCGTGTTAATATACATGGGGGTCTCCTGGCTGTTATCACAGGTGTGTCATTGCTGTTTATTGACCATGCATTGGTTCTATGGTATTGGAATGATAAAAACAAATGTTGCCAGCCATCCATTGCAATATTGGATAGGTAATCAGCTATGAGGCATTTGTTTTTACAAACTGCTGCTCACAACCAATGTTGCAATGGCGTGTCTCCATCTGCTGTTGGTATTGGATAAGCATTAGTGCTATCATAGGGTCTGAAGAAGAAGAAAAATAAGAAGCAGAGAAAAAAGGAGGAAAGAATAAAAACATGAAAAGAAAAAAAAACATGTTAAAAAAGAAGTATATATATACATATATATGTGTGTATTTATGGAGTTGCAAACATGGGTGCAATTGACAAACTCATTGCGGCTATTCCCATTGAGAGATTGTTGCATTCAGGACCCTTAGCACTGTGAGATGCCACTCAATACCACTGGCATGGCTAGGTGTAAACAGCATATCACCTTTGTTGTGTATGTAACCATGGATATTGTGATGTATCACCTAGACCCAACAAAGAACAGCCTTATCAGAATCAGCACCTCCATGGGTTGTCAAATAACCTGGATTTAGCCAAGACAAGTAAGTCCAAAAGGATGCAGGCATCTCTTCTATCCTTACAGTTTCATGTGGCTGTTGGTTTGATACAGTTTGGGGACAGCCAAGGAGGGGGCTGCAGGCAACAAAGGTAGGTGTGTGTTTCATACGCAGATCCTAAACCCAGTATCACATGCAAGTAGGAGGAGTAAGAAGGGTTCCTGGCAAAGCCAGGTTATGGTTTGCATTAAAAAATGCTCCATCAGAGTCGAATCGACTCCTGTCTTTCTGCTTAGCAACAAAGATGTGGGTTTAGGGTGTGCTGTGTGCACTGGTGGCTGACTGCCACTCACCCAGAGTGTGTATGGGAGGCAGCCAGCCAGCCAGCCAGCCTCCCTTCCTACAAGTAGTGATAGTGCTTGTGAAGGGGACATTATTGGTTCCGCCCCTTTCACGGTTATCGCTTCTCGGCCTTTTGGCTAAGATCAAGTGTAGTATCTGCGCTTGGTCTGGCTGGAAGGTGTCCAGGGTACCCGCTCCTCGGCCTTGGGGGATCGTCCCATCTATTTGGTGGGACTAAACCCCCTTGCTGCTATTGGGGAAGCGGATTAGGCCCTGGACAACGAGAGGCGATCACCCTTCATGGCCCACTTATAGTGGGGGTGTGCTTTTGTTCCTGTCTGGACCTTTTACAGGATGGAAGAGGCCATGGATTTATCGAAGCCTGGAGAAGAGGAGTTTCCGTTCTTTGGGAAGCTCAAGAACGCCATTCGGATCTTGTTAAGGGATCCTAAGAAGAAAGAGAAAGGACTTTCGTTTGTTGCCCAGGATGTTCTTTTTGGACTTCTGGATATCGAGAAGGTATGGATTTTTTCTATGTTGGAATTTCCGAGGAGGGGATGTTTCGATGTGATTTTTGTTTCGGAGGAAAAGTATGACTTGGTCTGGAAGAGGATTGAGACTCATAAGTCCAATGTTGTTTGGGAAGGGGTGGAGGTCATTCCCCACTTCCCAAGGACGGAAAAGATTCTGACAGTACGTATGTATAGTCCCTATGTTCCTGAGGAGGATATTATTGTATATGACTCGGTACTGTGAAGAAATTATTCCTATGGGAAAAATTTATAATCAGTACGATGTTTGGACTACAAAATGGAGGTTTAAGGTTAAGTTCAAGGAGGGAACAGATGGGAGAATTGTATGTCCCCCTGCTCGTTTTAAGATCGGGGTTATTAATGGAGACATTTTCTTTGCGGGGATGCAAGATTTTTGCCGGAAGTGTAAAAGCTATGGTCATGTTAAGGAGGAGTGCACCATGTTGTGGTGTCAAAAATGCCAAAAAGAGAGTCATGGAGTGGAGACCTGCAACCAGAAGAGCAAGTGCAATTTATGTAATAAGAGTGGGCACATGTATGCACAAAAAGGAAGAAAAAAAGAGAGGAGGAAATGCCGGAGCAAAATAAAGGAGAAGAGCCTGAAATTAAGAGATCATTGAGAGAAGAGCCAAATGTTCTTGGAAGAGCGAAGGATTTGGTAAGGGAAGAAAAGAGTTCTGGAAATCTCAAGAGTAAGAGGAAAAAAAGAAGAGGCTGTAAAAGAAGAATCAAAAGGAGATGTATTATCTTTTCAGAGTATTTTGGAGAGAGCTCCAAAGGAAGAGAGAGATCTGTTGTTAAAGGATTTGGAAGATTTGAAATCAAGATTGAAATCTCGGATGTTAATGGCCAGAGAAAAAGTTTATGATTCATTATGTGCTGATATTGATCGGTTTATGGGAACTTATCAAGTACCGGCTTGGTTGGCCGTTCCAATTAAGAAGGAAATAGAAGAAGAAGGCCTGAAATATGGTCTGGTTGATTATTTGTTAGTATATGCTGCAAGGAAAGGAATGTACTTTGAGTAACTGTGGTTTTTAGTTTTGTTTGTTTTGTTTTGTTTGTTGTTTTTGTTCGTTTTTTTGCTGAGAAGTATGTTTTTATTTTGTACAGTTTGTGGGTTTTGTTTCTGTGTATAAGGTGTTTTTTTGTGGTGATATAAAAGAAAAGAATAACCTGATGATGAGTTGAATTGAAGCTGAGTTCAGTTATGATGAGTTATGCGACGTTTTAATTCAAACCTGAATGGGTTTAAAAAAAAAATAAAAAAAATCAGTTTTTCATGCCGGTGGGCAGTAACACCGGTATGGGGCTGGTGGGGATGGGTGCTGCATGGAGGGTGCAGGTGTACCAGGGCTTTCCGGGGCTGGTTCTGAGGAATCAGCTCGACGGCTGCCCCGATGTGACCTGATCCCTCCGGGTCTCGCCACGAGGCTGAGAGGGTTTAGAGCCGAGGTACTTTTGTGCCTCGGGGAGTGGTGACCCCGAGGTGCCGAAACTCACTGGGAATACTGGCTCACTGAGTTGAAGCACGGGCACCATAATCTCTTCACCTTGTGGCACTCACCTCTTGATTCCCGGCCTTCTGGCTAGGATCAGAGAAATTTTTATAGATCCGGCCGGATGTCCGGGCAGTATATCTGCACACATTCACTTATTTATTTATTTTTGTCTCACTGTGTCACTTTTTGCGTGTTGTGTGTTCACAGGATTTGTCAGGATGCGGTAGCCCTTCTGGGTGTCCCTCCTGGCGGTCTAGGGGAGGTGTGTGTGGCCATTAGGTTCCGCACCTCCCTGCAAACACCCCGGGTACTCCTGCTTTGGCAGGGTAACTACCGTTATCGGCTCTGCGGGCAGATACCTTGGCTAACGCCAAGGGGGATGCCGGGAGCATTTGTGGTCCCCTAGTAGCTTTGGCGAAAAGGGACATCGAACCTGGAACCTCGCAGGTACCTTTTGGTCCGGAGGCGAAGGGTAAGGTTTGTTGGGGGGCCTCTCTCCTATCGGAGAAGGGCTTGCGATAGACCGCATCCTTTGTGCACGTTTTTTTAGTGTAACACGTTTGCACTTTTTCTTGCACTTTGGGTGAATCGAGAGCACGTTCCTCGGCTTTAGATCTGGTTTTGGTTGGAAGGTGTCTGTGGTACCCCGCTTATCGGCCTTGGGGGATCGTCTCTCCTTGCAGAGGGACTTCACCCCCTTGTTGCTATTAGGGAGCGGGCTTAGTCCTCAGACAATGGGTTGCGATCCCCGTCTCTGGGATCTTGTATCTCAGAAGGCGTTTTTGGTGGTCGGTGAGCGTTGAGTGTTCCTTGAAGCGCCAGAAGCACCTGGGGTACCCCCGACCTCGGCCTTGGGTAAGGGTTCCACATTTATAGCGGGATTCCAAGCCCCTGCTGCTATTGGGGAAGGGGCTTAGTCCCTGGGTGTGGAAGATGCCGTTCTCCTGGGCTATCCCGTCTGGGGAAATGTCGCTGCGTAATACCATCCGCATTGAGGTGTTGGAGAGCCATAGTCAGTTGAAAAACCTCCGTTATATTGCAGAGGTGATTCTCCTTGAATACTTCCACCTCAACAGGGAGGACATCCTGTGTCTGAACGACCAGGAAAGCTTAGGCCTGTATACCATCTCTTTTGTGGCCAAGGCCTGTTGCGATAATATCTATGCAACTTTGTCTGGTGCGGACCAGAGGGAAGATCGACTGGATGGTCTTTCGTTCCAGTTCCTCTACGGTGAGGAACACGTACCATTGGTGGTGGCTATGCACAGCCCTTACGTGACCACGGAGGACATAGCCACCTTCCTAGGTCGATATTGTGAGGAGATATGATTTGCCAACAAGATTAAGAACTTCTGGGACAAGCTCCGTAAGGACCCTGGTGGCATTGGGGGTCTTTGCCATCCCCCCCCGAATTTTGCCATCGGGAGAGTTCGGGGCTTCCTGTTTTATCCTCAGATGCCCGTATATTGCCATAATTGTTTGAGGTTTGGCCACACCCAGGAGACTTGCGGCGCTGAGCGTGTGATTCGCTGCTATAAGTGTAGCCAAGAAGGTCATGTAGCCTCAAGATGCAGCCATAAGATAAGGTGCAACCTCTGCGGAGAGCAAGGGCACAATTTTAATTCCTGTCCCCGTAAAACAAAAACAGACATGGGTGGGTCAAGGTTGGGCCCACCTAAAGAGGGGACAGGAAGAAGGACGTTGTATTGCCGTAGAATGAGATGGTCCGCCTCCATCAAATCCTATTGGCTCTCTTGTCACGTGACATATTTAAACGTCACGCATCGATGCGCACAGTAGTGTCAGTTTGGCTATCACAGGGAGAGGATCTCCTCTCCCTGTGATAGCTGAAGCTGTACGGAGCTCTCATGGCCTCTGTGGCCCGACAGAAGTTCACACATGTACGCAGCTCATACGGCTGCCTCATATACATTTACTGTTGATCCACAGTGCTATCGGGATCCCGATGCCCGATGGCGCTGTCATCAGTGTGCGTCCCTGCGAGCGCCCCACGCCCGCAGCTCTACTCCCCGTCCTCCGCGCCCCGCAGCTCTACTCCCCGTCCCGTTAACGCTCAGGGAGCGGGGAACAGAAAGTAGAGCATCGGGCGCAGGTAAAGTTATTCGCGTAGTGCTGCGCATGCGCAGTACTACTTTACCTGCGCCCGATGCTCTACTTTCTGTTCCCCGCTCCCTGAGCGTTAACGGGACGGGGAGTACAGCTGCGGGCGTGGGGCGCTCGCGGGGACGCACACTGATGACAGCGCCATCGGGCATAGGGATCCCGATAGCGCTGTGGATCAACAGTAAATGTATATGAGGCAGCCGTATGAGCTGCGTACATGTGTGAACTTCTGTCGGGCCACAGAGGCCATGAGAGCTCCGTACAGCTTCAGCTATCACAGGGAGAGGAGATCCTTTCCCTGTGATAGCCAAACTGACACTACTGTGCGCATCGATGCGTGACGTTTAAAAATGTCACGTGACAAGAGTGAGCCAATAGGATGTGATGGAGGCGGACCATCTCATTCTATGGCAAATCTCATTCTATGGCAATGCAACGTCTGTAAGTAAAATGCCCAAACCCCAGACGGCAGATACGGATGGGTCCAGGCCCAAGACCTCGGGTGCATCGTCGGGGGGCCCACCGATTGTGCTACCGGAGGGAAGCCACAGAGATTCCACTAAGTGCAGGTGGGGAATAAATGATTCTGCCTGAACTAAATGTCGATCGACTGAGGATCTGGCTCTGGAGCACCCTCATCATCTGGGGGGGCTCAGACATGACGGGTGAAGGCTGGCGTGCTTCCGTAGGCATGAGGGTGGACTCCGATTGGGGCTGCAGACTGAGCTTGGGTGTGGCCCGGAGACATCCGGAGTTGGAGGAGGGGGCCGCCGGGAGAACCCGTCAGGCACAGGGCCAGCTGACCAGGTCTGACCCCGGTCCTGCTACTCCGCCTGTGCAGGATGGGGCCTCAGAGACGCTAAAAACCCAGAGAGATAAGCAGGAAAGAAAGACGGTGTTTGCTGCCTCACCAGCAGTAGGCCCGGTAAAGGGTTCTGGTCGTGGTCGATCGACAGAGAGGTCGGAGCACCAGTCCTCCGCAGCGGTTGCGGAGGATCCTGCGATGAAGATCTCTTGTAAAGACAAAGGTCATAAAAAAGCGAGAGAAAATACCTCACAGACCCCTGTGCAGCCTCCTGAAAAGTCTGTTTCAGCCAAGCCTGAAGTAGAAGCCGAGACAAGGGAAAGCAGTGCCATCAGCCAGGCGAGCTATGCTGAAATTATGGATAGTAGCATTTCTTCAAAAAGACAGAGAGAAGAAGAAGAAGGTGATATTCAGAAGAAAGCTGCGTGCCGAAGTTCGGATGAGAGTGACATCAGGGTCGGGGCTACATCGTTCACAAGCTCTGATCCGCAGAATATTAAAAGTTCCATGACCCCCCCTCCCCCCCCCCCAAAAAGGGGGTGGAAGGTACGCAGCTGATTGCAGACTTTGATTCGTCAAGCTTGGACTGAATAGAGGGAGCTCCAGAATCGATTTTATCTTTTCCTCTAAAGCTTTTAAACCCCTGAAATGTTCGCTTGAGCCTAACATCTTCTCAGATCACAAGCTATTCTTGGTGCGCCTGGAGCTAGAAGGTGAACAAAAAGCAAAAAAGGCTCTCTGGAGACTGAACACTACACTCCTAGAGGACTCTGATATAAAAGAGGAGTTTGTGCAGACCTACCAGTGTTGGCAATCACAAAGAAAACCCCATGAGCCTATGCTGCACTAGTGGGAGGGCATCAAATCTAAAATTAAATATTTTTTTATGAAAGCAGGTAAGAAGAAGGCTAAAAAGCAAAAACAGTGGTTTTATGTTCTTAACATGCGTTTAAATGTACTTTTTTAAAGTATAAGAAGCTGGGATAGATGTGGAAAATGATATTTTAAATCTTAAAACTGAAATAAAACATGCCATAGAAAAGAAGGGGAAACAATTTTTTATTCACATGTGCAGCACCTGGAGGAGGGCGAAAAGTGTTCCCGTTTCTTTTTTTTTTTTTTAAATGTAATGAATAGAAGGGATGTCATTTTAAATTTAGAAGGCGAATCCGCTCTAAAAGGCATGTTAGATATAGTTTTTTACTTCTACCAGCTTCTTTTTAATAAGAAAAATTTTAATCCCTCCTTTTTAGACCATGTTCTTAATTCCCTTGATTTTAAGCTAGACATTTTAGACCAGGACGTTTTATCCCGTATTCTTACTTTAGTTGAACTTATTTGCTTTTAGAAGTTTTTCTAATGGGAAGGCCCCTGGGGAGGATGGTCTACCCATCAAATTTTATCAAGCTTTTTGGGATGTTTTAAAGGATGATATGATTTTGTTATATAAAGAAGCTTTTATTGTTAATGAATTGCCCCCTTCCTGGAGGAGGGGGATTGTATCATTACTTTTTTTTAAAAGGGTGAAAAGGATAGGCTTAAAAATTGGTGCCCCATCACACTTTTAAATGTTGATTATAAAGTTTTAGCCAAAATAATAGCTATCCATTTTAAACCTTTTATTAATAAACTAATTCACCTGAATGAGGTTTGTGGGGTACCTATAGCTGAATCCCTAAATATTTTAAGAGATGTTATGTGGTATTTTAAGCATAGAAATCAAACTATGGCTATTTTAGACTTTGAGAAAGCCTTTGATAGGGTAAATACTTGTTTTTAGTTCTTAAAAAAATGGCAGTGCCTGAAATTATTTTAAGCCGAATAATGCTTTTATATCGATCCTGTTTTAGTCAAATATCTGTTAATGGCTTTTTAACCAGCAGTGTTCCTTTTTTTATCTGGTATCTAGAGAGAGGGAAGAAGGCGCCTCATGTGCGGGATCAGCAGATCTTGTGAGTGGGGGGGAAGGGAAGTAATCCCAAGCCGCTTATCAAAGTTGGTTGTGCGCCCACACACTACAAGGTTTAGCGTGAAGTGTATAAGTTGGCCCACTGCAGCCCTCCTTAGTAAAGTAGAAACGAGGATGAGATGACCATAAAAACAGGAGTTTTGTCCGGCGCAGAAAGGAACCGTCAGAAGGCAGGATAAAATCAAGGGATTTATTGAATGCAACGCGTTTCGCTGCGCATGCGCAGCTTCCTCAGGCATGACAAAATGAGGCTAGTGGCAGGTATATAAACCCCCAACAATTAACCATTTACAAACTTTTGAATGTTACCACATGATAATATATGCGTAAGTATACATACAATAAAATAAATACAAAGGGCATATAAATAACAAATGCAGATAAATATAATTATAAAAATATGGGTGGTATAGAAAACAATATGTTCACAATAAACCTTTAAAATGCAACTAGTGTGAATAGACGTTTCATATAGCTCAAAGGATCACACCCATCGCAGAAAATAACTCTCCGGTGGGTGTATTACAAGAAACTTACACTGTAACAGAAAAAAGAAAGCGCCACCGCTCTAGGATGAACAGCAGAGAGGGAACAATACATGAATTAATATACTATATAAATATTGCTATTAATATGGATGATAATCATTTTACTGTGTCGATACATTCATTAAAACCTTGGGGGTGCAAAGTATGTAATTTATGAATCCAGAAGGATTCGCGATTATTTAGTCTCTGTAATCTGTTAGGTGAATGTATAGGAATAGTTTCTAGAATAATTAATTTTAATGATTCAGTATTTTTATGGTGATGAAAGGAAAAATGTTGTGACAGACTATGTAACATAAAACCATGTTTTATGTTCCATCTGTGCTTGTTCATCCTAGAGCGTATCGTCTGTATTGTACGGCCGACGTATTGACGGTCGCAACCACATGAGATTAAATAAATGGCAAATGTAGTATCACAATTCAATGTATCTTTTAGTTTAAAAGTTTGTTGTGTAAAATGAGAGGAGAAGGTGTCGGTTTGGACAACCCACTCGCAGCAAAGACAACGACTTTTCTTGCAAGGAGAACAAAGAGGTTTGATGTTATAGTTTTATGTATTACTGAATGATCGGAAAATCTGCTAGGAGCTAATAGATTATTAAGATTTTTGGAACGTCTATAAGTGATATTTGGAGTTGAAGGAATAAGTTGGTTCAGAACATTATCGTTTTGGATAATGGGCCAGTTCTTAATTAATATTTTTCTAATATTAGATGCTTCAGTATTATAATTAGTGACAAAATTATATCTAAAACGATTATCTGGCTGGATGGGACTAGATTTTTTAAAATTGGGATAACTAGGTCAGATTGTTTTAAATTTTTTACTTTGGTATATGCTTTAGTCAGGAGGGATTTTGAATATCCCCTCTGAATAAAACGTTCCTTTAGAATATTGGCTTGGGCAAAAAAGTCATTATCAAATGTACAGTTTCTGCGAATTCGCAGATACTGGCTGTATGGAGCACCCCTTAACCAGCTGGGGTAATGAGCACTATCGAACTGTAAAAACTTAACGTCGACTGATTTAAAAAAAAGTTTTAGTGGAGATTGTGCCACTGTCTGTCTTATGGATCTCGAGATCCGAAAACTGAATAGATGTTTCTGCATAATGCATAGTAAATTTTATGCCCCATGTATTGGTGTTGAGCTCAGGCATGCCCCATGTATTGGTGTTGAAGTTCTGTAACATCTGTCCCTTCAGATTTAGCAATTTTCATGAAATTTTTAAAAATTGCTGCTCTACTTTGAAGCCCTCTAATTTTTTCAAAAAGCAAAAATATGTCCATTTTATGATGCCAACATAAAGTGGACATATTGTATTTGTGAAGAAAAATAAAATTTATTGGTAATATCCATTTTCCTTACAAGTAGAGAGCTTCAAAGTTAGAAAAATACAAAATTTTCAAAATTTTCATGAAATTTGGGGATTTTTCCCTAAAAAAGGATGCAAGTAACGCCGAAATTTTACCACCAAAATAAAGTAGAATGTCACGAAAAAACTATCTCAGAATCAGAATATTCGGTAAAAGCCTTTTTGGCGTTATTAATTCGTAAAGCAATGGTGGTCAGAATTGCGAAAAAGGGCTCAGTCCTTAAGGTAAAAAGGGCTGCGTCCTTAAAGAGGTATTCCAGGCAAAAACTTTTTTTTCTATATCAACTGGCTCCGGAAAGTTAAACAGATTTGTAAATTACTTCTATTAAAAAATCTTAATCCTTCCATTAGTTATTAGCTTCTGAAGTTGAGTTGCTGTTTTCTGTCTAACTGCTTTCTGATGACTCACGTCCCAGGAGCTGTGCAGCTCCTATGGGGATATTTTCCCATCATGCACAACTCCCGGGACGTGACAACATCATTGAGCAGTTAGACAGAAAACTTCAGAAGCTAATAACTATTGGAAGGATTAAGATTTTTTAATAGAAGTAATTTACAAATCTGAAGAAAGCAGGTAGATGCCAGCGATTAAGAAACTTCACCTTTACTGGAACCACGTAAAATCATCGACATGGAGAGACTTCAATAACACAAACATTTAAAATTCCAGGAATCAGCGCCAAGCATGACGCGTTTCAGGTCATGTGACCTTTCATCAGATGCATGGTGGGAAGCAGCATGCATCTGATGAAAGGTCACATGACCTGAAACGCGTCATGCTTGGCGCTGATTCCTGGAATTTTAAATGTTTGTCTTATTGAAGTCTCTCCATGTCGATGATTTTATGTGGTTCCAATAAAGGTTAAGTTTCTTAATCGCTGGCATCTACCTGCCTTCTTCATATCCTTGGAGGATTACAATTGCCGTGCAGTGGCTGGGTGAGCTGACTATTCTTCCACTTTGCTAATTTACAAATCTGTTTAACTTTCCGCAGCCAGTTGATATATAAAAAAAAGTTTTTGCCTGGAATACCCCTTTAAGGCATTTTTAGCTGCTTTTTAAGGTATGCTGGGGCATGGTTTTTAAGAGATTGTTTCACATCCCTCTAAACGCTCCTGTGCTCCTGTGTCCAACAAAGCATTATGCAGTATTGGAGAAAACAGTCAGGCTCCTAGGCCTCCAAGATTTGGAGCCTGACATATTGGGGGACCAGAGGAAGGTATCCTCAGGCAGAGTGTGTACGGGAAGTTCCTAGCAAATGTACACAAGGACCTTGCCTGGGCAATCGTTCACCAGTGCCTCCCTACTCAAGAGTTCCAGCACAGGCGAGGACTTGTGGCGAGAGCCAAGTGCCCAAGAGACGGTTGTGGAGTGGATGAAACGGTGCTGCACATATTTTGGAACTGCCCTTTTGCACAGGAGGTTTGGAGGAAGGTAGGCCCACTTTTAAAGTGGACCTGCGGTCTGAATGTTTTTAACCATGAATATGTATTATATGGTCTTTTTAACTTCTAGTCTTGCAACAGCTGGAGGCACATGGGTTGGAATCACTGAACTAGAGTCTGTTTTCTAACTCAGTGGTTCCCCACCAGTGTGCCTACAGCTGTTGTAAAACTACAAATCCCAGCATGTACGGTCTGTCAGTGCATTCTGGGAGTTGTCATTTTGCCACAGCTGAAGATTTGGGGCGCCCCCCCCATGTGAATGTACAGGGTACATTCACACGGGCGGGTTTACAGTGGGTTTTACAGTGAACCCCTGCCTGTGTGAATGTACCCTAAAAACACTACACTAACAAATAATAAAAAGTAAAACACTACACATACACCCCCTTACACGTCGCCCGCCACCCCACCCCCACCCCAATAAAAATGAAAAACGTCTCATATGGCAGTGTTTCCTAAACGGCGCCTCCAGCTGTTGCAAAACCACAACTACCAGTGTTGCCGGACAGCCATAGACTGTCCTGAGAGGCTTGCAACAGCTGGTGACACCCTGTTTGGGAAACACTGCTGTAGGGCTTTGGAGGAGACAAGCCCCATCCTTGTAACCGGGTCCACCCCTATTGCAAATTCCTAATTTAGGCCTCAAATGCGCATGGCGCTCTCTAGGGCCACATATTGGGTATCTCCGTACTCGGGAGAAATTGCATTACAAATTTTGGGGGGATTTTTCTCCCATTACCCTTTGTAGAAATGGTAAATTTTGGAAAAAAAACTGCACTTTAGTGAAAACTTTTTCTTTTCATTTACACATCCGAATTTAACGAAAAGTCGTCAAACACCTGTGTTAAGGTTCACCGGACCCCTTGTTAAGTGCCTTAAGGGGTGTAGTTTCTAAAATAGTATGCCATGGCGTTTTTTTTTTTTTGCTGTTCTGGCACCATAGGGGCTTCCTAAATGTGTCATGCCCCCCAAAAACCATTTCAGCAAAATTCACTCTCCAAAATCCCGTTGTCGCTTCTTCCCTTCTGAGCCCTCTACTGCGCCCGCCGAACACTTGACATACACATATGAGGTATTTCCTTACTCGAGAGAAATTGGGTTACAAATTTTGGGAGGCTTTTTCTCCTTTTACCCCTTGTAAAGTTTAAAAATTTGGGTGTACAAGAACATGCGAGTGTAAAAAATGAAGATTTTGAATTTTGTCCTTCACTTTGCTGCTATTCCTGTGAAACACCTAAAGGGTTAAACTTTTTGAATGTCATTTTGAATACTTTGAGGGGTGCAGGTTTTATAATGGGGTATTTCTAATATGAAGGCCCTTCAAATCCACTTCAAAACCGAACTGGTCCCTGAAAAATTCAGATTTTGGAAATTTTGTGAAAAATTTGAAAATTGCTTCTGAACTTTGAAGCCCTCTGATGTCTTCCAAAAGTAAAAACATGTCAACTTTATGATGCAAACGTAAAGTAGACATATTGTATTTGTGAATCAGTATATAATTTATTTGGAATGTCTGTTTTCCTTACAAGCAGAGAGCTACAAAGTTAGAAAAATGCAAAATTTTCAATTTTTTCACCAAATTTTGGAATTTTTCACCAAGAAATGATGCAAGTATCAACAAAAATTTACCACTAACAAAGTAGAATATGTCACGAAAAAACAATCTCGGAATCAGAATGAAAATTAAAAGCATCCCAGAGTTATTAATGCTTAAAGTGACAGTGGTCAGAATTGCAAAAAATGCTCCCGTCCTTAGGGTTATAATGGGCTCCGTCCCCAAGGAGTTAAAAATGGTCCTCAATAGGTTATATACTGTTTATTTGTGGGATAAGAGAAAGTTGGGAGATGTTGATGCAGAGGGGATCTGGACATTTTTGAAATGGAGGCATGTTTTAAATGTTAGAAGTGTACTGAACAGTAATGGTAGAGGAGTACTGTGCAGTTATGACTGTATGCTTTTATTGTACATAAGTTTTTTGTGAAATTAACAGAATTTTTATTTAAAAAAAAATCTGTTCTTATCAGTTTAATATCTGATACGTCCCCTATCTGGGGACCATATATTAAATTGATTTTTGAGAATGGGGGCCGATTTTGAAGCTTGTTTCCATCGCACTATGCATTGACCCAATATGGCAGTATCTTCGGGTATAGTGCACCACCCCATTTCAGTGTTAAAAAGAAAGATTCCCTGTTTTTTTGCTGCTTGCTTGCTGGCTAGTATAGTGGGCCTTAGGCAGCCAAAAAACAAAAGGTGGTGCCGCTTGTGTCTGGCCTTTGCTGGAGCGTCCAGGCACAGGACTGCTGCTGAATGGCCTCCTTAATTGGATTAGCTCATTAGCCTGCACACCTCTGCAGGTTGGACATGACATTATAGGTTGCTCTCTTGCAGGTGGTGGGTGCTGAATCTTATTAATTGACATGAGGGTCTCCTGGCTATTCACAAAACGTGTGTCATTGCTGTTGCTTGACCATGCATTGGTTCTGTGGTATTGGAATGATAAAAACAAATGTTTCCATTCATTGCAATGATGGATAGGTTATCAGCTATGAGGTATTTGTTTTTAGAAACTGTTGCTCACAACCAATGTTGCAATGGAGTGTCTTCATCTGCTGGTGGTATTGAATAAGCATTAGTGCTATGATAGGGTCTGAGGAAGAAGAAGAAAAATAAGAAGAGAAAAAAGGAGGAAAGAATAAAAAATGGAAAGAAAAAAAGAGAAGAAAATAAAAAAATATGTAAAAACGTTTTTAAAATGAACAATCAATATATACACATATGTATTTATGGATGTTACGCCGAGCGCTCCGGGTCCCCGCTCCTCCCCGGAGCGCTCGCTACACTCTCCCCACTGCAGCGCTCCGGTCAGATCCACTGACCCGGGGCGCTGCGATTCCGCTTCCAGCCGGGATGCGATTCGCGATGCGGGTAGCGCCCGCTCGCGATGCGCACCCCGGCTCCCGTACCTGACTCGCTCTCCCTCGGTCCTGTCCCGGCGCGCGCGGCCCCGCTCCCTAGGGCGCGCGCGCGCCGGGTCTTTGCGATTTAAAGGGCCACTGCGCCGCTGATTGGCGCAGTGATTCCAATTAGTGTGTTCACCTGTGCACTTCCCTATATCACCTCACTTCCCCTGCACTCCCTTGCCGGATCTTGTTGCCATTGTGCCAGTGAAAGCGTTTCCTTGTGTGTTCCTAGCCTGTGTTCCAGACCTCCTGCCGTTGCCCCTGACTACGATCCTTGCTGCCTGCCCCGACCTTCTGCTACGTCCGACCTTGCTTCTGTCTACTCCCTTGTACCGCGCCTATCTTCAGCAGCCAGAGAGGTGAGCCGTTGCTAGTGGATACGACCTGGTCACTACCGCCGCAGCAAGACCATCCCGCTTTGCGGCGGGCTCTGGTGAAAACCAGTAGTGACTTAGAACCGATCCACTAGCACGGTCCACGCCAATCCCTCTCCGGCACAGAGGATCCACTACCTGCCAGCCGGCATCGTGACAGTAGATCCGGCCATGGATCCCGCTGAAGTTCCTCTGCCAGTTGTCGCTGACCTCACCACGGTGGTCGCCCAGCAGTCACAACAGATAGCGCAACAAGGCCAACAGCTGTCTCAACTGACCGTTATGCTACAGCAGTTACTACCACAGCTTCAGCAGTCATCTCCTCCGCCAGCTCCTGCACCTCCTCCGCAGCGAGTGGCCGCTCCTGGTCTACGCCTATCCTTGCCGGATAAATTTGATGGGGACTCTAAGTTTTGCCGTGGCTTTCTTTCCCAATGTTCCCTGCACCTGGAGATGATGTCGGATCAGTTTCCCACTGAAAGGTCTAAGGTGGCTTTCGTAGTCAGCCTTCTGTCTGGAAAAGCCCTGTCTTGGGCCACACCGCTCTGGGACCGCAATGACCCCGTCACTGCCTCTGTACACTCCTTCTTCTCGGAAATCCGAAGTGTCTTTGAGGAACCTGCCCGAGCCTCTTCTGCTGAGACTGCCCTGTTGAACCTGGTCCATGGTAATTCTTCCGTTGGCGAGTATGCCGTACAATTCCGTACTCTTGCTTCAGAATTATCCTGGAATAATGAGGCCCTCTGCGCGACCTTTAAAAAAGGCCTATCCAGCAACATTAAAGATGTTCTGGCCGCACGAGAAATCCCTGCTAATCTACATGAACTCATTCACCTAGCCACTCGCATTGACATGCGTTTTTCCGAAAGGCGTCAGGAGCTCCGCCAAGATATGGACTCTGTTCGCACGAGGCGTTTCTTCTCCTCGGCTCCTCTCTCCTCTGGTCCCCTGCAATCCGTTTCTGTGCCTCCCGCCGTGGAGGCTATGCAGGTCGACCGGTCTCGCCTGACACCTCAAGAGAGGACACGACGCCGCATGGAGAACCTCTGCCTGTACTGTGCTAGTACCGAACACTTCCTGAGGGATTGTCCTATCCGTCCTCCCCGCCTGGAAAGACGTACGCTGACTCCGCACAAAGGTGAGACAGTCCTTGATGTCTACTCTGCTTCTCCACGTCTTACTGTGCCTGTGCGGATGTCTGCCTCTGCCTTCTCCTTCTCTACTATGGCCTTCTTGGACTCTGGATCTGCAGGAAATTTTATTTTGGCCTCTCTCGTCAACAGGTTCAACATCCCAGTGACCAGTCTCGCCAGACCCCTTTACATCAATTGTGTAAACAATGAAAGATTGGACTGTACCATACGTTTCCGCACGGAGCCCCTTCTAATGAGCATCGGATCTCATCACGAGAGGATTGAACTTTTGGTCCTCCCCAATTGCACTTCTGAAATTCTCCTTGGACTTCCCTGGCTTCAACTTCATTCCCCAACCCTGGATTGGTCCACTGGGGAGATCAAGAGTTGGGGGCCCTCTTGTTCCAAGGACTGTCTAAAACCGGTTCCCAGTAACCCTTGCCGTGACTCTGTGGTTCCTCCAGTAACCGGTCTCCCTAAGGCCTATATGGACTTTGCGGATGTTTTCTGCAAAAAACAAGCTGAGACTCTACCTCCTCACAGGCCTTATGATTGTCCTATCGACCTCCTCCCGGGCACTACTCCACCCCGGGGCAGAATTTATCCTCTCTCTGCCCCAGAGACTCTTGCCATGTCTGAATACGTCCAGGAAAATTTAAAAGAGGTGCTTATAACCTCATCCGCATCAGAGAGGGGGATGAGTGGAAAACGGCATTTAACACCAGAGATGGACACTTTGAGTATCTGGTCATGCCCTTTGGCCTGTGCAACGCCCCTGCTGTCTTCCAAGACTTTGTTAATGAAATTTTTCGTGATCTTTTATACTCCTGTGTTGTTGTATATCTGGACGATATCCTAATTTTTTCTGCCAATCTAGAAGAACACCGCCAGCATGTCCGTATGGTTCTTCAGAGACTTCGTGACAATCAACTCTATGCCAAAATTGAGAAATGTCTGTTTGAATGCCAATCTCTTCCTTTTCTAGGATACTTGGTCTCTGGCCAGGGACTACAAATGGATCCAGACAAACTCTCTGCCGTCTTAGATTGGCCACGCCCCTCCGGACTCCGTGCTATCCAACGCTTTTTGGGGTTCGCCAATTATTACAGGCAATTTATTCCACATTTTTCTACCGTTGTGGCTCCTATCGTGGCTTTAACCAAAAAAAATGCCGATCCCAAGTCTTGGCCTCCTCAAGCGGAAGACGCCTTTAAACGACTCAAGTCTGCCTTTTCTTCGGCTCCCGTGCTCTCCAGACCTGACCCTTCCAAACCCTTCCTATTGGAGGTTGATGCCTCCTCAGTGGGAGCTGGAGCTGTTCTTCTACAAAAAAATTCTTCCGGGCATGCTGTCACTTGTGGTTTTTTTTCTAGGACCTTCTCTCCGGCGGAGAGGAACTACTCCATCGGGGATCGAGAGCTTCTAGCCATCAAATTAGCACTTGAGGAATGGAGGCATCTGCTGGAGGGATCAAGATTTCCAGTTATTATTTACACCGATCACAAGAACCTCTCCTACCTCCAGTCTGCCCAACGGCTGAATCCTCGCCAGGCCCGGTGGTCTCTGTTCTTTGCCCGATTTAATTTTGAAATTCACTTTCGGCCTGCCGATAAGAACATTAGGGCCGATGCTCTCTCTCGTTCCTCGGATGCCTCGGAAGTTGAACTCTCTCCGCAACACATCATTCCTCCTGACTGCCTGATCTCCACTTCTCCAGCCTCCATCAGGCAAACTCCTCCAGGAAAGACCTTTGTTTCTCCACGCCAACGCCTCGGAATCCTCAAATGGGGTCACTCCTCCCATCTCGCAGGTCATGTGGGCATCAAGAAATCTGTGCAACTCATCTCCCGCTTCTATTGGTGGCCGACTCTGGAGACGGATGTTGTGGACTTTGTGCGAGCCTGCACTATCTGTGCCCGGGATAAGACTCCTCGCCAGAAGCCCGCTGGTTTTCTTCATCCCCTGCCTGTCCCCGAACAGCCTTGGTCTCTGATTGGTATGGATTTTATTACTGATTTACCCCCTTCCCGTGGCAACACTGTTATTTGGGTGGTCGTTGATCGATTCTCCAAAATGGCACATTTCATCCCTCTTCCTGGTCTTCCTTCAGCGCCTCAGTTGGCTAAACAATTTTTTGTACACATTTTTCGTCTTCACGGGTTGCCTACGCAGATCGTCTCGGATAGAGGCGTCCAATTCGTGTCTAAATTCTGGAGGGCTCTCTGTAAACAACTCAAGATTAAATTAAATTTTTCTTCTGCATATCATCCCCAATCCAATGGACAAGTAGAAAGAATTAACCAGGTCTTGGGTGATTATTTACGACATTTTGTTTCCTCCCGCCAGGATGACTGGGCAGATCTCCTTCCATGGGCCGAATTCTCGTATAACTTCAGAGTCTCTGAATCTTCCTCCAAATCCCCATTTTTCGTGGTGTACGGCCGTCACCCTCTCCCCCCCCTCCCTACCCCCTTGCCCTCTGGTCTGCCCGCTGTGGATGAAATTTCTCGTGACCTTTCCATCATATGGAGAGAGACCCAAAATTCTCTCTTACAGGCTTCATCACGCATGAAGAAGTTCGCGGATAAGAAAAGAAGAGCTCCTCCCATTTTTTCCCCTGGAGACAAGGTATGGCTCTCCGCTAAATATGTCCGCTTCCGTGTCCCTAGCTACAAGTTGGGACCACGCTATCTTGGTCCTTTCAAAATTTTGTGTCAAATTAATCCTGTCTCTTACAAACTTCTTCTTCCTCCTTCTCTTCGTATCCCTAATGCCTTTCACGTTTCTCTTCTTAAACCACTCATCATCAACCGTTTCTCTCCCAAATCTGTTCCTCCCACTCCTGTTTCCGGCTCCTCGGACATCTTCTCCGTCAAAGAGATCCTAGCATCTAAAAAGGTCAGAGGGAAAACCTTTTTTTTAGTGGATTGGGAGGGTTGTGGTCCAGAAGAGAGATCCTGGGAACCTGAGGACAACATCCTAGACAAAAGTCTGCTCCTCAGGTTCTCAGGCTCTAAGAAGAGGGGGAGACCCAAGGGGGGGGTACTGTTACGCCGAGCGCTCCGGGTCCCCGCTCCTCCCCGGAGCGCTCGCTACACTCTCCCCACTGCAGCGCTCCGGTCAGATCCACTGACCCGGGGCGCTGCGATTCCGCTTCCAGCCGGGATGCGATTCGCGATGCGGGTAGCGCCCGCTCGCGATGCGCACCCCGGCTCCCGTACCTGACTCGCTCTCCCTCGGTCCTGTCCCGGCGCGCGCGGCCCCGCTCCCTAGGGCGCGCGCGCGCCGGGTCTTTGCGATTTAAAGGGCCACTGCGCCGCTGATTGGCGCAGTGATTCCAATTAGTGTGTTCACCTGTGCACTTCCCTATATCACCTCACTTCCCCTGCACTCCCTTGCCGGATCTTGTTGCCATTGTGCCAGTGAAAGCGTTTCCTTGTGTGTTCCTAGCCTGTGTTCCAGACCTCCTGCCGTTGCCCCTGACTACGATCCTTGCTGCCTGCTACGTCCGACCTTGCTTCTGTCTACTCCCTTGTACCGCGCCTATCTTCAGCAGCCAGAGAGGTGAGCCGTTGCTAGTGGATACGACCTGGTCACTACCGCCGCAGCAAGACCATCCCGCTTTGCGGCGGGCTCTGGTGAAAACCAGTAGTGACTTAGAACCTATCCACTAGCACGGTCCACGCCAATCCCTCTCCGGCACAGAGGATCCACTACCTGCCAGCCGGCATCGTGACAATGGAGTTGCAAACATGGGTGCAATTGGCAAAACAGTTGCAGCTATATCCCATTGAGAGATTGTTGCATATAGTACCCTTAGAACTGTAAGATGCCATTCAATACCACTGGCATGGCTAGGTGTAAACAGCATATCACCTTTGTTGTGTATGTAACCATGGAGATTGTGATGTCACCAAGGCCGAACAAAGAACAGCATTATCAGAAGCAGCACCGCCATGAGCAGAAGCAGCACCGCCATGGGTTGTCTCCTCTATCCTTACAGCTTCCTGCGGCTGTTGGTTTTATACCATTTGGGGACAGCAAGCAACTAAGGTAGGTGTGTGTTTCCTATGCAGATTCTAAACCCAGTATCACATGCAAGTAGGAGGAGTAAGAAGGGTTTCGGCAAAAGCCAGGGTATGGATTGCATTTAAAAATGCTCCATCAGAGTGGAATGGACTCCTGTCTTTCTGCTTAGCAATAATGAAGTGGGTTTAGTGTGTGCTATGTGTACTGGTGGCTGACTGCCACCCACCCAGAGTGTATGGGAGGCTGCCAGCCAGCCTCCATTCCTACAAGCAGTGATAGTGCCTGTGAAGGGAGCATTGTTGGTTCCGCCCCTTTCCCGGTTATCGCTTCTCAGCCTTTTGGCTAAGATCAAGTGTATTTATGCAGGAGATCTTGCCAGAAAGTACTTGGGTACCCCTCTCCTCGGCCTTGCGGGATCACCCACTTGCTGCTATTGGGGAGAGGGCCTAGTCCCAGGGTAACGGTTGCGATCTCCTCTCAAGACCTTCGGGTGGAGAGAGGATTGTTGCGAGTTGGTTGTTGCGGAGCGGAGAGAAAACCAAACCTGTGAACCATGGAGAAAGACCATGATCCTGGTTCAGTACCGGCTTATGCCCAGATAAATCACATTGTGCAGGTCATTCTCACAGGTGATGCGACAGATACACGTGGCATGAGGTTCGTGATAGAGGATGTGCTGGACAAGATGCTAAACATACACAAGCATGAAATATTGGCTATCCAGGCTTACCCTAACCGGAAGATCTATGATTGTACTGTTAGGTGTGAAAGTGTTTTGTTAGATGCCATGAAAAGAATTCCAGCAAAAGACGATCCAAAGCTGAAGGGTATCCAAATAGTCGAGCACGTCCTTGATGACACCAAGTTGATAGTAGTAAAAATGTATTCCCCTTTTGCTAACCAAAGAGAAATTGAAGCGTTCCTGGCAGCCTATTTCAAAAAGGTGGAATTCAGAGGAAAAATTATGCACGACTGTGGTGTCTGGACCTCAAAATGGCTATATCAAGTCACGTGTAACAAAGACCCCAGCCTCCCAGGGGGGATAAAACTTCCGCCTGCTCGTTTTAAATTGAACAATGTGTGTGGCGACCTCTTTATTGCAGGAATGCCAAACTTCTGCAGAAGGTGTCAACATTATGGGCACGTAAAGGAGAATTGTTAAATCGCCTGTAAAAAATGTGGAAGCTTACAACACGAAAGAGAAGAGTGTACATTGTTTTTAAGATGTAACTTTTGCCGTCACTTCTATCCCCACAGACCAGAAAAAAACACAGAGCAGCCAAGGCAAACTAAGAGACGTCCGAAGACCAGCCTGGGGAAAAGCCAGAGATGTGGATTGCCCCCCCACAGAAAGAGGTAAGCTGTGAGATGGAAATCTCGCCCCCCCCCCCCTCAGGAGAAAGATGCACAGGTGGAAAGGGGGCCACCAAAAGAGGAGGCAGGTTAAGAGGAATGCGAGAGGAGAAGGAGAAATAGAAAGAGGATACCGATCCCACCCCTAAAGGTCCTCCTGCTCGGTGTCCCCGAGTGCAAAAACCCTGACTGAGCAGCAAAGGTAAAAAGATGGAGGGGCTCCAAAGAGCGTCCAGACCCGGAGGTGGTCCAGGAGGAGCCGAAGGAAGTTCCCGCCGAGACGGGGACTCCAAGTGACGCTCCTCCACAGGTCCCAGCAGTGGATACACCCCTCCTTCCAGCCAGGAGGAGGTTTCAGGGGTGACCATCTCCGAGGTCCCCGAAACAGAACTGAGTAAGCACCCGACCCCTATAGAGGGGCAAGAGTTGAAGGACGAAGACAAGTTTGGAGCCCAGAAGGAAGTCTTGCTGATGTGCTCCGTCTATACACCTGTAGCCTTAGATTATGGGGGCTGTCTGAGCGACGGTAGTTCCTCTGCAGCTTCCTCTATGTGCACGGTAGATTCAGATGTGGGAGTGTTATGGATATTGAATTTATGTGTTTTTACATCCATTATATCCCATGTAGTATATACATTTCCCTGCCCCCACGGTCAAACACAGCCACAGTAGGTGTGGCTAAAGAACCTGTTTTTCCACGTTATGTGAGGAGAGCAGGCGGACACTAAGCCAAATTGGTGGGGCATTAGGGGATTTTACTGGAAATCATATGGGCCTCTCTTTTTCTTTTGGATCGTCCTTCAAGAGGGGAGCATCTCCTGCTCCTTAGCCTGGGATGGATAGGTATATTGATTGTATCATGTCTACACTAAATATTCATGTATCACTTGGGTAGATTCATGCTAGTTTGCTAAACAGAGTATGTACTATTGTATTAATGCTTGTATGTATGTCTTATTTGGTTTAGTTAATTAAAGTTTTATTAAATGTTATCAACGTTGCTGGTTACCGAGTGATTGTTAATTTGGTGGGTATACACTGCTGGTACAAGACATTTCTGCCAAAATACCTTATACAATTATTTCATAGTTGTACAAAACTTAACCAGTGTTTCTGGGTGTTTTACAAATAAATTTAGCCTGTACTTTTTTTTGGGGACTCTAACAAAGAAAGCACATGGTCGGGGGAGGGGCATGTTTTACTATAATTTGAAAACCACAATTGGTGAAGTCAGCAGGATTTGCCACGATAAGTGGAACTGCAGACAGGATTATCACCCTAGAACCCCAACACGGAGGTATCGAGAGCTCCAGTGCGGTCTCTGGCTTTTATGTTGGAACCCAAGCCTCCCTTTTATCATCGCCAATGGCTGAGTTGTCCGGACTGTCTATGAATGTTAGAAGCATAAGATTACGAGTGAGACGGGTTACATAGTTACATAGTTAGTATGGTTGAAAAAAGACACACGTCCATTAAGTCCAACCAGGGAATTGAAGTGAAGGGTGTAAGGGCATAAGGGAAAGGGATGTAGTTTTATAATTCTGCATAAGCATTAATGTTATTTTGTTCCAGGAATGTATCTAACCCTGTTTTAAAGCTATTAATTGTTCCTGCTGAGACCAGTTCCTGAGGTAGACCGTTCCATAAATTCACAGTCCTCACGTTAAAGAAGGCGTGTCGCCCCTTTAGACTAAACCTTTTCTTCTCCAGACGGAGGGAGTGCCCCCTCGTCCTTTGGGGGGGGTTTAACCTGGAACAGTTTTTCTCCATATTTATTTTATGGGCCATTTATATACTTATATACGTTTATCATATCCCCCTTAAACGTCTCTTCTCAAGACTAAACAATTGTAACTCCTTTAATCGCTCCTCATAGCCAAGATGTTCCATGCCCCATATTAGTTTAGTCGCGCGTCTCTGCACCCTTTCCAACTCCGCAGTGTCTCTTTTATGAACAGGTGACCAAAACTGAACAGCATATTCCAGGTGAGGCCGTACCAATGCTTTATAAAGGGGGAGTATTATGTCCCTGTCCCTTGAGTCCATGCCTCTTTTTATACATGACAATATCCTGCCGGCTTTGGAAGCAGCAGCCTGATATTGCATGCTATTCTGTAGTCTGTGATCTACAAGTACACCCAGATCCTTCTCTACCAGTGACTCTGCCAGTTTAATCCCCCCTAAGACATACGATGCATGCATGTTATTAGTACCCAGATGCATAACTTTACACTTATCCACATTGAACCTCATTTGCTAAGTGAATGCCCAGACACTTAGTCTATCCAAATCATCTTGTAACCTATACACCTCCTCTATAGACTGTACTGTGCTACAAAGCTTGGTGTCATCTGCAAAGATAGAAACAGAGCTGTTAATGCCATCCTCTATATCATTGATAAATAAATTAAACAACAGCGGGCCCAGTACTGAACCTTGGGGTACACCACTAATTACCGGGGACCAATCAGAGTATGAATCATTGACCACCACTCTCTGGGTACGATCCATGAGCCAGTGTTCAATCCAGTTACAAACTAAAGTTTCCAAGCTCAAAGACCTTAACTTACCTGTCAGACGTCTGTGAGGGACAGTATCAAACGCTTTGGCAAAATCCAGAAACACTATATCCACAGCCATTCCTCTGTCAAGGCTTCTACTCACCTCTTCATAAAAGCAAATTAGATTGGTTTGACAACTTCTATCCTTAGTAAACCCATGCTGGCTATCATTTATAATACAATTATCCCCTATGTATTCCTGTATGTAATCCCTTATAAGTCCTTCAAACAATTTACCCACAATGCACGTTAGACTTACCGGTCTATAATTGCCTGGCGAAGACCTAGAGCCCTTCTTGAAGATTGGTACCACATTAGCCTTGCGCCAGTCCCTTGGCACAATACCAGACACCAGAGAATCTCTAAATATCATGAATAAGGGTACAGATATTACTGAACTTACCTCTCTAAGAACTCTTGGGTGTAGTCCATCCGGGCCTGGAGATTTGCTTACATTTACTTTACTTAACTTAATTGTACCATCTCTACATTAAGCCAGTTCAGTACATTACATGATGTGTTACCAGCACTGAGCTGGCCAATTTCAGCTCCTTTTTCCATAGTGTATACAGAACTAAAGAACCCATTCAGTAGCTCCGCCTTCACTTGATCGCCCGTGACAACCTCCCCATTATCATTATTAAGGAGTCCTACATGCTCTGTCCTTCGTTTTTTTGTATTTACATATCTAAAAAAATATTTAGGAATAGTTTTGCTTTCTTTGGTCACCTGTCTCTCATTTTGAATTTTTGCAGTTTTTATTACATTTTTACAGATTTTATTAAGCTCGTTGTACTGTTTAAATGTTATAGCTGACCCATCAGATTTGAATTTTTTGAAGGCTATTTTTTTGTTGTTTATTGCTCTTTTAACATAATTTGTCAGCCATGTAGGATTTAGTTTTAATCGTTTATATTTGTTCCCCTTTGGTATATATTTAGCTGTATAGTTATTTAGAGTTGATTTAAAGTTGTCCCATTTACCTTCTGTATCAGTATTTGAGAACACCTCCCCCAGTCTATGTCCTGTAGTGCAAATCTCAGCCCAGGGAAAATTGCCTTTTTAAAGTTATATGTTTTTGCCTTCCCCGTCTGTCTTTGTTTTCTACATTTTAAGTCAAAAGTAACTATATTGTGGTCGCTATTACCAAGGTTTTCCCGCACAGTTACATTACCAACCAGCTCTGCATTGTTGGAAATGATAAGATCCAACAAGGCATCACTTCTTGTTGGGTCCTCCACAAACTGGCCCATAAAATTATCCTGCAATAAATTTAGGAATTTTCTCCCCTTTGTAGTTTTAGCCAGCCCCCGGCCCCAATCTATATCTGGATAGTTAAAATCTCCCATTATTACCACTGTACCTGCCCGGGTGGCCCTCTCTATTTGTTTATACAGCTGACCTATCTCTTCAGTGATATTACGGGGTCTGTAGATTACACCAAATACAATTTTTTCAATATTTTCCTCATTTTGTAATTCTACCCACAATGATTCCACATCCTCAGAATCATCACACACTATGGCATCGTTCACACTGGCTTTCATACCACTTCTTACATACAGACAGACTCCACCACCTTTTCTGTTCATTCTATCCTTGTAAAACAATGTAAACCCCTGCAGATCAACAGCCCAGTCATGCGAGGAGTCCAGCCATGTCTCAGTGACCCCCAACTATATCAATATGTTCCTCCAGTATCAAGGCCTGAAGCTCCCCCATTTTATTTGCTAGGCCTCTGACATTTGTGAACATGCACTTTACATTTCCATTAAGTTTTACACATATAGTCTCACTAATGGGATTTTCAGAGTTATTGGGGTTAATGTTATTTTTTGAGTTTTAAGGGCTAATTGTACTATTTAAGTTATTGGGGCTCATGGGATTTTTTGAGTTATTGGGTCTAACGTTATTATTTAAGTTATTGGGGCTAATGGGATTTTTTGAGTTAATGGGGCTTATTGCAGTTATTGAGTTATTGGGGCTAATGGAATTTTTTTAATTATTGGGATTACAATTTTTCGGGCTACATTAATTTTTACGGCTGGTTTGTAACCCATGGATCTCCTTATCCACTGCTCTTAACCTCCCCCCACAGGACTCCTCTCCACCCACCATTATGTCCTGACCCCTCTCTAACCTATCCATCCCACTGTCTGCTTTCTTTGCTTTATTATCCTCCCCCCACTCACCTAGTTTAAATACTCAGCCACCCCCTTCAAGGATTCTCTCCCCCAGCACAGCGGACCCCCTTCCATTCAGGTGCAAATTATCCGTAGAATAGAGTTTGTACCCCAATGAAAAGTCAGCCAAGTGCTCTAATAACCCAAACCCTTCCCCCTTACACCACAACTTAAGCCATGCATTTAACTCCCTAAGCTCCCGCTGTCTTTCCTGCGATGCGCATGGCACAGGAAGTATTCCAGAGAACACAACCTTAGAGGTCCTTCCCTTCAGCTTGGCACCTAGTTCCTTGTAATTATTCTTCAAGGACCTCCACCTACCATGTATTCTGTCGTTGGTTCCCACATGGGTTGCCCTTTTTAATTGTCTATTTTTGTTGCTTCTGCGTTTTTCTGTGTTACGTGGCATCCCGCATAGTCTAAATTTCCAAAAATATTAAAACGATTGGGTACACGGTCCATCAGTCTGGTCTTGATCTAAAGAATCCAGATCATCAGGGGTCGCCATACTTTTTAAATGTTTAAATGTAAAGGAAATGTTTTTATTGATGTTATTAATGAAATTTTACCAGGTAGAATTTTATCGATTAACCCCTTAAGGACGCAGGGTTTTTCAGTTTTTGCATTTTAATTTTTTCCTCCTTACCTTTTTAAAAATCATAACCCTTTAAATTTTTCACCTAAAAATCCATATTATGGCTTATTTTTTGTGTAACCAATTCTACTTGGAAGGGACATTAGTCATTTTACCCAAAAATCCACGGCGAAACGAAAAAAAAAATCAGTGTGCGACAAAATGTAAGAAAAAACACTATTTTGTAATTTTTGGGGGCTTCCGTTTCTACGCAGTGCATATTTCGGTAAAAATGACAACTTATCATTATTCTGTAGGTCCATATGGTTAAAATGGTACCCTACTTATACAGGTTTAATTTTGTCCTACTTCTGGAAAAAAAAATCATAACTACATGCAGGAAAATTTATACGTTTAAAAATGTCCTCTTCTGACCCCTATAACTTTTACATTTTTCCATGTATAGGGCGGTATGAGGGCTAATTTTTTGCGCCATGATCTGAAGTTTTAATTAGTATCATTTTTGTTTTGATCTGACTTTTTGATCACTTTTTGTTCATTTTTTAATGGTCTAAAAAGTTAGCAAAATACGCTTTTTGGGACTTTGGAATTTTACGCCATTGACCATGCGGTTTAATTAATGATATATTTTTATAGTTCGGACATTTACGTACGAGGCAATACCACGTATGTTTATTTTTATGTTTATTTACACTGTTATTTTTTTAATGGTAAAAGGGGAGTGATTCAAACTTTTATTAGGGAAGGGGTTAAAATAATGGTTCCGAACAGCCCGGCTGAGCAGCCGGGATACTTTCACTTTAGCTTCAGACGCGGCGGTCAGCTTTGATCGCCGCGTCTGAAGGGTTAATACAGGGCATCACCACGATCGGTGATGTCCTGTATTAGCCGCTTGGATGGACCCGATATGACGCGGGGTCACCGCGTGACCCCGCGGCCTTTTCGCGGGAGCCGGCGAAGGACATAAATATACATCCTTCGTCGTTAAGAAGTTATAGCTTTTATTGATGGTATTAAATGGCAGTTTTTAAATTTTTTACATTTTTAGATGATAAAAATGATAGAGCACGAATACTAGAGATTTTAACCCCTTTTTATCAATGATTCTGAACCTCTTATTTTAGCAGGTGATTTTAATTGTATTTTAAGGGGGGAGCTCCGTTTTACCAACTCAGTGAGTAGAAATTATGACAAAACTTCTATGTTAAAAAATATGATTGTGGATTTTAATGATGTTTTTAAGAAATGTACCAGTGTTTTACCAGAGGGAGACGGTGTGACCTGGAGCAATGTAAACTGCAGCTCCAGGATTGATCTTATCTTCTGTTCTTATTAAGTACTGCCTTTTAAGTGTGATGTTTTAACCAATGTGTTTTCTGATGACAAACTTTTAAGGTGAAAAGTGATTTTGAAAGGAAAACTGGGAGGAATGCCTGGAAAATGAATGTATCCCTTTTAGAAGATACGCAAGTTTTATCTGATTTTATTACCTTTTACAAGGACTGCAGATGGGTAAGAGATCCTAACACTCCCATAAGTGTTTGGTGGGAGAAGATGAAATTTAAAATAAGAGTTTTTTTTATTAGAGTAGGGATCTCCAAAGCGAAGCGTGAGTTTTACTTCCTTCTAAATACCCGTCTGCAAACCCTGTACAAATTTAGAGAAAATGGCACATAGGTAGATAAAGAGATTATTGATTTGAAAAAAGAAATAACAGTGCCTGGAGCAGAAGGGAAAATAAATAATATTTAGATCAAAAATAAAACACCTTGAAGAGAACGAAACCTGCTCCAGGTACTTTTTTTTAAAGAAAGCAACAGAAAAAAAGGTTTTAATTGATAATATCCAATGAGAAAAAGATGTACAGGGTATTTTAAAAACGGTACATGAATTTTATGCGGATCTTTATAACACAAAAAATTTTGATATTCATTAGAGATGAGCGAATCAAAGCGGACGAATCCGAATTCATTACGAATTTCCTGAAAAATTTGATTCGCATCGAATGTGAATATCGCCGCGATTCTATTGTGCGAATCGCTTCATTAAATTCCATTTTACAGCGTTCCTGGCTAAAGGAGACCTAAAATGGCGCATCCACGTCAGTACATGGGGCAGGGGATTATGGGAGGGCGGGAAACTGCAGCGGAATGAAGGTAGGCGGGATGACCCTGAATCACATGCGAGATGCAGCCTATCAGCATTCATTGACCCCTGTGATGTTACAGCCCTATATAATTGGCAGCCATCTTGCCTCTCTTCATTTCATCCATGCACTCAGTGAGAGAGAGGACGGGACTGCAGGTGTGAGAATTGCTTATACCACAGCGTGCTACTGCAACTGCTAGTCACATCAGCATTGCTTTTGTGTTCTCACTGAGAAGGATCTTACAATATATAAACCTCCTATTCACGTTATTGAGCATTGCATCTGAGAGGGGCAGGTAGATTTTCACTGCCTCATACAGATCAACAAGCTGCCTGAACTTTATGAACCATCTTCTCTCCTCATTTTTCAGCGCAATTCAGTGCTTTTTTTACTCCACAAATCATCTGCTGCTCAGAATTGTGTAGACTGTATAAAAACCAGTGCACACCATTCCTAACACTCTGTGACAGAGTGCAATTTAGGGATTAATCCCTGTTTTCTTTTTTTTTGTGGTGCTGCACTGTTGGGTCCTGCTGCTGTTCACAAATAAGTTCTTTTTCAGCGGACTGTAGTGTATTTGTCTGCCCTCATACGTGCATACCACATGCCTACATCAAAGCAGTCTACTATTCTGTATCTGTAACAAGTCTAGATACATGGAAAGTCCTGGCAAAAGTAATCACCTGCTGGTGTTTTTCAAAAATACTGATTTTTTTCGTATTGTTGCGCATATTTCTGCCCTCATCAGTGCATACCGTATACGTACATCCAATACGTACATCTGTCAAGGGCCTACATACTGTTAAAGTCCAAACAATAGTACTCACCGGCTGGTGTTTTACAAAAATTACAGAGTTTGTAGGCTCATTGTAGCGCATTTGTCTGCCCTCATCAGTGCATACCGCATACGTACATCTGATTAGTGTACCATTTTGTACCTGTTAAACTGTCAAGGGCCTACATACTGTGAAAGGACAGCCATAAGTAATCACCTGCTGCTGTTCTAGACAAATACTGTTTAAAGAGTAGTGTAGCGTATTGTAATACCCTCTTATACGCACTAAGTATGTCTGGCAAAGAAGTGCCCGGATGTGCACAGAGGAGTGGCAGAGGCCTAAATACTGCAGGCAGAGTTGGCAGCAGACTAGGGGCGAGTGGCAGCAGGAGTGGCAGCTAGAGGCCTGAGCTCCCATTATCAGCCAGCTGTCATGTCTCGACCAGCAACCCATCTGCCGCCGTCAATTGGTTAACACGCTCATCCACATCATCACAAGTGACATCTGACACCCCCAGTCAACAGTCGGTGGGTTCCTCAGACACAACCCTCAGTTGGCATGGCCCGGGAGCAGTCCCTGTCCCCCCATTGCCTTTGACCTATGCTGTTCCCTCTCCTAGAGAAGTATCTTATGCTGTGGGTTCAGCTCCACTATTCACTGATGATGATCTAATAGAGGACAGTCAGCAGCTACTGCCCGGCCAAGAAGGGGAGGAGACATGCTCCGCTAGGTGGCCAAGTAGTGATGCAGACACTGTTGGGGAACCTGAGGAGGACATCAGTGATGCAGACACTGTTGGGGAACCTGAGGAGGACATCAGTGATGCAGACACTGTTGGGGAACCTGAGGAGGACATTAGTGATGTGCACACACCTGTTCATGATGATGAAGCTGATCGCAATTGAGAGCCGGGTGCAGAAGGGGCTTCATCATCATCAGGAGAAGAGAGTTGCAGGTTGCCCTTGAGGCAGCAAGGCGGTAGCACTGTTGGCAGTCAGCATGGTGGCAGGAGTGGAAATTCTGGAGCCAAACGTGCCCGGGGGAGACCACCTGCTTCACGGCAGCCTACCTTTCCGGGAGGTAGTGGAACAAGGGTCCCTGGAGACGGCACCAGTAGCAGTCAATTAGTGCGGATTGTAGGTGGGAAAATCAGCTACTCAGCCGTGTGGCAGTTTTTCTTCAGGCATCCGAAGGAGGTTCACGTAGCCACATGCAAGATCTGTCGGCAGAAAGTGAAGCGTGGCCAGGGTCCCAATGTCGGCAGAACGGCCCTGCGTTAACACATGCTTAGCTACCATAAAGCGGCCTGGGAGAACCGTGGCTCCGATGTAGTGGTCCAGCCTGCTGCATCACCCAGTGGCCATCCGCTCCCTCCTTCATCCAGCCAAGGCTCCACCACCTCAGCCGAAGGGAGCTGTGTGTCAAACCCTCCTTCTGTCGCTCCAGATGCTCCTGCTTCTCCCACTTTTAGTCAGCCATTCTGCCAACAATCCATCGGCGAAACCATGTCCAAGAGACAAGAGTATGCGTCCACTCATCCAACGGCGCAGAAGTTGAATGAGCTCCTGTCCAAGTTGCAGGTGCTGCAGTCCCTCCCTTTTCAAGTGGTGGACTCTGCACCTTTCAGAGAATTGATGGCTTGTGCTGAGCCGAGGTGGAGAGTCCCAAGCCGTCATTTCTTTGCTAAGAAGGCAGTACCAGCCCTGAATAAGTTTGTACAAGAGAAGGTGGGCCAGTCCTTGAGCCTGTCGGTGTGTTCAAAAGTGCACGCCAGCGCTGACGTGTGGAGCTGTAACTACGGGCAGGGACAATACTTGTCTTTTACGGCCCACTGGGTAAATGTGGCTCCTGCACTGCCACAACAACAACTTGGACAGGTCACACCGCTTTCTCCTCCACGCTCTCGCTCTCAGGCAGTTGGTCCTGTGACAGTGTGCGACTCCGCCTCCTTAGCCTTTACCGTGTGCTCGGCCTCCACTGCACAAAGAAATCTCGGTGGCCCTTCATCGTACCATGTGTGTAGGGCACGACGGTGTCACGCTGTTCTTCACATGGTTTGCCTTGGTGAAAAGTCTTGGAAACAATGGCCGGTCAGGGCAATGTAGACGTTGCGCCTACATCTCATGGCCACATGAGCCCTGTCGGGGCTTGTTGTATTTGGTCATTTGTACCCACACGCTGGGGTCTGGGACATTTAAATTTCAAATAAAAAAAATCAGACATTTCAATGGTCTCCTCATGCATCAGCCAACTCCAGGCTGTGTCATTCAGGCAATATATGGTTTACTGATGCAGCTGCTGGGCCTGGGTCAGGGAATTTCACATTTTCTCATAGGTAGCACCCGCTATCCAAAATCTTTTTCAAAAATGTCTAAAATTTGTGTTTTTTTTTTTTTGGGGGGGGGGGGGGGGGGGATTGTGAAGCCCTGGTGTGTACTCATGCATCAGCCAACTCCAGGCTGTGTCATTCAGGCAATATATGGTTTACTGATGCCGCTGTGGGGCCTGGGTCTGGGCCCCCACCGCTATGCAAAATCTTTGGTTTAAATTTCTAAATTCATCTTTTTATCTTAGGGATTGTGAAGGCCTAGTGCCTACTCATGCTGCCAACACCTCCACACTGTGTCATTTAGCCACTATATGGTGTCCTCATGCTGCCAACACCTCCACGCTGTGTCATTCAGCCACTATATGGTGTCCTCATGCTTCAGCCTCATCCAAGCTGTGTCAATCAGCCACCAACACCTCCACACTGTGCCAGCCACTATATGGTATCCTCATGCTGCCAACACCTCCACGCTGTGTCATTCAGTCACTATATGGTCTCCTCACACTGATGCCACCACCAGGCTCTGTCATTGTGCTGCTGTGCGGCAGTGATTCTAAAAGCGATGCCGGTAATCTGCATGTTATTCTGATTAACAGTATTATTTCACTACCCCAGCAGACTCCATATGCGTTTTAGAACACAGCAAAGTGTTCTCTACCCCTATTGAGGTTGTCTGTAGGCTAGAAATAGCCTTTTCTTATATAGATTCGCCGCGAAAAAATTCGGATCAAAACAAACTTTTTCGGAAAATTCGGCGAATCGGCCGAATAGAATTTTTCAAAAGTTCGCTCGTCTCTAATATTGATTTTATGAATGACTCATTGAAGGAGAATACCAATGTTTTAGATCCTGTGTCCCAGTCTCTTTTATTGCAGGAGATCTCGGAACAGGAGATTTTAGAAACGAACAAGAGTTTTAAATCAGGTAAGGTGCCTGGTCCAGACAGTTAACCCATTGAGTTTTATGTCATTTTTTATGGTGTTTTAAAAGATGATCTTTTTTCCCTTTTTAACGAAGTTTTTAAATCAAAAGCTCTCCCAGGTTCATGGAGGAAGGGGGATGTCTCCCTGCTTTTCAAAAAGGGAGACCGGTCTGACCTGAAGAACTGGAGACCAATCACCCTCTTCAACTGTGATTATAAAGTGATGGCAAAACTATGCGCAAATAGATTTAAAAAAGTTATAAGCAAAATAATACATTCAAATCAGGTCTGTGGGGTGCCTGGGAGGAGCATAATGGAAAATCTGAACCTTATTAAAGATGTAATCAGTGACACAAAGTCAAGAAAAGGAAAATTAGCCATTTTATCCTTAGATTGTGTGTCACATTTTTATCTTTTTAAGGTTTTAGAGAAAATGAGTATACCTGATGGTTTTTTACTGTCTCTTAAGGACCCAGCCAATTTTCAGTGTAGGACCCGGCAATTTTTTGCACATCTGACCACTGTCACTTTAAGCATTAACCTCTTCAGGACATAGGGCGTATGGATACGCCCTGCATCCCGAGTCCTTAAGGACCGAGGGCGTATCCATATGTCCGTGGGAATTCCGGCCCCCACCGCTAGCCGGTTGGGGACCGGAGCCGGATGCCTGCTGAAATCGTTCAGCAGGCATCCCGGCATATCGCCCAGGGGGGTCATTATGCCCCCCCATGTCGGCGATCGCCGCAGATCGCTGGACAATTCAGTCCAGCGATCTGCGGCGATTCCGGGTCAATCGGGTCTCCAGTGACCCGATGACCCGGAATTACTGGCTGTTCGGGGCCGTCTCTGACGGCCCCGAACAGCCAGAGCCTGCAGGGGTGAGGTGGCACTGGTGCCACCTCACGATCGCCCTGATTCGTCGACCGGATTACCGGCCGACCAATCAGGGCGCCTGCTGCGGGTGTCACTCCCGCACCCGCTCCGCCCCTCTTCTGGAGGACGTGAGCGGGTGCGGGACGTGCACCCCGGGTGCTGGGGACCCCGATCCCCGGTGTTAATGTTGGGATCGGGGCCCCAGGAGCAGCGGCGGCGGCGGGACTGACCTGCAGCGTCTGGATCGTTGGAGGTGAGTGACAGCCTCCTGCTGTTGCTTAGCAACAGCTCCCAGCATGCAAAAAGGGCATGCTGGGAGCTGTTGTAACCCCATCCCTTCTGAGTATGGAAATACCCTATGTTAGGATGTAAAATGCTTTGTGGGCAAACTACAATGCTCAGAAGAGAAGGAGTCACATTTGGCTTTTGAAAAGCAAATTTTGCTGAAATGGTTTTGGGGGGCATGTCACATTTAAGAAGCCCCTATGGTGCCAGAACAGAAAAACAAAAACAAAAAACACATGGCATACTATTTTGGAAACTACACCCCTCAAGGCACGTAACAAGGGGTCCAGTGAGCCTTAACACCCCACAAAGTTGGATGTGTAAATTATTTTATTAAAAATTTTTTCACTAAAATGCTTGTTTTCCCTGAAATATATATTTTTTTTTTTACAAGGGATAATAGGACAAACTGCCCTCCAAAATTTGTAACCCCATCTCTTCTGAGTATGGAAATACCCCATGTGTGGACGTCAAGTGCTCTGCTGGCGCACTACAATGCTCAGAAGAGAAGGAGTGCCATTTAGCTTTTGGATAGTGAATTTGTTTGGAATGGAAGTCAGGGGCCATATGCGTTTACAAAGTCCCCCGTGCTGCCAGAACAGTGTACCCCCCCACATGTGACCTTATTTTGGAAACTACACCCCTCACAGAATTTAATAAGGGGTGCAGTGAGTATTTACACCCCACTGGCGTTTGACAGATCTTTGGAACAGTGGGCTGTGCAAATGAAAAATTAAATTTTTCATTTTCACGGACCACTGTTCCAAAAATCTCTCAGACACCTGTGGGGCGTAAATGCTCACTGTACCCCTTATAACATTACGTGAGGGGTGCAGTTTACAAAATGGGGTCACAAGTGGGGGAGTCCATTGTTCTAGCACTATGGGGGCTTTGTAAACACACGTGGCCTTCAATTCTGGACCAATTTTCTCTTCAAAAGCCCAATGGCACTCCTTCTCTTCTGAGCATTGTAGTTCGCCCGCAAAGCACTTTATCTCCACACATGGGGTATGTTCTTTCTCAGAAGAAATGGGCTTACAAATTTTGGGGGGCTTTTTTCCTATTTTCTCTTGTGATAATGAAAAATTTAGAGGAACACCAGCACCTGAGGGGTGTTAAGGTTCACCATACCCCTTGTTACGTTCCGTGAGGTGTGTAGTTTCCAAAATATGGTCACATGTGGGTATTTCTTTTTTTGCATTTATGTCAGAACCGCTGTAAAATCAGCCACCACTGTGCAAATAACCAATTTAGACCTCAAATGTACATAGCACACTCTCACTCCTGAGCCTTGTTGTATGTCCGCAGAGCATTTTACGCCTACATATGGGGTATTTCCGTACTCAGGAGAAATTGCGTTACACATTTTGGGGATCTTTTTTTCCTTTTAACGCTTGTGAAAATAAAAAGTATGGGGCAACACCAGCATGTTAGTGTCATTTTTTTTATTTTTTTTATACTAACAAGCTGTTATAGCCCCTAACTTTTCCTTTTCATAAGGGGTAAAAGGAGAAAAAGACCTCCAAAATTTGTAGTGCAATTTCTTCTGAGTACATAAATACCCCATATGTGGCCCTAAACTTTTTCCTTGAAATACGACAGGGCTCCGAAGTGAGAGAGCTCCATGCGCATTTGAGGACTAAATTAGGGATTGCATATGGGTGGACATAGGGGTATTCTACGCCAGTGATTCCCAAACAGGGTTCCCCCTAGCCGTTTCTAAATTGCTAGCATGCCTGGACAGTCAGTGGCTGTCCGGAAATGCTGGGAGTTGTTGTTATGCAACAGCTGGAGGCTCCTTTTTGAAAACACTGCCATACAATACATTTTTCATTTATATTGGGAGGGGACAGTGTAAGGGGGTGTTTATGTAGTGTTTTACCCTTTATTTTGTGTTAGTGTAGTGTAGTGTTTTTAGGGTACTTTCGCACTGACAGGTTACGGTGAGTTTCCCGCTAGGAGTTTGCGCTGCTGCGAAAAATTTGCGCAGCCGAAACTTGAAGCAGGGAACTTACTGTAAACCTGCTGTGTGAATGTACCCTGTATGTTCACATGGGGAGGCAAACCTCCAGCTGTTTCAAAACTACAACTCCCAGCATGTACTGACAGACTGTGCATGCTGGGAGTTGTACTTTTGGAACAGCTGGAGGCACACTGGTTGGAAAACCTTCAGTTAGGTTCTGTTACCTGACTCAGTATGTTCCAACCAGTGTGCCTCCAGCTGTTGCAAAACTACAACGCTCAGCATGTACTGATTGCCGAAGGGCATGCTGGGAGATGTAGTTATGCAACAGCTGGAGGTACGCAACTTCACCTCCCAGCATGCCGAGACAGCTGTTTGCTGTTTGGGCATGCTGGGATTTGCTGTTTTGCAACATCTGGAGGGCCACAGTGATCTCCAAACTGTGGCCCTCCAGATGTTGCAAAACTACAAATCCCAGCATGCCCAGACAGCAAACAGCTGTTTGGGCATGCTAGAAGTTGTAGTTTTGCAAGATCTGGAGGGATACGGTTTAGAGACCACTGTATAGTGGTCTCAAACTGTAGCCCTCCAGCTGTTGTAAAACTACATATTCCAGCATGCCCAACAGCTGTCTGGGCATGCTGGGAGTTGTAGTTTTGCAACATCTGGAGGGCTACAGGTAGAGACCACTGTATAGTGGTCTCAAACTGTACCCTCCAGATGTTGCTAGGCAACTCACCGGCTTTTGTAGAATCCAGCCGCACAACATCGTCGCCCACCGATCTCCGTCGCCCGCTGCCTCCGGATCGTCAGAGCTTGGTCCTCTGTCGTTTCCCCGTTCTGTCCCACCTATTGTGGGTGGGCAGGACGGGGAAAACGAAAGTTAACCCCCCCCCCTCCCCCGATCAGCTATTGGTTGTCGCTTCTGGTGACCAATAGCAGCGATAGGAGGGGTGGCACCTATCCCTTTAGGGGGGTCATAGGTGTCTTAGACAACCGCGATCCCCCTTATATTCTGGGTCACCGGGTCACCATAGACCCGTAATGACCCGGAATAAAGCAAATCGCAAGTGTAAATTCACTTGTGATTTGCCGCAATCGCCGACATAGGGGGGTCTGATGACCCTCCTGGGCGTTTGCACGGGATGCCTGCTGAATGATTTCAGCAGGCATCCCGGTCCGATCCCCGCTCAGCAGGGGCTGGAATTCTCCATGATGTACGCGTATGTCATGGGTCTTTAAGTACCAGGGTGTCATGACGTATGTCAAGGGTCCTTAAGGGGTTAAGGCTTTTCATAAAAACTGCACAAGCAAGATTTTAGTGAATGGTTTTAAAACACAGGACATAATTTTAAATTCCAGAGTGAAGCAGGGGTGTCCCTTGCCCCCACTAGTTTTCATATGTGCACTAGAGCCTTTATTATGTGCCTCGAGGAGATAAGCAAATACGAGGGGTCCCCCTGCCGGGAGGAGGGGGTCTTGAGGCTAAAGTAGTGGGGTAAATGGACGATGTTGCGGTGCTCGGAAGGGACACCCCATCGCTTCAAAAGACTCTAAAACAAGTCAAATTCTTCTGTTGTGCCTCCGGTTTTAAGATACATTTTAATAAAAGCAGTGTTTTAAATGTAGGACTGTTTTTAAGGGATTTACCCATTCCTTGTGTCTGAGTCTGTGCAGATTTTAGGGGTCTCCTTCAGTGAGTCAAATAATGGTTTTAACAGTTGGCACTTGGTGGTTAAAAAAATGTATACAAAAATATGTATGTGGAACATGAGGAAGTTAACGATGGAGGGGAAGGTTTTAGTTACAAAGATGGTGATTTTACCCATTTTATTGTATCTTAGCATGGTCTTTCCACCCCCTGAAATAATTTAAAAAATAATTTATCAAGCTTGTATTACCTTTTATCGAGTTCCAAGAGCAAAAAATTAAGAAGAGAGATCGTCATGAAACCAAAAGGTATGGGTGGAAAGGACTTCCCCGACATCAGGGTGTTCTTTTTCACCAAATTTTTTAGCAGGTGTGTTAGTACACTTTTTAAGGATAGTTACTAGTCATATTTTATCCGTTTTAATACAGGTTTTTTTTATGAGGAGGAATGGGTGTTTTTTTTATTGTTTTAGACTGTCCTCATGCTTTTAACCTTCCTCCACAATATAAAATTTTAGAGAAAAATTTTAACCTGTATAATTTTAAAGCAAAGAGTATCCAAGATATTAAACTGGTTTTATTGCCCCTGTGAGGAATTTTTATGAAGAGAAATATGGAGAATGGCAAATATCTTTTTAATTCACAGAAAGATCTGGCTTGGAACTGCTTACACAAGTGTCTTCCATGCCAGGCATTCCAGCACCGAAGAAGGATGGCCGACACTGCAGAATGCCCGCGGGAAGGCTGCCAAGAACAAGAGACCGTGTACCACCTTTTCTGGACTTGTTTTTATGCAAAAGTGGTATGGACTAAAATACTCTAAAAACCATAAACAACACTTAAGAAGCTATTTTTAACAGTTTATTAAAGTCTTAAAAAACCTTATAGCAACATAATATTCAAAACACCAGTTGCATCAATCAAAAAAATAGTACAATTCTCCAATGATGAACACCTGTATATCCCTACGCGTTTCCCCGTGTATCTAATAACATACAACGGTTCATCAGGAGATTTCCATATACAAATAAGATAATACTATAAGATCAGGGATAATGTAAGCAATATAACAATATATGGAGCTAAGTGTACATGAAAAACATGAATTTAGCAGAATATGCAGACATTAACAGTAGCTAGACAGACATAGCATAACATGAAACAGATGGTGTGTCCCTAAATTAGGGACTTGGAGTTTTGCTTGTAGTATAGTCTGACTGTGAATCCTTTGGATACTGTGTAGGACTATTGGATGATATTATCCTGGTATGAATAACTTAATCCAGCACTGACCAGATATCTCAGCTAGATTGTTATCACAGGCACCAACAACAATGCCGAAACCACAAGAGGTGTAAACTTTAAGGGAATCAATGTTCCTCCAATGCATGTAAATATCCCTTAAACTATATAGTTAATATTAACGTCCAAGATTTATATCCACACCACAACTAGTTAAAGATAATCCTGGCCTCCTAAACTTCTCCTGCTATGTAAAGAGAGCTCCATAAATAAAGCAAATCCCTGATCCACAAAGAATAAAGATATATGACGCCACAGCCACTGATCCAGGCTGTAGGTGCCAAAATACTTCCTCTGGTGAAGAAAATAACTGGACTTAAAGACTTGAATACCGCAGTTGTTTTTTATGGATGTCTGGAATGCCAAACACGGACTCAAGAAATAATGGCATGGATGGCCTGACTCACTGACTCATCAATACCCAGCCTAAACCCTTGGACCTAGAAAGCTGAATTTTTTTCACAGGTGTTGTTTTTAAGACGTAGACGAGAAGAAAGGATTTTTCGAAATTCAACCCTTAAGTGGTGAAAAAGGGGTTGAAAGTTTGAATGGAAGTCCGTCATTTTTGAAGCTAGAAGCAAGAAACTTTGTTTTTAAGCTAACAATTAGAGATAAAGAAACACGTGTTTTAACATTTTCAAAAATTCCACCCCAGAATGGGTGAAATGGGGGTTCAAAGTTTGTCTGAATTAAGGATTAGGTTGATTTTTTTATTCGAAAATTTGCAACATTACTCTTAAATAAAAACAACATCTGTCTGTATCTGTATTTACTTAATGATCCTCCGAAAAATCAATTAAAACACGAAAAAATTAGCAAACGCTGCACCCGGACAGTATATAAGCAGTGCGAGAAGGCGGGACACCTCATTATAAATGCTAGTAGGTACTTAGCTTCAAAGAACCCGGCTCACGTCGCTGATCGACCAGACAGGAAGAATGCTTAAAAGAGGATTTATTGACCAGAATGCAACGCGTTTCGCTGCGCATGCGCAGCTTCCTCAGGCGTCTCAGCTTCCTCATTATAAATGCGTCATGCACGTGCTGCACCCAGACAGTATATAAGCAGCACGAGTAGGCAGGTTCCCCCTTTTTGTTTCTTTATTCTGACTATAATTTACCTTTAATTTGGTATCTATCACAATGAAAACTGCAGGAATTGATCTTAGGAGGGACTGCTTCTCGCAAGGCCAATTTTATGTTGCTTGCTCAAGAGTTAGTTCACCTAACAGCCTGGTCATATTAGCACCTGAGGGAAAACCTTGAATGTAGTATACAATGAGGTACTATAAATATTTTGGCTGCTTAAGTACACTGAAATGTTGGATGACTTCAAGAATCAGAGAACTAACAAAAAACTAACATTGTGTTAAATAATTCTTGCAGCTAGAAAGGAGAATTGTACAATGCAGGTTCCTCTAAAGGCGTTTCCTTATTTTTGCCCTCTTTCAGCAATCCAAAGGCCTTGCGCACAGACTCGGTAGAAGTCCTCAAAGGATGTCAATCTTCAATTCCATGGAACAGCAGATGTAATGTTTGTTAGAATTCGGGTTGTTTGGATGCATCAAATATGCACAGAATACTGTATATGAAAAGACACCCTTAGGGGTACTCCAGGCCTTAGACATCTTATCCCCTATCTAAAGGATAGGGTATAAGATGTCTCACCGTGGGGGTCCCGCCGCTGGGACCCCCACAATCTTGCATTCGCCACCACCTGTTTGAGCTGCACGCTCGTGACATCACGACCCCGCCCCCGTGTGACATCACCCCCCGCGCCCGCTATTCAAGTCTATGGGAGGGGGCGTGACAGCCGTGAACATTATTCAGGATAAAGGTAGGTTCACAAATACAGCACAAAATACAAGTCTTCCCCGCCACAGCCACAAGACAGGTAAGTACATTTCCAGAGTGGAACATGTGCAATATTAATAAATGCTCAAAGCTCCCACCATATTTTGGTAATATTCCTTATATCCCATTTAGTACATTGTAGGTCTTTGTAGGTGTAACATAAATTTGGTCCTTGCTCCACAGATTTGTCCACCTATGTTTTTGAAGTCATATATTCATATTGTGCTTTTCTGTCTGTCACTTCTCTTTCCAAGCCAGGTTCGGCCTCGTCTTTGCAAGGGGAAACCCCAGATGACAGGACTGCTGAATCAGAAAAATTACTAGGTAAGTCCTTTATTCTTTTTCAGCTTGTGTGTGACATATATATGTGAGCAACAACCCAATTATTTACCTTTCCCCTGAATAATTGCCTTTGAATATTATTCGGGATAAATTAGCAAAATCTTACTGATGATCTAAAGTATTATTAAAGAGATTACCCCGAGATGTTACCATTTTGCCTATTCGCAGGGCTGGTGATAGGTATTTGGTCCCTTGAATGAAAGGAACGGCAGTGAGAATGTTTGACCACCGTTCCGTTCACTTCCTATGGGAATGCTTGAAGGTAGGTGAGCACTGTTCTCAGCTTCTTTACTACCATAGTGAGTGAATAATACTTTGGCAAGCGTGTTTGCTCCTGTCCCATTAGCATAAAGAACAAGGAATCCCCATGAATCAGATATTTATCACTGTGGATAGGTCATTACACATTTCAGATAACCCTTTTTAGATTTAGGTGTTTGATGATGTGTCACCCGAACACAGGAACATCAAAAACCGGCTAGAAGTCTGAGGTCTTTTGTAACATATTTGAATGACCTTGTTAGTCAGTGTTGGGGAAGAAAGGATTTTTAGAAGTGTCATCTATGAAAATTGGGGTGTAGTTTTTGCTATAAAACTGGGGATTAAAACTAGCTATGGAAGGTGTTGCCATTGGATATTCCAGATTGCAGACTCTCAAAGAGTTTCGGTTTTCCAAGTGCAGAAAATGGTGGAGCTCAGTGTAGCGTGTTGCAAGAAAGCTCGAGAAGGGGCAAGAGAAAACATAATGAAACAGCAGACAGACAGACAGTGATGATGGTAAGTGATTATTTGCTTTGGCAGGATTTTTATCCTTGTACAGGGGAGAGATGTGATGGGGAGCCATTTATGTAATTACTAGCTTTTGCCTGCAGCTTCGCTCGCGTTAAATTTGGGGTAACTTAGATCTACTTTTTATGATCCTATAGTAATGAGGCCGCTCTGGGTAAATCGTTATGCTTTTAACCTTCCACCACATTGTAAGATTTGAGAAAAATTTTAACCTGTATAATTTTTACGGAAAAAATATACAAAAAATAACAAATAGTAAAAGACTATTGAAGGATTTTAAAGAAAGTGCTTTCATTGCCCCTGTAAAGGAATTTTAAGAAAAATGCAAATGGAAAATATTAATTATCTTTTTAATTCACAGAAAGATCTGGCTTGGAGCTGAATACACGAGTGTCTTCCATGCCGGGCATTCCAGCACCGAAGAAGGATGGCCAACACTGCAGACTGCCCGAGAGACGGCTGCCAGGAACAAGAGACCGTGTACCACCTTTTCTGGACTTGTTTTTATGCGAAAATTGTATGGACTAAAATACTCCCTCTGGTGAAGAAAATAACAGGACTAAAGGATTTGAACACCGCAGTTATTTTTTATGGATGTCTGAAATGCCCAGCGGACTCAAGAAATAATGGCATGGAAGACCATAAACTGTGTTAAGGCAGCTCTGTGGAACACCAGAAAAATGTAACTTTTTAAAAACAAGATTTTATCTGTGAATTACATTTTATCTATTTGTTTTAGTAATATGTACCTGTACCTTTTATTAGACAGGAAATACTATCCTTTATTAGCTAGAAAATTGTATTCTAATGAATGGAACGCCATTTTGTAAAGCCACCAAGTGTCCATTTTAAGTGTAATATGATTGTATTTATGTAAACTTATTACTATTTGAGATTTTTATTATGTAAAATTTGTTTTTATTGCAAAAACAATAATTGTATGATCGTATGCACTTTGTAACTTTTATAAATTCTAAAAAAAGATACCCCTCATGGGTAGCCAAGTTAAAAAATCTGTTCTTATCAGTTTCATGCCAGTGGCAGGTGACGCCAGTGTAGAGCTGGTGAGGATGGGTGCTACATGGTAGGGGGCAGGTGTACTAGGGTGTTCCGGGGCTGGCTCTGAGGAATCAGCTCAACGGCTGCCCCGATGTGACCTGTTTCCTCCGGGTTTCGCCATGAGGCTGAGAGGGTCTAGAACCGAGGTACTTTAGTGCCTCGGGGAGTGGTGACCCCGAGGTGCCGAAACTCACTGGGAGTATTGGCTCACTGAGTGGTAGCACGGGCACCATGATCTCTTCCCCTTTTGGCATCCACGTCTTGATTCCCGGCCTTCTGGTTAGGATCAGAGAAATTTTTATAGATTGGCCGAATGTCCTGGCAGTATACCTGCCTGCGCATATTCACTTATTTATTTATTTTTGACCCTGTGTCACTTTTTGCGTGTTGTGTGTTCACAGGATTGTTAAGATGCAGTAGCCCTTCTGGGTGTCCCTCCTAGCAGTCTAGGGGAGGTGTGTGTGGCCATCAGGTTCCTCTCCTCCCTGCAACAAACCTTGGTTACTCCTGCATGGGCAGGGTACCGATCGTTTATGGCTCTACAGGCAGATACCTTGGTTAATGCCAAGGGGGATGCCTGGAGCATTTGTGGTCCCTTAGTAGCTTCGGCGAAAAGGGACATCGAACCTGGAAACTTGCAGGTACCTTTTGGTCCGGAGGTGAAGGGTAAGGTTTGTTGGGGGGTTCTCCTATCGGAAAAGGGCTTGCGATAGACCACATCCTTTGTGCACTTTTTTTAGTGTAAAATGTTCTCACTCTTTTTGCACTTTGGGTGATTTGAAAGCACGTTCCTCAGCTCTTAGATAAAAAAAAAAATCTGTTCTTATCAGTTTAATATCTGATACGTCCCCTATCTGGGGACCATATATTAAATGTTTTTTTGAGAACGGGGGCCGATTTTGAAGCTTGCTTCCGTCGCCCTGTGCATTGACCCGATAAGGCAGTATCTTTGGGTACAGTGCATCACCCCATTTCAGTGTTAAAAAGAAAGATTCATTATTTATTTGCTACTTGCTGGCTAGTCCAGTGGGCCTCACTGCAGCCGAAAAACAAAAGGTGCCGCTTGTCTGGCCTCTGTTGGAGCGTCCAGGCACCAGACTGCTGCTGAATGGCCTCCTTAATTGGATAAGCTCAGCAGCAGCCGACACACCTGTGCAGGTTTGACATGACATGATAGTTAGCTGTCTTGCAGGTGGTGGGTGCTGAATCTTGTTAATTGACATGAGGGTCTCCAGGCTATTCACACAGATGTGTCATTGCTGTTGATTGACCATGAATTGGTTCTGTGGTGTTGCAATGATAAAAACAAATGTTTCCATCCATTGCAATAATGGATATGCAATCAGCTATGAGGCATTTGTTTTTACAAACTGCTGCTTACAACCAATGTTGCAATGGAGTGTCTCCATCTGCTGGTGGTATTGGATAAGCATTAGTGCAATGATAGGGTCTGAATAAGAAGAAGAAGAAAAAGAAGAAGCAGAGAAAAAAGGAGAAAAGAATAAAAACATGGAAAGTTTGTAATATGTAAAAACAAGGTTAAAAAGAACTATATACACATACATACATATATGTGTGTGTATTTATGGAGTTGCAAACATGGGTGCAATTGACAAACTTATATTGGCTATTCCCCATTGAGAGATTGTTGCATTCAGGACCCTTAGCACTGCGAGGTGCCACTCAATACCACTGGCATGGCTAGGTGTAAACAGAATATCACCTTTGTTATGTATGTAACCATGGAGATTGTGATGTATCACCTACGTCCAAACAAAGAACAGCTATATCAGAAGCAGCACTGCCATGAGCAGAAGCAGCACTGCCATGGGTTGTGAAATAACCTGGATTTAACCAAGACAAGTGAGTCCAATACGATGCAGGCATCTCCTCTATCCTTACAGCTTCCCATTACTGTTAGTTTTATACTGTTTGGGGACAGCCAAGGAGGCAGCTGCAGGCAACAAAGGTAGGTGTGTGTTTCCTACGCAGATCCTAAACCCAGTATAACATGCAAGGAGGAGGAGTCAGAAGGGTTCCTGCCAAAGCCAGGGTATGAATTGCATTTAAAAATGCTCCTTCAGAGTGGAATGGACTCCTGTTTTCCTGCTTAGCAATAATTATATGGGTATGGGTCTGCTGTGTGTACTGGGGGCTGACTGCCACCCAGCCAGAGTGTGTATGGGAGGCTGCCATCCAGCCTCCCTTCCTACAAGTAGTGATAGTGCTTGTGAAGGGGACATTGTTGGTTCCGCCCCTAACAACGCAATAACGCAAAAAATCCCATTAGCCCCAATAACTTAAATAATAATGTTAGACCCAATAACTCAAAAAATCCCATTAGCCCCAATAACTTAAATAGTACAATTAGCCCTTATAACTCAAATAATAACATTAACCCCAATAACTCTGAAAATCCCATTAGTGAGACTATATGTGTAAAACTTAATGGAAATGTAAAGTGTATGTTCAAAATGCCAGAAGCCTAGCATATAAAATGGGGGAGCTTGAGGCCTTGATACTGGAGGAACATATTGATATAGTTGGGGTCACTGAGACATGGCTGGACTCCTCGCATGACTGGGCTGTCAATCTGCAGGGATTTACATTGTTTCGCAAGGATAGAATGAACAGGAAAGGTGGTGGAGTCTGTCTGTGTGTAAGAAGTGGTATGAAAGTCAGTGTGAACGATGCCATAGTGTGTGATGATTCTGAGGAGGTGGAATCACTGTGGGTAGAATTACAAAAGGAGGGAAATACTGAAAAAATAATACTTGGTGTAATCTACAGACCCCCTAATATCACTGAAGAGATAGAAGGTCGGCTGTATAAACAAATAGAGAGGGCCGCCCGGGCAGGTACAGTGGTAATAATGGGAGATTATAACTATCCAGATATAGATTGGGGCCGGGGGCTGGCTAAAACTACAAAGGGGAGAAAATTCCTAAATTTATTGCAGGATAATTTTATGGGCCAGTTTGTGGAGGACCCAACAAGAAGTGATGCCTTGTTGGATCTGATTATTTCCAACAACGCAGAGCTGATTGGTAATGTAACTGTGCGGGAAAACCTTGGTAATAGCGACCACAATATAGTTACTTTTGACTTAAAATGTAGAAAACAAAGACAGGCGGGGAAGGCAAAAACATATAACTTTAAAAAGGCAAACTTCCCTGGGCTGAGGGCTGCACTACAGGACAGACTGGGGGGAGGTGTTGTCAAATACTGATACAGAAGGTAAATGGGACATCTTTAAATCAATTCTAAATAAGTATACATCTAAATATACACCAAAGGGGAACAAATATAAACGATTAAAACTAAATCCTACATGGCTGACAAATGATGTTAAAAGAGCAATAAACAACAAAAAAATAGCCTTCAAAAAATACAAATCTGATGGGTCAGCGATAACATTTAAACAGTACAAAGAGCTTAATAAAATCTGTAAAAATGTAATAAAAACAGCAAAAATTCAAAACGAGAGACAGGTGGCCAAAGAAAGCAAAACTAATCCTAAATATTTTTTTTGATATATAAATGCAAAAAAAACAAGGACAGAGCATGTAGGACCCCGTAATAATGATATTGGGGTGGTTGTCACAGGCGATCAAGAGAAAGCGGAGCTACTGAATGGGTTCTTTAGTTCTGTATACACTATGGAAAAAGGAGCTGACATTGGCCAGGTCAGTGCTGGTAACACATCATGTAATGTACTGAACTGGCTTAATGTAGAGATGGTACAAGGTAAGTTAAGTAATATAAATGTAAGCAAATCCCCAGGGCCGGATGGACTACACCCAAGAGTTCTTAGAGAGGTAAGTTCAGTAATATCTTTACCCCTGTTCATGATATTTAGAGATTCTCTGGTGTCTGGTATTGTGCCAAGGGACTGGCGCAAGGCGAATGTGGTGCCAATCTTCAAAAAGGGCTCTAGGTCTTCCCCAGGAAACTATAGACCGGTAAGTTTAACGTGCATTGTGGGTAAATTGTTTGAAGGACTTATATGGGATTACATACAGGAATACATAGGGGATAATTGTATTATAAGTGATAGCCAGCATGGGTTTACTAAGGATAGAAGTTGTCAAACCAATCTAATTTGCTTTTATGAAGAGGTGAGTAGAAGCCTTGACAGAGGAATGGCTGTGGATATAGTGTTTCTGGATTTTGCTAAAGCGTTTGATACTGTCCCTCATAGACATCTGACAGGTAAATTAAGGTCTTTGGGTTTGGAAATTTTAGTTTGTAACTGGATTGAACACTGGCTCATGGATCGTACCCAGAGAGTGGTGGTCAATGATTCGTACTCTGATTGGTCCCCGGTATTTAGTGGTGTACCCCAAGGTTCAGTACTGGGCCCGCTGTTGTTTAATTTATTTATCAATGATATAGAGGATGGCATTAACAGCTCTGTTTCTATCTTTGCAGATGACACCAAGCTTTGTAGCACGGTACAGTCTATAGAGGATGTGCATAAGTTACAAGATGACGGATAGACTAAGTGTCTGGGCATCCACTTGGCAAATGAGGTTCTATGTGGATAAATGTAAAGTTATGCATCTGGGTACTAATAACCTGCATGCATCGTATGTCTTAGGGGGGATTAAACTGGCAGAGTCACTGGTAGAGAAGGATCTGGGTGTACTTGTAGATCACAGACTACAGAATAGCATGCAATGTCAGGCTGCTGCTTCCAAAGCCGGCAGGATATTGTCATGTATCAAAAGAGGCATGGACTCAAGGGACAGGGACATAATACTCCCCCTTTATAAAGTATTGGTACGGCCTCACCTGGAATATGCTGTTCAGTTTTGGGCACCTGTCCATAAAAGGGACACTGTGGAGCTGGAAAGGGTGCAGAGACGCGCGACTAAACTAACAGTCTAACAGTCTACCTCAGGAACTGGTCACAGCAGGAACAATTAACAGCTTTAAAACAGGGTTAGATACATTCATGGAACAAAATAACATTAATGCTTATGAAGAAATATAAAATCCCATCCCTTCCCCAATATCGCGCCACACCCCTACACCTTAATTCCCTGGTTGAACTTGATGGACATATGTCTTTTTTCGACCGTACTAACTATGTAACTAACTATGTAACCCTCGACTGACACTTCCCCGAGGGTGGTGTCCGCGGTCCGCCCTCCTAATACGTCTCGCCCGCAACGTTCCCGTGGACGACGATTTAGCTCTTCCCGCGCAGGCAGAGGCTCCCAATGCTCACCTTGAGGCCCTGACCTGACTCTAGGATTCTCCGCTCCACTGGAACCCTCCTGAGACTGTTGAGTATTTTGTTTAATTTGATGTCTAATATCTTACATATGCTAATTGAATTGACTTTAGGTTTCCCTCAAACTGTTTATGATGTTATTATTGTCATGTCATCTGTGGTCATACGGAGCTCTCCGGTTTGCGGACCTGTTTTACCGCGGCTGGTGTACCCCGTATTTCCATTCATTGTTCCTACGCCCCTAGTAGATTGTTGGTAGAATAACCCTCTACCAGGTGTTTGCCTTTTGGCACTTTTGATAGTTTGATACCTCCCTCCTTTTTGCCTCTGGTTCTCCTGCTTCTCCTACTCCCTCCTCATCCCCCTCCCTCTCTCTCTCTTCTCCTACCTCTTTATGCTTCCGCGCTATAGCGAGAGGCCCCGGTTTTTGCTTGCTCCTCTGTAACTCCTCTCTGTCCTCTCTAGGACTCACCATCCCTGATAGCGTCGTTGAGGGTCTCTTCCCTGAATGTTCAGGGTTTTAATGTTCCGGGGAAGTGAGCGAAAATTCTTTACGGATTACACAAACGAAAGTCCCTGGTGGTATGTCTGCAAGAGACTTACTTGAGACAGGACCAGTTAGTGGGGTTTCACAATAGGTACTATCCTCTGTGGTTTCATAGTAGTTCCCCATCACGGAAGGTCAAGGGAGTTGCTATCTTCTTCCATAAATCGCTAGCGGTACAGATAGTAGACACCCGCTCAGACAGTGATGCACGCTATGTTTTTGTCAAGTGCTTAATTCAGGGTAGGGAATACACGGTGGCATCTATGTACGCCCCCAACCATGGCCAGCGCGCCTTCCTTGAGAAGGCACTTGAAGACTTAAATGCCTTTTCACAAGGCACATTGATTGTGTGTGGTGACCTTAATGTGGCCCTCAACCCTGTCCTAGACACGTCGTTGGGCTCCAGTACCCTCTCCTATGCTGCTCTGAACGGGATCAAACGCGCTTTGCATAGACAACAGCTGTGTGATTCCTGGCGTCCGACTCACCCCTCAGACCGTGATTACACTTTTTATTTGCATGTTAGGGGGGTGTACTCACAGCTCGACTACATTTTTCTCTCTCATCATCTCCTTCCCGCCTTGGGGACAACTGTCATCGATCCGATGATATATTCGGACCATGCGGCAATCACTTGCGTCCTGCATTTGCCATATCTTGCTAAGGAAGAGTTCTCCTGCCGTCTCAATGAGACACTGCTTTCAGACCCCATCTGCCTGGCCGATCTTAAATTGGCAATAGTTGATTTTGCTTCTGCGCATGAAGCTGACACTACATCCCCGCAGACCCAATGGGAGGCAATGAAATGTGTACTCCGATGTGTTTTGATTAGACATGTCATCAGGCGTAAAAGGGAAGCATCTAGCAAATTGGCTGTCTTTTTGGACCAGCTTCACCGTTTGGAGGCTACTCATAAACGCTTGCAGTCCAAGGGGGTCCTCAGGGACCTCCTCAGGGTGCGCAAAGAAGTCCAGGTCCTTATAGAACATAAGCACAACCGTTATAGACAGATCTGCGCAGTGTCCCGTTTTGAATGGGGTAACAAGGCATGCTATTGGCCCGAGCACTGCGAGATAAGCGTTCGGCCCTCGATGTCCCGTCCCTTCGGAACTCTGTTGGCAGACTTAAACACATCATGTCAAATATCTTTGATTGCTTTCATGCTTATTACACGCAGCTGTATGACTTAGAGAACTCTAACCCCAGGCCAATGCGGCCTGACTCTGCTATGCTCACGTTCTTGAGACGTACTGCCCTCCCCTCTCTCCCTGCAGAAGCTCTGGTGGACATCGATAGGCCCTTTACGGTGGAGGAACTGGAGGCGGCCGTCTCTCACTCCCCTTCGGGCAAGGCCCCGGGCCCGGATGGTTACACCACCCGTTTCTCCAAGATGCTCCTTCCCGACCTAGCTCCTCACCTCCTAGCGGCCTTTAATGCAATTTCCCCTACCTCACAATTCCCTGACTCCTTCCTGGCAGCGTTTATTACTGTGATCCCTAAGGAGGGTGAAGACCCCAATCTATGTCCCAGCTACCGCCCCATATCACTCCTAAATGTGGACAATAAATTGTATGCCAAATTACTGGCCCTGCGTCTTACTCCCCTGCTGGACTCCCTGGTTCACCCGGACCAAGTGGGTTTTATACCCTCCCGAGAAGCGAGGGACAACACGCTCAAAACTTTTTCTCTGATTAATTATGCTCAATCTGCCAAGGTTCCCTGTATGGTTTTATCCATTGATGCAGAGAAGGCGTTTGATCGGGTGAGCTGGGGATTCCTCAGGGGCGTTCTGCAGTAGATACGCTGACCTTTAGTCGGATCCTGGCGCTGTATGGTAATCCTACGGCGAGGATACGAGTTAACGGCTCCCTCTCTCGCTCTATCAAGATGCGCCAGGGCCACCCCCTCTCCCCCTTGCTCTATGTACTGGTTATGGAGCACTTATTGCAGACTATACGCCATCACCCAGACATTCAGGTCCGTAACATGCACTTTAAGTGCTCTGCATTTGCCGATGACCTTCTTCTGTACATTTCTTCCCCCAATACCTCTCTTCCAGCTCTTATGAAGGTCCTAGATGAATATTGTTACGCCGAGCGCTCCGGGTCCCCGCTCCTCCCCGGAGCGCTCGCTACACTCTCCTCACTGCAGCGCTCCGGTCAGATCCACTGACCCGGGGCGCTGCGATACCGCCTCCAGCCGGGATGCGATTCGGGATGCGATTCGCGATGCGGGTAGCGCCCGCTCGCGATGCGCACCCCGGCTCCCGTACCTGACTCGTTCTCCGTCGGTCCTGTCCCGGCGCGCGCGGCCCCGCTCCTTAGGGCGCGCGCGCGCCGGGTCTTTGCGATTTAAAGGGCCACTGCGCCGCTGATTGGCGCAGTGGTTCCAATTAGTCTGATCACCTGTGCACTTCCCTATATCACCTCACTTCCCCTGCACTTCCTTGCCGGATCTTGTTGCCATCGTGCCAGTGAAAGCGTTTCCTTGTGTGTTCCTAGCCTGTGTTCCAGACCTCCTGCCGTTGCCCCTGACTACGATCCTTGCTGCCTGCCCCGACCTTCTGCTACGTCCGACCTTGCTTCTGTCTACTCCCTTGTACCGCGCCTATCTTCAGCAGCCAGAGAGGTGAGCCGTTGCTAGTGGATACGACCTGGTCACTACCGCCGCAGCAAGACCATCCCGCTTTGCGGCGGGCTCTGGTGAAAACCAGTAGTGACTTAGAACCGATCCACTAGCACGGTCCACGCCAATCCCTCTCCGGCACAGAGGATCCACTACCTGCCAGCCGGCATCGTGACAGTAGATCCGGCCATGGATCCCGCTGAAGTTCCTCTGCCAGTTGTCGCTGACCTCACCACGGTGGTCGCCCAGCAGTCACAACAGATAGCGCAACAAGGCCAACAGCTGTCTCAACTGACCGTTATGCTACAGCAGTTACTACCACAGCTTCAGCAATCATCTCCTCCGCCAGCTCCTGCACCTCCTCCGCAGCGAGTGGCCGCTTCTGGTCTACGCCTATCCTTGCCGGATAAATTTGATGGGGACTCTAAGTTTTGCCGTGGCTTTCTTTCCCAATGTTCCCTGCACTTGGAGATGATGTCGGACCAGTTTCCCACTGAAAGGTCTAAGGTGGCTTTCGTAGTCAGCCTTCTGTCTGGAAAAGCCCTGTCTTGGGCCACACCGCTCTGGGACCGCAATGACCCCGTCACTGCCTCTGTACACTCCTTCTTCTCGGAAATCCGAAGTGTCTTTGAGGAACCTGCCCGAGCCTCTTCTGCTGAGACTGCCCTGTTGAACCTGGTCCAGGGTAATTCTTCCGTTGGCGAGTATGCCGTACAATTCCGTACTCTTGCTTCAGAATTATCCTGGAATAATGAGGCCCTCTGCGCGACCTTTAAAAAAGGCCTATCCAGCAACATTAAAGATGTTCTGGCCGCACGAGAAATCCCTGCTAATCTTCATGAACTCATTCACCTTGCCACTCGCATTGACATGCGTTTTTCCGAAAGGCGTCAGGAGCTCCGCCAGGATATGGACTCTGTTCGCACGAGGCGTTTCTTCTCCTCGGCTCCTCTCTCCTCTGGTCCCCTGCAATCTGTTCCTGTGCCTCCCGCCGTGGAGGCTATGCAGGTCGACCGGTCTCGCCTGACACTTCAAGAGAGGACACGACGCCGCATGGAGAATCTCTGCCTGTACTGTGCTAGTACCGAACACTTCCTGAAGGATTGTCCTATCCGTCCTCCCCGCCTGGAAAGACGTACGCTGACTCCGCACAAAGGTGAGACAGTCCTTGATGTCTACTCTGCTTCTCCACGTCTTACTGTGCCTGTGCGGATATCTGCCTCTGCCTTCTCCTTCTCTACTATGGCCTTCTTGGACTCCGGATCTGCAGGAAATTTTATTTTGGCCTCTCTCGTCAACAGGTTCAACATCCCAGTGACCAGTCTCGCCAGACCCCTCTACATCAATTGTGTAAACAATGAAAGATTAGACTGTACCATACGTTTCCGCACGGAGCCCCTTCTAATGTGCATCGGATCTCATCACGAGAGGATTGAACTTTTGGTCCTCCCCAATTGCACTTCTGAAATTCTCCTTGGACTTCCCTGGCTTCAACTTCATTCCCCAACCCTGGATTGGTCCACTGGGGAGATCAAGAGTTGGGGGCCCTCTTGTTCCAAGGACTGCCTAAAACCGGTTCCCAGTAACCCTTGCCGTGACTCTGTGGTTCCTCCTGTAACCGGTCTCCCTAAGGCCTATATGGACTTTGCGGATGTTTTTTGCAAAAAACAAGCTGAGACTCTACCTCCTCACAGGCCTTATGATTGTCCTATCGACCTCCTCCCGGGCAGAATTTATCCTCTGTCCGCACCAGAGACTCTTGCCATGTCTGAATACGTCCAGGAAAATTTAAAAAAGGGCTTTATCCGTAAATCCTCCTCTCCTGCCGGAGCCGGATTTTTCTTTGTGTCCAAAAAAGATGGCTCCCTACGTCCTTGCATTGACTACCGCGGTCTTAATAAAATCACGGTTAAGAACCGCTACCCCCTACCCCTCATCTCTGAACTCTTTGATCGCCTCCAAGGTGCCCACATCTTTACCAAACTGGACTTAAGAGGTGCTTATAATCTCATCCGCATCAGAGAGGGGGATGAATGGAAAACGGCATTTAACACCAGAGATGGACACTGAGTATCTGGTCATGCCCTTTGGCCTGTGCAACGCCCCTGCCGTCTTCCAAGACTTTGTTAATGAAATTTTTCGTGATCTTTTATACTCCTGTGTTGTTGTATATCTGGACGATATCCTGATTTTTTCTGCCAATCTAGAAGAACACCGCCAGCATGTCCGTATGGTTCTTCAGAGACTTCGTGACAATCAACTCTATGCCAAAATAGAGAAATGTCTGTTTGAATGCCAATCTCTTCCTTTCCTAGGATACTTGGTCTCTGGCCAGGGACTACAAATGGATCCAGACAAACTCTCTGCCGTCTTAGATTGGCCACGCCCCTCCGGACTCCGTGCTATCCAACGCTTTTTGGGGTTCGCCAATTATTACAGGCAATTTATTCCACATTTTTCTACCGTTGTGGCTCCTATCGTGGCTTTAACCAAAAAAAATGCCGATCCCAAGTCTTGGCCTCCTCAAGCGGAAGACGCCTTTAAACGACTCAAGTCTGCCTTTTCTTCGGCTCCCGTGCTCTCCAGACCTGACCCATCCAAACCCTTCCTATTGGAGGTTGATGCCTCCTCAGTGGGAGCTGGAGCTGTCCTTCTACAAAAAAATTCTTCCGGGCATGCTGTTACTTGTGGTTTTTTTTCTAGGACCTTCTCTCCGGCGGAGAGGAACTACTCCATCGGGGATCGAGAGCTTCTAGCCATCAAATTAGCACTTGAGGAATGGAGGCATCTGCTGGAGGGATCAAGATTTCCAGTTATTATTTACACCGATCACAAGAACCTCTCCTACCTCCAGTCTGCCCAACGGCTGAATCCTCGCCAGGCCAGGTGGTCTCTGTTCTTTGCCCGATTTAATTTTGAAATTCACTTTCGGCCTGCCGATAAGAACATTAGGGCCGATGCTCTCTCTCGTTCCTCGGATGCTTCTGAAATTGAACTCTCTCCGCAACACATCATTCCTCCTGACTGCCTGATTTCCACTTCTCCAGCCTCCATCAGGCAAACTCCTCCAGGAAAGACCTTTGTTTCTCCACGCCAACGCCTCGGAATCCTCAAATGGGGTCACTCCTCCCATCTCGCAGGTCATGCGGGCATCAAGAAATCTGTGCAACTCATCTCTCGCTTCTATTGGTGGCCGACTCTGGAGACGGATGTTGTGGACTTTGTGCGAGCCTGCACTATCTGTGCCCGGGATAAGACTCCTCGCCAGAAGCCCGCTGGTTTTCTTCATCCTCTGCCTGTCCCCGAACAGCCTTGGTCTCTGATTGGTATGGATTTTATTACTGATTTACCCCCTTCCCGTGGCAACACTGTTATTTGGGTGGTCGTTGATCGATTCTCCAAAATGGCACATTTCATCCCTCTTCCTGGTCTTCCTTCAGCGCCTCAGTTGGCTAAACAATTTTTTGTACACATTTTTCGTCTTCACGGGTTGCCTACGCAGATCGTCTCGGATAGAGGCGTTCAATTCGTGTCTAAATTCTGGAGAGCTCTCTGTAAACAACTCAAGATTAAATTAAATTTTTCTTCTGCATATCATCCTCAATCCAACGGACAAGTAGAAAGAATTAACCAGGTCTTGGGTGATTATTTACGACATTTTGTTTCCTCCCGCCAGGATGACTGGGCAGATCTTCTTCCATGGGCCGAATTCTCGTATAACTTCAGAGTCTCTGAATCTTCCTCCAAATCCCCATTTTTCGTGGTGTACGGCCGTCACCCTCTTCCCCCCCTCCCTACCCCCTTGCCCTCTGGTCTGCCCGCTGTGGATGAAATTTCTCGTGACCTCTCCATCATATGGAGAGAGACCCAAAATTCTCTCTTACAGGCTTCATCACGCATGAAGAAGTTCGCGGATAAGAAAAGAAGAGCTCCTCCCATTTTTTCCCCTGGAGACAAGGTATGGCTCTCCGCTAAATATGTCCGCTTCCGTGTCCCTAGCTACAAGTTGGGACCACGCTATCTTGGTCCTTTCAAAATTTTGTGCCAGATTAATCCTGTCTCTTACAAACTTCTTCTTCCTCCTTCTCTTCGTATTCCTAATGCCTTTCACGTTTCTCTTCTTAAACCACTTATCATCAACCGTTTCTCTCCCAAATCTGTTCCTCCCACTCCTGTTTCCGGCTCCTCGGACATCTTCTCCGTCAAAGAGATTCTGGCATCCAAAAAGGTCAGAGGGAAAACCTTTTTTTTAGTGGATTGGGAGGGTTGTGGTCCAGAAGAGAGATCCTGGGAACCTGAGGACAATATCCTAGACAAAAGTCTACTCCTCAGGTTCTCAGGCTCTAAGAAGAGGGGGAGACCCAAGGGGGGGGGTACTGTTACGCCGAGCGCTCCGGGTCCCCGCTCCTCCCCGGAGCGCTCGCTACACTCTCCTCACTGCAGCGCTCCGGTCAGATCCACTGACCCGGGGCGCTGCGATACCGCCTCCAGCCGGGATGCGATTCGCGATGCGGGTAGCGCCCGCTCGCGATGCGCACCCCGGCTCCCGTACCTGACTCGTTCTCCGTCGGTCCTGTCCCGGCGCGCGCGGCCCCGCTCCTTAGGGCGCGCGCGTGCCGGGTCTTTGCGATTTAAAGGGCCACTGCGCCGCTGATTGGCGCAGTGGTTCCAATTAGTCTGATCACCTGTGCACTTCCCTATATCACCTCACTTCCCCTGCACTTCCTTGCCGGATCTTGTTGCCATCGTGCCAGTGAAAGCGTTTCCTTGTGTGTTCCTAGCCTGTGTTCCAGACCTCCTGCCGTTGCCCCTGACTACGATCCTTGCTGCCTGCCCCGACCTTCTGCTACGTCCGACCTTGCTTCTGTCTACTCCCTTGTACCGCGCCTATCTTCAGCAGCCAGAGAGGTGAGCCGTTGCTAGTGGATACGACCTGGTCACTACCGCCGCAGCAAGACCATCCCGCTTTGCGGCGGGCTCTGGTGAAAACCAGTAGTGACTTAGAACCGATCCACTAGCACGGTCCACGCCAATCCCTCTCCGGCACAGAGGATCCACTACCTGCCAGCCGGCATCGTGACAAATATGGTGAGTTTTGCAATTTTAAAATTAATTGCTCTAATAGTTTGGCCATGAATGTGTCCCTGGAGCCCCTCGTGGTCCAGCGACTATGTACATCTTATCCATTCTCATGGCACCCTTCCTCCTTCAAAAATCTGGGGGTCATAGTCCCCCGTAATTTATCCCAAATTGTAGACCTTAATTGTGATCTGTAGACCTTAATTGTGATCTGCGTAAATGGGACCGTAAAGATTTCTCTTGGCTAGGACACGTTAATATTCTGAAAATGAATCTTCTTCCCCGCTTGCTCTACCTGTTTCAGACCCTCCCCATGGTCCTATCCGATCTTTCTTTCGTCCCCTCACTGGTTTATTCACAGATTACATCTGGTCCCACACACTCTATTGTGTCGCTAAGGACTCCCTGTCTAGGCCTAAGTGGGATGGTGGTTTGGCCTTCCCTGACCCATACTCCTACTACCTGGCAGCATCTGCTACTCGCATTTTAGACTGTTTTCACTATATGCGGGTGAAGCTGTGGTTACAACTGGAACGGGCTTTATCCCCATGCCCGCTTACTGCCCTGCCATGGATTTTCCCGGCGTTCTGGACTAAACATAACACGACTGGCCTCCCTTTCATTTCCCGCACCTTTCTTCTCACCTGCCACCAACATCCGTATAAGACAAAACTCCTTCAGCCTCTGGGCCCTATGTCCCCCCTAGTTGGTAATCCTGACTTCCCTCCGGGTTTGTCTGTTGGTAATTTCCTAGGGATGGATGCTGCTAGTCCCCTCCCGATTACGAAAGTGTTCTAATCCTCATCCCTGACCCCCCTCCCTGACATCCTAGGTGCTCCCCCCACCTCTCCTATATATTCCTTTCAACACATGCAACTGCAGCACTTTTACATGACATCGAGGACCCTTGGGGATTTCCACTGGGATCTCACAGCGTTTGAACACCTCTGCTTGTCAACTGATGCCCCAACCCCCTTAGTATCCCAACTATATGTTCTGTTGCGCCCGTGGGGCTCTGGTGACCTCCTCCCCTTTCAGAGAGGTTGGATTGCAGAACTTGGCTACACACCTAACACATCTTAATGGGAGGCTTCCTTTCTGTTATGCCATAAATCTTCCATAGCAGTGGCGGTCCAGGAGACCAATCACAAATTATTCTCTCGATGGTACACGGTTCCATCCCTCCTTCATAAATTCTACCCTGCGGTCCCAGATGTGTGCTGGCAGTGTGGCCAATCGGGTGGGATGCTGACACGTGTGGTTATCCTGCCCCATTCTAGCTCCTTTCTGGCAGGCGGTTTGCAAGCTTATTACTGACATTACTTGCGCGCATTTGTCATTCACCCCACAGGTTCTGCTACTGTCCATGCTTGCGGGTACCCCCAGGTCCCTTAAGAAGAGTCTCACGGGTTTGTTGTTGGCAGCGGCTAGGCGGGTAATTCCTAGACGCTGGAAGTCCACCTCCCCCCCCACTGTGACGGACTGGCTGAAAGAAGTCTTATATATTCATGGGTTAGAGGAGAACTGAATGGCACCTCTGATAGGTTCTTGTTGCGCTGGCGACACTGGCTAGATTTTCTTTTTACTCCTCAATTCCTGCAGTTTGGCCTTTCCCCTTCTTCAACGACCACTGGTTAGCCTTCTGCTCCTCTATCTCTCCTGTTTTGGGCAATTTGTCCGAACTCTTCCTCTCTCTTTTCTCCCCCACCCTTCTTAGTCTCTCCATTTCCACTCCCTCTTCTATCCTTCCCCCTTTCTACAATCATCCCTCTTTGTTTCCTATTGCACTCTCTCTCCAGCCTTTCTCAGATGAGCTAGTTATGTGCTTCATTTTGCTCTTGACTGTTCTTTTGCAAATATACCCATACCGGTTTTTACCCCTCCTGCGTTAGGTGGTTTGCTTTATTATTCTTTTGGATTTGTTTTTGTACCCTTTGACGTTGTCACTGACAACATGCATGCATTTCTTATACTTTGTGAACCTGCTATGTGATGTTTGATAAAGCGTTGAATTTGAAAAAAAATACGTTTTTATACTATTTGGTTCATTATTGAAATTCTTAACAGGTCTAAAGGTTTTAAATCATGAAGTTGTTTTGCATGGCAAAAGTGATGGAGTTACGAAAGAAAAAGAATTTCTTGGATTTTAATCAACTGTACAAAAAATGTATTATGCAAAGTTCGTAATATTCTTGTCTTCAAAAGAGATTTTATTTGTGAAAAAATTTTTGAAGATGAAATACAGTGAAATCTACTTGTACTGTTTAATTGATAAAAATATATGGGCAGGAAAAAGCATTAACTACGTGGAATTTGCATATATGGAAGACTGTATTTGATGAATTGTAAAAGTTCCTTGTGATGTATTGAAGTTTTTGAGTTTTTCAAATAATGTATAAAAAAAATCTGTTCTTATCAGTTTTATATCTGATACGTCTGGGGACCATATATTAAATGGATTTTTCAGAACGGGGTCCGATTTTGAAGCTTGCTTCCGTCGCCCTATGTATGGACCCGATATGGCAGTATCTTCGGGTAGAGTGTCCTGATGCAAAACATCAAGCTAGGGAATGTCCTGCAAAAAAGAAAAACAGAATGAACAACTTGGTATGGATGTTGTGGAAAAGCAGGTTGAAGATGTACAGAAAGGATAGAAAGTATAATCAAAGGAAAAGGAGGTGGAGGAGTGAAAAAGGAAAGAGGCTGAGAAGAAGAGGAGGAGGGAGGAAGAGAAAGTGGAGGCTGAGAAAGAGAGAAAGGAAGAGGAGAAAAAGAAAATAGAGGCTGAAAGAAAAAAGAAAGAGGAAGAGGTTAAGAGTGCGGAGGCTGAAAGGAAGAGGAAGGAGGATTAAAAAAAGAGAATGGACGCTGAGAAAGCTAAAAAAAAAAAAAGCAAAAGCATCCAACGGAGTGGTTGTTAGCCAGCTAGAGCCACCATCACAGAAGAAAGGTAAGGAGTGGGGGCGGAGCCTGACCGCTGACTGGAATGGCTGCGTGAGTGAGAGCTCTCCTGCCTCGTACCTCTATAACATCACTTTATTCCCATTTCATTTGGACTGTTATGGTGAAATACGGTCGTTACCAACCCAGTGACCCGCCGGGAATGCCTAAGTCCCAGAAAAGCTAGGCAGACATGGCCAAATATTTCACTAAAAAAGAGTGGAGCGTTCCCCCGCCAGATCTTTCAAGATGGCGCCAGAGCCCGCCTCGCACTGCAACTCTGAGGAGGAGGCTGGACAGGAGAGCGACTCGGACGATGGAGGATCCGCTGCACTGACACCAGCTTTTCTCAAATCCTTAATGAAAAAAGCACTTACCCAAGCCTTGAAACCGGTAAGAGCCAACCTAGCGGAGATTAAATCGGTTGTGCAGGCCATAGGGTTTCGCACTGAGTCCCTGGAATCGGCTTGCGCTGACCTCGTCGTGCACTCGGCGGCCATGGCTGACAAAACTACGGTCCTTGAAACCCACGTGAACAAGGCGCTGACCCTGATAGAGGACCAGGAGAACAGGAGCCGGAGGAGAAATGTCCGCTTCAAAGGTCTGTCAGAGTCATGGGCAGCTGATGCGCTTCCTAAGGTCGAGGGCTTGCTGGGCGCTGACCGGGCAGCGAGCATAGTGATTTAACGCATCTATAGAGCTTTGAGGCCCAAACCCTCTGAACCACCCAGAGACATTATTTGTGGTCTACTGTCTTACGTTGACACCGCTGCTATCCTGCAAGCTGCGCGGGAGAAAAGGCTGATTCATTACGGTGACAACGAGATCACTCTCTATCAAGACATCGCACCTACGACCTTGATGAAAAAACGCATTATGCGCCCATTGCTCGAAAAGCTCAGAGATAAAGGTGTCCCCTACGCCTGCCTTTTCCCCTTCGGCCTCTCCGTGCTCAAGGGAGGCAAGCGATAGGTCATCAAAACGCCTGAAGACCTGGAGAATGTGTGGGAGCCTCTGGGAATCTCTCCTGTCCCAGTCCCCTCGTGGTTACAACTTTCGGATCATGTACCTTTGCCTCAGCTCCCTCGTTTGGATGGCTGGAAACAGGTATCCCACAATAAACCTGCTAAACAAAAGAAAACCCCAGTGAAGACCCCGGTTAAAGCTGCTCCGCCGGACCGCTGACCTCCAGAGGATACTTCTTCCTTCTCGCTTACTTGATACGAACACACTCGGATGACCTGACGAATTGCTGGATACTCCCCGAATGTACGGAGATGCTCACTGTTTATAATTCCTCCCAGTTCCATTGCGACCTGGACACCTGAGGCTTGAACTGGACGCCTATCCCGCATTACAGGTCTTCCTTGCTATCGGAGCCACTTCAGGTGACAAGCTGCGAGGTCACTCCTCGGACCACCGATGATGCCAGCAGGAGAGATGAGTACTGTGACTTCTTTCAACCCCCCCACCTTTTCCCCACTCTCACCTGCCCCTGATCCTGCAGTCCTTACCTCGTGAGTCTCCCATATCTTCCCAGCGACCTCTCCACATACTGCCATTGTCCCCCGCATTCCCCAGAACAGTTCTAAGCTGGTCAATGACTTTTGTGCACACCCCTCCTCCCTATACCCCCCTCCCCCCCTTACTGTGTATGTGATATCGGTCATCCCCTCATGTCCACAATATGCCTTATTTACCTACCATTTATGCACCGGACAGTGCAGCTAAGCGCTGGCAAGCTGAATTTAATTGATGCTGTATGGTTATCTTTATATTGCATATCCGATGTGCACTCTCTACGCTGATCAGTGTGTGCCGTATGCTCCAGGTATTAGCTGATTTATCATAAGTTGCACTGGAGGAGTTGCGTTTCTCCCTCAGCCTCTACTAAGTGTCTTACGTCACCGACCATCCCTCTGTTCTTATACCGGTGGTAATGCCTTTCTTCTACTGACTTCCTTTCTATGATCTATACCCCCCCCTCCAGTTGCTTCAGCAACTTCTCATGCTACCCCTCTGATGACCTCTGACTCCTCTCTAATTCTCATTACCCATACACGTCTGCACCTCCTCTATGGCTTTATGGCTTTAGAGGCTGGGGACACTCTTAAGTCATGTTTCCTTCCCTTTTCTCTCCCTTGCCTTCACTGCTATATCCATCAACCTCCTTACTATAGCTTCCTACAATACTCTGCCTATCTGACCCTCCTCTCTCTCGACATTTTACCCCCCTCTCCCCACCATTTTTTCTTTCCCTTCCTTTTTACTCTCCTCTACCCAGCCTCTCCTTCCCGCCCCCTTTCCTTTGCACCTCCTTTTCCACAATCCCTTTCTATCTGCTATCCCTATCCATCCCTCTCTTATAAATCTCTCCTGAAGACGCTGCTGTAATGCTGCCTGTTAGATGTTTAAACGTCTAGTTGATATAGGCCATGCATGTCTTATGCTCTCAATTGCCTGATTATCTCGTACTGTTTTAATTTGTTATTTCTGGTTTGTCACAAGATTTGACTCATCTCCCTGTTTCACTTAATAGTGGTGCGGAGGTGGCATACCATAGGTCAGACACACCTACGTCCCCCACCTTTTGATACACCGTCTGTTCCTATCGGACCATTGTTCCCGTTCAGTTCTTTAAATACTCCCTTACTCCCCCCTCCCCACACACCTTCTGGGAGCCACCACTACTTCTCTTCCCTCTTGATAGCCCGTTCCCTTGCTCACACCCTTCCCTACCCGACTACCATTCCTACCCCCCCTTTTATTTCTTCCCACCCACGTGGGACTATACCCTCTACCCCAAGCATCCCTCCCTCTCCTCTCTTCTCTGGTACTTCTCTCCTCCTTTCCACTGACCCTAGCTCTTACCCAACGCCTCTCTTCAGCGCTCTTTCGCACACTTCTTTTTAGCTATGGCGGCTCTTTCATGTGTATCCTTTAATGTCAGGGGTATGTTAACTCCAAATAAGCGGAATCATGTGCTCACTGTAGTTAGGCGCTTCAATCCATCGATAATATTTCTTCAAGAAACTCATTTTAAACAGGGGAAGGTTCCTAAACTTCCAACTAAACACTTTTCCAACTGGTTCCATTCTTGCCATGCTACCTCAGCATCTAAGGGCGTATCGATTGCTGTTCACAAGAATACTCCCTTAAAAATCCTACAACAACACTCGGACGATGAGGGGAGAGCTCTCTTTCTCAGAGTCCTGATATGTAACTCCAAATACACCTTAGCAAACATTTACGCTCTGAACCATGCTCAGGTACCATGGCTTCTGAAGGTCTTGGACGACCTTAGGTTGTTCGCTGACGGCCCCATAATTCTTGGGGGTGACCTAAAGGTCACCTTGAACCCGACACTGGACACTTCTGCCCTGAAACCCACTATCTCTGGTAGGGCCCTTGCTTGCTTGCAAACTAAACTCTCGGATCTCTCCTTAATAGATGCCTGGAGGTCTCTGAATCCCATGGTCAGGGGACTACTCCCACTTTGCGGCTGCCCACAACTCCCACCAGAGGTTAGACTACATATTCCTCCACTCCTCTCTACTACCATCCCTCAAGACCACAGGTATAGATGTTATTTCCATTTCCACCACGTTCCTGTCAACCTTTCCTTTCTTCCTTCTGATTCCACCTCTAAGACAGCCCCCGCTGGTGCCTCAATGAACACATCTTAGAAAACGCACAGGCTAGGACAGACATTGAGTCCCACTTGGCTTCCTTTTTCGCTATCAACTCGGACTCTGGCCCGTCCACCCAATTTGTTTGGGAAACACACAAGGCGTACATCAGAGGTATCTTTATCTCCTGGGGTTCTAAATTGAAGGACATTGATGCCCTGTTAGGCCAAATTGCTAATCTAGAGAAGATCCACAGGTCATCCCGCGATAGTGATACTCAGCGCACCCTGGTCTCCCTTAGAGAAAAATTGTTAGATCACTCGAATTATAAATCCGCTAAAGCTTATTTAAACTTCCGCCACAGACTTTATGCACATGGGGACAAAGGTGGCAAACTTATGTCATCCCTTCTTAAAAAAGCGAAGGACAAACAATACATTCACACGATTAAGGATTCAAATGGAATCCTGCACTCTGAGACCCCCGACATAGCTGTAGCTTTTCAGCAATATTACTCTAGGTTATATAACTTGAATGAAAGTGCTACTCCGATGCCTATAGGAGACATGCGCCCATTGATTGAGAGCTTCTTGGAAGACCTCTCGCTCCCTGTTCTAGATGAGGGGATGTCTTCTTCCCTCTTGGAACCCATCACCACTGAAGAGGTTAATCAGGTCTTATCTTCTTTCCCTCCTGGGAAGAGCCCAGGCCCTGACGGCCTCCTGCTCTCCTACTATAAAAAATTCTCTCTTCTCGAGGGTACACCGTTACCGAAGCAGTCCTTGGCAGCACATATTACCTTGATCGCCAAGGAGGGAAAGGACCCAACTGAATATGGTAGTTTCCGCCCGATCTCTCTGTTAAACCTAGACCTCAAGCTATGGGCCAAACTTATTTCATTATGGATTAAAAAATTGCTGCCCCACCTTATTGGAGAGGACCAAGTGGGCTTCGTGCCAGGTAGGGAAGGATGTGTGAATACAGAAAAACTCCTACTTGCTATCTCACAGGCTTCCTCGTCTGCTCTGCCGTTGGCCCTTCTTGGTGTTGACGCCGAGAAGGCCTTCGTTAGAGTAAACTTGCAATATATGATTGAGGTTCTCAAGAAATTCAAATTTCCCAACTTCTTCATCAAGGCCATAATGTCTCTTTACTCCGCTCAGTCGGCCTCCCTCCTGGTGAATTATACTATATCTCCGCCCTTTACCATATCCAATGGAACCAGGCAAGGGTGTCCCTTTCCCCCACCCTTTTCAGCCTGGTGATGGAAACGTTACTCCAAAAGGTTCGCCAACTCACCGCCATTAAAGGATTCCTCACACCCCACGGTGAGCTGAAAGTTTTAGCTTTCGCGGATGACCTGTTGTTTCTCTTGGCTGACCCCCTAAATAGTCTCCCCTCACTGATGCAGCTTTTCTATGACTATGGTACTATCTCTAATTTTAAAGTTAATATCACAAAGTTGGAGTTGCTCAATGTAAGCTTAACCCCAAAAATAGCCTCACAACTTCGCAAGCAGTCTAAATTTCAATGGGCCAAATCCCAGTGAACATAACAGCCAACCTGGGAGCCCTGTACGGTCTCAATTTTGAGTGAACATAACAGTGAACATAACAGCCAACCTGGGAGCCCTGTACGGTCTCAATTTTGAGACGTTACTGACTGAGATCACGTCGACCTTAGCAGAATATGACATATCGTTGATCTCGTGGATGGGGAGGCGTAATGTAATTCAATGCTATGTACTCCCTAAAATAACCTATAAGATGTCCATGTTACCTATTTCCCTCCATGAAAAGTTCTTCAAGTCTATTAGAAGAATTTTCTCTAACTACCTCTAGAAACATAAGATGCCACGTATGTCACATGCCTAAACATGAGGGAGGCTTAGGGCTACCGGATGTTCGCAAATTGTATAAAGAAATCCAGCTTAAACGCTGGGTCCAACTTACTTAGTCCTACACGCTCTACGAGTGTCACAGAATGGGCACACGAAGCTTACGGGGACGACCTGTTAAAAGATCTGTGGCATCCTCCCTCGTCTCGCCAAGGTTCTAAAAAAAGGCGACAGCGGGCTTCTCTATGGAAGGATTTTCTCTTCTTGGTCTAGTCTAGTGTTGAGCAGCATAGGCCATATTCGAATTTGCGAATATTCGCGAATATATGGACGAAAATTTGTCCATATATTCGCAATATTCGCATATTCGTAATATTCTCGTTTTATTTTCGCGTATGCAGAAATTAACATATGCGAAAATTAGCATATACAAAAATTAGCATATTCTAATTTTCGCATATGCGAAAATTCGCACGCCAGTCTTATACAGTAGTATTAGAACCTTCATTACATCACACAAGCTGGAAGCAGAGAGGGGTGATCACTGTGATGTGTACTGTGAAAAAAAAAAAAAAATAACGAATATTCGTAATTACGAATATATAGTGCTGAATTCGCGAATATGTGATATTCGCAAATAAAATTTGCATTGCGAATATTCGCGAGCAACACTAGTCTAGTCTATCTTCTCTGCTCTCCCCTCCTATTTCCCCCCTTCTCCCCTCACATCTACTCCCTGTGGTCTTGGGGATGTCTTCTACCACATTCGCACCTATGCGGGCGAAATTGACAAAGACCCCCCTGATGCAGCTCTTCCCTGACAGTGGGATTCCGACTGATGACCATCTCCGGTCCCTGCTACCTGAGGTGAACTCCTCATTCCTTCATTTTCGGCATGTTAAGGAATGCTGTAAGATCTTTGCCAACAAATACCTGCCTCTACGGGAGTTGACAGATCTGGAACGCTCCCTAATCACAGTTACTGATGGACCGTGGAAACTGTCTGCCAGATCGCTGTGCAGACAGGCTCAACCCTTTACAAGACCTGGTTACATCTCCTCATGGGAGAGGGAATTAGCCTGCTCCTTTACTGACGTGGAAGTTACACGTATTCTTACACACTCACATGGGTTATCTAAATGCGTACGCTTACAAGAAAACCACTTCAAAATATACGCTGGTATAAGGTTCCTGAATGCCTACACGCTCATGGCCTGGCTCAATCCAGTTTATATTAGCGATTTAATTCCCATGTGGGTACTCATACACACATCTGGTGGCAATGCCCTCAGATCGTTCCCTTCTGGCAGGAAGTTTAATCTGTAATCTCTAATGTAATAGGGAAAGCCATACACCTCACTCCAGAAGCGGTCCTTCTGGGATGTCCTTCCATATCTTACGTCCCCTCCTCGGACCTGCTGATTACCCACCTCCTAGCTGCAGCAAAAAGTTTAATCCCTGTCAAATGGCTCCAAACATCCCACCTCCAGCTGGTATTGTGCCAAGGGACTGGCGCAAGGCGAATGTGGTGCCAATCTTCAAGAAGGGGACATTGTTGGTTCCGCCCCTTTCACGGTTATCACTTCTCGGCCTTTTGGCTAAGATCAGGTGTAGTTTCTGCATCTGGTTTTGGTTAGAAGGTGTCTGTGGTACCCTGCTTCCCAGCCTTGGTGGATCGTCTCTCTCCTTGCGGAGTGACTTCACCCCCTTGTTGCTATTGTGGAGCGGGCTTAGTCCTCAGACAAAGGGTTGCGATCCCCGTCTCCGTGTCTTAGAAGGCGTTTTTGGTGGTCGTTGAGCGTTCCTTGGAGCATTGGAAGCACCTGGGGTACCCCCGACCTCGGCCTTGGGTAAGGGTTCCACTTTTATAGTGGGATTCCAAGCCCCTGCTGTTATTGAGGAAGGGGCTTAGTCCCTAGGTGTGAAAGATGCCATTCTCCTTGGCTTTCCCCTCTGGGGAAATGTCTTTGCGAAATACCATCCACATTGAGGTGTTGGAGAGCTATCGTCAGTTGAAGAACCCCCGTTACAATGCAGAGGTGATTCTCCTTGACTACTTCCGCCTCAAAAGGGAGGACATCCTGAATGATCAGGAAAGCAGAGGCCTGTATACCATCTCGTTTGTGGCCAATGCTAGTTGCGATAATATCTATGCAACCTTGTCTGGTGCGGACCAGATGGACGATCATCTTTCCTTCCAGTTCCTCTATGGTGAGCAACATGTACTATTGGTGGTGGCTATGCACAGCCCTTACGTATCCACAGCGGACATAGCCACCTTCCTCGGTCGATACTGTGAGGAGGTGTGGTTTGCCAACAATATTAAGAACTACGTGCAGTTCAGGAACAGCAAGAGGAAGTTCTGGGTCAAGCTCTGTAAGGACCCCGGTGGCATTGGGGGTCTCTACCATCTGCCCCCAAATTTTGCCATCGGGAGAGTTAGAGGCTTCCTGTTCTATCCTCCATGCCCGTATATTGCCAAAATTGTTTGAGGTTTGACCACACCCAGGAGACTTGCAGCTCAGAGTGTGTGATTCGCTGCAATAGCCGTGGCCAGGAAGGTCATGTAGCCTCAAGATGCAGCCACAAGATAAGGTGGAACCTCTGCAGAGAGGAAGGGCATGTTTTTAATTCCTGTCCCCTTAAAACAAAAGCCGACATGGGTGGGTCAAGGTTGGGCCCACCCAAAGAGGGGACAGTAATAAGGACATCTTTGAGTAAAATGCACAACCCCCAAATGACAGATACTGATGGGTCCAAGCCCAAGACCTCTTGTGCTCCATCGGGGGCGCACCGGTGGTGACGCTGGAGGGAGGCCATAGGGATTGCACAAAGCCCGGGCAGGTGGCAAAAAACACTGCCTGGAAGAAAATAAGATGTCGATCGACTAGTAACCTGGCTCAAGAGCCCTCTATAGCTCCCGAGGAGGGCTCAGCTGTGGCAGCCGGCGTGCTTCATTGGGGGCAGGGGTTGACCCAGGTATACATTGCAGATCAAGTACTGGCTTGGCCCAGGGTCACCCTGTCTCGGAAGAGGAGGCCCTGGTGAAGACCCGCTGGGCAGTGGGCAAGGTGGCCAGGTCTGAGCCCGGTCCTGTTACTCCAACAACACAGGACAGGGCCAAGAAGACACTTTGTGCCCATGAGGCTAAGTTGGAGGCAAAACCGGTGTTTGCTGTCCCGCCAGCAGTGAACCCGGTAACTAATACTAGCCATCGTCGATCGATGGGGATGTCAGAGCAGCAGTCCTCAACAGCGGTTGTGGAGTACCAAGCGATGAAGACTTCCCTTAGGAAAGGTCTTGGGAAAGATTAAAAGAAGGCCTCACAGGCCCCTGTGCAGCAGTCCAAGATGTCCAAAGAAGAAAAGACAAGAAGACACAGATCCATCAGCCGGGGGCCAGAGATGATGTCAAGTGAGAGCAATACCGAGGATATGGACAGCAGTATTACATTTAAAAGACAGAGAGAGGAAGAAGAAGCCATTCAAAGGAAAGGGGGTAGAAGGTACGCAGCTGATTTACTTTGATTATCCAAGCTCGGACTCCTCATAAAATATGCCTATCCCTGTTAAAATTGCCTCACTCAATGTGAGGTCCTTAAAGAGACCTGATCACAGGGCTGCTTTACTTTCATACCTGAAAACATGTGACTTTGACCTTTGCCTGCTACAAGAATGTGGAATCCCTAGTAAGATGGACTATAAAGACTTAAAAGAAGATTGAAAGCTGGGCCCATCAATTTGGTCCGGTGAAATGACTGTTCTGTGGGTGTTGGGCTGTTCTGCCGAGGCCAGTCCTTTTCTATCCATGCGGTGACTGAGATTGTGCCTGGCAGAGCTCTTTTAATTCATTTTTATTTTAATGGACTTTTAAATGTATATGCCACTCCCGAAAAGCAGGAGCGGGCAGAACTGTTTGAAATTTTACCACTGTTTTGTGTTGGGTCTTCCCCCCCTCCTGGTGGGAGGTGATTTTAACTCTATAAGTGATAGGGAACACAGGAAGGGGTGGGATATTAACCGTAAAGACCGTACTTCTTGCCTGCTTAAAAATGTTATTGATGATTTTAACTTAAAAGATTGCTGGAAGGATCTCTTGCCGGAGGACCCGGGAGCCACATGGTCCAATGGAAGACTGAGCTCCAGAATCAATTTAATTTTTTCCCCTAAAGCTGTTAAACCCCTGAAATGTTTGCTTGAACCTAACATATTTTCATCAGACCACAAGCTCCTCTTGGTGCACCTGGAGCTAGAAGGGGAACAAAAGGCAAAAAAGGGCCTCTGGAGACTGAAAACCACACTCCTAGATGACCCTGATATAAAAGAGGAGCTTGTGCAAACCTACCAGTGTTGGCAATCCCAAAGAAAACCCCATGAGCCTACGCTGCACTGGTGGGAGGGCATCAAATCTAAAATTAAAAACTTTTTTATTAAAGCAGGTAAGAATGGAAAAACTGTAGTTTTATGTTCTTAACATGCATTTAAATGTAATTTTTTAATTAAAAGAAGCTGGGATAGAGGCAGAGTATGATATTTTAAACCTTAAAACAGAAATAAAACATGCCATAGAAAAGAAAGGGAAACAATTTGTAACTCACATGTGCAGCACCTGGAGGAGGGTGAAAAGTGTTCCTGTTTCTTTTTTAAAAAAAAAGTTATAAATAAGAGGGATGTCATTTTAAATCTAGAAGGTGAATCCACTCTAGAAGGCATGTTAGATGGAGTTTTGAACTTCTAACAGCTTCTTTTTAATAAGAAAAATCTTAATTCATCCTTTTTAGACCATGTTCTTAATTCCCTTGATTTTATGCTAGACATGTTAGACCAGGAAGTTTTATCCCATGTTCTTACTTTAGAGGAACTTTTATTTGCTTTTAAAAGTTTTTCTAGTGGGAAGGCCCCTGGGGAAGATGGTCTTCCCATCAAATTTTATCTAGCTTTTTGGGATGTTTTAAAGGAGGATATGATTTTATTATATAAAGAAGCTTTTATTGTTAATGAATTGCCCCCTTCCTGGAGGAGGGGGATTGCATCATCACTTTTTAAAAAGGTTGAAAAGGATAGGCTTTAAAATTGGCGCCCCATCACACTTTAAAATGTTGATTACAAAGTTTTAGCCAAAATAATAGCTATTCGTTTTAAATCTTTTATTAATAAACTAATTCACCCGAATCAGGTTTGTGGGGTACCTGGAAGATCTATAGCTGAATCCCTAAATATTTTAAGAGATGTTATATGGTATTTTAACATTTCAAACTATGGCTATTTTATCCTTAGACTTTGAGAAAGCCTTTGATAGGGTCTCCTATGAATACCTGTTTTTAGTTCTAAAAAAGATGGCAGTGCCTGAAATAATTTTAAGCCGAATAATGCTTTTATATCGATCCTATTTTAGTCAATTATCTGTTAGTGACTTTTTAACCAGCAGTATTCCTCTTATCTGGTGTCAAGCAGGGGTGCCCCCTGTCCCCGTTGCTATTTATCTGTGCACTCGAACCATTGCTGGCCCTCCTCAGAAAGGACCAGGTACTTAGAGACATACCAATACCTGGAGGAGGGGGGACCCATATGGAGGTACTGGGATACATGGATGACGTCACCATACTGTGCCCAGACTCTCCTTCCATGAGGGGGGCCTTGAGGAACACCAGCTATTTCTGTGAAGTCTCCGGTTTTAAATTAAATACAGATAAATGTGACTGTTTTTATATGGGCTCCTTGGATTCCTCCATCACCCCAGGAGTGGTAATGCAACAGGATCAGATAAAAGTTTTAGGTATTGTTTTTAACCAGGTCAATGATGGGAGTCCTAAATGGGATTCAGCTATAGCTAAGATGGAGAAGAAAATTTCAATGCAGAATCTTAGAAACCTTACCATGGAAGTGAAGATTTTAATAATGAAGATGGTTTTAATCCCAATTATGTTCTATGTTGCCATGGTTGCCCACCATCTAACTTATACATTAAAAAAGTAACAAGAATTGTTTTTACTTTTTTATGGGCATCAAAAATGGAAGAATTAAAGCGTGATTTTATGTATAAAAGCAAAGATAATGTCGGGAAAGATGTTCCTAACCTTTTTACATTCTTTTATATTAAGTATTTCTGTTATAAAATGATGAAATCCAATGGCATTTTTAGCTGCTTTTTAAGGTACGCTGAGGGCATGGTTTTTAAAAGATAGATTAGTATCCCTCTAAACGCTCCTGTGTCCCCCAAAGCATTATACAGTGTTGGAGAAAACAGGCAGGCTCCTAGGCCTCCAAGATTTGGAGCCTGACATATTGGAGACCAGAGAAAGGTATCGAAGGTCCTCAGGCAGAGTGAGGTTACCTTGGCAGTATCCAATTTTACACAGGCAAGGTCCCAATTAGTATGGCGGAATGTGTACGGGAAGTTCCTAGCAAATGTACACAAGGATCTTGCCTTTCAGCACAGGCGAGGACTGGTGGCGAGAGCAAAGTGCCCGAGAGAAGGTTGAGGAGTGGATGAAACGGTGCTGCACATATTTTGGAACTGTCCATTTGCACAGGAGGTTTGGAGGAAGGAAGGTTTTGAAGTGGGCCTGTGGTCTGAAAGATTTTAAACATGAATATGTTTTATATGGCCTTTTTAACTGCCCCAATTTTAAGCAACAGACACTGTGCTGGATGATTATTAACCGTTTTAAAAATGCCATCTGGGAAGTTAGGAACATCTTACCTTTTAAACATGATTGTATTGATGTTAAAAACTGTATAAAGCTGGCCCTGAGTGAGATGTACATCTACTACCTCAGAGACAAGAAGCATCTGGAGGCCAGCGAGGTGGCATCCATGTGGTGCCATCCTCTATGGGATGAAATAACAGTATGATCTGTTTCTATATGTATAAAGTTTTATTCTGCCATATTGTCTTTTCTCTTTTTATAATATTAATTTTATATTTATATAATATTTAATTAATATTAAAATACTGGTTTACTGTTTATATTATATATTTATGTCAATCAGTTTTGTGTGAATATTGATATTGCATTTAAATTTTGTATGGTTTCTTATTCATTTTAATAAAATTTTGTTGAAACCTTATCTGTTCTTATCAGTTTAGTATCTGATTCGTCCCCTATCTGGGGACCATGTATTAAATGGATTTTTGAGAACAGGGGCCGATTTCGAAGCTTGCTTCTGTTGCCCTATGCATTGAACCGATATGGCAGTATCTTCGGGAACAGTCCACCACCCCATTTCAGTGTTAAAAAGATTCACTGTTTATTTGCTGCTTGCTGGCTAGTCCAGTGGGCCCTTGCTGCAAAAAGGTGGTGCTGCTTGTGTCTTGCCCCTGTTAGAGCGTCCAGACACAGGACTGCTGCTGGCTGAATGGCCTCCGTAATTGGATTAGCTCAGCAGCCAGAACACCTATGCAGATCTGATGTGACATGATAGGTAGCTGTCTTACAGGTGGTGGGTGCTGAATCTTGTTAATTGACATGAGGGTCTCCGGGCTGTTCACACAGGGGTGTCATTGCTGTTTCTTGATCATATATTGGTTCTGTGGTGTGGGAAAGATAAAAACAAAACTTGTCCATCCATTGATGGATGTGAAATCAGCCATGAGGAATTTGTTTTTACAAACTTCTGCTCACAACCAATGTTGCAATGGAGTGTTTCCATCTGCTGGTGGTATTGGATAAGCATTAGTGCTATGATAAGGTCTGAATAAGAAGAAAAATAAGGAGAAAAAAAGTAGAAAGAATATGTAAAAACATTTAAAAAGAAGAATGTGTGTGTGTGTATATAGTTGCAAACATGGGTGCAATTGACAAAGTCATTGTGGCTGTTCCCCATGAGGGGGAGGGGGGGGGGGAGATTTTGCACCCAGGACCCTTAGCACTGTAAAATGCCATTCAATGGCACTGCCATGGCTAGATGTAAATAGCACAGGACCATTGTTGTGTATGTAACCATGTAGACCGTGATGTATCATATAGGCCAAACAGATAACAAGAGGAGAAGAAGCAGCACCAACACTGTCATGGGTTGTGAGATAACATGGATTCAACTAAGACAATAGTCCAAGAGGATGTAGGCATTATCTCTTTCCATTGCTGTTGGTTTCATCCCGTGTCTGGACAGTCAGGGAGGCGGCTGCAGGCAACAAAAGTAGGTGTGTGTTCATATGCAGATTCTAAACACGGTCTGACATGCAAGGCGGGGGAGTGAGGAGGGTTCCTGGAAAAGCCAGGGTATGGATTGCATTTAAAAATGCTGCAACAGAGTGGAATGGTCTCCTGTCTTTCTGCTTAGCAATAATAATGTGAATGGGAGACTACTTGAGTCCCTTCCGATGTATGGGAGGCTGCCAACCAGCCTCCCTTCCTTCCTTCCCTCCCTACAAGTAGTGAGAATGCTTGTGAAGGGGGCATGGTTGGTTCTGCCCTTTTCCCGGTTATCGCTTCTCGGCCTTTTGGCTAAGATCAGGTGTAGTTTCTGCACTTAGTTTTGATTGGAGGGTGTCTGTGGTACCCTGCTTCTCGGCCTTGGGGGATTGTCCCTCCTTGTGGAGGGACTTCACCCCCTTGCTGCTATTTAGGAGCAGGCTTAGTCCTCAGACAATAGGTTGCGATCCCCCCCATCTCTGGGATCTTGTGTGTCAGAAGGTGTTTTTGTTGAGCGTTCCTTGAAGCGTCAGTAGCACCTGGGGTACCCTCAGCCTTGGGCAAGGGTTCCACTCATAGTGGGATTCCATGTCCCTGCTGCTATTGGGGAAGGGGCTTAGTGCCTAGGTGTGAAAAAAAAATGCTTTTCTCCTTGGCTTTCCCCTCTGGGGAAATGTCTTTGCGAAGTACCATCCGCATCGAGGTGTTGGAGAGCCATCATTAGTTGATGAACCTCCGTTACATTGCGAAGGTGATTCTTTTTGACTATTTCCACCTCAAAAGGGAGGACATCCTGTCTCTGAATGACCAGGAAAGCCAAAGCCTGTATACCATCTTGTTTGTGGCCAAGGCTAGTTGCAATAACATCTATGCAACCTTGTCTGGTGCAGACCAGACGGACGATCGACTGGATGATCTTTCATTCCAGTTCCTCTACAATGAGGAACACGTACTGTTGGTGATGGCTATGCACAGTCCTTATATGTCCACTGAGGACATAGCCACCTTCCTTGGTCGATATTGTGAGGAGGTGCGGTTTGCCTACAAGATTAAGAACTCAGCACAGTTCTGGAATGGAAAGACCATTTTTTGGGTTAAGCACCCTAAGGACCCTGGTGGCATGGTCTCTGCCATCCGCCCCCAAATTTTGCCATTGGGAGAGTTCAGGGCTTCCTGTTCTATCCTCAGATGCCAATATATTGCTGTAATTGTTTGAGGTTTGGCCACATCCAGGAGAATTGCAGCACTGAGTGTGGGATTCGCTTCAATAGGTGTGGCCAGGAAGGTTATGTAGCCTCAAGATGCAGCCATAAGATGAGGTGCAACCTCTGTGGAGAGGAAGGGCATTATTTTAATTCCTGTCCCCGTAAAACGAAATAAAACGACATAGGTGGGTCAAGGTTGGGCCCACCCAAAGAGGGGACAACACGAAGGACATCTGTAAGTAAAATGCCCAAACCCCAGACTGCAAATACTGATGGGTCCGGGCCTAAGACCTCTGGTGCTCCATCGGGGGCGCACCGGTGGTGACGGTGGAGGAAGACCATAGGGATTCCGCAGAGCCCGTCGTGGATCGATTAGTCAGAGCCCTCCATAACTCCCAAGAGGGGCTCAGCTGTGGCGGGTGGCAGCATGGGTTGACGCAAGTATACATCGTAAGTCAAGTACTGACTTGGCCTAGGGTCACCCTGTGTCAGATGAGGAGGCCCGGTGAAAACCCGCCAGGCAGAGAGCCAGGTGACCAGGTCTGAGCCCAGTCATGTTACTCCGCCAGGACGGGGCCAAGAAGACACTTTGTGCCCATGAGGCTAAGTTGGAGGCAAAACCGGTGTTTGCTGTCCCGCCAGCAGTGAACCCCACGATTAATACTGGCCATTAATATTTCCTCCAGACCTGCGAGGACTTTGGCAAAGCTTTGGGGGCAAAGGTCAACTGTGGGAAGTCTGAGGCTTTGCTCTTTGGGGAGTGGCACCTGGCTTCTTCCACCCCCTTCCCCTTTACTGTTAAACCAGACTTCATCCAAATCCTGGGAGTCTGGTTTGGGAAGGAAGGAGCAGCCCTTAAGTCTCTGCATTAACGACTGGCAAAAATGAACTCTATAATCTGACTGTGGAGCTCCAGAAAGCTCTCGATGGAGGGAAAAACACTGGTCCTGTGGAATTAAGTTTTTCCTTTGCTATAGTATACCGCACAGGCCTGGCCTCCCTATGCCACGATTTGCAAGGCCATCACCCAGACCATGTTTTGTTTCATCTTGGGCAAAATGGACAGAGTCAAGTGGCCTGTGATATACAAGGGTAGGAAGGAAGTCCCAGACACTCTGCTGCGGCTTCCTTTGCATGCATCAGCATGCAGCTGACTCTGGCAGAAAAGACTGGCTAAGCGGGCAGGTCCATGTCTCGCTTGTTTCTTTTGCCCCTCTGGAGGGGGGCTTGGCTGGGACAAGTGGGACAGCTCCATCCCTTACAACTGGAACACTCCCTGGTTCTATGGGGACGTGGTTTGGTTTGTAAAGGAGCACCAGCTGGAAGGACTGAAGCCCGACCTGTGGAAGCCAAAGACTCTACAAGCTCATCCGAGCTAAGGACTTGTTGGAGCTCATTCCAGGGCTTCCCACAGTCACGGCAGAGACTGTGTGGAACAACGTGGCTTCAGCGCGACTAACCAATGGAATTAAGTACTTGATGTGGATGGCTGTTAAGGGAGGACTCTTGCTTAGGTCGTTCATGCATGCCAGCGACCTGTGCAGAATCTGGTATTGCCCCTTTTGCCCCTTTGTGGACAAAACATCTTTTCACATGTTTTGGCAGTGCCCCATTGGACACCCTGGAACACGAACTCAGATACTCTGTACCCAGGAGCTGCGTATCGTACCATTCGGTGCTTTACGGTCTGTTCCCTGGACCCACGATGTGAAGGCCATCCAAGAGGCCTGGTGTCTTATGAACTGTTTTAAGGACGCTGCTTGTCTTGCCAGGAACCGCATCATGATCAACAGGGAGAACATGTCCGTCCGGGACTGCCGCAGAGACTGAGAGACTATGCCATCTTGGACAGTCCAGGCGTCGATGAAGGAGGAGGAGTGAAGACTCTCCTTCCCCATGTCCCCCTGAAGTTATCACCTAGTAGTTTGGCCCTGTGATCCACCCCCTCCCTAACCCCCATAGTCTTTCACGCCACCATGCCCCTCCCCCAATCACAGAATATGTTGGTTTTTGGTGCTTTTCTCTTACAGGATTGAGCAGAGTGAATAGTTTAGGGAATCTTTGCTGTGTATCGTACTATCATGCTTTGTGTGATTGTAATTTATTGTATGACTTGTAATGACTGAACGATCAGTAAAGCTCTTTCAATAACATACCCATATTTCCACCCCATATTGTGCTACTGAGGAGACTAAGGGAAAACAGATTATCATTCAAATCTTATCATTCTGTTGGATTGCACAGGAAGTAAAGTGTTTCTCAGGCTGGGCTCTGTGCATAGACTTTTATTCTGCATTTTAGACCCACCCCTATTGTGGTGAGTGGCATTGGGCATAAATCCTGTGAAATACAATGCTCAAAAAACAAAGGGAATACTCAATCAACACAATTTAACTCCAAGTCAATCACAATTCTGTGAAATCACACTGTCCACTCAGGAAGCAACACTGATTGTCAATCAATTTCACATGCTGTTGTGCAAATGGAACAGACAACAGGTGAAAATTCTAGGCAATTAGCCTAGAGTGGTTCTGCAGTTTGTGACCACAGACCATTTCTCAGTTCCTATGCTTCCTGGCTGATGTTTTGGTCACTTTTGAATGCTGGCGGTGCTTTCACTCTAGTGGTAGCATGAGACGGAGTCTACAACCCACACAAGTGGCTCAGGTAATGCAGCTCATCCAGGATGGCACATCAATGCGAGCTGTGGCAAGAAGGTTTGTTGTGTCTGTCAGCGTAGTGTACCAGGAGACAGGCCAGTACATCAGGAGACATGGAGGGCCGTAGGAGGGCAACAATCCAGCAGCAGGACTGCTACCTCCGCCTTTGTGCAAGGAGGAGTACTGCCAGAGCCCTGCAAAATGATCTTCAGCAGGCCACAAATGTGCACGTGTCCACTCAAACAGTCAGAAACAAACTCAATGAGGGTGGTATGAGGGACCAGCATCCACAGGTTGGGGTCATGCTTGCAGCCCAACACCGTGCAGGATGTTTGGCAAATTTGCCACTGGCACCCTGTGCTCTTCACAGATGAAAGCAGGTTTACACTGAGCACATGTGACATACGTGACAGAGTCTGGAGATGCCGTGGAGAACGTTCTGCTGCTTGCAACATCCTCCAGCATAACCGGTTTTGCGGTGGGTCAGTAATGGGGTGGCATTTCTTTGGGGGCCACACAGCCCTCCATGTGCTTGCCGGAGGTAGCTTGACTGCCATTAGGTACCGAGATGAGATTCTCCTAATTCAAGACAATGCTAGACCTCATGCGGCTGAAGGGTGTCAGCAGTTCCTGCAAGAGGAAGGCATTGATGCTATGGACTAGCCCACTCTTTCCCCAGGCCTGAATCAAATTGAGCACATCTGGGACATCATGTGTCACTCCATCCACCAACGCCATGTTGCACCATAGACTGACCAGACGTTGGCGGATGCTTTAGTCTAGGTCTGGCAGGACATGCCTCAGGAGGCCATCTGCCACCTCATCAGGAGCATGCCCAGGCGTTGCAGGTAGGTCATAGGAGCATGTGGAGGCCACACACACACACCACTGAGCCTCATTATGACTTGTTTTACGGACATTACATTAAAGTTGGACCAGCCTGTAGTGTGGTTTTCCACTTTCATTTTAAGTATGACTCCATATCCAGACCTCCATGGGTTGATAAATTTGATTTCCATTGACAATGTGTGTGATTTTGTTGTCAACACATTCAACTATGTAAAGACAAAAGTATTTCATATGATTAATTACTTCAGATCTAGGATGTGTTATCTTAGTGTTCCTTTTTTTTTTGTTTGAGCAGTGTAGGTTTGGGCACTTGACTGTCAGGTTCATGACGTAGAAGTAGAATTGTAGTTAATATGTGGGCTTGATGAGGGTTGTAGGGTCATGTGGCTAAAATGTAACAGCCCTGTAATTTACTGACAGTTCCCATGAACCACGACTTGAAATAAAGCAGCAATCGATACCAAAGCCCCAGGAATACATAGCTCAAAAGCCTGGATTTATGGATAAATAGCTCAAAAGCCTGGAATTATGGATACTGAATTGTTCTTTACTTATGTTGCAGATCCAATATTAAAGAAAACAGTGACTATACAGGGTGGAAATATTACACTTGATGTTAGGTAGAGATATCTAATAGAATGTCACTATTGCAGTCCTTGAACAATGTGAAAAATATAGACTTGGAAATTGTTTGATTTGTAGTCCTCCTGAGTAGGCTGGTTCTCTACCCATAGTGGTACATGCTGGGCTCAGAGAAATGCAGTCGGTATGGCCTGTATTACACTGGACTTGCAGAATGAGATAAGACTTTAGACTGACAACCTAAAAATGACTCTACTTGACTGTACTTCTGTTCCAGCAGCTATCCAAGTGGGACTAAGTACTTAATTAGTCTTCAAGGGGTGTTTCGTGTCAAACATTGCAAAGTATCACTCTCTCCCCTACCTTACTTCGGTTGCTCTGAAATGCCTTCATAAGGGAGACTCCAGATTTTAGTCTGTCATTTTGGACAAGCCTGCCCAGAGGATACTTGAACTTAGTCCTTTCTTTGCTAGAAGGCATGTCCGCTTTGCTCTTGTCTCTAAAGCATCCACTTGGTACTACACTGAAGCAGGACATGCCAGAAAGGATGCAGCTTATTGTTTAGACCTGGAATATTGGAGGCAGATAGTTGGAGGCAGACTCCCACTAAAGGTGTAAGAGCAGAGACCAGTGCCTAACTCTATAACATGTGCTTTATGTCCCTTTCCTATCCCTGGAGACTGGTGTGAAGACAGGACGGCCTTAGTCCTTAATTGGGTTGACTAGTGACATATTACCAGCTTTACATGATTCACTCCCATCTCTTAAGGGTACAATAACACATTTAACCTATATGTGCATAACAATAAAATAAATTATAAAGAAATATATTAATTTCTCAACATAGTGCGAACACAATAAATATAATCAGAAGTCTGTTAGTGGGCCCAACACATGTGCTGACCAAAGCAGTCCGAAGTCACAGGAAAGACATTGGTTCTGAGACACCACAGACCCACTCTAAAACGCAGCCGTCCTTGGCGCCCAGTCCTGGCGGCTGAGGAGTACTGAAGGGCAGTCTCTTTAAGGTATGAGACAATGTCCATTTTAGTGCCTTATGTAGAACCGAACGCTGTATGACTTTTGTAAACTGTGCTAATATTAGGGTAACATGTGAGGTTGTTAACCTTGAAACTGTATAGAGCTTATGGACTTTAAGGCACTTTTCAGCATTTGGGCAGCCAACAAGAAAGGTATAAGAATATGCAGAGTTCTCGGCATAGCCGAGCACATATACAAGCGCATTGGTTACTTCTTGGCCCAAGGTCCGGCACATTTTCTTGAACTGTTGGGGACAGGAACAAATATCAGTTCTGGGGCATTTATATGAATGTCCTGCACAGACTGGTAGATATGCAGATAAACTCAGGAACTTTAGGCTTTGATGCAAAAACAGAAAAACTTGAAGCATTATTATGGCTCACATTCTCCGCTAATGCTGACTTTTTAGTAAGTAGGGTAAATGCCATCCCAGTGGCGGCGGTCACCACCTCTTCTTGCCTGATGAAGCAGAACTTCCGCGAAACGCATTGCATTGTGGGAATAAAAGAATCCTTACTCTTATCCTGGTCTCAGCGCTTCCATTACTCCGCTTGTCTTTTGGAGGAATTCTGGTTTTAGCGTTATTGCTTGGTGCGGAGCAGCTGCAGAGACCTATCTTATTTTCATGCTCATTTCCATGGTTGTACTTGGATAGGAGTGCAACCTTATCTGGTAAGCGCAATTCACATTGTTGCGTTTGTCCTGTTAACCCTAAGATCTTACACTACGGAGCGCATCCCTTTGTCTTTTTCATATTCACCACCTCTTCTTGGCTGGGACAGGAATCTTGCTGCTCTTCCTTGAGAACCCTCTGGCAGGTTAATGGTGTTGGTCCAGGATACTTTAGATAAATTGGAATGTGAGACCGTTGGACTGATAGTAACCACCATCTGTACAGAGGCAGCTGGTGCCGCTGGAGTGGGAGGTTCTGCAGTAGCTGCTCCCTTAACTTTGTTTTCTGGTGGAGCTGACTGGGGTTTTGCTTTTGCAGCCACCCGAAAGGTAAACAGTCCATGTGGGTCAGAGGACCAATCTTCTGAGGGGAAATAGACAAATAGTAGCTGCGTTGGATTTTTCGGTCTGGTCAAAGCAGCTGCCCACTCTCCTTGGGAACTCTGCACTAGGGTATATTCAACAATTTCCTCACTTCCAATATTGTGTAGGGGCCGAGGTAGGTAGTCTTTTTATGGCCCTCCTGTTCACTAGGATAGTGCCACCATGGTGACAGTCCATCAGGGTCCAAACCCCCTCTGCCTATCAAACTTCTGGAGGCACAGCCAGGTCCAGGAGAGAATCCCATATGGGTAGCTGTGAGGCCGCAGGCTCTTCCGCCTTCCGGGGTGCTGAGGCGTCCGACCAGGCATCATCTTCTGGCAATGGAACAGATCTCTTCTAGGTACAGGAGGGACAGCTGCTCCCCAAGAAGTTGTGCCAGCTCAGCGATATTGCTGTTAGGTTTAAGTGCAGTGGCAGCCGCCATCTTGGTACTCTCAGGCGAGGTGCTGTCCGCCATCTTCTCAGCTTCAATCACACCAGGTACAACTGGTGGGTGGAATCCTGCTGCAGGCTTTATAGCAGGCTCCCCCAAAATGGCCACCAACCTGAAATGAATCATCCATGCAGCCTCTTCAACCAACTCCTGTGAAACAAGGGACAGTCCTTTGAGTTCCACTTAGGCTTCGGCACAGCAACTTGGTTCCCACGCCCATAGGCGGAGCATTTCATCTGGCAGTAATTTTTTGCACACACTGGGATCTCTGGAATGGTTCCTCCTGGGATGGACTGGACTGTGGCGCAGCATGAATTTGTTGCGCTGCTTGCACCTGCTTACTGACATGAGATACACAGTCTCTGGTTACAATCTTCACACACTGTATGGCTATAAATGATATGATCCCCCTCTTTTTTGTTGGCATAAGAAAAGTCACGTACAATAATTCTGGTGCACGATCTGTCACGCTCTGTGTGGCTTCTAGGAGACCGTTCAGACTGGGGGGGGGGGGGGGGATTTCACAGGCACACACCCAAATCCTGTTTGGGGACTCCAAGTTTTGTGGCATCAGCGCATGATTAGGAATTATCCTGTTCGTGATGCCAAGTTTTGTGGTAACCAAATGGGTGTCAGGAGAAATACTTTATCACTTTGTGATGTCAGGGCACCGTTATCCTATATACGGTCCAAGATTGGAGACAACTTCTCCTGGGCCAGACACGGGGAGTTAAGAAACACACCAGCGTCAGGTTACAGATAACTGTCTTTACTGAGCTGGGTGCAGATGGTATTATGTTGACAGTTTGTATTTGGGGAGAGGATGCAGCGTATCCCCTTGGGAGCCTTGTTTCCTTTGTGGGACATGTTATGCTTTCACTAAATTAATTGATACTGACTTGTAAGAGGGGTAGAGGAATTCTGGTAGGTAGGGTTCTGTCAAGGTTTTGTAGCCTTCTCCACCGGGACATAAGCTTCCACCGTACGGGTGATTTTTGCAGAATGCCCAGATTAAGTAGAATTAAGCAAGGCCTTCTCTTAGAGCTGACAACACACCTTACACCTTTACCCCACTGTGTCCAAACTGGGGCAACTCCTCCTCCACTACACTATATAGGAAAGAAATTAGGGATTCCCATTGGCAGGTAGGGTTACATGGGGTTCTCTGCTCTCTTTTAAGGGTACAGTAACACATTTAACCTATATGTGCATAACAACAAAATAATTTATACAGAAATATATTTATTTCTCATCATAGTGTGAACATAATATAATTAGAAGTCTGTGAGTGGGCCCAACACCTGTGCTGCCCAAAGCAGTACGAAGCCACAGGACAGCCAATGGTGCTGGGACGCCACACTACATTTACTCCACTGAAAGTAGCGGATCCAACAGCGGAAAGCTGTGATTGACACTGCTGTGAAAACGTATTTGACCCTTTCCAGATTTTGTATTTTTTTGCACATTTGTCACACTAAAATGTTTCAGATTAGCAAATAAAATTTATTACAAAAGGAATCCAAGCAAAGTTATTTACAAGGAAAAGGGGTGAGAGGTAGGAGAAGAGGGGGTTATATATAAAAAATGCCACAGACCCCTATGACCCATACAGATAAAGCCTCTTTTGTGTATATTTGGGGGGGGAGGCATTATTGTTGTCTTCAGAAAGTGTGTTTTGAAGTAATTCTTTTGCCTTGGTTTATCATAATATGGCGGGGGGGGGGGGGAGGTTTATACGTTTGGTGAATGTAAGCAAAAGCAAATCACTTCAGAACACCATTTTATATGATTTCTCCTCCTGCATTCCTGCATAAAAAGTCAGCTGCGCAATAAATAAAACATTTTTTTAACCCCTTAACGACCAAGGACCCCTTAATGATCAGCGCCGATGACGCTGATCATTGCAAAGCTATGGCTTTGCAGTGAACAGTGCTGGCAATCAGTGTGTGCAGTGTTATAGGTCCCTATGGGAGCTATAACACTGCAAAAAGAAAGTGTAAAAAAAAAGTTAATAAATGTGATTTAACCCTTTCTTTAATTAAAGTTCAAATCACCCCCCTTTTCCCATAAAAAAAAACACCATGTAAATAAAAATAAATATAAACATATGTGATATCTCCACGTGCGTAAATGTCTGAACTATAAAAATATATCATTAATTAAACCACACGGTCAATGGCGTACACGCAAAAAAAAATAACGGATTTTGGTTGCTTTTTATATCATTAAAAAATGTATAAAAAGCAATCAAAAAGTCCAATCAATACAAAAATGGTACCGCTAAAAACTTCAGATCACGGCACAAAAAATGAGTCCTCATACCACCAAATATGCGGAAAAATAAAAAAGTTATAGGGGTCAGAAGATGACAATTTTAAACGTATAAATTTTTCTGCATGTAGTTATGATTTTTTACAGAAGTACAACAAAATCAAACCTATATATATAGGGTATCATTTTAACTGTATGGATCTACAGAATAAAGATCAGGTGTCATTTTTACAGAAAAATGTACTGCGTAGAAACGGAAGCCCCCAAAAGTTACAAAATGGCGTTTTTTCTTCAATTTCGTAGCACAATGATTTTTTTTTCCGTTTCGCCGTAGATTTTTGGGTAAAATGACTGATGTCACTGCAAAGTAGAATTGGTGGTGCAAAAAATAAGCCATCACATGGATTTTTAGGTGCAAAATTGAAAGGGTTATGATTTTTAAAAGGTAAGGAGGAAAAAATGAAAGTGCAAAAACGGAAAAACCCCCGGTCCTTAAGGGGTTAAAAAGTGTGACTTTTTAAAAGTGGCCTTTAAAGGATGTTGTTAAAACCAGGTCTGTGCATGTGTAGATTTGCGACTTTATGTGTAACATTCGCAATTAACAAATCCGTTACCACTTCAAGTTGACTGCAAGATTGTTTGTAAATTTTTGCTCACTGTGTAGAGTAGCAAAAAAAAAAAAAAAAAAAAGGTACTTTGGTGCACATAAGACATTTCATGAACTGATTATAAGCCAAAAAAATATGCTCTAAATACAATGATAAGTGTCCCCCTACTCATAGCTCTATGTCACAAATCTTCATAAATAGATAACTTTAAAAAATCTAATTTGGATCATTTTACAAATCTTAAAACAGTCAGATCCAAACTGTAAAGCCTCCCTCCATGGACATCTAGTATCCTGCTTAATAATGCCACAAATCCCTTCCAGGGGGCATATATCTCTGTTATAATTCACTATGTTGGCAAAAAACTGATAGTGAAAATTGAACGATTTTACATCTTGTGCAAGAAAATAATCAGGCTCAAATTCTGAGTGTGATCAACTATTAATGTTATAAGATTTTAGTGAGAATTCACACTGCTACATTACAAACATTCACTTTCAATACAATGTAGCAGATCTTCTGCTGTGTGAATACTGCACAGATTCTTCCAGAGATATTTTCTTACTCTCTGGCTCATTTGGCCATTAGGAGCAGGCTCTCTCACCTCTCCAGTGTGTATGACTGAGCTACATCTCATTATCCAGTAATAGAAAACACTGTCAGGTTGAGACAGTGTGTAAAATCATGGACACATATGACAGCCTATTTGTGTGCTTTGTAGAAATATTCAGCTGCTCAGTTCTGCCATTAGGTGCTTCAGCTGGCAGCAAGTATGCAATTATATTGCTAAATACCACCAGCCCATACAACTAAGAGATGGGCATAAAGTTTAACACTGAGCGCTTAGCACAGGCTTTAACACACCTTTGCTGTACTATACACAGGTGGCCTACAAAGCATTATACAGCTTTACACCTGCTGAGCCTCACTGGCCATGTCATGGCTGTGTAAGGTATATGTTCATTCACTAGCCAGCTTCATCTAGGGCACGCCCCGCCATCACCTGGCAGGTTATATCAGGTTACAGTGATTGACAGCAGTAGCAACCAATCACAAGAGAATCAGGTTACTGAGTGATTGACAGCAGTAGCAGCCAATCACAAGAGAATCAGGTTACTGAGTGATTGACAGCTGTAGCAGCCAATCACAAGAGAATCAGGTTACTGAGTGATTGACAGCAGTAGCAACCAATCAAAAATAAATAACTCCAAACATAGGCTAGGATAGTAAGTAACATCCTCTACTCCCATAATAAATAATGTTGTTAGATAAAAGTGGGACTAGTACTTTTACTGCACTGAACATAATACATTCATTTTGAATATTGTACTTTGTATAGTGTATTTTGTATAACACAGTATAGCAATATTTGATTATAAAATAGAAAATGTTAAATGGGTTGCACAGTGAACTGTATTATTTTTAATTTTTTCCCCAGCCTTCCTATTAAAATAAACTTATCAAAAACTTTAACTTACCTTTCTCATAGCCCCAATTATCAGGATGCCCCATCTTCTGCCAGTGTTTCCTGACAGTCTGCCGCAGCTGTAGACATAACTTCACATCACAGGGTACATAACAAAAAATAAATAAATATATATATATATATATATATATATATATATATATATATATATACACTCACATTTGTGTGTATATATATCTATATACACACACATATATATATATATATATATATATATACACACACATATGATAAACACATATCACTTATCTCTAAATAAATCATATAGTTACACTGTTATATAAGGAGGAATATTATCACAATACATATTACCATCATACTATTACTATTAACAGACTAAATCATGTATACTGACCAAGATTACCAATAATATCAGTATACAAGGAGGAATATTATCACCATACATATTCCCATTCATCGTACTGTTACTGAATAAATCCTTTATACTGAAACCAATAATACTAATAATACCAGTATACTGGTAGTGTTGCTCGCGAATATTCGCAATGCGAATTTTATTCGTGAATATCGCATATTCGCGAATTTGCGAATATTCGCGAATATAGCACTATATATTCGTAATTACGAATATATATTTTTTTTTAATCACAGTACACCTCACAGTGATCAGCCCTTTCTGCTTCCAGCTTGTGTGGTGTAAAGAAGGCTCTAATACTACTGTGTGAGACTGTCGTGCGAATTTGCGCATATGCGAAAATTTGCATACGCTAATTTTCGCATATGTGAAATTTCACTTATGCAAATTTTCGCATACGCAAGTTTTCGCATATGCGAAAATAAACCGCGAATATTACGAATATGCGAATTTAGCGAATATATGACGAATATTCGTCCATATATTCACGAATATTCGCGAATTCGAATATGGCCTATGCCGCTCAACACTTTATACTGGTAAGGAGGAGCTATTACCCCCATACAGTGATCATATAGTGGTAGTTATTAGCTCTGCACAGGCTCTGCAGATCGCCATTGACTAGAGATGAGGGAATCGAAGTTGACGAACCCGAATTCGTTACGAATTTCATGAAAAATTCGATTCGCAACTAATGCGAATATCGCCGCGATTCGATCGCGCAAATCGCTTCATTAAACTCCATTTTACAGCGTTCCAGGCTATTGGAGACCTAAGATGGTGGATCACATGGGGCAGGGGATTATGAGAGGGTGGAAAACAGCGGTGGGAATGAAGGTAGGCGGGCTGACCCTGAATCACATGTGAGATGCAGCCTATCAGTGTTCACTGACCCCTGTGATGTCACAGCCCCTATATAATCGGCGGCCATGTTGCCTCTCTTCATTTCATCTATGCACTCAGATGGAGAGGACGGGACTGTGTGTGTGAATTGCTCAAACCACAGCGTTACACTGCAACTGCTAGTCACATCAGCATTAGGGAAAGACAGGAGTGCAGAGTGCTTTGCTGTTACACTGAGAAGGATCATTGATAGCTAACCTTCCTATTCAGTTATTGAGCATTGCAGCAGAGAGGGGCAGATAGCTGTCAGCTGCCTCATACAGATCTCCAAGCTGCCTGAACTTTCTGAAGCATCTTATCTCCTCATTTCTCAGCCCAATTGAGTTTTTTAGGGTTTAATCCCTGGATTTTTTTTTTTTGTGGTGCTGCACTGTTGGGTCCTGTTGCTGTTCAGAAATATGTAATTTTTCAGTGGACTGTAGTGCATTTGTACCATTTTGTACCTGTTAATCTGTCAAGGGGCTACATACTGTGCAAGTCCAAGCAATAGTATGCACCGGCTGTTTTTTTTTAAATAGTTTTTTCTCCGTATAGTTACGCATATATAACTGCCCTCATCAGTGCATACCACATAGGTACATCCAAGTATTGTATCATTTAGTACCTGTTAAGCAGTCAAGGTGCTCCATACTGTCAAAGTCCAAACAATAGTATCCACCGGCTGGTGTTTTACAAAAATACAGATTTTTTTCTGCGTATAGTTAGGCGTATTACTGCCCTCATCAGTGCATACCGCATAGGTACATCCAAGTATTGTACCATTTAGTACCTGTTAAGCTGTTGAGGTGCTCCATACCATCAAAGTCCAAACAATAGTATCCACCGGCTGGTGTTTTACAAAAATACAGATAATTTTTTTCTGCTAATAGTTAGGCATATTACTGCCCTCATCAGTGCATACCGCAAACGTACATCCAAGTATTGTACCATTTAGTACCTGTTAATTTGTCAAGGTGCTCCAAACTGTCAAAGTCCAAACAATAGTATCCACCGGCTGGTGTTTTACAAAAATACCGATTTTTTTCTGCGTATAGTTAGGCATATTAATGCCCTCATCAGTGCATACCACATAGGTACTGTCAGGATCCGGAGTGGTATGCAGGATAGACACAGGTTTTCACCAGAGCCCGCCACAAACCGGGATGGACTTGCTGCGGCAGGTAACCCCCAGGTCATTCCACCCAATAGCGACTTAACCTCACTGACTGCTGAGTCAGGCGCGGTACAGAAGGACTAGGCAAAAGGCAAGGTCAGACGTAGCAGAAGGTCCGGGCAGGCAGCAACGGTTCGGAGTAAAGGGCAACGGCAAGGGTCTGGATACACAGGCAAAGGACACATGGGAACGCTTTCACTGGCACAAGGCAACAAGACCCAGCAGGGACAAGAAGGGGAAGTGGGTTTTTATAGTGTAGGGAGTGCTTGGAACTAATTGGGCCAGGCACCAATTAATGGTGCACTGGCCCTTTAAATCTGAGAGACCCGGCGCGCGGGCGCCCTAGAGAGCAGGGCCGCGCGCGCCGGGACTGAGCAGGAGGACAGGGCAGGTGAGAGACACGGGATGCGTCCCCGCCGAGAAACACAGAGCAGCGCTCCCGGTCAGCGAGTCTGACCGGGGCGCTGCAAGGAGGAGAAGAACGCCGCGAGCGCTCTGGGGGAGGAGCGGGACTCGGAGCGCTCAGCGTTACAGGTACATCCAAGTATTGTACCATTTACTACCTGTTAATCTGTCAAGGTGCTCCATACCATCAAAGTCCAAACAATAGTATCCACCAGCTGTGTTTTACAAAAATACAGAGTTTTTTCTGCGTATAGTTACGCATATTACTGCACTCATCAGTGCATACCGCATAGGTACATCCAAGTATTGTACCATGTAGTACTTGTTAAGCTGTCAAGGTGCTCCATACCGTCAAAGTCCAAATGATAGTATCCACCGGCTGGTGTTTTACAAAAATACAGAGTTTTTTCTGCATATAGTTAGGCATATTACTGCCCTCATCAGTGCATACCGCATAGGTACATCCAAGTATTGCACCCTTTAGTACCTGTTAATCTGTCAAGGTGCTCCAAACCGTCAAAGTCCAAACAATAGTATCCACCGGCTGGTGTTTTACAAAAATACAGATTTTTTTCTGCATATAGTTAGGCATATTACTGCCCTCCTAAGTGCATACCGCATGGGTACATCCGAGTATTGTACCATTTAGTACCTGTTAAGCTGTCAAGGTGCTACAAACCGTCAAAGTCCAAACAACAGCATTCTCCGGCTGGTGTTTTACAAAAATACAGAGTTTTTTCTGCGTATAGTTATGCTTATTACTGCCCTCATCAGTGCAGACCGCATAGGTACATCCAAGTATTGTACCATCTAGTACCTGTTAATCTGTCAAGGGCATACATACTGTCAAAGGACAGCCGTAAGTATTCACCTGCTGCTGTTCTAGACAAATACTGTTTAAAGAGTAGTGTAGCGTATTTTAATACCCTCATAAACGCACTAAGTATGTCAGGCAGAGAAGTGCCAGGACGTGCACAGAGGAGTGGCACAGGCCTAAATACTTCAGGCAGAGTTGGGAGCAGACTTTGGGCGGGTGGCAGCAGGAGTCGCAGCGAGAGGCCTGAGCTCCCGTTATCAGCCAGCGGTCGTGTCTCCACCAGCAACCCATCTGCTGTCGTCGATTGGTTAACACGCTCATCCACATCATCACAAGTGACATCTGACACCACCAGTCAACAGTCGGTGGGTTCCTCAGACACAACCCTCAGTTGGCATGGCTCGGGAGCAGTCCCTGTCCTCCCATTGCCTTTGTCCTATGCTGTTCCCTCTCCTAGAGAAGTATCTTATGCTGTGGGTTCAGCTCCACTATTTACTGAGGACGATCTAATAGAGGACAGTCAGCAGCTACTGGACAGCCAAGAAGGGGAGGAGACATGTGCCGCTTGCTCCGCTAGGCAGCCAAGTAGTGATGCGGAAAGTGACGTGGGAGGCGGTGTTGCAAGTGTTTAGGGTCCTGAAGCAGACACTTTTGGGGAACCTGAGGAGGACATCAGTGACGTGCACACACCTGTTGATGATGATGATGATGCCGATCGGAATTGGGAGCCAGGTGCAGAAGGGGCTTCATCATCATCAGGAGAAGAGAGTTGCAGGTTGCCCTTGAGGCAGCAAGGCAGTAGCACGGTTGTCAGTCAGCATGGTGGCAGTAGTGGAAATTCAGGAGCCAAACGTGCTCAGGGGAGACCACCTGCTTCGCGGCAGCCTACCTTTCCGGGAGGTAGTGGAACAGGGGTTCCTGGAGACGGCGCCAGTAGCAGTCAATTAGTGGGGACTGCGGGTGGGAAAATCAGCTACTCGGCAGTGTGGAAGTTTTTCATAAGGTATCCGGCGGAGGTTCACGTAGCTACATGCAAGATCTGTCGGCAGAAGGTGAAGCGTGGCCAGGGTCCCAATGTCAGCACCACGGCCCTGCGTCAACACATGCTTCGCCACCCTAAAGCTGCCTGGGAGAACCGTGGCTCCGATGTAGTGGTCCAGCCTGCCACATCACCCAGTGGCCATTTGCTCCCTCCTTCATCCAGCCAAGGCTCCACCACCTGAGCCGAAGGGAGCTGTGTGTCAAACCCTCCTTCTGTCGCTCCTGCTTCTCCCGCTTTTAGTCAGCCATTCCGCCAACAATCCATCAGTGAAGCCATGTCCAAGAGACAACAGTATGCGCCCACTCATCCAACGGCACAGAAGTTGAATGTGCTGCTGTCCAAGTTGCTGGTGTTGCAGTCCCTCCCTTTTCAAGTGGTGGACTCTGTACCTTTCAGAGAATTGATGGCTTGTGCCGAGCCGAGGTGGAGAGTCCCAAGCCATCATTTCTTTGAGAAGAAGGCAGTACCAGCCCTGCATAAGTTTGTACAAGAGGTCCTTGAGCCTGTCGGTGTGTTCAAAAGTGCACGGCAGCGCCAACGTGTGGAGCTGTAACTACGTGCAGGGACAATACTTGTCTTTTACGGCCCACTGGGTAAATGTGGTTCCTGCACAGCCACAACAGCAACTTGGACAGGTCACACTGCTTCCTCCTCCACGCTCTCGCTCCCAGGCAGTTGGTCCTGTTACAGCGTGCGACGCTGCCTCCTCATCCTCCACCGTGTCCTCGGCCTCCACTGCACTTCCAAATCTCGGTGGCCCTTCATCGTAGCATGTGTGTAGGACACGGCGGTGTCAAGCTGTTCTTCACATGGTTTGCCTTGGTGAACGGAGTCACACAGGAGAGGAACTGCTAAAGTTCATTCGTAAAGAAATCTGAGTATGGCTTACTCCACGAAATCTGGAAATGGGAACCATGGTGACCGACAATGGGAAGAACATTGGGTCTGCACTGTGACAAAGAAGTGTGAAACATGCGCCCTGCATGGCACATGTGTTGAATCTGGTTGTCAAGCACTTCCTCAAGTCTTCATCCCATTTGCAAAACATCCTGAAAATGGCAAGGAAACTGCATGCACTTCAGCCACTCGTACACCGCCAAGCACACCTTCCTTGAGCTGCAGCGTCAGAACGGTATCCCACAACATAGTCTTATTTGTGACGTTGCCACACGTTGGAATTCCACCCTCCATATGTTGGACAGACTATACGAACAAAGAAAAGCCATCACCGATTTCTTGATGATCCAAGCAGATAGGAGTACTCCCCTGTGTAACTTCAATGTGAACCAGTGGCAGCTCATACGTGACACCTGGCGTTTGCTGAGGCCCTTTGAGGAAGCCGCATTATTTGTGAGTCGCCTGGATTATGCCATGAACGACGTAATTCCACTCCTACTTTCCTACAACAAATGATTGAAACCATGGCTGGTCACGGCAATGGAGACATTGCGCCTACATCTCAAGGCTACATGAGCCCTGTGAGGGCTGAACTGGAGGAGGAGGATAATGAGGGGCAGGGCGGAGCACAGTTTAGGTTGGATGAGATGGCCGTTGTTTCTAGTCTTCGGACAGGAGAGGAGGAGCAAGAGCAGCCAGAGGAGCTGGAGAGTTATGAGGAAGTTGAGACAGAGGACCCAGACACACCGTGGCAGTATGCAGTGGAGATGGAGGCAGGTAGTCCCTCCGAGTCACTGGCGCAAATGCATGCTCAGTTGCTTGCGTAGCGACCCCCTAATTGTCAAAATTCGTCAGCGGGATGACTTCTGGATCTCCACCTTATTAGACCCTCGCTACCGTCCCAAAATGGGGGCCTTTTTTACACCCACTGAGAGGGAGGACAAACTGACCTACTACAGAGAGATTCTACGTAGTCAGTTGGCTGATGCCTATCGGCTACATGGTCCATCCACTCGCAGGTCTGACTCGAGGGGCCCTCTGTGCTCACCTTCCACTGCCATGGCTGCTGGGGAGGGGAGGGGTGGCAGGAGTAGTACCAGCTCAATCAGCAGCAGCCTGAGTCTACAGTCGCTGATGAGTAGCTTTCTTCACCCGCATAGTGAAGCAACTCATCAGCAGCAGGTAGACATGGAGCAGGACCTGAACCAGCAGGTGGTGGCATTCCTTGACATGACCATGCCAAGAACCATTGAAGATCTGCTGGACTTCTGGGCAGCCAAACTTGATTTATGGCCACAACTAGCAGAGTTTGCCCTGGAAAAGCTGTCCTGCCCGGCCAGTAGTGTGCCATCAGAGCGGGTGTTTAGTGGGGCCGGGGCTGTAGTCACCCCAAGGCGAACTCGTCTGTCCACTAAAAATAAAGAGAGACTGACGTTTGTCAAGATGAATCAGGGATGGATCAGCCAGGATTTCCAGCCACCAATCCCAGATGCCTCAGAGTAGATTGACCATGCTGCTACACCAACATTTGCCAATTATGGTTGGTTATGAAACCCTCTTAGGTTATCAATTAGGGTTATGAAACCCTCTTGGGTACTGCGATTGCCTGCTCCTGGCTCATCCTGAGTCTTTCAGGAACTACTTGCCTCACTGATGCTTCTGGCCTTGGGCCTTTAATTTTTGGATGTTTAGCAGTAGCTAAATATATGCTTAATGCAAATGTCAACATTGATCTTTAAATGTAAAGGGGCTATGAAACCCTCTTGGGTACTGCGAATGCCTGTTCCATACTCATTCTTTGTCTTTCAGGAACTACTTGCCTCCCTGCCCTCAGGCCTTGGGCCTTCAATTTTTGGATGTTTAGCAGTAGCTAAATACATGCTTAATGCAAATTTCAACATTCATCTTTAAATATAAGGGGTTGGTTATGAAACCCTCTTGGGTACTGCGATTGCCTGCTCCTTGCTCATCCTGTGTCTTTCAGGAACTACTTGCCTCACTGATGCTTCTGGCCTTGGGCCTTTAATTTTTGGATGTTTAGCAGTAGCTAAATATATGCTTAATGCAAATGTCAACATTGATCTTTAAATGTAAGGGGTTATGAAACCCTCTTGGGTACTGCGAATGCCTGCTCCATACTCATTCTGTGTCTTTCAGGAACTACTTGCCTCCCTGCCCTCAGGCCTTGGGCCTTCAATTTTTGGATGTTTAGCAGTAGCTAAATACATGCTTAATGCAAATTTCAACATTCATCTTTAAATGTAAGGGGATGGTTATGAAACCCTCTTGGGTACTGCGAATGACTGCTCCTGACTCATTCTGTGTCTTTAGGAACTACTTGCCTCCCCGATGCCTCAGGCCTTGGGACTTCAATTTTTGGATGTTTTGCAGTAGCTAAATACATTCTTAATGCAAATTTCAACATTGATCTTTAAATGTAAGGTGTTGGTTATGAAACCCTCTTGGGTACTGCTCCTGACTGCTCCTGACTCATTCTGTGTTTTTCAGGAAATAATTGCCTCCCTGATGCCTCAGGCTTTCGGCCTTCAATTTTTGGAAGTTTAGCAGTAGCTAATACATGCTAAATGCAAATTTCAACTATTGTCTTTAAATTCTCTGCGCTCTGCTTGGGCCTTCTCCTACCCCACCGGGGCTGATCCGAGGACCTCTCTACACCATCCAATCGGTAACAAAAAATAAAAAATAAAATAGCAACAAAGTATCAGGGTATAAATGTATCAATGAGACATACACTATGTCTAAAGCATATCCCCGGTACAAAGGGGCTTCATATATGGCCTCCAAAAATTGTTAGACAAAACACCAAGAGAACGGAGTCATTTAAATAGAATTAAAACATGATTGCTTTTATTAGTTACATAAAAACATAGAAATGGGGGAAGAACAAACTAACTGCGGGAGGTTAGACAAAAAGGGGCGACACTACCTGCTCATGTGCATAATCACTATAGTTCAATAAAGGTACATGGTGCATTAGATAAAGTGCATACATCAAAGGGTCGAGAAAAGACCTCTATAAAGTGCGCATAGCTAAAATACAGACATGCATACCACTCGTAAGAGGTGATTGATAATACCAGCAGCAGAGCAGGAGCGACGCCACCCCTACGATCGTTTCGGCGAACCTTCGTCCTGGGGGTGGGTGACGAAGGTTCGCCGAAACAATTGTAGGGGTGGCGTCGCTCCTGCTCTGCTGCTGGTATTATCAATCACCTCTTACGAGTGGTATGCATGTCTGTATTTTAGCTATGTGCACTTTATAGAGGTCTTTTCCCGACCCTTTGATGTATGCACTTTATCTAATGCACCATGTACCTTTATTGAACTACAGTGTTTATACACATGAGCAGGTAGTGTCGCCCCTTTTTGTCTAACCTCCCGCAGTTAGTTTGTTCTTCCCCCATTTCTATGTTTTTATGTAACTAATAAAAGCAATCATGTTTTAATTCTATTTAAATGACTCCGTTCTCTTGGTGTTTTGTCTAACCATCCAATCGGTAGTAGAGACATGCGGTGTGTACAAAGGGCAGAGACTTAATGAACCCGAGCTTATGACCCGCGCTTAGTTGTGATTCTTCTTTCCTGGCAAATAATTGCAATCCCTTATCCCTATCGCGAACAGGGTTCAGCAGGGTTACCTGCACCTGTCGGTGAAAGATAGACACACGCTGGTCCGTTCAGTGTAGCGCGTGTGCAGCCCCGGATATCTGAGGGCATACACACCTGTTATTGCTCGATCTCACGAGTAATTGTGCAATGTAAGGGGTTATTAAAGCCTCTAGGGTACTGCTGATGCCTACTCCTGACTACTCTTGTGTCTTTCAGGAACTACTTGACTTCATGATGCTTCTGGGCTTGGGCCTTTAATTGGAGAATTTTTGAAATACATACATACATGCTTACCGTATTTATCGGCGTATAACACGCACTTTTTAGGCTAAAATTTTTAGCCTAAAGTCTGTGTGCGTGTTATACGCCGATACACCCCCAGGAAAGGCAGGGGGAGAGAGGCCGTCGCTGCCCGCTTCTCTCCCCCTGCCTTTCCTGGGGTCTAGAGCGCTGCTGTCGGCCCTTTTCACCACCTGGTTATCGGCGCCGCTGCCCGTTCTGTCCCCCTGACTATCGGTGCCGGCGCCGATTGCCATGGAGAGAGAAGCGGCGCCGACAGCCAGGGGGAGAGAAGGGGCAGCGGCACCCATTGCCGGCGCCGCTGCCCCGTTGCCTCCCCCCATCCCCGGTGGCATAATTACCTGAGTCCGGTCCGCGCTGCTCCAGGTCTCCGTCGTGCGTCCCCGGCGTCATTGCTATGCGCTGAACGGCGCGGTGCATGATGTCAGAGCGCCGCGCCGTGCATAGCAACGACGCTGGGGACGCACGACGGAGGCCTGGAGCAGTGCGGACCGGACTCAGGTAATTATGCCACCGGGGATGGGGGGAGGCAACGGGGCAGCGGCGCCGGCAATGGGTGCCCCTGCCCCTTCTCTCCCCCTGGCTGTCGGCGCCGCTTCTCTCCCCCTGGCTATCGGCGCCGGCACCGATAGTCAGGGGGACAGAACGGGCAGCGGCGCCGATAGCCAGGGGGTGAGAAGGGCCGACAGCAGCGCTCTAGACCCCAGGAAAGGCAGGGGGAGAGAAGCGGGCAGCGACGGCCTCTCTCCCCCTGCCTTTCCTGGGGGTATATCGGGGTATACACGCGCACACACGCACCCTCATTTTTTCATGGATATTTGGGTAAAAAACTTTTTTTACCCAAATATCCTTGGTAAAATGAGGGTGCGTGTTATAGGCCGGTGCGTGGTATACCCCGATAAATACGGTAATTAAAATTGCAACATTTATGGTGCAATGTAAACACTCTTGGGTAGTATTTTTTTCAAATTTTCTGATAATTATCACAGTAATAAACTTGAATTTTCCAAAATAATAACCATTACACCATTGAACGATTGTTGCGTGTGATTTTTTAAGTAAAATTTTCAAATAATAAATACGCAGAGGGATGAACTCTGCTTCTTTATTTCATAAAAAATAATAGAAGAATGTCTTTTGGTGGTCCACCGTCCTGCATTATAGAGTCTTCTGGACTCTTGGATATGCAAGGTGTGTTTATATATATATATATATCCTTTGTATATCCTTTTTGTAACCAGGTATTTATATGTAATAGGTGGATTATATGTCTGGATCCATGCCGCTTTCTATGTCTATCCTGATTCTCTGTGTGTGTTAATGATCATGTGACTAGATATCTGTGTATATAAGTCCATTATTACACCATGTTTTTATGCCATGACTAAGGGCTCAACAGCCCGAAACGCGTAGGCTATTGTCTCCTGTACTATATGCTATTTTGCATGTTGAATAAAGCACCGGATTTTACCCGCTATCATTGTTCCGGACTTCTTCTATTGTTTGTTTGCTGCACGTGGAGAGGAACGCCACCTCTCTGGTCGGAGCACTGGAGCAGCGGTAAGGGGGATCGAGCGGAGGACTTTACATATTGTTCTTAAACAAAGGTACAAAAACCAAAAATGGCCGGTCAGGGGTATGGAGACGTTGCGCCTACATCTTACGGCCACATGAGCCCTGTGGGTGCTTGTGAGATTAGGTCCTTTGTACCCACACGGCGGGATCCGGGACACAAATTTTGATTTACATTTCAAATAAAAAAAATCACACATTTCAATGGTCTCCTCATGCTGCAGCCAACTCCAGGCTGCGTCATTCTGGTAATATATAGAGAGCACTCGCTGTCCTAAATTTTCGTTAACATTTTTCGTCAAAAATTTTTGTCTTTTTTATTAGGGATTGTGAAGCTTTGGTGCGTACTCATGCATCAGGCAATATATGGTTTACTGATGGCGCTGCTGGGCCTGGGTCTTGGAATTTCAAATTTTCTCATAGGTAGCACTCGCTATCCAAAAGTCTTCTTCATAAATGGCTACAATTGTTGTATTTTTTTGGAGGGATTGTGAAGCCCTAGTGTGTACTCATGCATCAGCCAACTCCAGGCTGTGTCATTCAGGCAATTTATAGGTAGCACCCGCTGTCCTAAATATTCTTAAAATTATTTTAAAAATGTTTGTTTTTTCTTTGGGATTCTGAAGCCCTGGTGTGTACTCAATGCTGCTTCCTGCTACACTCTGTCAGCCTGTTGGTCCTGCGACAGTGTGTTACTCCGCCTCCACATCCTCCACTGTGTCTTAAGCCTCCACTGCCCAGACAAGTCTCAGTGGCCCTTCAGCATACCATGTGTGCAGGTCACGGCGGTGTCACGTTGTTCTTCACATGGTTTGCCTTGGCGAGAAGTCTTGGAAACAATGGCCGGTCAGGGCAATGGAGACGTTGCGCCTAAATCTCACGGCCACCTTAGCCCTGTGGGGGCTTGTTGGATTTGGTCCTTCATACCCACATGCTAGGGTCCGGGACACGCAAAGGTTGTTTTACATTTCAAATAAAAAAATGATGGCGCTGCTGGGCCTGGGTCTGGGAATTTCAAATTTTCTCATGGGTAGCACCCGCTATCCAAAATTAAAATTTTGGTGTTTTTTGGGGGGGATTGTGAAGCCCTGGTGTGAACTCGTGCATCAGCCAACTCCAGGCTGTGTCATTCAGGCAATATATGGGTTACTGATGCCGCTGTGGAGCCTGGGTCCTGTTATTTCAAATTTTCTCATAGGTAGAACCCGCTATCAAAAATCTTTTTCAAAAATTTCTAAAATTGTGATGTTTTTTGGGGGGAATTGTGAAGCCCTGCTGTGTACTCGGGAATCAGCCAACTCCAGGCTGTGTCATTCAGGCAATATATGGGTTACTGATGCCACTGTGGAGCCTGGGTCTGGTAATTTCAAATTTTCTCATAGGTAGCACCAGCTATCCAAAATCTTTTTCAAAAATTTCTAAAATTGTGATATTTTTGGGGGGGGATTGTGAAGCGCTGGTGTGTACTCGTGCATCAGCCAACTCCAGGCTGTGTCATTCAGGCTATATATGGGTTACTGATGCCGCTGTGGGGCCTGGGTCTGGTAATTTCAAATTTTCTCATAGGTAACACCCGCTATTCAAAATCTTTTCCAAAAATTTCTAAAATTGCAGTGTTTTTGCGGGGGATTGTGAAGCCCTGCTGTGTACTTGTGCATCAGTCAACCCCAGGCTGTGTCATTCAAGCAATATATGGGTTACTGATGCCGCTGTTGGGCCTGGGTCTGGGAATTTTAAATTTTCTCATAGGTAGCACCTGCTATCCAAAATCTTTGGTTTAAATTTCTTAATTCATCTTTTAATCTTAGGGATTGTGAAGGCCTAGTGCCTACTCATGCTGCTGGCAACTCCGTGCTGTACCATTCATCCACTATATGGTCTCCTCATGCTGCCAACACCTCCATGCTGTGTCATTCAGCCACTATATGGTCTCCTCATGCTGACAACATGTCCATGCTGTGTCATTCAGCCACTATATGGTGTCCTCATGCTGCCAACACCTCCACGCTGTGCCATTCAGACACTATATGGTCTCCTCATGCTGCCAACACCTCCACGCTGTGTCATTCAGTCACTATATGGTCTCCTGACACTGATGCCACCACCAGGCTCTGTAAATGTGCTGCTGTGCGGCAGTGATTCTAAAAGCGATGCCGGTAATCTGCATGTTATTCTGAATAACAGTATTATTTCACTAACCCAGCACACTCCATATGCGTTTTAGAACACAGCAAAGTGTTCTATACCCCTATAGAGGCTGTATGTAGGCTAGAAATAGCCTTTTTTAATATAGATTTGCCGCGAAAAAATTCGGAACGAAACGAACTTTATCGGAAAATTCGGCGAATCGGCTGAATCTAATTTTTTAAAAGTTCGCTCATCTCTACCATTAACTTTCCCCGTTTTTTGAGCCGCTAACAGCAAATATCTGGAGCCCTTTAATTGTGCTGCTAATAGCACTAGGCCATGACGCCAATATTACCCATGACCTATGGTCACCAAAAATGCAAAACAAGTGACCTGATGAATTGCCAAAATATAAATCATGCAATACATGTCTCTGGGCATGACTATTTAGCCATAATTGTTTAGTTCACTGATTAGCACTTGGCAGTACTCTTGCAACATCATAAAACAATACACAGGTATTCTAAAATATGCAGATTTATTGGTTGTGATTAGAGATAAGCGAATCGAATCTGACGAATCCGAATTAGTTACGAGTTTCATGAAAAATTCGATTTGCAACTAATGTGAATATCGCCACGATTCTATAGCGCAAATTGCTTCATTAAACTCCATTTAGTGTGGTCCAGGCTCCAGCACATCTGAAATGGCAGATCCACATGTGAGAACATGGGGCAAGGAACTCAGGGAAGGCAGGGACAAGGATAGGTGGCATGACCCGTAATCACATGCTGCAGCCTATCAGCAGCCAGTGACCCCTGTGATGTCAAAGCCCTATATAATCAGCAGCCATATTCCGACTAGTCACTTCATCCTTTCACTGCAGAGAAATAGGACTGTCAGCTCTTTGGGTGTTACACAAGCACATGGCGTTTTTGCACACCTTACCTTTTGTTAAATTTCCCAAAAAAATTTGGGGCCATATATTTTATCCTAAGAAAAGTTAAGTTTTAGCTAATGCATATCCTCAATACTTACTTCTGCACAACAACACTTTGACAAAAAAAGACTGTTTTCTTCTGCCTACCTGCCTCAGCTACTATTCTGATCCTGCCACCCACCTGATGCCACACATCTGATGCCAAGTTCACCTTTCACTGGTATTAACTGGTATTAAGTGTACCAAAGTGCACGGCATCGCCGATATGTGGAGCTGCAACTATGGTCAGGGACAATACATGTTGATTGAGTAGATTGACCATGGTGCCACACTAACACTTCACAAATGTGGATAGTGCCAAACAGATTTAAGGTGCTGCTCGCCAGTTACAAACATTCCTCAGCATCAGACCTTTTTTCACCCACCTTCGTCACCGGGTACTGGTATTGCCACCCACCGCACCACGCTGTCACGGGTCACTTTCAGCACTCCTCCTGATGCTGCCACCTCTAGGCTGTCTCATTCAGCCACTATATGGTCTCTTCATCTGCCCCCAATTCCAGACTGTGCCATTCAGCCACTATATGGTGTCCTTATGCTTCCGACACCTCCAGGCTGTGTCATTCAGCCACTATATGGTTTACTGATGCTGCTGGGCCTGGGACATTACCTAAAAAAATGTTATGGGACCACTAGCTACCATAAATCTTCAATTTAAATTTGAAAATTCATATTTTAATCTTAGGGATTGTGAAGCCCTATTGTCTTAAACATAGAAACATAGAATGTGTCGGCAGATAAGAACCATTTGGCCCATCTAGTCTGCCCAATAATCTGAATACTATGAATAGTCCCTGGCCCTATCTTATATGAAGGATAGCCTTATGCTTATCCCATGCATGTTTAAACTCCTTCACTGTATTTGCAGCGACCACTTCTGCAGGAAGGCTATTCCATGCATCCACTACTTTCTCAGTAAAGTAATACTTCCTGATATTACTTTTAAACCTTTGCCCCTCTAATTTAAAACTATGTCCTCTTGTGGTAGTTTTTCTTCTTTTAAATATGCTCTCCTCCTTTACCATGTTGATTCCCTTTATGTATTTAAAAGTCTCTATCATATCCCCTCTGTCTCTTCTTTCTTCCAAGCTACACATGTTAAGGTCCTTTAACCTTTCCTGGTACGTTTTATCATGCAATCCATGTACTAGTTTAGTAGCTCTTCTTTGAACTCTCTCAAGAGTATCTATATCCTTCTGGAGATACGGCCTCCAGTACTGCGCACAATACTCCAATTGAGGTCTCACCAGTGTTCTGTACAGCGGCATGAGCACTTCTCTCTTTCTACTGCTTATACCTCTCCCTATACATCCAAGCATTTTGCTAGTGTTTCCTGCTGCTCTATTACATTGTCTTCCTACCTTTAAGTCTTCTGAAATAATTACTCCCTAATCCCTCTCCTCAGATACTGAGGTCAGGGCTGTGTCAAATAATCTATATTCTGCCTGAGGGTTTTTACGCCCCAGGCAGAATATTGTCTTGCACTTATCCACATTAAATTTCAGTTGCCAGAGTTCTGACCATTCTTCAAGTTTGCCTAAATCCTTTTCCATTTGGTGGATCCCTCCAGGAACATCAACCCTGTTACATATCTTTGTGTCGTCAGCAAAAAGACATACCTTACCATCGAGACCTTCTGTAATATCACTAATGAAGATATTAAACAATATTGGTCCCAGTACAGATCCCTGAGGTATCCCACTGGTGACAAGACCTTGCTCTGAATATTCTCCATTGACTACAACCCTCTGTTGTCTGTTACTCAGCCACTGCCTAATCCACTCAACAATATTGGAGTCCAAGCTCAATGACTGTAGTTTATTGATAGGTCTTCTATGTGGGACAGTGTCAAAAGCCTTACTAAAATCTAGATATGCGATGTCTACTGCCCCTCCGCCATCTATTATTTTAGTCACCCAGTCAAAAAAATCAATAAGATTTGTTTGACGTGATCTCCCTGAAGTAAACCCATGTTGTGTTTCATCTTGCAATCCATGGGATTTTAGATGTTCCACAATCCTATACTTTAGTAGGGTTTCCATTAATTTCCCCACTATTGATGTCAGACTTACTGGCCTATAGTTGCTTGATTCTTCCTTACTACCTTTCTTGTGAATGTAAAACAAAAGAAGAACAGGCGCTCCCATGTGGAGAATCAACGGGATCACAGGTGCGTGAGAAGGGAGGGTAAAAATGAAGGCTCACCCTGCCAGGTTGTGCAAATTTCCACACAACAAGGATCTGTGTTTATAGTATAGTGAACTGGGTCTGCAGCCTTCCTGGAATCGACAGAAATGCAGAGGCGAAAGCTTCAGGGGTGCAGGAATACAGGCGCTGACCAAGAAGGGGACCAGTGAAGTCAAGTAGATATCAAACAGCTTTAATCCAATGCGACGCATTGGATTAAAGCTGTTTGATATCTACTTGACTTCACTGGTTCCCTTCTTGGTCAGCGCCTGTATTCCTGCACCCCTGAAGCTTTCGCCTCTGCATTTCTTGTGAATGGGCACAACATTTGCTAATTTCCAATCTTCTGGGACGGCTCCTGTTACCATTGATTGGTAAAATAAATCTGCTAACGGTTTTGCTAGCTCACCACTAAACTCTTTTAATAATTTTGGGTGTATCCCATGAGGCCCCTGTGATTTATTTGTCTTCACTTTACAAAGCAAACGTAGAACCTCTTCCTCTGTAAAAACACATGCATCAAACGATTCCTTAGTTTTTCTCTCTAATGGAGGTAATTTTCCTTCTTTTTCTTCTGTAAAAACTGAACAGAAGTATTCATTAAGGCAGTCGGCTAGCCCCTTTTTCTCTTCTACATACCTTCCTTCCTTTGTTTTTAATTTAGTTATTCCTTGTTTTGATTTCCTTTTTTCATTTATATATCTGAAGAATGTCTTATCCCCTTTTTTCACAGACTGAGCTAGTTTTTCTTCTGCCTGTGCTTTAGAAGTTCTTTTAACTTGCTTGGCCTCTTTCTGCCTAGTCTTGTAGATTTCCCTATCTTCATTGCTCTGGGTTGTCTTCTTATGCTGCCACCAACTCCAGGCTGTGTCATTCAGCCACTATTTGGTCTCCTAAAGCTTCTGGGACATTACCTAAAAAAAATTATGGTAGCACTAGCTACCATATATCTTCATTTTAAATATTAAAGTGCATCTTTTAATCTTAGGGATGGTGAGACCCTATGGTCTCCTCATGCTGCCACCAACTCCATGCTGTGTCATTCAGCCACTATATGGTCTCCTCATACTGATGCCACCTCCAGGCTTTGTCATTGTGCCGCTCTGCGGTAGTGGTTCTAATAGTGTTACCTGTAATCTGCATGTCATACTGAATAACAGTATTATTTCATTAACACAGCACACTCCCTATGTGTGTTAGGACAAGGCAAAATGTTCTACACCCCTATTGAGCCTCTCTGTAGGCCAGAAATAGTCGTTTTTAATACCGATTCGCTGTGATAAAATTCAGACCGAACCAAGTTTTTTCAGAAAATTCGGCGAATCATCCGAATCAAATTTTTCAAAAATTCGCTCATCTCTAGCAGTGGATGCTGAGAGTAATACTTATGCAACAGCAGGAGGCACACAGGCCTCATCTCCTGCTGACGCCACTAGATCCCATTGCCAATCCCGATCTCGTCACCACTGATAAGGTTCCCCCCCCACACTCCCACCACACTGACTCTTGCCCTCCTAACTAGGGGTGGAGCGGGTGCCATCACTAAGATCTCCCAGTATGAGGCCCGATTGGCCAACCTGACCAATCAGCACGATCTTGAGGTGACCCCTGCCACTTCTGCTGGGTAAAGGTGATTGGTGCTGTCTCAGACAGCACCAATCACCTTTTTTTCCGGGTCACCAGAGACTCGATTGGCACAGAAAAGCCATGATTCGCCAGTCAGAATTGACTGGTGAATCATGGCAATTGCCTACAATGAGGGGGGGGGGGTCTCAGGACCCCCATGAGCGATATGCTGGTGTGGCTGTTGTTAGATAACAGCAGCCGTCCCAGCCCTATCACCACATCTGGAGACACAGTAATCCTGGGACACAGCGCCGTAAATGTACGGTGCTGTGTACTAAGTTACTCTTAGCAGCCCCGTACATTTAAGGCGCATGTTCTAAAAGGATTAATTCTTCTGTATACAGGGATGCATGAGGGCTTATTTTTTGCGCCATGATCTCTAGCTTTTACTGGGACCATATTTGTTTTGATGAGACTTTTTTCATCGCTTTTGAATTTTTTTCTGATATATGACATGTTAAAAATCAGTATTTGGGTGTTTGGTATGTTTTTTTTACGTTTATGTCATTTGCCGTTTGGAATCATAAACATTATATTTTAATAGTTTGGACACTTATGCATGCGGCAATACCAAATACGTTTTTGTTTTGTTTTGTTTAGTTTTTTTGAAAAATGGTAAATAAGGGTGATTTGTTTTTTTTATTAGGGGAGGAGGCTTTATATAATTTTTAAAACTTTTTTAAAATGTCTTATTTTAACACATTTTAAGTCCCCATAAGCCCCCACTTATTAGATTGCAGTCACTGTATAATGCTATGCCTGTGCCAATCCACTGGTAAAGTTTAGCTAAACCAGACTGCATCATTGGTGTCATGACCAACTGGGGGGACAGGGAGAGTGAGCCCTAAGCTGTCACTAATAACACTCTGCCTGCCTACTTGCCCATCTGCCCTACATGGTGGATTGACAATCACGGTGCCGGTCCCTTCCTAAGCTAAAGTGACAGTCCCTTCCTAATCAAATAATAATATACATAGTAAGTCACAGGCCAGAAACATAACGGGAAAACCACCAAACAAGCAAGTATACAAAACAGAATATAAACAGGCAAACAGGGCAGGATATAGTGTGCTACCATACAGATCAGAAACCGGAACCAAGATAAACGGCAGACATAAATAAATGAACAAGACTAGGTATGGAACAAGTATATAGCAGAAACCAAGAGATGTGGGGGATAAACAGAATAATTGAATGTTAAACACTAAACTGATCAGGAAAATTGAATACTGTTCACACTGGATACAGAACACTAACAAACAGATTCTAGTTCAGAGGACACAGATCAGTGATAAAGTACAGATGACACTATAGACCAATGGTAATGTACAGAGGAAACACTAGATCAGTGCATGTACTAAAAACACATAAGATCAGCAATCATGAACTCTATAAAAAACGGATAAGAAAAACCAAACTCCCCAACATGGAAGAATACAGGTCAGGATACCAGAACAGGAATTATACAAGCGAGACTCACTGTGTGAACACAGACTAATATATAAGGCTAAAGCAGAACAAACATACAATAATCCCAAAAACCGACACATGTACTACAGACTAATATATATCAAGCTCAATAGCCCTCATTTACTAAGAGTGGAGTGTAGGTATTCTTTGTGGGTTTTAATTCCCTACAATTTATTTTCCACAGTATTTGCTAAGGTTTCCCTACATTTTACACTTTCCCTACACTTTTCTTTTTTTTTACACATGCTCTGATCTGTCTGGTTTTCCTCAACTTAAATCCACCACATTTTCTGTGGAAACCTTAGTAAATATGTTGGGTTTTTGTGAAAATGTCAGGAACACGCCCCTTTTCTGAGACCACGCCCCATTTCCCCAGCAGCCACACCCCTTTTTCGGGTTTCTTAGCAAAATGGAGAGTTAGTCGGGTATTTTCAATTCTGGTGCAAATTCTGGCGCAAAATCTGGCGCATACAGAATTTCTGGCACAATGCAACAGAATCTGGCGCACAACCCAACAAAACATGTCAGGTTTGCAATAGTAAATGAGGGCCATTGTGTGTATGTGTTTGTGTGTGTATGTTCCAGCATCTCGTCCAAACGGCTAAAGATATTAACATGAAACTTGGCACACATGTTACTTATATGTCAACAACAAACATAGGACAGGTGATTTAACCCTTACTCACCCCCATTTTCCAGAGTCAGGGTTTTTGTTTAAAGTCCCATGCAAGTCTATGGGAAATATATGTTACTGCATAACTTCCAAACGGCTGGAGATGTTTCGATAATACTTGGTCACATGATACTAATATGTCCACTTAAAATACAGGACTAATTTAACCCTTAACTACCCCCATTTGTGATGGTCGGGGTTTTTGTTTAACCCCTTAAGGAGCAAGCCCATTTTAACCTTAAGGACCAGGCCAATTTTATTTTTGCATTTTCGTTTTTTCCTCCTCTCCTTCTAAAATCCATAACTTTTATATTTCCATCTACAGACCCATATAAGGGCTTGTTTGTGCGTGACCAATCTTACTTTGTAATTAAACCTCTCATTTCACCATAAAATGTACGGCGAACCTCCTAAAAAATTTTTAGGGAGGAAATTTAAATGAAAACCACAATTTTGCACATTTTGGTGGGTTTTGTTTTCACACTGTACACTTTACGGTAAAAATGACATGTGTTCTTTATTCTGTGGGTCAATACGATTAAAATGATACCCATTGCCAGATACTTTTATATTTTTGTACCACTTAAAAAAAAAATCTAAATTTTTTGTACAAAATCCGTAATCTAAAATCGCCCTATTTTGACCACCTATAACTTTTTCATTTTTTCTTATATAGGGCGGTATGAGGGCTATTTTTTGTGCCATCATCTGTACTTATTATCGATACCACATTTGCATATATTAAACTTTTAGATAATTTTTTATAAATTTTTTAAATAAAATGTGACAAAAAAACAATATTTTTAAACTTTTTTTTAATTTTTTACGTTCCCCATACAGGATAATTAACATTATATTTTGATAGTTCGCACATTCACCCACACGGCGATACCAAATATGTTTATAAAAAAATGTTTACGCTTTTTGAGGTAAAATGGGAAAAACAGACAATTAAACTTTTTATTGAGGAAGGGGAATTTTCACTTATTTTTTTTACATTTTTCTAATTTTTCATTTTTTTTAACACTTTTTATTTCCCCCATAAGGGACTATCTATAGCAATCGTTTGATTGCTAATACTGTTCAGTGCTATGCATAGGACATAGCACCGATCAGTATTATCGGTGATCTTCTACTTTGGCCTGCTCGATCTCAGACCGGAGCAGAAGACCCCGGGAGACGGCCAGTGCCAGGTGAGGGGACCTCCGGCCGCCATGCTGGATGATCGGATTGCCGCGGCAGCGCTGTGGGCGATCCGATCATCCATTCAAAGTACCGCACTTTCGAAGATGCCGTGATCTGTATTGATCATGGCATCTGAGGGGTTAATGGTGGACATCCGCGTGATCGTGGATGTCGGCCATTACCGGCGGGTCCCCGGCTGCTGCTAGCAGACGGAACCTGCCGTGTATGACACGAGCAGCGTTCCGATGCTCGCGGTCATGCACAGGACGTAAATGTACGTCCTGGTGCACGAAGTACCGCCAAACCAGGACGTATATTTACGTCCGTGGTCGTTAATGGGTTAAAGTCCAAAATTTAAAATGCAAATCTATGGAAAATGTATGTTCCCACAAAACTTCCGTACGGCAGGAGATATTTCAATAATACCTGGTACACATATTACTTATATGTCAAATGAAAAGATGTGATAGTTAAATTAAACCTTACCTACACCCTTACATAAAAGATGGGTTGTATTGTATAGTGTGCAAGTATATGGGACTTCCAGTACCTTACTCCACAAGTACCCCTTTGCATCTCCTGGTGAATGTGTCAATCCGGCTTGCAAGCCACACCCCATCTCACAAAGACACACCCACATTTTAACCCCCACCCCTTTTATTATCGGTCTGGCATGCAAATCTCACCCAGTCCCACAAGCCACTGTCACGTATGGGCAGGGAAGGAGTGCACTCTAATCTCGGCCGCTCCCCTATCCCTGCCTACTTACGTACCTGCCCTAACTGACAGGTCTGTAACTACGATGACAGTCCCTTCCTGAATACGTGAGGGGAGTAAATGTCAGCACAAGAGAATACAAAGAAACTGTCAAAGTCCGTGACCAGTGGGATACAGGCAAACTTACTAAAATAAAACTAAACACACACACAAAAGTCAGAGTCAACAAACCGCGTCAAAGCCATGAGAGGACAGAAGTACCAAATCACTATAACCAGAGGGAAGTTGAGTAGGAAGCCAGGTAATACAAAATATACAGGGAACACACACTAGCTACACAAGTCAAAAGACTGTTTCACAGGTGCCAACTGAGAGCCAACTGCTGGGTTAAATAGGTAGGCCACAGCTGCTCAATCAGTTAGCAGACCAGCCAGACAGCAGGGTGTAACCTGGCAACCAAATAAACAAAGAACTCATTAACCCTGAAGGTTCTGACAGCCACATCCCCTTCTATTTTCAGCTTACAATATCTTCATCACAAATCAGTCCCACCTGAGGACAGGATATGGGGTCGGGATATGAGGACGGGATATGAGGATGGGATAAAAGGACGGTATATGAGGTCAGGATATGAAGACGGGATATATGGTCTGCATATGAGGACGGAATATGAGGTCGAGATAGGAGGACTGGTAATGAGGTTGAGATATGAGGACGGAATATGAGGACAGGATAGGAGGTTGGGATAGGAGAACGAGATATGAGGATGGGATATGAGTTCAGGATATGAGGACAGAATATGAGGACGAGATATGAAGTCGAGATTGAAGGACAGGATTGGAGGTAAGGATAGAAGATCAACTACTGAAGCAAATAAACAAGGCAGCAAATCAAAATGAGGTGATAATAATGGGGGACTTTAACTATCCGGATATAAACTGGGAGATTGAGACCTGTGAATCTCATAAAGGAAACAGGTTTCTGACTATAGCTAAAGACAATTATCTGTCCCAAATGGTACAGAACCCGACCAGAGGGGTCGCCCTACTAGACTTAATATTAACCAACAGACCCTATAGAGTAACTAATATGCAGTTAGAAGGACACCTGGGAAATAGTGATCATGAGATAATAAATTATAACTTGTTCTTCAATAAGGGAATCTCTCGAGGGGCCACAAAAACAATAAACTTTAGGAAGGTAAAGTTCGATCAACTCAGAGAAGCCCTTAACAATATAAAATGGGATAATGTCCTCAAAAATATGAATACTGACACTAAATGGGAGACTTTTAGGGATATCTTAAATTCTTTATGGGAATAAAAGGGTCAGAAATTAAAGAAAACCAATATGGATGAATAAAAATGTTAAGGGGGCAATAACTGACAAAAGTAAATCATTTAAACTACTAAAACAGGAAGAAGCATTAAAAAGCTATAGAGAAAAAGTTAACATATGTAAAATACAGATAAAAGCCGCAAAAATAGAAACAGAAAGATTCATTGCCAAAGAAAGTAAAACTAACCCCAAAATGTTCTTTAACTATATAAATAGCAAAAATGAAAGTGTAGGCCCCTTAAAAAAAGATAAGGAAGAAATTATAAACAGGGATCAGGAAAAAGCAAATACATCGTTACATAGTTACATAGTTAGTACGGTCGAAAAAAGACATATGTCCATCAAGTTCAACCAGGGAATTAAGGGGTAGGTGTGGCGCGATATTGGGGAAGGGATGGGATTTTATATTTCTTCATAAGCATTAATGTTATTTTGTTCCAGGAATGTATCTAATCCTGTTTTAAAGCTGTTAATTTTTCCTGCTGTGACCAGTTCCTGAGGTAGACTGTTCCATAAGTTCACAGTTCTCATGTAAAGAAGGCGTGTCGCCCCTTGAGACTAAACTTTTTCTTCTCCAGACGGAGGGAGTGCCCCCTCGTCCTTTGGGGCGGTTTAACCTGGAACAGTTTTTCTCCATATTTTTTGTATGGGCCATTAATATACTTATATACGTTTATCATATCCCCCCTTAAACGTCTCTTCTCAAGACTAAACAATTGTAACTCCTTTAATCGCTCCTCATAGCTAAGATGTTCCATGCCCCATATTAGTTTAGTCACGCGTCTCTGCACCCTTTCCAGCTCCACAGTGTCCCTTTTATGTACAGGCGACCAAAACTAAACAGAATATTCCAGGTGAGGCCGTACCAATGCTTTATAAAGGGGGAGTATTATGTCCCTGTTCCTTGAGTCCATGCCTCTTTTGATACATGACAATATCCTGCTGGCTTTGGAAGCAGCAGCCTGACATTGCATGCTATTCTGTAGTCTGTGATCTACAAGTACACCCAGATCCTTCTCTACCAGTGACTGCAAGTTTAATCCCCCCTAAGACATACGACGCATGCAGGTTATAAGTACCCAGATGCATAACTTTACATTTATCCACATTGAACCTCATTTGCCAAGTGGATGCCCAGACACTTAGTCTATCCAAGTCATCTTGTAACCTATACACATCCTCTATAGACTGTACCGTGCTACAAAGCTTGGTGTCATCTGCAAAGATAGAAACAGAGCTGTTAATGCCATCCTCTATATCATTGATAAATAAATTAAACAACAGTGGGCAGAGTACTGAACCTTGGGGTACACCACTAATTACCGGGGACCAATCAGAGTACGAATCATTGACCACCACTCTCTGGGTACGATCCATGAGCCAGTGTTCAATCCAGTTACAAACTAAAATTTCCAAACCCAAAGACCTTAACTTACCTGTCAGAAGTCTGTGAGGGACAGTATCAAATGCTTTAGCAAAATCCAGAAACACTATATCCACAGCCATTCCTCTGTCAAGGCTTCTACTCACCTCTTCATAAAAGCAAATTAGATTGGTTTGACAACTTCTATCCTTAGTAAACCCATGCTGGTTATCACTTATAATACAATTATCCCCTATGTATTCCTGTATGTAATCCCTTATAAGTCCTTAAAAGAATTTACCCACAATGCACGTTAAACTTACCGGTCTATATTTTCCTGGGGAAGACCTAGAGCCCTTTTTGAAGATTGGCACCACATTCGCCTTGCCCCAGTCCCTTGGCACAATACCAGACACCAGAGAATCTCTAAATATCATGAACAGGGGTACAGATATTACTGAACTTACCTCTCTAAGAACTCTTGGGTGTAGTCCATCCGGCCCTGGAGATTTGCTTACATTTATAGAACTTAACTTACCTTGTACCATCTCTACATTAAGCCAGTTCAGCACATTAGATGATGTGTTACCAGCACTGACCTGTCCAATGTCAGCTCCTTTTTCCATAGTGTATACAGAACTAAAGAACCCATTCAGTAGCTCCGCCTTCTCTTGATCGCCCGTGACAACCTCCCCATTATCATTATTAAGGGGTCCTACATGCTCTGTCCTTGGTTTTTTTGCATTTATATATCTAAAAAAAATATTTAGGATTAGTTTTGCTTTCTTTGGCCACCTGTCTCTCGTTTTGAATTTTTGCTGTTTTTATTACATTTTTACAGATTTTATTAAGCTCTTTGTACTGTTTAAATGTTATAGCTGACCCATCAGATTTGAATTTTTTGAAGGCTATTTTTCTGTTGTTTATTGCTCTTTTAACATCATTTGTCAGCCATGTAGGATTTAGTTTTAGTCGTTTATATTTGTTCCCCTTTGGTATATATTTAGCTGTATAGTTATTTAGAGTTGATTTAAAGATGTCCCATTTACCTTCTGTATCAGTATTTGAGAACACCTCCCCCCAGTCTATGTCCTGTAGTGCAGCCCTCAGCCCAGGGAAGTTTGCCATTTTAAAGTTATATGTTTTTGCCTTCCCCGTCTGTCTTTGTTTTCTACATTTTAAGTCAAAAGTAACTATATTGTGGTCGCTATTACCAAGGTTTTCCCGCACAGTTACATTACCAACCAGCTCTGCGTTGTTGGAAATGATCAGATCCAACAAGGCATCACTTCTTGTTGGGTCCTCCACAAACTGGCCCATAAAATTATCCTGCAATAAATTTAGGAATTGTCGCCCCTTTGTAGTTTTAGCCAACCCCGGACCCCAATCTATATCTGGATAGTTAAAATCTCCCATTATTACCACTGTACCTGCCCGGGCGGCCCTCTCTATTTGCTTATGAAGCCGAACTTCTATCTCTTCAGTGATATTAGGGGGTCTGTAGATTACACCAAGTATTATTTTTTCAGTATTTCCCTCCTTTTGTAATTCTACCTACAGTGATTCCACCTCCTCAGAATCATCACACACTATGGCATCGTTCACACTGACTTTCATACCACTTCTTACATACAGACAGACTCCACCACCTTTTCTGTTCATTCTATCCTTGCGAAACAATGTAAACCCCTGCAGATTAACAGCCCAGTCATGCGAGGAGTCCAGCCATGTCTCAGTGACCCCAACTATATCAATATGTTCCTCCAGTATCAAGGCCTCAAGCTCCCCAATTTTATTTGCTAGGCTTCTGGCATTTATGAACATACACTTTACATTTCCATCCTTTATGTTATTGGGGTTAATGGCATTCAAGGGTGTAAGTTTTATTTTCCTATGAAGCCTATTCCTATTAACTATTCTAACCCCTCCCTCCGTTCCACCCCCAGGTACATTTATAATTCCCACCTCTCTATCTACACTATCTTCCCCCTCTTTGCTGTAGGCTCCCTCCCCCCAAGTCCCTAGTTTAAACACTCCTCCACCCTTCTAGCCATCTTCTCCCCAAGCACAACTGCACCCTCCCCATTGAGGTGCAGCCCGTCCCTACAGTAGAGCCGGTAACCGACCGCAAAGTCAGCCCAGTTCTCCATGAACCCAAACCCTTCCTTCCTACACCAGCTTCTGAGCCACTTGTTTACCTCCCTGATCTCCCGCTGCCTCTCTGGTGCGGCTCGTGGCATTGGTAGTATTTCAGAAAATACTTACTTGGAGGTCCTTGCCTTAAGCTTGCGGCCTAAGTCCCTGAAATCATTTTTAAGGACACTCCACCTACCTCCTACTTTGTCATTGGTGTCAATATGTACCATGACTGCTGGGTCCTCTCCAGCCCCGCCCAGCAACCTGTCAACCCGATCCGCGATGTGCCGAACTCGTGCGCCAGGCAGACAACACACTGTTCGGCGATTCCGGTCTTTGTGACAGATTGCCCTGTCTGTCCCCCTAATAATTGAGTTCCCCACCACTAGTACCTGTCTGGCCTGCCCTGTACTCCTCCCTCCCTCCTTACTGGAGCAGACACCCCCCTGGCGGTCAGAGGCAGAGTCCTGCTGCAGTTCTGCTAGCTCTGTAATGGCATCCATTACACTAAACAAATTCTTCTCCACTGTATTCACCGAGGAAAATGAAATGCCAGGTGAAATAAATTGTGATAAGGTAAACTCCCCAGTACAGGTCACCTGTCTAACCCAGGAAGAAGTACAGTGCCGCCTACAAAAAATCTAAATAGACAAATCACAAGGTCCAGATGGCATTCACCCCCGAGTTCTAAAGGAATTAAGTATTGTAATAGACAGACTTCTATTTTTAATATTTAAGGACTCTATACTAACAGGGACTGTTCCCCAAGATTGGCGCATGGCAGATGTGGTGCCAATATTTGAAAAGGGGACAAAAGGCGACCCCGGGAATTACAGACCTGTTAGTTCAACCTCTCTTGTATGTAAATTGTTTGAGGGTTTTGTAAGAGATTCTATTTTGGAGTGTATTGATAAAAATAAATGTATGACTCCATATCAGCATGGATTTATGAGGGATCGGTCCTGTCAAACTAACCTGATCAGCTTTTATGAGGAGGTGAGCTCTAGACTGGACCAGGGGGAATCGCTGGATGTCGTATATCTGGATTTTTCCAAAGCATTTGATACGGTGCCACATAAAATGTTGGTGCATAAAATGAGAAGGATTGGGCTGGTTGAGAATGTGTGCATTTCGGTAAGTAACTGATAGGAAACAGAGGGTGCTTATTAATGGTACTTATTCTGATTGGGTGACTGTTAGTGATGTCGCGAATTGTTCGCCAGCGAACAATTCCCGGCGAATTTAGCATGTTCGCGTTCGCATCGCCGGGCGAACATATGTGAAGTTCAATCCGCCCCTATACTTTAACATTGCAGTAAACTTTGACCCTGTGAGTCAGAGTCAACAGACACATTACAGCCAATCAGCAGCAGTCCCTCCCTTCCAGACCCTCCTACCTCTTGCACAGATGCCATATTACCCTCATTCAGCATGCTGCAGGCTTAGGAAGTGGAGGGTCAGAGAAGCTGCTCCTGCTGTATTGAGAAAGCGATAGCTAGGTTGCTGCTAGGTGGTGTATTCAGGGTCCAGTTTACTTCTAAAGCACTAGTGTAACATCTGCTTTAAGGACAGCACCCAAAAAAGCCCTTTTTAGGGCTGAAAGATATCAGTCCATGTGTCTTGCAACAGCTGGAGGCACCCTGGTTGGGAGGGAACCGCTGGTTAAAAGGGGTACTCCAGAATCAAATTTAAGTTCCTTCAAGCAACTAACTACTACAGTATTCAAAGGGCTGAAAGATATCAGTCCGTGTGTTTTGCAACAGCTGGAGGCACCCTGGTTGGGGACCACTGCATAAAAGGGGAACTCCGCTGGCAAGCTTTTTTTCTTTAAAGCAACTAACTACTTTAGTAGTCAAAGGGCTGAAATATATCAGTCCGTGTGTTTTGCAACCGCTGGAGGCACCCTGGTTGGGGACTAGTGCTTAAAAGGGGAACTCCACTGGCAAGCTTTTTTGCTCATTGTCACACTAGTGCAAATCACATTAGGTGTGACAGTTGTGCAAATTTAAAAAAAATAATAATTTTGGTGTCACGATGCCGGCTGGCAGGAGGTGGATCCTCTGTGCCAGAGAGGGATTGGCGTGGACCGTGCTAGTGGACCGGTTCTAAGTCACTACTGGTTTTCACCAGAGCCCGCCGCAAAGCGGGATGGTCTTGCTGCGGCGGTAGTGACCAGGTCGTATCCACTAGCAACGGCTCAACCTCTCTGGCTGCTGAAGATAGGCGCGGTACAAGGGAGTAGACAGAAGCAAGGTCGGACGTAGCAGAAGGTCGGGGCAGGCAGCAAGGATCGTAGTCAGGGGCAACGGCAGGAGGTCTGGAACACAGGCTAGGAACACACAAGGAAACGCTTTCACTGGCACAATGGCAACAAGATCCGGCGAGGGAGTGAAGGGGAAGTGAGGTATAAATAGGGAGTGCACAGGTGAACACACTAATTGGAACCACTGCGCCAATCAGCGGCGCAGTGGCCCTTTAAATCGCAGAGACCCGGCGCGCGCGCGCCCTAGGGAACGGGGCCGCGCGCGCCGGGACAGGACAGACGGAGAGCGAGTCAGGTACGGGAGCCGGGATGCGCATCGCGAGCGGGCGCCACCCGCATCGCGAATCGCATCCCGGCTGGAGACGGTATCGCAGCGCACCGGGTCAGTGGAGCTGCCCGGAGCGCTGCGGCAGCGAGAGTGAAGCGAGCGCTCCGGGGAGGAGCGGGGACCCGGAGCGCTCGGCGTAACAGTACCCCCCCCCTTGGGTCTCCCCCTCTTCTTAGAGCCTGAGAACCTGAGGAGCAGACTTTTGTCTAGGATATTGTCCTCAGGTTCCCAGGATCTCTCTTCAGGACCACAACCCTCCCAATCGACCAGGAAAAAGGTTTTCCCTCTGACCTTCTTGGAGGCCAGTATCTCTTTAACGGAGAAGATGTCCGAGGAGCCGGAAACAGGAGTGGGAGAAACAAACTTAGGAGAAAAACGGTTGATGATAAGTGGTTTAAGAAGAGAAACGTGAAAGGCATTAGGAATTCGAAGAGAAGGAGGAAGAAGAAGTTTGTAAGAGACAGGATTAATCTGGCACAAGATTTTGAAAGGACCAAGATAGCGTGGTCCCAATTTGTAGCTAGGGACACGGAAGCGGACATATTTAGCGGAGAGCCATACCTTGTCTCCAGGAGAAAAAATGGGGGGAGCTCTTCTTTTTCTATCAGCAAACTTCTTCATGCGTGATGAGGCCTGTAAAAGAGAATTTTGGGTCTCTTTCCATATGGTGGAAAGATCACGAGATATTTCATCCACAGCGGGCAAACCAGCGGGCAAGGGAGTAGGGAGGGGGGGAAGAGGGTGATGGCCGTACACCACAAAAAATGGGGATTTGGAGGAGGATTCAGAGACTCTGAAGTTATACGAAAATTCGGCCCATGGTAGAAGATCTGCCCAGTCATCCTGGCGGGAGGAAACAAAATGGCGTAAATAATCACCCAGGACCTGGTTAATTCTTTCTACTTGCCCATTGGATTGAGGATGATATGCAGAGGAAAAGTTTAATTTAATCTTGAGTTGTTTACAGAGAGCCCTCCAGAATTTTGACACGAATTGGACGCCTCTATCCGAGACGATCTGCGTGGGCAACCCGTGAAGACGAAAAATGTGTACAAAAAATTGTTTTGCCAACTGAGGCGCTGAAGGAAGACCAGGAAGAGGGATGAAATGTGCCATCTTGGAGAATCGATCAACGACCACCCAAACAACAGTGTTGCCACGGGATGGGGGTAAGTCCGTAATAAAGTCCATACCAATCAGAGACCAAGGCTGTTCGGGGACAGGCAGAGGATGAAGAAGACCAGCGGGCTTCTGGCGAGGAGTCTTATCCCGGGCACAAACAGTGCAGGCTCGTACAAAATCCACAACATCCGTCTCCAGAGTCGGCCACCAATAGAAACGAGAGATGAGTTGCACGGATTTCTTGATACCCGCATGACCTGCGAGATGGAAGGAGTGACCCCATTTGAGGATTCCGAGGCGTTGGCGTGGAGAAACGAAGGTCTTCCCTGGAGGAGTTTGCCTGATGGAGGCTGGAGAAGTGGAGATCAGGCAGTCAGGGGGAATGATGTGTTGCGGAGAGAGCTCTACTTCCGAGGCATCCGAGGAACGAGAGAGAGCATCGGCCCTAATGTTCTTATCGGCAGGCCGAAAGTGAATTTCAAAATTAAATCGGGCAAAGAACAGAGACCACCTGGCCTGGCGAGGATTCAGCCGTTGGGCAGACTGGAGATAGGAGAGGTTCTTGTGATCGGTGTAAATAATAACTGGAAATCTTGATCCCTCCAACAGATGCCTCCATTCCTCAAGTGCTAATTTAATGGCTAGAAGCTCTCGGTCCCCGATGGAGTAGTTCCTCTCAGCTGGAGAGAAGGTCCTAGAAAAAAAACCACAAGTAACAGCATGCCCGGAAGAATTTTTCTGTAGAAGGACCGCTCCAGCTCCTACAGAGGAGGCATCAACCTCCAATAGGAAGGGTTTAGATGGGTCAGGTCTGGAGAGCACGGGAGCCGAAGAAAAGGCAGACTTGAGCTGTTTAAAGGCGTCTTCCGCTTGAGGAGGCCATGACTTAGGATTGGCATTCTTTTTGGTTAAAGCCACGATAGGAGCCACAATGGTGGAAAAATGTGGAATGAATTGTCTGTAATAATTGGCGAACCCCAAAAAACGTTGGATAGCACGAAGTCCGGAGGGGCGTGGCCAATCTAAGACGGCAGAGAGTTTGTCTGGATCCATTTGTAGTCCCTGGCCAGAGACCAAGTATCCTAGGAAAGGAAGAGATTGACATTCAAACAGACATTTCTCCATTTTGGCATACAGTTGATTGTCACGAAGTCTCTGAAGAACCATGCGGACATGCTGGCGGTGTTCTTCTAGGTTGGCAGAAAAAATCAGGATATCGTCCAGATATACAACAACACAGGAATATAAGAGATCACGAAAGATTTCATTAACAAAGTCTTGGAAGACGGCAGGGGCGTTGCACAGGCCAAAGGGCATGACCAGATACTCAAAGTGTCCATCTCTGGTGTTAAATGCCGTTTTCCATTCATCCCCCTCTCTGATGCGAATGAGATTATAGGCACCTCTTAAGTCCAGTTTGGTAAAGATGTGGGCACCTTGGAGGCGATCAAAGAGTTCAGAGATGAGAGGTAGGGGGTAGCGGTTTTTTACAGTGATTTTATTAAGACCGCGGTAGTCAATGCAAGGACGTAGAGAGCCATCTTTTTTGGACACAAAGAAAAATCCGGCTCCGGCAGGAGAGGAAGATTTGCGGATAAAGCCCTTCTTTAAATTTTCCTGGATATACTCAGACATAGCAAGAGTCTCTGGGACAGAGAGAGGATAAATTCTGCCCCGGGGTGGAGTAGTACCCGGGAGGAGGTCAATGGGACAGTCATAAGGCCTGTGAGGAGGTAAAGTCTCAGCTTGTTTTTTGCAAAAAACATCCGCAAAGTCCATATAGGCCTTAGGGAGACCGGTTACAGGAGGCACCACAGGGTCACGGCAGGGAGTACTGGGAACCGGTTTAAGACAGTCCTTAGAACAAGAGGGGCCCCAACTCTTGATCTCCCCAGTGGACCAATCCAGGGTAGGGGAGTGGTGTTGAAGCCAGGGTAGTCCAAGGAGAATTTCGGAAGTGCAATTGGGGAGGACCAAAAACTAAATTTTTTCATGGTGAGATCCGATGCACATTAGGAGGGGCTCCGTGCGGAAACGTATGGTACAGTCCAATCTTTCATTGTTAACACAATTGATGTAGAGAGGTCTGGCGAGACTGGTCAGCGGGATGTTGAACCTGTTGGTGAGAGAGGCCAAAATAAAATTTCCTGCAGATCCGGAATCCAAGAAGGCCATAGTAGAGAAGGAGAAGGTAGAGGCGGATACCCGCACAGGCACAGTAAGACGCGGAGAAGCAGAGTTGACATCAAGGGCTGTCTCACCTTTGTGCGGGGTCAGCGTACGTCTTTCCAGGCGGGGAGGACGGATAGGACAATCCTTCAGGAAGTGTTCGGTACCGGCACAGTACAGGCAGAGATTCTCCATGCGGCGTCGTGTCCTCTCTTGAGGTGTCAGGCGAGACCGGTCAACCTGCATAGCCTCCACGGCGGGAGGCACAGGAACGGATTGCAGGGGACCAGAGGAGAGAGGAGCCGGGGAGAAAAAACGCCTTGTGCGAACAAAGTCCATATCCTGGCGGAGCTCCTGACGCCTTTCGGAAAAACGCATGTCAATGCGAGTGGCTAGATGAATGAGTTCATGTAGGTTAGCAGGGATTTCTCGTGCGGCCAGAACATCTTTAATGTTGCTGGATAGGCCTTTTTTAAAGGTCGCGCAGAGGGCCTCATTATTCCAGGATAGTTCTGAAGCAAGAGTACGGAATTGTACGGCGTACTCGCCAACGGAAGAATTACCCTGGACCAGGTTCAACAGGGCAGTCTCAGCAGAAGAGGCTCGGGCAGGTTCCTCAAAGACACTTCGAATTTCCGAGAAGAAGGAGTGTACAGAGGCAGTGACGGGGTCATTGCGGTCCCAGAGCGGTGTAGCCCACGACAGAGCTTTTCCAGACAGAAGGCTGACTACGAAAGCCACCTTAGACCTTTCAGTGGGAAACTGGTCCGACATCATCTCCAAGTGCAGGGAACATTGAGAAAGGAAGCCACGGCAAAATTTAGAGTCCCCATCAAATTTATCCGGCAAGGATAGTCGTAGGCCTGAAGCGGCCACTCGCTGCGGAGGAGGTGCAGGAGCTGGCGGAGGAGATGATTGCTGAAGCTGTGGTAGTAGCTGCTGTAGCATCACGGTTAGTTGAGACAGCTGGTGGCCTTGTTGCGCTATCTGTTGTGACTGCTGGGCGACCACCGTGGTGAGGTCGGCGACAACTGGCAGAGGAACTTCAGCGGGATCCATGGCCGGATCTACTGTCACGATGCCGGCTGGCAGGAGGTGGATCCTCTGTGCCAGAGAGGGATTGGCGTGGACAGTGCTAGTGGACCGGTTCTAAGTCACTACTGGTTTTCACCAGAGCCCGCCGCAAAGCGGGATGGTCTTGCTGCGGCGGTAGTGATCAGGTCGTATCCACTAGCAACGGCTCAACCTCTCTGGCTGCTGAAGATAGGCGCGGTACAAGGGAGTAGACAGAAGCAAGGTCGGACGTAGCAGAAGGTCGGGGCAGGCAGCAAGGATCGTAGTCAGGGGCAACGGCAGGAGGTCTGGAACACAGGCTAGGAACACACAAGGAAACGCTTTCACTGGCACAATGGCAACAAGATCCGGCGAGGGAGTGAAGGGGAAGTGAGGTATAAATAGGGAGTGCACAGGTGAACACACTAATTGGAACCACTGCGCCAATCAGCGGCGCAGTGGCCCTTTAAATCGCAGAGACCCGGCGCGCGCGCGCCCTAGGGAACGGGGCCGCGCGCGCCGGGACAGGACAGACGGAGAGCGAGTCAGGTACGGGAGCCGGGATGCGCATCGCGAGCGGGCGCCACCCGCATCGCGAATCGCATCCCGGCTGGAGACGGTATCGCAGCGCACCGGGTCAGTGGAGCTGCCCGGAGCGCTGCGGCAGCGAGAGTGAAGCGAGCGCTCCGGGGAGGAGCGGGGACCCGGAGCGCTCGGCGTAACAGTACCCCCCCCCTTGGGTCTCCCCCTCTTCTTAGAGCCTGAGAACCTGAGGAGCAGACTTTTGTCTAGGATATTGTCCTCAGGTTCCCAGGATCTCTCTTCAGGACCACAACCCTCCCAATCGACCAGGAAAAAGGTTTTCCCTCTGACCTTCTTGGAGGCCAGTATCTCTTTAACGGAGAAGATGTCCGAGGAGCCGGAAACAGGAGTGGGAGAAACAAACTTAGGAGAAAAACGGTTGATGATAAGTGGTTTAAGAAGAGAAACGTGAAAGGCATTAGGAATTCGAAGAGAAGGAGGAAGAAGAAGTTTGTAAGAGACAGGATTAATCTGGCACAAGATTTTGAAAGGACCAAGATAGCGTGGTCCCAATTTGTAGCTAGGGACACGGAAGCGGACATATTTAGCGGAGAGCCATACCTTGTCTCCAGGAGAAAAAATGGGGGGAGCTCTTCTTTTTCTATCAGCAAACTTCTTCATGCGTGATGAGGCCTGTAAAAGAGAATTTTGGGTCTCTTTCCATATGGTGGAAAGATCACGAGATATTTCATCCACAGCGGGCAAACCAGAGGGCAAGGGAGTAGGGAGGGGGGGAAGAGGGTGATGGCCGTACACCACAAAAAATGGGGATTTGGAGGAGGATTCAGAGACTCTGAAGTTATACGAAAATTCGGCCCATGGTAGAAGATCTGCCCAGTCATCCTGGCGGGAGGAAACAAAATGGCGTAAATAATCACCCAGGACCTGGTTAATTCTTTCTACTTGCCCATTGGATTGAGGATGATATGCAGAGGAAAAGTTTAATTTAATCTTGAGTTGTTTACAGAGAGCCCTCCAGAATTTTGACACGAATTGGACGCCTCTATCCGAGACGATCTGCGTGGGCAACCCGTGAAGACGAAAAATGTGTACAAAAAATTGTTTTGCCAACTGAGGCGCTGAAGGAAGACCAGGAAGAGGGATGAAATGTGCCATCTTGGAGAATCGATCAACGACCACCCAAACAACAGTGTTGCCACGGGATGGGGGTAAGTCCGTAATAAAGTCCATACCAATCAGAGACCAAGGCTGTTCGGGGACAGGCAGAGGATGAAGAAGACCAGCGGGCTTCTGGCGAGGAGTCTTATCCCGGGCACAAACAGTGCAGGCTCGTACAAAATCCACAACATCCGTCTCCAGAGTCGGCCACCAATAGAAACGAGAGATGAGTTGCACGGATTTCTTGATACCCGCATGACCTGCGAGATGGGAGGAGTGACCCCATTTGAGGATTCCGAGGCGTTGGCGTGGAGAAACGAAGGTCTTCCCTGGAGGAGTTTGCCTGATGGAGGCTGGAGAAGTGGAGATCAGGCAGTCAGGGGGAATGATGTGTTGCGGAGAGAGCTCTACTTCCGAGGCATCCGAGGAACGAGAGAGAGCATCGGCCCTAATGTTCTTATCGGCAGGCCGAAAGTGAATTTCAAAATTAAATCGGGCAAAGAACAGAGACCACCTGGCCTGGCGAGGATTCAGCCGTTGGGCAGACTGGAGATAGGAGAGGTTCTTGTGATCGGTGTAAATAATAACTGGAAATCTTGATCCCTCCAACAGATGCCTCCATTCCTCAAGTGCTAATTTAATGGCTAGAAGCTCTCGGTCCCCGATGGAGTAGTTCCTCTCAGCTGGAGAGAAGGTCCTAGAAAAAAAACCACAAGTAACAGCATGCCCGGAAGAATTTTTCTGTAGAAGGACCGCTCCAGCTCCTACAGAGGAGGCATCAACCTCCAATAGGAAGGGTTTAGATGGGTCAGGTCTGGAGAGCACGGGAGCCGAAGAAAAGGCAGACTTGAGCTGTTTAAAGGCGTCTTCCGCTTGAGGAGGCCATGACTTAGGATTGGCATTCTTTTTGGTTAAAGCCACGATAGGAGCCACAATGGTGGAAAAATGTGGAATGAATTGTCTGTAATAATTGGCGAACCCCAAAAAACGTTGGATAGCACGAAGTCCGGAGGGGCGTGGCCAATCTAAGACGGCAGAGAGTTTGTCTGGATCCATTTGTAGTCCCTGGCCAGAGACCAAGTATCCTAGGAAAGGAAGAGATTGACATTCAAACAGACATTTCTCCATTTTGGCATACAGTTGATTGTCACGAAGTCTCTGAAGAACCATGCGGACATGCTGGCGGTGTTCTTCTAGGTTGGCAGAAAAAATCAGGATATCGTCCAGATATACAACAACACAGGAATATAAGAGATCACGAAAGATTTCATTAACAAAGTCTTGGAAGACGGCAGGGGCGTTGCACAGGCCAAAGGGCATGACCAGATACTCAAAGTGTCCATCTCTGGTGTTAAATGCCGTTTTCCATTCATCCCCCTCTCTGATGCGAATGAGATTATAGGCACCTCTTAAGTCCAGTTTGGTAAAGATGTGGGCACCTTGGAGGCGATCAAAGAGTTCAGAGATGAGAGGTAGGGGGTAGCGGTTTTTTACAGTGATTTTATTAAGACCGCGGTAGTCAATGCAAGGACGTAGAGAGCCATCTTTTTTGGACACAAAGAAAAATCCGGCTCCGGCAGGAGAGGAAGATTTGCGGATAAAGCCCTTCTTTAAATTTTCCTGGATATACTCAGACATAGCAAGAGTCTCTGGGACAGAGAGAGGATAAATTCTGCCCCGGGGTGGAGTAGTACCCGGGAGGAGGTCAATGGGACAGTCATAAGGCCTGTGAGGAGGTAAAGTCTCAGCTTGTTTTTTGCAAAAAACATCCGCAAAGTCCATATAGGCCTTAGGGAGACCGGTTACAGGAGGCACCACAGGGTCACGGCAGGGAGTACTGGGAACCGGTTTAAGACAGTCCTTAGAACAAGAGGGGCCCCAACTCTTGATCTCCCCAGTGGACCAATCCAGGGTAGGGGAGTGGTGTTGAAGCCAGGGTAGTCCAAGGAGAATTTCGGAAGTGCAATTGGGGAGGACCAAAAACTAAATTTTTTCATGGTGAGATCCGATGCACATTAGGAGGGGCTCCGTGCGGAAACGTATGGTACAGTCCAATCTTTCATTGTTAACACAATTGATGTAGAGAGGTCTGGCGAGACTGGTCAGCGGGATGTTGAACCTGTTGGTGAGAGAGGCCAAAATAAAATTTCCTGCAGATCCGGAATCCAAGAAGGCCATAGTAGAGAAGGAGAAGGTAGAGGCGGATACCCGCACAGGCACAGTAAGACGCGGAGAAGCAGAGTTGACATCAAGGGCTGTCTCACCTTTGTGCGGGGTCAGCGTACGTCTTTCCAGGCGGGGAGGACGGATAGGACAATCCTTCAGGAAGTGTTCGGTACCGGCACAGTACAGGCAGAGATTCTCCATGCGGCGTCGTGTCCTCTCTTGAGGTGTCAGGCGAGACCGGTCAACCTGCATAGCCTCCACGGCGGGAGGCACAGGAACGGATTGCAGGGGACCAGAGGAGAGAGGAGCCGGGGAGAAAAAACGCCTTGTGCGAACAAAGTCCATATCCTGGCGGAGCTCCTGACGCCTTTCGGAAAAACGCATGTCAATGCGAGTGGCTAGATGAATGAGTTCATGTAGGTTAGCAGGGATTTCTCGTGCGGCCAGAACATCTTTAATGTTGCTGGATAGGCCTTTTTTAAAGGTCGCGCAGAGGGCCTCATTATTCCAGGATAGTTCTGAAGCAAGAGTACGGAATTGTACGGCGTACTCGCCAACGGAAGAATTACCCTGGACCAGGTTCAACAGGGCAGTCTCAGCAGAAGAGGCTCGGGCAGGTTCCTCAAAGACACTTCGAATTTCCGAGAAGAAGGAGTGTACAGAGGCAGTGACGGGGTCATTGCGGTCCCAGAGCGGTGTAGCCCACGACAGAGCTTTTCCAGACAGAAGGCTGACTACGAAAGCCACCTTAGACCTTTCAGTGGGAAACTGGTCCGACATCATCTCCAAGTGCAGGGAACATTGAGAAAGGAAGCCACGGCAAAATTTAGAGTCCCCATCAAATTTATCCGGCAAGGATAGTCGTAGGCCTGAAGCGGCCACTCGCTGCGGAGGAGGTGCAGGAGCTGGCGGAGGAGATGATTGCTGAAGCTGTGGTAGTAGCTGCTGTAGCATCACGGTTAGTTGAGACAGCTGGTGGCCTTGTTGCGCTATCTGTTGTGACTGCTGGGCGACCACCGTGGTGAGGTCGGCGACAACTGGCAGAGGAACTTCAGCGGGATCCATGGCCGGATCTACTGTCACGATGCCGGCTGGCAGGAGGTGGATCCTCTGTGCCAGAGAGGGATTGGCGTGGACAGTGCTAGTGGACCGGTTCTAAGTCACTACTGGTTTTCACCAGAGCCCGCCGCAAAGCGGGATGGTCTTGCTGCGGCGGTAGTGATCAGGTCGTATCCACTAGCAACGGCTCAACCTCTCTGGCTGCTGAAGATAGGCGCGGTACAAGGGAGTAGACAGAAGCAAGGTCGGACGTAGCAGAAGGTCGGGGCAGGCAGCAAGGATCGTAGTCAGGGGCAACGGCAGGAGGTCTGGAACACAGGCTAGGAACACACAAGGAAACGCTTTCACTGGCACAATGGCAACAAGATCCGGCGAGGGAGTGAAGGGGAAGTGAGGTATAAATAGGGAGTGCACAGGTGAACACACTAATTGGAACCACTGCGCCAATCAGCGGCGCAGTGGCCCTTTAAATCGCAGAGACCCGGCGCGCGCGCGCCCTAGGGAGCGGGGCCGCGCGCGCCGGGACAGAACAGACGGAGAGCGAGTCAGGTACGGGAGCCGGGATGCGCATCGCGAGCGGGCGCCACCCGCATCGCGAATCGCATCCCGGCTGGAGACGGTATCGCAGCGCACCGGGTCAGTGGAGCTGCCCGGAGCGCTGCGGCAGCGAGAGTGAAGCGAGCGCTCCGGGGAGGAGCGGGGACCCGGAGCGCTCGGCGTAACATTTGGGCTGTTAAATCAAACCAGTCGTCACTGTCAGTTCACGTCACAGTTGCCATTTTTTTTACCTGCAGGGCAAATTGTGTCACACTAGTGCAAATCACATTAAGTGTGACAGTTGTGCAAATTTAAAAAAAAAAACCTTTTTTGGCTGTTAAATAAAACCAGTTGTCACTGTCAGTTCACGTCACAGTTGCCAGTTTTTTGCCTGCAGGGCAAATTGTGTCACCCTAGTGCAAATCACATTAGGTGTGACAGTTGTGCAAATAAAAAAAAAATACCTTCTTTGGCTGTTAAATAAAACCAGTCATCACTGTCAGTTCACATCACAGTTGCCAGATTTTTTTGCCTGCAGGGCAAATTGTGTCACCCTAGTGCAAATCACATTTGGTGTGACACTTGTGCAAATGTAACCAAAAAAATGACAGGCAGAGGAAGGCTACCCCGCAGGGGCCGTCGTGGTGCTGGGATTCCCCTTGGCCCTAGAATGGCCAGTGTTCAGACGCCACATACCCTGAACCCACAATGTTCTGAGGACTTAGTTGACTGGCTATCACAAGACACCCAATCTACTACAGCTTCCGCTCGGAACCTTGACGCACCATCCTTCTCCTCCTCTAGCTTAGCTTCGGGCACCTCTCATGCTACCACTTGCTCGCCTGCCGCCACCACCAACACTAGCACCACAGCAGCTTTACTTGATCCGTCAGAGGAGTTATTTACGCATCAGTTTGAAGATATGAGTGATGCGCAACCATTATTACCAGAGGATGTAGTTAACAGGGAAATGTCTCAGACAGGCAGCATTACACACATGGGCGTACGGTGTGATGATGATCTTGTACCCGCTGCTGCTTCCTTTCTTGAGGTGTCAGATAGCGGTGAAGGTGTTGATGATGACGATGTGTCCGTGGATGCCACTTGGGTGCCCGCTAGAAGAGAAGAAGAGGGGGAAAGTTCAGATGGGGAGACAGAGAGGAGGAGGAGACGAGTTGGAAGCAGGGGGAGGTTGTTGCAAGGAGCTAGTGGCACAGTCAGACAGCAAGCATCGGCACCCGGGGTCAGCCAGACGGGATGCCAATCAACGCATGCTCTTGCCACCACCAGAGTGCAGTCATCGCAGAGCTCAACAGTGTGGCATTTTTTTTGTGTGTCTGCCTCTGACAACAGCGAGGCCATTTGCAACCTGTGCCAGAAGAAACTGAGTCGTGGGAACTCCAACACCCACCTAGGCACAACTGCTTTGCGAAGGCACATGATGTCACATCACAAACGCCTATGGGATCAACACGTCAGTACAAGCAGCACACAAAGTCAAAGCCGCCATCCTCCTACTGGTCCAGCATCTTCAGCCAGGTCAACCACTGCTGCCCTCCTTGCCCCCTCTCAACCATCCGCCTCTCTGTCTCTCGCCTTGAGCAGTTCCTGCTCATCTGCCCACAGTCAGGTGTCTGTCAAGGAGATGTTTGAGCGCAAGAAGACAATGTCTCAAGGTCACCCCCTAGCCCGGCGTCTGACAGCTGGCTTGTCAGAACTGCTAGCCTGCCAGCTTTTAGCATACAAGCTGGAGGAGTCTGAGGCCTTTAAAAAATGTGTAGCCATTGGGACACCGTAGTGGAAGGTACCCGGACAAAAAATTTTTGCACAAAAGGCAATCCCCAACCTTTACTCCATTGTGCAAAAGGAAATTATGGCATGTCTGGCACACAGTGTAGGGGCAAGGGTCCATCTGACCACTGATACCTGGTCTGCAAAGCATGGTCAGGGCAGGTGTATCACCTACACTGCGCATTGGGTAAACTTGGTGACGGCTGCCAAGCATGGAATGCGTGGCTCTGCAGAGGAGTTGGTGACACCGCCAGGACTTGCAGGCAGGCCTGCTGCCACCTCCTCTACTCCTCCTACTCCATCCTCTTCCAGAACATCCTCGGCCGAGACGTCTTCCACTGCTGCGTCTTGCTCCACATCACCGGCACCCACCCCCAGCTCCCCAGGTGCTATTCCACATCCCGGATATGGCAGTGTCACACCATCTTGGGGTTGACTTGCCTTAAAGCGGAGAGTCACACCGCACCAACGCTCCTGTCGGCCCTGAATGCACAGGTGTACCAGTGGCTGACTCCGCACCAACTGGAGATCGGCAAGGTGGTTTGTGACAACTGAACAAATTTGTTGGCGGCATTGAGGTTAGGCAAGTTGACACATGTGCCGTGCATGGCACATGTGTGTAATCTGATTGTACAACGCTTTGTGCTCAAGTACCCAAGCTTACAGGATGTCCTGAAGCAGTCCAGGAAGGTGTGTGGCCATTTCAGGCGTTCCTACACGGCCATGGGCACTTGTCAGATATCCAGCGGCGAAACAACATGCCAGTGAGGCGCTTCATTTGCGACAGCCTGACACGTTGGAATTCAACACTCCTAATGTTCGACCGCCTGCTCCAACAAGAAAAAGGCGTCAACGAATATTTGTATGACCGGGGTTCTAGGACATCATCTGCGGAGCTGGGAATTTTTTTGCCACGTTACTGGAGGCTCATGCGCAATGCCTGTAGGCTCATGCGTCCTTTTGAGGAGGTGACAAACCTGGTCAGTCGCACCGAAGGCACCATCAGCGACATCATACCGTTTGTTTTCTTTGTGGAGCGTGCCCTGCGAAGAGTGCTGGATCAGGCAGTAGATGAGCGTGAAGAGGAAGAGTTGTGGACACCATCTCCACCAGAAACAGCCTTATCAGCATCGCTTGCTGGACCTGCGGCAACGCTGGAAGAGGATTGTGAGGAAGAGGAGTCAGAGGAGGAATGTGGCTTTGAAGAGGAGGAGGAAGAAGACCAACCACAGCAGGCATCCCAGGGTGCTCCTTGTCACCTATCTGGTTCCCGTGGTGTTGTATGTGGCTGGGGGCAAGAAGATGAGACCTTCTCTGACATCACTGAGGACGAGGAACGGGGCATGAGTAGCTCGGCATCCGTCCTTGTGCAAATGGGGTCTTTCATACTGTCATGCCTGTTGAGGGACCCTCGTATAAAAAGGATGAAAGAAAACGACCTGTACTGGGTGTCCACGCTACTAGACCCCCCGTATAAACATAAAGCGCCTGACATGTTAGCGCATTACAGCAAGGCGGAAAAGATTCAGCAGGTCCAAAATAAATTAAGAAGTATGCTGTACACAGCGTATAAGGGTCATGTCACAGCACAACAGGGATCTAACAGGGGAAGAGGTGAAAGTAATCCTCCTCCTCCTCCCACGAACACACCGGCAAGGACAGGATGCTGTACAGACATTCTGTTGATGGAGGACATGCAGACCTTTTTAAGTCCTACGCATCGCCACAGCCCTTTGGGGTCCACCATCAGAGAACGAGTTGACCGACAGGTAGCAGACTACCTGGCCTTAACCGCAGATATCGACACTCTGAGGAGCGATGAACTCCTTGACTACTGGGTGTGCCGGCTTGACCTGTGGCCTGAGCTATCCCAATTTGCGCTTGAACTTCTGGCCTGTCCCGCTTCAAGTGTCCTGTCAGAGAGGACCTTCAGTGCAGCAGGAGGTATTGTCACTGAGAAGAGGAGTCGCCTTGGTCAAAAAAGTCTGGATTATCTCACCTTTCTTAAGATGAATGAGGGAGGGATCCCGAAGGGACTGACACTGGGCGATACATTTGACTGAACAAGGCCTGATCAGATGAGCTGCCTTGGGCTAAAAATGGTCCACATGCTGCTGTATTTGAACTCCGAATGCCGGATGACTTGCGTGACTTATCCGCCACCAACTAGGGTTCAAGCCGCAATGTTTTAGGGCACTTTCTGCCTGCAAAACAAACAGAAATTTTTCTGGCCGCTGCCACAGATGCGGCTGCAACAATACCACATTTTTCATCCATGTGTACATGCCTAATTTTTCTGGCCTCTGCTGCTGCACTTGTTATGGTGCTGCAATTTTTCTTGCCGCTGCTACAGCAGCGGCTGCGACAATACCAAGTTTTCCAGCCAGGTGTACATGCCTAATTTTTCGGGCCTCTGCTGCTGCACTTGTTATGGTGCTGCAATTTTTCTGGCCGCTGCTACAGCTGAGGCTGCGACAATACCCAATTTTTTATCCATGTGTACATGCCTAATTTTTCTGGCCTCTGCTGCTGCACTTGTTATGGTGCTGCAATTTTTATGGCCGATGCTACAGCTGCGACAATTCCAAATTTTCCAGCCAGGTGTACATGCCTGATTTTTCTGGCCTCAGCTGCTGCACTTGTTATGGTGCTGCAATTTTTCTGGCCGCTGCTACAGCTGCAGCTGCGACAATACCCAATTTTTCATCCATGTGTACATGCCTAATTTTTCTGGCCTCTGCTGCTGCACTTGTTATGGTGCTGCAATTTTTATGGCCGCTGCTACAACTGCGACAATACCAAATTTTCCAACCAGGTGTACATGCCTAATTTTTCTGGCCTCTGCTGCTGCACTTTTTCTGGTGCTGCAGTTTTTCTGGCTGCTGCTACAGATGCGGCTGTGACAATACCAAATTTTTCATCCATTTGTACATGCCTAATTTTTCTGGCCTCTGCTGCTGCACTTGTTATGGTGCTGCAATTTTTCTTGCCGCTGCTACAGAAGCGGCTGCAACAATACCAAATTTTTCAGGCATGTGTACATGCCAAATTTTTCTGGTACTCTCTGCTGACATCTCTGTCCATTTTAGCAACCGTGGATATTAGATGTATGCTAAGGGTAGCGTGGTGGCTCAGAGGTTAGCACTGCTGCCTTGCGGTTCAAATCCCACTATGTGCTGCCTCAAGGGGGGCTCTAACTATGTGCTGCCTAATATGGGGGAATCTTATGTGCTGCCTAACATGGGGGAATCTATGTGCTGTCTAAAGGGGGGATCTAACTATGTGATGCCTAAAGGGGGTTAAAGCATGTTACTCCAAACCATTTAGGAATGTAAGGTGATTTATGCCCTTTATGGATTAAAACCAGACTCTGCATCATCTATTTTATGCAAAAGGAGAGAAAAAACTTAGACAAAGAGCAATTACTACTGATAAATATGCAAAATTTTATTGTTATATCCAAAAAGTTAAAAAAAACTTCACACATTTGTGACTAATTTCAATAAAGATAAAATACCAGATGTGTATGTATAAAGCAATACAAAATGAGATGTCTCAGATACAGCCAAAAAACCCGTAGGTGGATCAGGTACAGTAATAGTAATAATCACAATGGATATGTATATAGTGAGGTCAGGGAATTATGTAATATGGCTCTTATTCAATAAGAAGTAACCAGGGGTCCAGAAAGGGCCCCAGTATAGTAAATGTGAAGCTAACTGCTCTATCACATAATTGGTATTATGAATAAGCCCAAAGTAAATCAATAATAAATAATTCAGTGATCCTCACTTACCCATAATGGAAACCTGTAACCACCGTCCCAACGTACGTTTCGTCACCCGACTTTCTCAAGGGACGCTATCCGACTATGTATATGGCTCCCTTTTATACTGTGTTTGTAAATAATATTGCGCGCCGATTTGTGCTGTACGGCGCATGCGCAGGGCCCCAGCCCGGATGTAATCGTCACTCACCGCCGCGTCACAGCCAGTACCCACATGTCACGAAAGCGTCACTTCCGGACCTGCGCGCACAGCCTTTTGACGCCCGGGGAGTCCGTGCCAGGAAGAGGGCCCCGCGCATGCGCACAATCAGAAATCGGCGCCTTGCATTAGAAATTACACAAAGTCAATAGACAACAGGTATATAACCCTATCTGCACCTATACTTAGCAGTTTGACTAATCGAGCCTTATGACATCATTACCTTGACATCAATGTAGCCTCACATAGCAACCGATAACATAAGTCAAGAAAACTAATATACTTATAATAACAAACAACAACTCATTAAACATAGGTTGAAAAATGATTACAAGATTAGTTCAAGTAATGAGTAAAATTACTCAGTCTATATGCGCTTATTGATTAGTTATAAGCCCCTGCATATAACCATATGTGGTTACTATTTTTGAGTGTATACAATTGGGGAATTAAGATAAAGATAATAAAAATATCAAGTGTAAGTAGAGTGTACTCTTAACCATAATCATAACAGTGAAGTGTAATTTACATAAAAATTGATTAATAATTATGAAAATAAATATAAAAAAAAGAAAAGAAAATAAGTGAAAAATGAATAAAAAATATATATGTAGAGAATATATATAAAACATATATATATATATATATATATATATATATATAAAATGTATATATATATATATATATATATATGTGGGTAAAGTGACCCTAGTGATGGTGTGTGATTAGTGATAATAATGTGACCCTCAATAAAATAAATAAATAAATGTGAATAAATTTATATATATATATTAAGACCATCATAGGGATGGTAAAAACAAAAAAGTGTCAAAAATAAAAAAAAATTAGAGATCAAAGTACTAAAGGACTAACAAATAATTTCTGTGAGTAAAGTGACAATGAGAGTAACCATATATGGTGTACCAGGGAATTATTTAATAACCTATATAATAACAACAGTAAGATGTAAAATTACAATCTATAATAACATAGAGTTATTAAGAACTAATAGGATTGTACAATGTATATCAAAGTCGCTATTTATATTGCATAACTACAAGATATCTCCTAGTAGCCATATAAATATATTACTAAATTAGTATATGGATAAGTCAGAGGATAGATATAAAAAAATAAATAATATTAGCAAAATCATGATAACAACTAGAATAAAATTGTATAATAATACTATTTATTGGCTTCATCTTTCACCAAAGTATAGTGCTTCATGAAGTAGGTGCATAAGCTGTTGTACGAAGTATAAAGGGAGCTGACTGATGTTACTGGAAAAAATTCCAACTGTTAAAATCTTGGAAAAAGAAAAAATAGCATTAAAATCAAGGCAAATATTGGTACAGAAACAAGAGGATCCTACAAAAATGGCGCAAAACTAAGCTGTTAATTTAAACAATTGGGCACCATTGTGCCCAATTTAACTATCCATCTGGCTTCTTTTTGAGCCAGGAGTTTTTTTTATAATTGCCCCCTCTGATGTTCATATTCAATCTTTCTATCCCTTTAATTTTCAAAGTCATTGGATCTGAATTATGGGATTCCTTAAAGTGCCTAGGGAGCGTTTTCAGATGAGTAACATCATCCTCTTCTTTTGTCGCCAGTATATCTCGTACATGTTCCCTCATTCTTATTGGTAATTCTCTGGACGTAAGTCCAATATAAATTTTTGAGCAGCCACATGTGGCATAATAAATCACAAAGGTACTGGTGCACGAGATATACTGGCGAATTTGATAGCGATGGGAACCATCTGCAGACAGAAAATCTGTGGCTCGCTTTATATTTGTACAGGCTCGGCAAGAGCCACAGGGATAATTTCCAACTCTGGGTCCTTTTGACCCAAATAGGTTAGGGGTATTGGCTATATAGTGACTTCCAACCAACATGTCGCGTAAACTGCGACTACGTCTAGCTGTCATTTGGACCCGGGGAAGTAAGGTAGCTGCCACTAGAGAGTCTGTCTGTAAGATAGCCCAATTTTTTTGAATACAGGATCTCATTTGTTCCCACCTACAATTATATGTAGAGATAAATCTCACATTGCCACTTTGTTTATTTGTGACCTTTTTCCTACCTTGTAGAAGGTCCTCTCTATGTGCATGTTGGGCTTTCTGATAGGCCTTTTTGAGAGATCGTCTGCTGTAACCACGCTGGAGAAAACGTTCAGTAAGTATTGCACTTTGTTTCTTGAAATCGTCATCCGAGGAGCAAATTCTACGTATTCTCAGGAATTGTCCTGTTGGTATGGCTTTGATAGTTGCTGGAGTATGTGAGGAGGCTGCATGCAAAAGGGAGTTGGTGGCAGTGGGCTTACGGTATACGTCTGTTGACAGAGAACCATGGGTGTTACATTTTATAAGTATATCCAAGAACTCTATGCATTCTCTGCTTGCCTTATAGGTAAGTTTCACATTAATATTGTTAGTATTGAGTGTTGTCATGAAGTCCTTCAATTGGGAAGCCGATCCCTGCCAAACAAAAAGAATATCATCGATATATCTGATCCAACACTGCACATGGGAGCCCGCCTCCGCCCCTCCGCATTGAAACAAACCCCTCTCCCAGTACCCTAGGAAGAGGTTTGTGTACGAAGGGGCGCAGGCGGCCCCCATGGCAGTGCCACGTTTCTGAAGGTAGAATTGGTTTTTGAACGTAAAAAAATTATGGGTTAAAACAAACTCCAATAATTCAAGAATTAATTGGCAGGTATCGGCATCCCACGGACCAGAGTCTAGATAAAATTTAATAGCCCTCAAACCATCCACATGGTCTATGCATGTATATAGGCTCTCCACATCTGCAGTTACCAAACACATATCTGGTTCCAGGAAAATTCCATCGATCCGTGCCAGGGCTCCCGTCGTGTCTTTGATGAAAGATGGTAAACATTCTACTAACGGTTGTAGATAGTAGTCAATGAATTTAAATATAGGGTCGCATATACCATCGATCCCTGACACGCTCGGGCGCCCTGGAGGATTGAGGGAATCCATGTGTATTTTAGGAATGATATAAAAGGTAGGGGTTTGCGGATATGGTAGCATCAAACCACTACGTGTTTTTTTATCAATAATACCGGATTCAAGTGCCAAATCCAAAATCTGACCAAGCCTTATAGAGAACTGGGTAATGGGGTTAGAGGGTAATTTGGCATATGTGTCCTTGTCCTTTAGTTGTCTGAATACCTCACGTTCATATTAACTGACGGGCCACACTACCACGTTTCCCCCCTTATCCACTGGTTTAAATACTACATCTTTCAATTCCATAAGTTCATTTAAAGCTCCTCTCTGTTTTTTGATTAGGTTGTCCTGGACAACTATGGATGATATCTGTTTGAGGTCCTCACTTGCCGCTTTAGTGAAGACCTCAATGGCTGGACATAATGACAAGGGAGGAAACGTGGTAGATTTAGTAGGCACTATGTATGATGGCTTACCTTGTTCTCCCCCCTGCCCTGCCAGAAGCTCCTCCAAAATTTGGATCGCCTCTCTTTCCTCTGGGGTAGAAAGTAATTGGTCCCTCTTTGCATGCAGTCTCCTCAATAGTAATTTACGTGAGAATACATTTAGGTCCTTTAAAGCTGTAAAATAATCAAAATTGTTAGTTGGTGAGAAATTAAGACCTTTACTAAGTATGTACTGTTGCTCCTCGGAGAGAATATGGGTAGAAAGGTTAATTACCTCATTGTTTTTAGTTTTTTTACCCCTTGTGGTTGGTGTGGACATTTTCCTTTTTTCCCTGCGTAGTTCAGCAGCCCGATGTTGGGGGTTATGTTGTCTATAGTTGGTTTTGACTCTAGGTCTTACATCCACAGAACTCTGTGATTCGTCAGTTGACGACAGGGAAACAAGAGATGATGATCTTGACCTCAATGGTATTTGTGTTCTATCTCTAACTTGTCGCCATCTATATACTCTATTTTGTTGTACATCCATGTTATCTCTTTGATATTTTTTATTTTTCATGGCACTAATTTCAGTTTCCCATTTGAGATACTGTTGTTCTAATTCGGTGTTGACTTTCTCAAATTCAGCCGAAGATAAATTCTTTTTGATGTCATTTTGAAGCACTTCTATTTCCTTCTCCAAGTCGTTCAATGAGGATGAATTAGCGAGTACCAGGAGTTCCATGAACCCTCTAGAACATGTGTTGGCATGTTCTTCCCATTTGTTCTTAAAGATCGGGTCCTCCACTGGGTAGTACGGGAACACCTGGACTCTCAGTCCTCGAGGGATAATACCTTTAGAAAGATAGTTCTCTAGACTATGTATATGGCTCCCTTTTATACTGTGTACTGAGTGCCGATTACATCCGGGTTGGGACCCTGCGCATGCGCCGTACAGCACAAATCGGCGCACAATATTATTTACAAACACAGTATAAAAGGGAGCCATATACATAGTCGGATAGAGTCCCTTGAGAAAGTCGGGTGACGAAACGTACGTTGGGACGGTGGTAACAGGTTTCCATTATGGGTAAGTGAGGATCACTGAATTATTTATTATTGATTTACTTTGGGCTTATTCATAACACCAATTATGTGATAGAGCAGTTAGCTTCACATTTACTATACTGGGGCCCTTTCTGGACCCCTGGTTACTTCTTATTGAATAAGAGCCATATTACATCATTCCCTGACCTCACTATATACATATCCATTGTGATTATTACTATTACTGTACCTGATTCACCTACGTGTTTTTTGGCTGTATCTGAGACATCTCATTTTGTATTGCTTTATACATACACATCTGGTATTTTATCTTTATTGAAATTAGTCACAAATGTGTGACGTTTTTTAACTTTTTGGATGTAACAATAAAATTTTGCATATTTATCAGTAGCAATTGCTCTTTGTTTGAGTTTTTTCTCTCCTTTTGCATAAAATAGTTTATGGAGCTATACTGATTTACAACTTATAGACCCCTAGCACCTAGTACATATCATGAGAAACAGAGTACAATATATACCTATCTGGTGCAGTTCATTCTTTTTGTGTTTAATCTGCATAAACTATGTAATTTTCCATGGGAGTTTTGCCATGGATCCCACTCCGGCACACCACAGTCCAGGTGTAAGTCCCCTTGAAACAACGTTTAAATCACTATTGTGGCCAGAAAGAGTCCCTGTGGGTTTTAAAATTCGCCTGCCCATTGAAGTCAATGGCGGTTCGCAGGTTCATGAACCTTTGCGGAAGATCGCGTTTGCGGTTCGCAAACCGAAAATGTTATGTTCGCGACATCACTAGTGACTGTTACTAGTGCGGTACCACAGTGGTCAGTCTTGGGTCCTGTTCTATTTAATATATTCATTAATGGCCTTGTAGAGGGGTTGAATAGTAAAGTAGCAATCTTTGCAGATGATACTAAACTCTGTAAAGCGGTAAACACTATAGAGGACAGTGCACTGTTACAAATGGATCTGGATATGTTGGAGGTTTGGGCTGGGAAGTGGCAGATGAGGTTCAACACTGCTAAATGTAAGGTAGTGCACATGGGGAGGAAAAATCCGGGACGGGGTTATATATTAAATAGGAGAACACTTGTGACGACTACAAAAACCAAAAAAGCACACCATGTAGTGCACACCCGACTAGTTCAACAAATCTTTATTAGTTACAAAAAACATAGACAAAGATACCAATCAAATAGATCCCATAAAAACATTTAAAACAGCACAAAACATGCCCACCCACAACAGGGGGGAGCCCAACGGACCCCACCCAGGACACCCGTTTAAATAAGTGTACAATCCTGCCTTTGTACTTAGGTAACATAAAAATACTATATTAGAGTTATAAGTGATAATAAACTAACCACAGCTCTACTGTCAATGTTCAATACGTAGATATACAACCTGACCAGATAGAGGATAGAGACAATCCTGGACACAGGGCTGTGAAAATGCAAGAAAAATGCAGTAATAATGGGTTTCACCAACGGGTGTCCTCCTGCACCCCACGCGTATCGTAACCTTGAGGTGAATTCCTCAGGGGTGTTATCACTTGTGACGACTGACGTGGAAAAGGACTTAGGGGTCTTAGTTAATAGTAAATTTAGTTGTAGTGACCAGTGTCGGGCAGCTGCGGCCAAGGCAAATAAAATCATGGGGTGCATCAATAAGGGCATAGATGCCCATGACAAGGAAATAATTCTACCACTGTAAAAATCACTAGTCAGACCAAACATAGAATACTGTGTACAGTACTGGGCACCAGTGTACAAGAAAGATATAGTGGTGCTGGAGAGGGTTCAAAGATGGGCAACCAGGGTAATACAGGGAATGGGAGGACTACAGTACCCAGAAAGATTATCAAAATTGGGTTTATTTAGTTTAGAAAAAAGAAGGCTTAGGGGAGACCTAATAACTATGTATAAATATATCAGGGGACAGTACAGTGATCTCTCCCATGATCTATTTACATAGTTACATAGTTACATAGTTAGTATGGTTGAAAAAAGACATACGTCCATCAAGTCCAACCAGGAAATTGAAGGGAAGGGTGTAAGGGGATAAGGGAAAGGGATGTAGTGATATGGGAAAGGGATGTAGGGATAAGGGAAAGGGATGTAATAAGGGAAAGGGATGTATTTATACCCAGGACTGTATCTATAACAAGGGGGCATCCTCTACGTTTAGAGGAAAGAAGGTTTCTACACAACCACAGACGGGTGTTCTTTACTGTAAGAGCAGTGAGACTGTGGAATTCTCTCCCGGAGGAGGTGGTCATGGTGAACTCTGTAAAAGAGTTCAAAAGGGGTCTGGATGCATTCTTGGAGAATAATAACATCGTCGGTTATGTACACTAGATTTATAGGGACAGAACATTGATCCAGAGATTTATTCTGACTGCCATATTTGGAGTCGGGAAGGAATTTTTACCTCTAGTATGAAACTTTTTTGCCTTCCCCTGGATCAACTCAGTAGGGACTTATTAGGCATATAGGTTGAACTAGATGGACTCTGGTCTTTTTTCAACCTTATGAACTATGTTACTATGATATGCGGACTGGATATAAGGTCGGGATAGGAGGTTCAGATATGAGGTCGGCATATGAGGACGGGATATGAGGTAGAGATAGGAGGACGGGATGGGAGGTCGGGATATGAGGACGGGAGATGTGGTCGAGATAGGAGGTCGAGCTATGAGGATGGGATTTGGGGTTGGGATATGACAACAATATATGAGGACGGATGTGAAGTCAAAAGCTTCCTCCTGTGATGATTTTCCTCCCCAACAAGCATTAGGAAGGAAAAACCGGGCAACACCGGGTACTCAGCTAGTCTATAATAAACAGGACTATTAGCCATGGCTAAAACTCAGATAATATAACAAGATAAATGCAAGGAGCATGATAAAACAGACATGGACAGCATTAAACAAATTACCAGCCCAGAATACAAGCCGAGCTGGAGTTTTATAGCCCCAACTGAACGACAATAGGGTGAAAGCTTTAACTCTTCCAAGCCTAGGAGAAATAGCACAGAAACTGCTCAGACTTAAGAACTAATGTCTGAACAGACCCAAAGACGGAAAAACACAAAAACTGACATTACAATTGGTTTGGCGATTGACGGCAGGAGATAGATAAGGGGACCCTTCTCTGTCATTTTAGCTCACCAAACATTGGTGGACAAGCAGGGCTCTGTGCACTGAAGTCAAGCAGGGCTCTGTACACTGAGGACAAAGAAGGGCTCTCTGCACTGAGGACAAAGCTGGGCTTTGTGCACTGAGGACAAACAGGGCTATGTGCAGTGAAGACAAGCAGGGCTCTGTGCACTGAGGTTCTGTGACACACTCCTGCCACACACATCAGGATGATTGACAAGCCAGGAACCTGCACAGAGCCCTGCCTGTCCAGTATTTGGTCTCCTCACAGACACACACAGGCCACAGCTACAGGATAGCAAATTCTCACCAAAAATATACAAATTTTTTACCCAATGTATATTACAAATATACATATAATGGTATATATTATCTACATTATAATTTTTTTTTAAATAACAACAGGTACACTTTAATAGACAATTCCTCTCCTCTTTGATAACTGCAAAATGTTTTTATGCTACTCTTTAGGGTGCTGCAACACATGCAGTGCTGTTAAACACATTTATACGCATTTTATATGCCTTTGGATTTCTGAGTAAGATTAGTGATTTTGTTTTTGGAGTGTTGTCTTAGCTTTACTAACACAGAAGTCCATTGGCAACCAATGGCCTATCTCTAGAACGTATGGTTTACATTCTAGCAGTTCACTTGATCAATCTTAGAGTGCGTTCACACCACGATTTCTTCATATGATCAATGGATCCGGTGGGTAAATGTCAAAACCGTCCGCTCCCTTATCTCCACTGGACCTGGCCTGCATCTCATTCATTTGAATGAGGCCACTGGAGTCCAGTCGGCTAATTTTTGCACTGTATCCGGGTTTATTGCTGGACAGAAAATTGCTGTATCTGCAACGTCTGTAGGAGATGAAAGGAGAGAGAGAACGTATACTATTATTTGTGGTAGAGATGAGCAAATTTTTTGAAAAATTCGATTCGGCCGATTCGCCGAATTTTCCGAAAAAATTTGGTTCGGTCCGAATATATTCGTGGCGAATCGCTATTTAACTCCTTAAGGACCCAGCCATTTTACACCTCAGGACCCGGACATTTTTTGCACATCTGACCACTGTCACTTTAAACATTAATAACTCTGGAATGCTTTAAGTTATCATTCTGATTCCGAGATTGTTTTTTCGTGACATATTCTACTTTAACATAGTGGTAAAATTTTGTGGCATCTTGCATCCTTTCTTGGTGAAAAATCCCCAAATTTTATGAAAAATTTGTAAATTTTGCATTTTTCTAACTTTGAAGCTCTCTGCTTGTAAGGAAAACGGATATTCCAAATAATTTTTTTTTTATTCACATATACAATATGTCCACTTTATGTTTGCATCATAAAATTGATGAGTTTTTACTTTTGGAAGACACCAGAGGGCTTCAAAGTTCTGCAGCAATTTTCCAATTTTTCACAAAATTTCCAAACTCACAATTTTTCATGGACCAGTTCAGGTTTGAAGTGGATTTGAAGGGTCTTCATATTAGAAATACCCCACAAATGATCCCATTATAAAAACTGCACCCCCAAAGTATTTAAAATGACATTCAGTCCGCGTTTTAACCCTTTAGGTGTTTCACAGGAATAACAGCAAAGTGAAGGATAAAATTCCAATTATGTGATAGAGCAGTTAGCTTCACATTTACTATACTGGGGCCCTTTCTGGACCCCTGGTTACTTCTTATTGAATAAGAGCCATATTACATCATTCCCTGACCTCACTATATACATATCCATTGTGATTATTACTATTACTGTACCTGATTCACCTACGTGTTTTTTGGCTGTATCTGAGACATCTCATTTTGTATTGCTTTATACATACACATCTGGTATTTTATCTTTATTGAAATTAGTCACAAATGTGTGACGTTTTTTAACTTTTTGGATGTAACAATAAAATTTTGCATATTTATCAGTAGCAATTGCTCTTTGTTTGAGTTTTTTCTCTCCTTTTGCATAAAATAGTTTATGGAGCTATACTGATTTACAACTTATAGACCCCTAGCACCTAGTACATATCATGAGAAACAGAGTACAATATATACCTATCTGGTGCAGTTCATTCTTTTTGTGTTTAATCTGCATAAACTATGTAATTTTCCATGGGAGTTTTGCCATGGATCCCACTCCGGCACACCACAGTCCAGGTGTAAGTCCCCTTGAAACAACGTTTAAATCACTATTGTGGCCAGAAAGAGTCCCTGTGGGTTTTAAAATTCGCCTGCCCATTGAAGTCAATGGCGGTTCGCCCGGTTCGCAGGTTCATGAACCTTTGCGGAAGATCGCGTTTGCGGTTCGCGAACCGAAAATGTTATGTTCGCGACATCACTAGTGACTGTTACTAGTGCGGTACCACAGTGGTCAGTCTTGGGTCCTGTTCTATTTAATATATTCATTAATGACCTTGTAGAGGGGTTGAATAGTAAAGTAGCAATCTTTGCAGATGATACTAAACTCTGTAAAGCGGTAAACACTATAGAGGACAGTGCACTGTTACAAATGGATCTGGATATGTTGGAGGTTTGGGCTGGGAAGTGGCAGATGAGGTTCAACACTGCTAAATGTAAGGTAGTGCACATGGGGAGGAAAAATCCGGGACGGGGTTATATATTAAATAGGAGAACACTTGTGACGACTACAAAAACCAAAAAAGCACACCATGTAGTGCACACCCGACTAGTTCAACAAATCTTTATTAGTTACAAAAAACATAGACAAAGATACCAATCAAATAGATCCCATAAAAACATTTAAAACAGCACAAAACATGCCCACCCACAACAGGGGGGAGCCCAACGGACCCCACCCAGGACACCCGTTTAAATAAGTGTACAATCCTGCCTTTGTACTTAGGTAACATAAAAATACTATATTAGAGTTATAAGTGATAATAAACTAACCACAGCTCTACTGTCAATGTTCAATACGTAGATATACAACCTGACCAGATAGAGGATAGAGACAATCCTGGACACAGGGCTGTGAAAATGCAAGAAAAATGCAGTAATAATGGGTTTCACCAACGGGTGTCCTCCTGCACCCCACGCGTATCGTAACCTTGAGGTGAATTCCTCAGGGGTGTTATCACTTGTGACGACTGACGTGGAAAAGGACTTAGGGGTCTTAGTTAATAGTAAATTTAGTTGTAGTGACCAGTGTCGGGCAGCTGCGGCCAAGGCAAATAAAATCATGGGGTGCATCAATAAGGGCATAGATGCCCATGACAAGGAAATAATTCTACCACTGTAAAAATCACTAGTCAGACCAAACATAGAATACTGTGTACAGTACTGGGCACCAGTGTACAAGAAAGATATAGTGGTGCTGGAGAGGGTTCAAAGATGGGCAACCAGGGTAATACAGGGAATGGGAGGACTACAGTACCCAGAAAGATTATCAAAATTGGGTTTATTTAGTTTAGAAAAAAGAAGGCTTAGGGGAGACCTAATAACTATGTATAAATATATCAGGGGACAGTACAGTGATCTCTCCCATGATCTATTTACATAGTTACATAGTTACATAGTTAGTATGGTTGAAAAAAGACATACGTCCATCAAGTCCAACCAGGAAATTGAAGGGAAGGGTGTAAGGGGATAAGGGAAAGGGATGTAGTGATATGGGAAAGGGATGTAGGGATAAGGGAAAGGGATGTAATAAGGGAAAGGGATGTATTTATACCCAGGACTGTATCTATAACAAGGGGGCATCCTCTACGTTTAGAGGAAAGAAGGTTTCTACACAACCACAGACGGGTGTTCTTTACTGTAAGAGCAGTGAGACTGTGGAATTCTCTCCCGGAGGAGGTGGTCATGGTGAACTCTGTAAAAGAGTTCAAAAGGGGTCTGGATGCATTCTTGGAGAATAATAACATCGTCGGTTATGTACACTAGATTTATAGGGACAGAACGTTGATCCAGAGATTTATTCTGACTGCCATATTTGGAGTCGGGAAGGAATTTTTACCTCTAGTATGAAACTTTTTTGCCTTCCCCTGGATCAACTCAGTAGGGACTTATTAGGCATATAGGTTGAACTAGATGGACTCTGGTCTTTTTTCAACCTTATGAACTATGTTACTATGATATGCGGACTGGATATAAGGTCGGGATAGGAGGTTCAGATATGAGGTCGGCATATGAGGACGGGATATGAGGTAGAGATAGGAGGACTGGATGGGAGGTCGGGATATGAGGACGGGAGATGTGGTCGAGATAGGAGGTCGAGCTATGAGGATGGGATTTGGGGTTGGGATATGACAACAATATATGAGGACGGATGTGAAGTCAAAAGCTTCCTCCTGTGATGATTTTCCTCCCCAACAAGCATTAGGAAGGAAAAACCGGGCAACACCGGGTACTCAGCTAGTCTATAATAAACAGGACTATTAGCCATGGCTAAAACTCAGATAATATAACAAGATAAATGCAAGGAGCATGATAAAACAGACATGGACAGCATTAAACAAATTACCAGCCCAGAATACAAGCCGAGCTGGAGTTTTATAGCCCCAACTGAACGACAATAGGGTGAAAGCTTTAACTCTTCCAAGCCTAGGAGAAATAGCACAGAAACTGCTCAGACTTAAGAACTAATGTCTGAACAGACCCAAAGACGGAAAAACACAAAAACTGACATTACAATTGGTTTGGCGATTGACGGCAGGAGATAGATAAGGGGACCCTTCTCTGTCATTTTAGCTCACCAAACATTGGTGGACAAGCAGGGCTCTGTGCACTGAAGTCAAGCAGGGCTCTGTACACTGAGGACAAAGAAGGGCTCTCTGCACTGAGGACAAAGCTGGGCTTTGTGCACTGAGGACAAACAGGGCTATGTGCAGTGAAGACAAGCAGGGCTCTGTGCACTGAGGTTCTGTGACACACTCCTGCCACACACATCAGGATGATTGACAAGCCAGGAACCTGCACAGAGCCCTGCCTGTCCAGTATTTGGTCTCCTCACAGACACACACAGGCCACAGCTACAGGATAGCAAATTCTCACCAAAAATATACAAATTTTTTACCCAATGTATATTACAAATATACATATAATGGTATATATTATCTACATTATAATTTTTTTTTAAATAACAACAGGTACACTTTAATAGACAATTCCTCTCCTCTTTGATAACTGCAAAATGTTTTTATGCTACTCTTTAGGGTGCTGCAACACATGCAGTGCTGTTAAACACATTTATACGCATTTTATATGCCTTTGGATTTCTGAGTAAGATTAGTGATTTTGTTTTTGGAGTGTTGTCTTAGCTTTACTAACACAGAAGTCCATTGGCAACCAATGGCCTATCTCTAGAACGTATGGTTTACATTCTAGCAGTTCACTTGATCAATCTTAGAGTGCGTTCACACCACGATTTCTTCATATGATCAATGGATCCGGTGGGTAAATGTCAAAACCGTCCGCTCCCTTATCTCCACTGGACCTGGCCTGCATCTCATTCATTTGAATGAGGCCACTGGAGTCCAGTCGGCTAATTTTTGCACTGTATCCGGGTTTATTGCTGGACAGAAAATTGCTGTATCTGCAACGTCTGTAGGAGATGAAAGGAGAGAGAGAACGTATACTATTATTTGTGGTAGAGATGAGCAAATTTTTTGAAAAATTCGATTCGGCCGATTCGCCGAATTTTCCGAAAAAATTTGGTTCGGTCCGAATATATTCGTGGCGAATCGCTATTTAACTCCTTAAGGACCCAGCCATTTTACACCTCAGGACCCGGACATTTTTTGCACATCTGACCACTGTCACTTTAAACATTAATAACTCTGGAATGCTTTAAGTTATCATTCTGATTCCGAGATTGTTTTTTCGTGACATATTCTACTTTAACATAGTGGTAAAATTTTGTGGCATCTTGCATCCTTTCTTGGTGAAAAATCCCCAAATTTTATGAAAAATTTGTAAATTTTGCATTTTTCTAACTTTGAAGCTCTCTGCTTGTAAGGAAAACGGATATTCCAAATAATTTTTTTTTTTATTCACATATACAATATGTCCACTTTATGTTTGCATCATAAAATTGATGAGTTTTTACTTTTGGAAGACACCAGAGGGCTTCAAAGTTCCGCAGCAATTTTCCAATTTTTCACAAAATTTCCAAACTCACAATTTTTCATGGACCAGTTCAGGTTTGAAGTGGATTTGAAGGGTCTTCATATTAGAAATACCCCACAAATGACCCCATTATAAAAACTGCACCCCCAAAGTATTTAAAATGACATTCAGTCCGCGTTTTAACCCTTTAGGTGTTTCACAGGAATAACAGCAAAGTGAAGGATAAAATTCCAATTATGTGATAGAGCAGTTAGCTTCACATTTACTATACTGGGGCCCTTTCTGGACCCCTGGTTACTTCTTATTGAATAAGAGCCATATTACATCATTCCCTGACCTCACTATATACATATCCATTGTGATTATTACTATTACTGTACCTGATTCACCTACGTGTTTTTTGGCTGTATCTGAGACATCTCATTTTGTATTGCTTTATACATACACATCTGGTATTTTATCTTTATTGAAATTAGTCACAAATGTGTGACGTTTTTTAACTTTTTGGATGTAACAATAAAATTTTGCATATTTATCAGTAGCAATTGCTCTTTGTTTGAGTTTTTTCTCTCCTTTTGCATAAATAGTTTATGGAGCTATACTGATTTACAACTTATAGACCCCTAGCACCTAGTACATATCATGAGAAACAGAGTACAATATATACCTATCTGGTGCAGTTCATTCTTTTTGTGTTTAATCTGCATAAACTATGTAATTTTCCATGGGAGTTTTGCCATGGATCCCACTCCGGCACACCACAGTCCAGGTGTAAGTCCCCTTGAAACAACGTTTAAATCACTATTGTGGCCAGAAAGAGTCCCTGTGGGTTTTAAAATTCGCCTGCCCATTGAAGTCAATGGCGGTTCGCCCGGTTCGCAGGTTCATGAACCTTTGCGGAAGATCGCGTTTGCGGTTCGCGAACCGAAAATGTTATGTTCGCGACATCACTAGTTACTGTTACTAGTGCGGTACCACAGTGGTCAGTCTTGGGTCCTGTTCTATTTAATATATTCATTAATGACCTTGTAGAGGGGTTGAATAGTAAAGTAGCAATCTTTGCAGATGATACTAAACTCTGTAAAGCGGTAAACACTATAGAGGACAGTGCACTGTTACAAATGGATCTGGATATGTTGGAGGTTTGGGCTGGGAAGTGGCAGATGAGGTTCAACACTGCTAAATGTAAGGTAGTGCACATGGGGAGGAAAAATCCGGGACGGGGTTATATATTAAATAGGAGAACACTTGTGACGACTACAAAAACCAAAAAAGCACACCATGTAGTGCACACCCGACTAGTTCAACAAATCTTTATTAGTTACAAAAAACATAGACAAAGATACCAATCAAATAGATCCCATAAAAACATTTAAAACAGCACAAAACATGCCCACCCACAACAGGGGGGAGCCCAACGGACCCCACCCAGGACACCCGTTTAAATAAGTGTACAATCCTGCCTTTGTACTTAGGTAACATAAAAATACTATATTAGAGTTATAAGTGATAATAAACTAACCACAGCTCTACTGTCAATGTTCAATACGTAGATATACAACCTGACCAGATAGAGGATAGAGACAATCCTGGACACAGGGCTGTGAAAATGCAAGAAAAATGCAGTAATAATGGGTTTCACCAACGGGTGTCCTCCTGCACCCCACGCGTATCGTAACCTTGAGGTGAATTCCTCAGGGGTGTTATCACTTGTGACGACTGACGTGGAAAAGGACTTAGGGGTCTTAGTTAATAGTAAATTTAGTTGTAGTGACCAGTGTCGGGCAGCTGCGGCCAAGGCAAATAAAATCATGGGGTGCATCAATAAGGGCATAGATGCCCATGACAAGGAAATAATTCTACCACTGTAAAAATCACTAGTCAGACCAAACATAGAATACTGTGTACAGTACTGGGCACCAGTGTACAAGAAAGATATAGTGGTGCTGGAGAGGGTTCAAAGATGGGCAACCAGGGTAATACAGGGAATGGGAGGACTACAGTACCCAGAAAGATTATCAAAATTGGGTTTATTTAGTTTAGAAAAAAGAAGGCTTAGGGGAGACCTAATAACTATGTATGAATATATCAGGGGACAGTACAGTGATCTCTCCCATGATCTATTTACATAGTTACATAGTTACATAGTTAGTATGGTTGAAAAAAGACATACGTCCATCAAGTCCAACCAGGAAATTGAAGGGAAGGGTGTAAGGGGATAAGGGAAAGGGATGTAGTGATATGGGAAAGGGATGTAGGGATAAGGGAAAGGGATGTAATAAGGGAAAGGGATGTATTTATACCCAGGACTGTATCTATAACAAGGGGGCATCCTCTACGTTTAGAGGAAAGAAGGTTTCTACACAACCACAGACGGGTGTTCTTTACTGTAAGAGCAGTGAGACTGTGGAATTCTCTCCCGGAGGAGGTGGTCATGGTGAACTCTGTAAAAGAGTTCAAAAGGGGTCTGGATGCATTCTTGGAGAATAATAACATCGTCGGTTATGTACACTAGATTTATAGGGACAGAACGTTGATCCAGAGATTTATTCTGACTGCCATATTTGGAGTCGGGAAGGAATTTTTACCTCTAGTATGAAACTTTTTTGCCTTCCCCTGGATCAACTCAGTAGGGACTTATTAGGCATATAGGTTGAACTAGATGGACTCTGGTCTTTTTTCAACCTTATGAACTATGTTACTATGATATGCGGACTGGATATAAGGTCGGGATAGGAGGTTCAGATATGAGGTCGGCATATGAGGACGGGATATGAGGTAGAGATAGGAGGACTGGATGGGAGGTCGGGATATGAGGACGGGAGATGTGGTCGAGATAGGAGGTCGAGCTATGAGGATGGGATTTGGGGTTGGGATATGACAACAATATATGAGGACGGATGTGAAGTCAAAAGCTTCCTCCTGTGATGATTTTCCTCCCCAACAAGCATTAGGAAGGAAAAACCGGGCAACACCGGGTACTCAGCTAGTCTATAATAAACAGGACTATTAGCCATGGCTAAAACTCAGATAATATAACAAGATAAATGCAAGGAGCATGATAAAACAGACATGGACAGCATTAAACAAATTACCAGCCCAGAATACAAGCCGAGCTGGAGTTTTATAGCCCCAACTGAACGACAATAGGGTGAAAGCTTTAACTCTTCCAAGCCTAGGAGAAATAGCACAGAAACTGCTCAGACTTAAGAACTAATGTCTGAACAGACCCAAAGACGGAAAAACACAAAAACTGACATTACAATTGGTTTGGCGATTGACGGCAGGAGATAGATAAGGGGACCCTTCTCTGTCATTTTAGCTCACCAAACATTGGTGGACAAGCAGGGCTCTGTGCACTGAAGTCAAGCAGGGCTCTGTACACTGAGGACAAAGAAGGGCTCTCTGCACTGAGGACAAAGCTGGGCTTTGTGCACTGAGGACAAACAGGGCTATGTGCAGTGAAGACAAGCAGGGCTCTGTGCACTGAGGTTCTGTGACACACTCCTGCCACACACATCAGGATGATTGACAAGCCAGGAACCTGCACAGAGCCCTGCCTGTCCAGTATTTGGTCTCCTCACAGACACACACAGGCCACAGCTACAGGATAGCAAATTCTCACCAAAAATATACAAATTTTTTACCCAATGTATATTACAAATATACATATAATGGTATATATTATCTACATTATAATTTTTTTTTAAATAACAACAGGTACACTTTAATAGACAATTCCTCTCCTCTTTGATAACTGCAAAATGTTTTTATGCTACTCTTTAGGGTGCTGCAACACATGCAGTGCTGTTAAACACATTTATACGCATTTTATATGCCTTTGGATTTCTGAGTAAGATTAGTGATTTTGTTTTTGGAGTGTTGTCTTAGCTTTACTAACACAGAAGTCCATTGGCAACCAATGGCCTATCTCTAGAACGTATGGTTTACATTCTAGCAGTTCACTTGATCAATCTTAGAGTGCGTTCACACCACGATTTCTTCATATGATCAATGGATCCGGTGGGTAAATGTCAAAACCGTCCGCTCCCTTATCTCCACTGGACCTGGCCTGCATCTCATTCATTTGAATGAGGCCACTGGAGTCCAGTCGGCTAATTTTTGCACTGTATCCGGGTTTATTGCTGGACAGAAAATTGCTGTATCTGCAACGTCTGTAGGAGATGAAAGGAGAGAGAGAACGTATACTATTATTTGTGGTAGAGATGAGCAAATTTTTTGAAAAATTCGATTCGGCCGATTCGCCGAATTTTCCGAAAAAATTTGGTTCGGTCCGAATATATTCGTGGCGAATCGCTATTTAACTCCTTAAGGACCCAGCCATTTTACACCTCAGGACCCGGACATTTTTTGCACATCTGACCACTGTCACTTTAAACATTAATAACTCTGGAATGCTTTAAGTTATCATTCTGATTCCGAGATTGTTTTTTCGTGACATATTCTACTTTAACATAGTGGTAAAATTTTGTGGCATCTTGCATCCTTTCTTGGTGAAAAATCCCCAAATTTTATGAAAAATTTGTAAATTTTGCATTTTTCTAACTTTGAAGCTCTCTGCTTGTAAGGAAAACGGATATTCCAAATAATTTTTTTTTTATTCACATATACAATATGTCCACTTTATGTTTGCATCATAAAATTGATGAGTTTTTACTTTTGGAAGACACCAGAGGGCTTCAAAGTTCCGCAGCAATTTTCCAATTTTTCACAAAATTTCCAAACTCACAATTTTTCATGGACCAGTTCAGGTTTGAAGTGGATTTGAAGGGTCTTCATATTAGAAATACCCCACAAATGACCCCATTATAAAAACTGCACCCCCAAAGTATTTAAAATGACATTCAGTCCGCGTTTTAACCCTTTAGGTGTTTCACAGGAATAACAGCAAAGTGAAGGATAAAATTCCAATTATGTGATAGAGCAGTTAGCTTCACATTTACTATACTGGGGCCCTTTCTGGACCCCTGGTTACTTCTTATTGAATAAGAGCCATATTACATCATTCCCTGACCTCACTATATACATATCCATTGTGATTATTACTATTACTGTACCTGATTCACCTACGTGTTTTTTGGCTGTATCTGAGACATCTCATTTTGTATTGCTTTATACATACACATCTGGTATTTTATCTTTATTGAAATTAGTCACAAATGTGTGACGTTTTTTAACTTTTTGGATGTAACAATAAAATTTTGCATATTTATCAGTAGCAATTGCTCTTTGTTTGAGTTTTTTCTCTCCTTTTGCATAAAATAGTTTATGGAGCTATACTGATTTACAACTTATAGACCCCTAGCACCTAGTACATATCATGAGAAACAGAGTACAATATATACCTATCTGGTGCAGTTCATTCTTTTTGTGTTTAATCTGCATAAACTATGTAATTTTCCATGGGAGTTTTGCCATGGATCCCACTCCGGCACACCACAGTCCAGGTGTAAGTCCCCTTGAAACAACGTTTAAATCACTATTGTGGCCAGAAAGAGTCCCTGTGGGTTTTAAAATTCGCCTGCCCATTGAAGTCAATGGCGGTTCGCCCGGTTCGCAGGTTCATGAACCTTTGCGGAAGATCGCGTTTGCGGTTCGCGAACCGAAAATGTTATGTTCGCGACATCACTAGTTACTGTTACTAGTGCGGTACCACAGTGGTCAGTCTTGGGTCCTGTTCTATTTAATATATTCATTAATGACCTTGTAGAGGGGTTGAATAGTAAAGTAGCAATCTTTGCAGATGATACTAAACTCTGTAAAGCGGTAAACACTATAGAGGACAGTGCACTGTTACAAATGGATCTGGATATGTTGGAGGTTTGGGCTGGGAAGTGGCAGATGAGGTTCAACACTGCTAAATGTAAGGTAGTGCACATGGGGAGGAAAAATCCGGGACGGGGTTATATATTAAATAGGAGAACACTTGTGACGACTACAAAAACCAAAAAAGCACACCATGTAGTGCACACCCGACTAGTTCAACAAATCTTTATTAGTTACAAAAAACATAGACAAAGATACCAATCAAATAGATCCCATAAAAACATTTAAAACAGCACAAAACATGCCCACCCACAACAGGGGGGAGCCCAACGGACCCCACCCAGGACACCCGTTTAAATAAGTGTACAATCCTGCCTTTGTACTTAGGTAACATAAAAATACTATATTAGAGTTATAAGTGATAATAAACTAACCACAGCTCTACTGTCAATGTTCAATACGTAGATATACAACCTGACCAGATAGAGGATAGAGACAATCCTGGACACAGGGCTGTGAAAATGCAAGAAAAATGCAGTAATAATGGGTTTCACCAACGGGTGTCCTCCTGCACCCCACGCGTATCGTAACCTTGAGGTGAATTCCTCAGGGGTGTTATCACTTGTGACGACTGACGTGGAAAAGGACTTAGGGGTCTTAGTTAATAGTAAATTTAGTTGTAGTGACCAGTGTCGGGCAGCTGCGGCCAAGGCAAATAAAATCATGGGGTGCATCAATAAGGGCATAGATGCCCATGACAAGGAAATAATTCTACCACTGTAAAAATCACTAGTCAGACCAAACATAGAATACTGTGTACAGTACTGGGCACCAGTGTACAAGAAAGATATAGTGGTGCTGGAGAGGGTTCAAAGATGGGCAACCAGGGTAATACAGGGAATGGGAGGACTACAGTACCCAGAAAGATTATCAAAATTGGGTTTATTTAGTTTAGAAAAAAGAAGGCTTAGGGGAGACCTAATAACTATGTATAAATATATCAGGGGACAGTACAGTGATCTCTCCCATGATCTATTTACATAGTTACATAGTTACATAGTTAGTATGGTTGAAAAAAGACATACGTCCATCAAGTCCAACCAGGAAATTGAAGGGAAGGGTGTAAGGGGATAAGGGAAAGGGATGTAGTGATATGGGAAAGGGATGTAGGGATAAGGGAAAGGGATGTAATAAGGGAAAGGGATGTATTTATACCCAGGACTGTATCTATAACAAGGGGGCATCCTCTACGTTTAGAGGAAAGAAGGTTTCTACACAACCACAGACGGGTGTTCTTTACTGTAAGAGCAGTGAGACTGTGGAATTCTCTCCCGGAGGAGGTGGTCATGGTGAACTCTGTAAAAGAGTTCAAAAGGGGTCTGGATGCATTCTTGGAGAATAATAACATCGTCGGTTATGTACACTAGATTTATAGGGACAGAACGTTGATCCAGAGATTTATTCTGACTGCCATATTTGGAGTCGGGAAGGAATTTTTACCTCTAGTATGAAACTTTTTTGCCTTCCCCTGGATCAACTCAGTAGGGACTTATTAGGCATATAGGTTGAACTAGATGGACTCTGGTCTTTTTTCAACCTTATGAACTATGTTACTATGATATGCGGACTGGATATAAGGTCGGGATAGGAGGTTCAGATATGAGGTCGGCATATGAGGACGGGATATGAGGTAGAGATAGGAGGACTGGATGGGAGGTCGGGATATGAGGACGGGAGATGTGGTCGAGATAGGAGGTCGAGCTATGAGGATGGGATTTGGGGTTGGGATATGACAACAATATATGAGGACGGATGTGAAGTCAAAAGCTTCCTCCTGTGATGATTTTCCTCCCCAACAAGCATTAGGAAGGAAAAACCGGGCAACACCGGGTACTCAGCTAGTCTATAATAAACAGGACTATTAGCCATGGCTAAAACTCAGATAATATAACAAGATAAATGCAAGGAGCATGATAAAACAGACATGGACAGCATTAAACAAATTACCAGCCCAGAATACAAGCCGAGCTGGAGTTTTATAGCCCCAACTGAACGACAATAGGGTGAAAGCTTTAACTCTTCCAAGCCTAGGAGAAATAGCACAGAAACTGCTCAGACTTAAGAACTAATGTCTGAACAGACCCAAAGACGGAAAAACACAAAAACTGACATTACAATTGGTTTGGCGATTGACGGCAGGAGATAGATAAGGGGACCCTTCTCTGTCATTTTAGCTCACCAAACATTGGTGGACAAGCAGGGCTCTGTGCACTGAAGTCAAGCAGGGCTCTGTACACTGAGGACAAAGAAGGGCTCTCTGCACTGAGGACAAAGCTGGGCTTTGTGCACTGAGGACAAACAGGGCTATGTGCAGTGAAGACAAGCAGGGCTCTGTGCACTGAGGTTCTGTGACACACTCCTGCCACACACATCAGGATGATTGACAAGCCAGGAACCTGCACAGAGCCCTGCCTGTCCAGTATTTGGTCTCCTCACAGACACACACAGGCCACAGCTACAGGATAGCAAATTCTCACCAAAAATATACAAATTTTTTACCCAATGTATATTACAAATATACATATAATGGTATATATTATCTACATTATAATTTTTTTTTAAATAACAACAGGTACACTTTAATAGACAATTCCTCTCCTCTTTGATAACTGCAAAATGTTTTTATGCTACTCTTTAGGGTGCTGCAACACATGCAGTGCTGTTAAACACATTTATACGCATTTTATATGCCTTTGGATTTCTGAGTAAGATTAGTGATTTTGTTTTTGGAGTGTTGTCTTAGCTTTACTAACACAGAAGTCCATTGGCAACCAATGGCCTATCTCTAGAACGTATGGTTTACATTCTAGCAGTTCACTTGATCAATCTTAGAGTGCGTTCACACCACGATTTCTTCATATGATCAATGGATCCGGTGGGTAAATGTCAAAACCGTCCGCTCCCTTATCTCCACTGGACCTGGCCTGCATCTCATTCATTTGAATGAGGCCACTGGAGTCCAGTCGGCTAATTTTTGCACTGTATCCGGGTTTATTGCTGGACAGAAAATTGCTGTATCTGCAACGTCTGTAGGAGATGAAAGGAGAGAGAGAACGTATACTATTATTTGTGGTAGAGATGAGCAAATTTTTTGAAAAATTCGATTCGGCCGATTCGCCGAATTTTCCGAAAAAATTTGGTTCGGTCCGAATATATTCGTGGCGAATCGCTATTTAACTCCTTAAGGACCCAGCCATTTTACACCTCAGGACCCGGACATTTTTTGCACATCTGACCACTGTCACTTTAAACATTAATAACTCTGGAATGCTTTAAGTTATCATTCTGATTCCGAGATTGTTTTTTCGTGACATATTCTACTTTAACATAGTGGTAAAATTTTGTGGCATCTTGCATCCTTTCTTGGTGAAAAATCCCCAAATTTTATGAAAAATTTGTAAATTTTGCATTTTTCTAACTTTGAAGCTCTCTGCTTGTAAGGAAAACGGATATTCCAAATAATTTTTTTTTTATTCACATATACAATATGTCCACTTTATGTTTGCATCATAAAATTGATGAGTTTTTACTTTTGGAAGACACCAGAGGGCTTCAAAGTTCCGCAGCAATTTTCCAATTTTTCACAAAATTTCCAAACTCACAATTTTTCATGGACCAGTTCAGGTTTGAAGTGGATTTGAAGGGTCTTCATATTAGAAATACCCCACAAATGACCCCATTATAAAAACTGCACCCCCAAAGTATTTAAAATGACATTCAGTCCGCGTTTTAACCCTTTAGGTGTTTCACAGGAATAACAGCAAAGTGAAGGATAAAATTCCAATTATGTGATAGAGCAGTTAGCTTCACATTTACTATACTGGGGCCCTTTCTGGACCCCTGGTTACTTCTTATTGAATAAGAGCCATATTACATCATTCCCTGACCTCACTATATACATATCCATTGTGATTATTACTATTACTGTACCTGATTCACCTACGTGTTTTTTGGCTGTATCTGAGACATCTCATTTTGTATTGCTTTATACATACACATCTGGTATTTTATCTTTATTGAAATTAGTCACAAATGTGTGACGTTTTTTAACTTTTTGGATGTAACAATAAAATTTTGCATATTTATCAGTAGCAATTGCTCTTTGTTTGAGTTTTTTCTCTCCTTTTGCATAAAATAGTTTATGGAGCTATACTGATTTACAACTTATAGACCCCTAGCACCTAGTACATATCATGAGAAACAGAGTACAATATATACCTATCTGGTGCAGTTCATTCTTTTTGTGTTTAATCTGCATAAACTATGTAATTTTCCATGGGAGTTTTGCCATGGATCCCACTCCGGCACACCACAGTCCAGGTGTAAGTCCCCTTGAAACAACGTTTAAATCACTATTGTGGCCAGAAAGAGTCCCTGTGGGTTTTAAAATTCGCCTGCCCATTGAAGTCAATGGCGGTTCGCCCGGTTCGCAGGTTCATGAACCTTTGCGGAAGATCGCGTTTGCGGTTCGCGAACCGAAAATGTTATGTTCGCGACATCACTAGTTACTGTTACTAGTGCGGTACCACAGTGGTCAGTCTTGGGTCCTGTTCTATTTAATATATTCATTAATGACCTTGTAGAGGGGTTGAATAGTAAAGTAGCAATCTTTGCAGATGATACTAAACTCTGTAAAGCGGTAAACACTATAGAGGACAGTGCACTGTTACAAATGGATCTGGATATGTTGGAGGTTTGGGCTGGGAAGTGGCAGATGAGGTTCAACACTGCTAAATGTAAGGTAGTGCACATGGGGAGGAAAAATCCGGGACGGGGTTATATATTAAATAGGAGAACACTTGTGACGACTACAAAAACCAAAAAAGCACACCATGTAGTGCACACCCGACTAGTTCAACAAATCTTTATTAGTTACAAAAAACATAGACAAAGATACCAATCAAATAGATCCCATAAAAACATTTAAAACAGCACAAAACATGCCCACCCACAACAGGGGGGAGCCCAACGGACCCCACCCAGGACACCCGTTTAAATAAGTGTACAATCCTGCCTTTGTACTTAGGTAACATAAAAATACTATATTAGAGTTATAAGTGATAATAAACTAACCACAGCTCTACTGTCAATGTTCAATACGTAGATATACAACCTGACCAGATAGAGGATAGAGACAATCCTGGACACAGGGCTGTGAAAATGCAAGAAAAATGCAGTAATAATGGGTTTCACCAACGGGTGTCCTCCTGCACCCCACGCGTATCGTAACCTTGAGGTGAATTCCTCAGGGGTGTTATCACTTGTGACGACTGACGTGGAAAAGGACTTAGGGGTCTTAGTTAATAGTAAATTTAGTTGTAGTGACCAGTGTCGGGCAGCTGCGGCCAAGGCAAATAAAATCATGGGGTGCATCAATAAGGGCATAGATGCCCATGACAAGGAAATAATTCTACCACTGTAAAAATCACTAGTCAGACCAAACATAGAATACTGTGTACAGTACTGGGCACCAGTGTACAAGAAAGATATAGTGGTGCTGGAGAGGGTTCAAAGATGGGCAACCAGGGTAATACAGGGAATGGGAGGACTACAGTACCCAGAAAGATTATCAAAATTGGGTTTATTTAGTTTAGAAAAAAGAAGGCTTAGGGGAGACCTAATAACTATGTATAAATATATCAGGGGACAGTACAGTGATCTCTCCCATGATCTATTTACATAGTTACATAGTTACATAGTTAGTATGGTTGAAAAAAGACATACGTCCATCAAGTCCAACCAGGAAATTGAAGGGAAGGGTGTAAGGGGATAAGGGAAAGGGATGTAGTGATATGGGAAAGGGATGTAGGGATAAGGGAAAGGGATGTAATAAGGGAAAGGGATGTATTTATACCCAGGACTGTATCTATAACAAGGGGGCATCCTCTACGTTTAGAGGAAAGAAGGTTTCTACACAACCACAGACGGGTGTTCTTTACTGTAAGAGCAGTGAGACTGTGGAATTCTCTCCCGGAGGAGGTGGTCATGGTGAACTCTGTAAAAGAGTTCAAAAGGGGTCTGGATGCATTCTTGGAGAATAATAACATCGTCGGTTATGTACACTAGATTTATAGGGACAGAACGTTGATCCAGAGATTTATTCTGACTGCCATATTTGGAGTCGGGAAGGAATTTTTACCTCTAGTATGAAACTTTTTTGCCTTCCCCTGGATCAACTCAGTAGGGACTTATTAGGCATATAGGTTGAACTAGATGGACTCTGGTCTTTTTTCAACCTTATGAACTATGTTACTATGATATGCGGACTGGATATAAGGTCGGGATAGGAGGTTCAGATATGAGGTCGGCATATGAGGACGGGATATGAGGTAGAGATAGGAGGACGGGATGGGAGGTCGGGATATGAGGACGGGAGATGTGGTCGAGATAGGAGGTCGAGCTATGAGGATGGGATTTGGGGTTGGGATATGACAACAATATATGAGGACGGATGTGAAGTCAAAAGCTTCCTCCTGTGATGATTTTCCTCCCCAACAAGCATTAGGAAGGAAAAACCGGGCAACACCGGGTACTCAGCTAGTCTATAATAAACAGGACTATTAGCCATGGCTAAAACTCAGATAATATAACAAGATAAATGCAAGGAGCATGATAAAACAGACATGGACAGCATTAAACAAATTACCAGCCCAGAATACAAGCCGAGCTGGAGTTTTATAGCCCCAACTGAACGACAATAGGGTGAAAGCTTTAACTCTTCCAAGCCTAGGAGAAATAGCACAGAAACTGCTCAGACTTAAGAACTAATGTCTGAACAGACCCAAAGACGGAAAAACACAAAAACTGACATTACAATTGGTTTGGCGATTGACGGCAGGAGATAGATAAGGGGACCCTTCTCTGTCATTTTAGCTCACCAAACATTGGTGGACAAGCAGGGCTCTGTGCACTGAAGTCAAGCAGGGCTTTGTACACTGAGGACAAAGAAGGGCTCTCTGCACTGAGGACAAAGCTGGGCTTTGTGCACTGAGGACAAACAGGGCTATGTGCAGTGAAGACAAGCAGGGCTCTGTGCACTGAGGTTCTGTGACACACTCCTGCCACACACATCAGGATGATTGACAAGCCAGGAACCTGCACAGAGCCCTGCCTGTCCAGTATTTGGTCTCCTCACAGACACACACAGGCCACAGCTACAGGATAGCAAATTCTCACCAAAAATATACAAATTTTTTACCCAATGTATATTACAAATATACATATAATGGTATATATTATCTACATTATAATTTTTTTTTAAATAACAACAGGTACACTTTAATAGACAATTCCTCTCCTCTTTGGTAACTGCAAAATGTTTTTATGCTACTCTTTAGGGTGCTGCAACACATGCAGTGCTGTTAAACACATTTATACGCATTTTATATGCCTTTGGATTTCTGAGTAAGATTAGTGATTTTGTTTTTGGAGTGTTGTCTTAGCTTTACTAACACAGAAGTCCATTGGCAACCAATGGCCTATCTCTAGAACGTATGGTTTACATTCTAGCAGTTCACTTGATCAATCTTAGAGTGCGTTCACACCACGATTTCTTCATATGATCAATGGATCCGGTGGGTAAATGTCAAAACCGTCCGCTCCCTTATCTCCACTGGACCTGGCCTGCATCTCATTCATTTGAATGAGGCCACTGGAGTCCAGTCGGCTAATTTTTGCACTGTATCCGGGTTTATTGCTGGACAGAAAATTGCTGTATCTGCAACGTCTGTAGGAGATGAAAGGAGAGAGAGAACGTATACTATTATTTGTGGTAGAGATGAGCAAATTTTTTGAAAAATTCGATTCGGCCGATTCGCCGAATTTTCCGAAAAAATTTGGTTCGGTCCGAATATATTCGTGGCGAATCGCTATTTAACTCCTTAAGGACCCAGCCATTTTACACCTCAGGACCCGGACATTTTTTGCACATCTGACCACTGTCACTTTAAACATTAATAACTCTGGAATGCTTTAAGTTATCATTCTGATTCCGAGATTGTTTTTCCGTGACATATTCTACTTTAACATAGTGGTAAAATTTTGTGGCATCTTGCATCCTTTCTTGGTGAAAAATCCCCAAATTTTATGAAAAATTTGTAAATTTTGCATTTTTCTAACTTTGAAGCTCTCTGCTTGTAAGGAAAACGGATATTCCAAATAATTTTTTTTTTATTCACATATACAATATGTCCACTTTATGTTTGCATCATAAAATTGATGAGTTTTTACTTTTGGAAGACACCAGAGGGCTTCAAAGTTCCGCAGCAATTTTCCAATTTTTCACAAAATTTCCAAACTCACAATTTTTCATGGACCAGTTCAGGTTTGAAGTGGATTTGAAGGGTCTTCATATTAGAAATACCCCACAAATGACCCCATTATAAAAACTGCACCCCCAAAGTATTTAAAATGACATTCAGTCCGCGTTTTAACCCTTTAGGTGTTTCACAGGAATAACAGCAAAGTGAAGGATAAAATTCCAATTATGTGATAGAGCAGTTAGCTTCACATTTACTATACTGGGGCCCTTTCTGGACCCCTGGTTACTTCTTATTGAATAAGAGCCATATTACATCATTCCCTGACCTCACTATATACATATCCATTGTGATTATTACTATTACTGTACCTGATTCACCTACGTGTTTTTTGGCTGTATCTGAGACATCTCATTTTGTATTGCTTTATACATACACATCTGGTATTTTATCTTTATTGAAATTAGTCACAAATGTGTGACGTTTTTTAACTTTTTGGATGTAACAATAAAATTTTGCATATTTATCAGTAGCCATTGCTCTTTGTTTGAGTTTTTTCTCTCCTTTTGCATAAAATAGTTTATGGAGCTATACTGATTTACAACTTATAGACCCCTAGCACCTAGTACATATCATGAGAAACAGAGTACAATATATACCTATCTGGTGCAGTTCATTCTTTTTGTGTTTAATCTGCATAAACTATGTAATTTTCCATGGGAGTTTTGCCATGGATCCCACTCCGGCACACCACAGTCCAGGTGTAAGTCCCCTTGAAACAACGTTTAAATCACTATTGTGGCCAGAAAGAGTCCCTGTGGGTTTTAAAATTCGCCTGCCCATTGAAGTCAATGGCGGTTCGCCCGGTTCGCAGGTTCATGAACCTTTGCGGAAGATCGCGTTTGCGGTTCGCGAACCGAAAATGTTATGTTCGCGACATCACTGGTGACTGTTACTAGTGCGGTACCACAGTGGTCAGTCTTGGTTCCTGTTCTATTTAATATATTCATTAATGACCTTGTAGAGGGGTTGAATAGTAAAGTAGCAATCTTTGCAGATGATACTAAACTCTGTAAAGCGGTAAACACTATAGAGGACAGTGCACTGTTACAAATGGATCTGGATATGTTGGAGGTTTGGGCTGGGAAGTGGCAGATGAGGTTCAACACTGCTAAATGTAAGGTATTGCACATGGGGAGGAAAAATCCGGGGACGGGGTTATATATTAAATAGGAGAACACTTGTGACGACTACAAAAACCAAAAAAGCACACCATGTAGTGCACACCCGACTAGTTCAACAAATCTTTATTAGTTACAAAAAACATAGACAAAGATACCAATCAAATAGATCCCATAAAAACATTTAAAACAGCACAAAACATGCCCACCCACAACAGGGGGGAGCCCAACGGACCCCACCCAGGACACCCGTTTAAATAAGTGTACAATCCTGCCTTTGTACTTAGGTAACATAAAAATACTATATTAGAGTTATAAGTGATAATAAACTAACCACAGCTCTACTGTCAATGTTCAATACGTAGATATACAACCTGACCAGATAGAGGATAGAGACAATCCTGGACACAGGGCTGTGAAAATGCAAGAAAAATGCAGTAATAATGGGTTTCACCAACGGGTGTCCTCCTGCACCCCACGCGTATCGTAACCTTGAGGTGAATTCCTCAGGGGTGTTATCACTTGTGACGACTGACGTGGAAAAGGACTTAGGGGTCTTAGTTAATAGTAAATTTAGTTGTAGTGACCAGTGTCGGGCAGCTGCGGCCAAGGCAAATAAAATCATGGGGTGCATCAATAAGGGCATAGATGCCCATGACAAGGAAATAATTCTACCACTGTAAAAATCACTAGTCAGACCAAACATAGAATACTGTGTACAGTACTGGGCACCAGTGTACAAGAAAGATATAGTGGTGCTGGAGAGGGTTCAAAGATGGGCAACCAGGGTAATACAGGGAATGGGAGGACTACAGTACCCAGAAAGATTATCAAAATTGGGTTTATTTAGTTTAGAAAAAAGAAGGCTTAGGGGAGACCTAATAACTATGTATAAATATATCAGGGGACAGTACAGTGATCTCTCCCATGATCTATTTACATAGTTACATAGTTACATAGTTAGTATGGTTGAAAAAAGACATACGTCCATCAAGTCCAACCAGGAAATTGAAGGGAAGGGTGTAAGGGGATAAGGGAAAGGGATGTAGTGATATGGGAAAGGGATGTAGGGATAAGGGAAAGGGATGTAATAAGGGAAAGGGATGTATTTATACCCAGGACTGTATCTATAACAAGGGGGCATCCTCTACGTTTAGAGGAAAGAAGGTTTCTACACAACCACAGACGGGTGTTCTTTACTGTAAGAGCAGTGAGACTGTGGAATTCTCTCCCGGAGGAGGTGGTCATGGTGAACTCTGTAAAAGAGTTCAAAAGGGGTCTGGATGCATTCTTGGAGAATAATAACATCGTCGGTTATGTACACTAGATTTATAGGGACAGAACGTTGATCCAGAGATTTATTCTGACTGCCATATTTGGAGTCGGGAAGGAATTTTTACCTCTAGTATGAAACTTTTTTGCCTTCCCCTGGATCAACTCAGTAGGGACTTATTAGGCATATAGGTTGAACTAGATGGACTCTGGTCTTTTTTCAACCTTATGAACTATGTTACTATGATATGCGGACTGGATATAAGGTCGGGATAGGAGGTTCAGATATGAGGTCGGCATATGAGGACGGGATATGAGGTAGAGATAGGAGGACTGGATGGGAGGTCGGGATATGAGGACGGGAGATGTGGTCGAGATAGGAGGTCGAGCTATGAGGATGGGATTTGGGGTTGGGATATGACAACAATATATGAGGACGGATGTGAAGTCAAAAGCTTCCTCCTGTGATGATTTTCCTCCCCAACAAGCATTAGGAAGGAAAAACCGGGCAACACCGGGTACTCAGCTAGTCTATAATAAACAGGACTATTAGCCATGGCTAAAACTCAGATAATATAACAAGATAAATGCAAGGAGCATGATAAAACAGACATGTACAGCATTAAACAAATTACCAGCCCAGAATACAAGCCGAGCTGGAGTTTTATAGCCCCAACTGAACGACAATAGGGTGAAAGCTTTAACTCTTCCAAGCCTAGGAGAAATAGCACAGAAACTGCTCAGACTTAAGAACTAATGTCTGAACAGACCCAAAGACGGAAAAACACAAAAACTGACATTACAATTGGTTTGGCGATTGACGGCAGGAGATAGATAAGGGGACCCTTCTCTGTCATTTTAGCTCACCAAACATTGGTGGACAAGCAGGGCTCTGTGCACTGAAGTCAAGCAGGGCTCTGTACACTGAGGACAAAGAAGGGCTCTCTGCACTGAGGACAAAGCTGGGCTTTGTGCACTGAGGACAAACAGGGCTATGTGCAGTGAAGACAAGCAGGGCTCTGTGCACTGAGGTTCTGTGACACACTCCTGCCACACACATCAGGATGATTGACAAGCCAGGAACCTGCACAGAGCCCTGCCTGTCCAGTATTTGGTCTCCTCACAGACACACACAGGCCACAGCTACAGGATAGCAAATTCTCACCAAAAATATACAAATTTTTTACCCAATGTATATTACAAATATACATATAATGGTATATATTATCTACATTATAATTTTTTTTTAAATAACAACAGGTACACTTTAATAGACAATTCCTCTCCTCTTTGATAACTGCAAAATGTTTTTATGCTACTCTTTAGGGTGCTGCAACACATGCAGTGCTGTTAAACACATTTATACGCATTTTATATGCCTTTGGATTTCTGAGTAAGATTAGTGATTTTGTTTTTGGAGTGTTGTCTTAGCTTTACTAACACAGAAGTCCATTGGCAACCAATGGCCTATCTCTAGAACGTATGGTTTACATTCTAGCAGTTCACTTGATCAATCTTAGAGTGCGTTCACACCACGATTTCTTCATATGATCAATGGATCCGGTGGGTAAATGTCAAAACCGTCCGCTCCCTTATCTCCACTGGACCTGGCCTGCATCTCATTCATTTGAATGAGGCCACTGGAGTCCAGTCGGCTAATTTTTGCACTGTATCCGGGTTTATTGCTGGACAGAAAATTGCTGTATCTGCAACGTCTGTAGGAGATGAAAGGAGAGAGAGAACGTATACTATTATTTGTGGTAGAGATGAGCAAATTTTTTGAAAAATTCGATTCGGCCGATTCGCCGAATTTTCCGAAAAAATTTGGTTCGGTCCGAATATATTCGTGGCGAATCGCTATTTAACTCCTTAAGGACCCAGCCATTTTACACCTCAGGACCCGGACATTTTTTGCACATCTGACCACTGTCACTTTAAACATTAATAACTCTGGAATGCTTTAAGTTATCATTCTGATTCCGAGATTGTTTTTTCGTGACATATTCTACTTTAACATAGTGGTAAAATTTTGTGGCATCTTGCATCCTTTCTTGGTGAAAAATCCCCAAATTTTATGAAAAATTTGTAAATTTTGCATTTTCTAACTTTGAAGCTCTCTGCTTGTAAGGAAAACGGATATTCCAAATAATTTTTTTTTTATTCACATATACAATATGTCCACTTTATGTTTGCATCATAAAATTGATGAGTTTTTACTTTTGGAAGACACCAGAGGGCTTCAAAGTTCCGCAGCAATTTTCCAATTTTTCACAAAATTTCCAAACTCACAATTTTTCATGGACCAGTTCAGGTTTGAAGTGGATTTGAAGGGTCTTCATATTAGAAATACCCCACAAATGACCCCATTATAAAAACTGCACCCCCAAAGTATTTAAAATGACATTCAGTCCGCGTTTTAACCCTTTAGGTGTTTCACAGGAATAACAGCAAAGTGAAGGATAAAATTCCAATTATGTGATAGAGCAGTTAGCTTCACATTTACTATACTGGGGCCCTTTCTGGACCCCTGGTTACTTCTTATTGAATAAGAGCCATATTACATCATTCCCTGACCTCACTATATACATATCCATTGTGATTATTACTATTACTGTACCTGATTCACCTACGTGTTTTTTGGCTGTATCTGAGACATCTCATTTTGTATTGCTTTATACATACACATCTGGTATTTTATCTTTATTGAAATTAGTCACAAATGTGTGACGTTTTTTAACTTTTTGGATGTAACAATAAAATTTTGCATATTTATCAGTAGCAATTGCTCTTTGTTTGAGTTTTTTCTCTCCTTTTGCATAAAATAGTTTATGGAGCTATACTGATTTACAACTTATAGACCCCTAGCACCTAGTACATATCATGAGAAACAGAGTACAATATATACCTATCTGGTGCAGTTCATTCTTTTTGTGTTTAATCTGCATAAACTATGTAATTTTCCATGGGAGTTTTGCCATGGATCCCACTCCGGCACACCACAGTCCAGGTGTAAGTCCCCTTGAAACAACGTTTAAATCACTATTGTGGCCAGAAAGAGTCCCTGTGGGTTTTAAAATTCGCCTGCCCATTGAAGTCAATGGCGGTTCGCCCGGTTCGCAGGTTCATGAACCTTTGCGGAAGATCGCGTTTGCGGTTCGCGAACCGAAAATGTTATGTTCGCGACATCACTAGTGACTGTTACTAGTGCGGTACCACAGTGGTCAGTCTTGGGTCCTGTTCTATTTAATATATTCATTAATGACCTTGTAGAGGGGTTGAATAGTAAAGTAGCAATCTTTGCAGATGATACTAAACTCTGTAAAGCGGTAAACACTATAGAGGACAGTGCACTGTTACAAATGGATCTGGATATGTTGGAGGTTTGGGCTGGGAAGTGGCAGATGAGGTTCAACACTGCTAAATGTAAGGTAGTGCACATGGGGAGGAAAAATCCGGGACGGGGTTATATATTAAATAGGAGAACACTTGTGACGACTACAAAAACCAAAAAAGCACACCATGTAGTGCACACCCGACTAGTTCAACAAATCTTTATTAGTTACAAAAAACATAGACAAAGATACCAATCAAATACATCCCATAAAAACATTTAAAACAGCACAAAACATGCCCACCCACAACAGGGGGGAGCCCAACGGACCCCACCCAGGACACCCGTTTAAATAAGTGTACAATCCTGCCTTTGTACTTAGGTAACATAAAAATACTATATTAGAGTTATAAGTGATAATAAACTAACCACAGCTCTACTGTCAATGTTCAATACGTAGATATACAACCTGACCAGATAGAGGATAGAGACAATCCTGGACACAGGGCTGTGAAAATGCAAGAAAAATGCAGTAATAATGGGTTTCACCAACGGGTGTCCTCCTGCACCCCACGCGTATCGTAACCTTGAGGTGAATTCCTCAGGGGTGTTATCACTTGTGACGACTGACGTGGAAAAGGACTTAGGGGTCTTAGTTAATAGTAAATTTAGTTGTAGTGACCAGTGTCGGGCAGCTGCGGCCAAGGCAAATAAAATCATGGGGTGCATCAATAAGGGCATAGATGCCCATGACAAGGAAATAATTCTACCACTGTAAAAATCACTAGTCAGACCAAACATAGAATACTGTGTACAGTACTGGGCACCAGTGTACAAGAAAGATATAGTGGTGCTGGAGAGGGTTCAAAGATGGGCAACCAGGGTAATACAGGGAATGGGAGGACTACAGTACCCAGAAAGATTATCAAAATTGGGTTTATTTAGTTTAGAAAAAAGAAGGCTTAGGGGAGACCTAATAACTATGTATAAATATATCAGGGGACAGTACAGTGATCTCTCCCATGATCTATTTACATAGTTACATAGTTACATAGTTAGTATGGTTGAAAAAAGACATACGTCCATCAAGTCCAACCAGGAAATTGAAGGGAAGGGTGTAAGGGGATAAGGGAAAGGGATGTAGTGATATGGGAAAGGGATGTAGGGATAAGGGAAAGGGATGTAATAAGGGAAAGGGATGTATTTATACCCAGGACTGTATCTATAACAAGGGGGCATCCTCTACGTTTAGAGGAAAGAAGGTTTCTACACAACCACAGACGGGTGTTCTTTACTGTAAGAGCAGTGAGACTGTGGAATTCTCTCCCGGAGGAGGTGGTCATGGTGAACTCTGTAAAAGAGTTCAAAAGGGGTCTGGATGCATTCTTGGAGAATAATAACATCGTCGGTTATGTACACTAGATTTATAGGGACAGAACGTTGATCCAGAGATTTATTCTGACTGCCATATTTGGAGTCGGGAAGGAATTTTTACCTCTAGTATGAAACTTTTTTGCCTTCCCCTGGATCAACTCAGTAGGGACTTATTAGGCATATAGGTTGAACTAGATGGACTCTGGTCTTTTTTCAACCTTATGAACTATGTTACTATGATATGCGGACTGGATATAAGGTCGGGATAGGAGGTTCAGATATGAGGTCGGCATATGAGGACGGGATATGAGGTAGAGATAGGAGGACGGGATGGGAGGTCGGGATATGAGGACGGGAGATGTGGTCGAGATAGGAGGTCGAGCTATGAGGATGGGATTTGGGGTTGGGATATGACAACAATATATGAGGACGGATGTGAAGTCAAAAGCTTCCTCCTGTGATGATTTTCCTCCCCAACAAGCATTAGGAAGGAAAAACCGGGCAACACCGGGTACTCAGCTAGTCTATAATAAACAGGACTATTAGCCATGGCTAAAACTCAGATAATATAACAAGATAAATGCAAGGAGCATGATAAAACAGACATGGACAGCATTAAACAAATTACCAGCCCAGAATACAAGCCGAGCTGGAGTTTTATAGCCCCAACTGAACGACAATAGGGTGAAAGCTTTAACTCTTCCAAGCCTAGGAGAAATAGCACAGAAACTGCTCAGACTTAAGAACTAATGTCTGAACAGACCCAAAGACGGAAAAACACAAAAACTGACATTACAATTGGTTTGGCGATTGACGGCAGGAGATAGATAAGGGGACCCTTCTCTGTCATTTTAGCTCACCAAACATTGGTGGACAAGCAGGGCTCTGTGCACTGAAGTCAAGCAGGGCTTTGTACACTGAGGACAAAGAAGGGCTCTCTGCACTGAGGACAAAGCTGGGCTTTGTGCACTGAGGACAAACAGGGCTATGTGCAGTGAAGACAAGCAGGGCTCTGTGCACTGAGGTTCTGTGACACACTCCTGCCACACACATCAGGATGATTGACAAGCCAGGAACCTGCACAGAGCCCTGCCTGTCCAGTATTTGGTCTCCTCACAGACACACACAGGCCACAGCTACAGGATAGCAAATTCTCACCAAAAATATACAAATTTTTTACCCAATGTATATTACAAATATACATATAATGGTATATATTATCTACATTATAATTTTTTTTTAAATAACAACAGGTACACTTTAATAGACAATTCCTCTCCTCTTTGGTAACTGCAAAATGTTTTTATGCTACTCTTTAGGGTGCTGCAACACATGCAGTGCTGTTAAACACATTTATACGCATTTTATATGCCTTTGGATTTCTGAGTAAGATTAGTGATTTTGTTTTTGGAGTGTTGTCTTAGCTTTACTAACACAGAAGTCCATTGGCAACCAATGGCCTATCTCTAGAACGTATGGTTTACATTCTAGCAGTTCACTTGATCAATCTTAGAGTGCGTTCACACCACGATTTCTTCATATGATCAATGGATCCGGTGGGTAAATGTCAAAACCGTCCGCTCCCTTATCTCCACTGGACCTGGCCTGCATCTCATTCATTTGAATGAGGCCACTGGAGTCCAGTCGGCTAATTTTTGCACTGTATCCGGGTTTATTGCTGGACAGAAAATTGCTGTATCTGCAACGTCTGTAGGAGATGAAAGGAGAGAGAGAACGTATACTATTATTTGTGGTAGAGATGAGCAAATTTTTTGAAAAATTCGATTCGGCCGATTCGCCGAATTTTCCGAAAAAATTTGGTTCGGTCCGAATATATTCGTGGCGAATCGCTATTTAACCCCTTAAGGACCCAGCCATTTTACACCTCAGGACCCGGACATTTTTTGCACATCTGACCACTGTCACTTTAAACATTAATAACTCTGGAATGCTTTAAGTTATCATTCTGATTCCGAGATTGTTTTTTCGTGACATATTCTACTTTAACATAGTGGTAAAATTTTGTGGCATCTTGCATCCTTTCTTGGTGAAAAATCCCCAAATTTTATGAAAAATTTGTAAATTTTGCATTTTTCTAACTTTGAAGCTCTCTGCTTGTAAGGAAAATGGATATTCCAAATAATTTTTTTTTTATTCACATATACAATATGTCCACTTTATGTTTGCATCATAAAATTGATGAGTTTTTACTTTTGGAAGACACCAGAGGGCTTCAAAGTTCCGCAGCAATTTTCCAATTTTTCACAAAATTTCCAAACTCACAATTTTTCATGGACCAGTTCAGGTTTGAAGTGGATTTGAAGGGTCTTCATATTAGAAATACCCCACAAATGACCCCATTATAAAAACTGCACCCCCAAAGTATTTAAAATGACATTCAGTCCGCGTTTTAACCCTTTAGGTGTTTCACAGGAATAACAGCAAAGTGAAGGATAAAATTCCAATTATGTGATAGAGCAGTTAGCTTCACATTTACTATACTGGGGCCCTTTCTGGACCCCTGGTTACTTCTTATTGAATAAGAGCCATATTACATCATTCCCTGACCTCACTATATACATATCCATTGTGATTATTACTATTACTGTACCTGATTCACCTATGTGTTTTTTGGCTGTATCTGAGACATCTCATTTTGTATTGCTTTATACATACACATCTGGTATTTTATCTTTATTGAAATTAGTCACAAATGTGTGACGTTTTTTAACTTTTTGGATGTAACAATAAAATTTTGCATATTTATCAGTAGCAATTGCTCTTTGTTTGAGTTTTTTCTCTCCTTTTGCATAAAATAGTTTATGGAGCTATACTGATTTACAACTTATAGACCCCTAGCACCTAGTACATATCATGAGAAACAGAGTACAATATATACCTATCTGGTGCAGTTCATTCTTTTTGTGTTTAATCTGCATAAACTATGTAATTTTCCATGGGAGTTTTGCCATGGATCCCACTCCGGCACACCACAGTCCAGGTGTAAGTCCCCTTGAAACAACGTTTAAATCACTATTGTGGCCAGAAAGAGTCCCTGTGGGTTTTAAAATTCGCCTGCCCATTGAAGTCAATGGCGATTCGCCCGGTTCGCAGGTTCATGAACCTTTGCGGAAGATCGCGTTTGCGGTTCGCGAACCGAAAATGTTATGTTCGCGACATCACTGGTGACTGTTACTAGTGCGGTACCACAGTGGTCAGTCTTGGGTCCTGTTCTATTTAATATATTCATTAATGACCTTGTAGAGGGGTTGAATAGTAAAGTAGCAATCTTTGCAGATGATACTAAACTCTGTAAAGCGGTAAACACTATAGAGGACAGTGCACTGTTACAAATGGATCTGGATATGTTGGAGGTTTGGGCTGGGAAGTGGCAGATGAGGTTCAACACTGCTAAATGTAAGGTAGTGCACATGGGGAGGAAAAATCCGGGACGGGGTTATATATTAAATAGGAGAACACTTGTGACGACTACAAAAACCAAAAAAGCACACCATGTAGTGCACACCCGACTAGTTCAACAAATCTTTATTAGTTACAAAAAACATAGACAAAGATACCAATCAAATAGATCCCATAAAAACATTTAAAACAGCACAAAACATGCCCACCCACAACAGGGGGGAGCCCAACGGACCCCACCCAGGACACCCGTTTAAATAAGTGTACAATCCTGCCTTTGTACTTAGGTAACATAAAAATACTATATTAGAGTTATAAGTGATAATAAACTAACCACAGCTCTACTGTCAATGTTCAATACGTAGATATACAACCTGACCAGATAGAGGATAGAGACAATCCTGGACACAGGGCTGTGAAAATGCAAGAAAAATGCAGTAATAATGGGTTTCACCAACGGGTGTCCTCCTGCACCCCACGCGTATCGTAACCTTGAGGTGAATTCCTCAGGGGTGTTATCACTTGTGACGACTGACGTGGAAAAGGACTTAGGGGTCTTAGTTAATAGTAAATTTAGTTGTAGTGACCAGTGTCGGGCAGCTGCGGCCAAGGCAAATAAAATCATGGGGTGCATCAATAAGGGCATAGATGCCCATGACAAGGAAATAATTCTACCACTGTAAAAATCACTAGTCAGACCAAACATAGAATACTGTGTACAGTACTGGGCACCAGTGTACAAGAAAGATATAGTGGTGCTGGAGAGGGTTCAAAGATGGGCAACCAGGGTAATACAGGGAATGGGAGGACTACAGTACCCAGAAAGATTATCAAAATTGGGTTTATTTAGTTTAGAAAAAAGAAGGCTTAGGGGAGACCTAATAACTATGTATAAATATATCAGGGGACAGTACAGTGATCTCTCCCATGATCTATTTACATAGTTACATAGTTACATAGTTAGTATGGTTGAAAAAAGACATACGTCCATCAAGTCCAACCAGGAAATTGAAGGGAAGGGTGTAAGGGGATAAGGGAAAGGGATGTAGTGATATGGGAAAGGGATGTAGGGATAAGGGAAAGGGATGTAATAAGGGAAAGGGATGTATTTATACCCAGGACTGTATCTATAACAAGGGGGCATCCTCTACGTTTAGAGGAAAGAAGGTTTCTACACAACCACAGACGGGTGTTCTTTACTGTAAGAGCAGTGAGACTGTGGAATTCTCTCCCGGAGGAGGTGGTCATGGTGAACTCTGTAAAAGAGTTCAAAAGGGGTCTGGATGCATTCTTGGAGAATAATAACATCGTCGGTTATGTACACTAGATTTATAGGGACAGAACGTTGATCCAGAGATTTATTCTGACTGCCATATTTGGAGTCGGGAAGGAATTTTTACCTCTAGTATGAAACTTTTTTGCCTTCCCCTGGATCAACTCAGTAGGGACTTATTAGGCATATAGGTTGAACTAGATGGACTCTGGTCTTTTTTCAACCTTATGAACTATGTTACTATGATATGCGGACTGGATATAAGGTCGGGATAGGAGGTTCAGATATGAGGTCGGCATATGAGGACGGGATATGAGGTAGAGATAGGAGGACGGGATGGGAGGTCGGGATATGAGGACGGGAGATGTGGTCGAGATAGGAGGTCGAGCTATGAGGATGGGATTTGGGGTTGGGATATGACAACAATATATGAGGACGGATGTGAAGTCAAAAGCTTCCTCCTGTGATGATTTTCCTCCCCAACAAGCATTAGGAAGGAAAAACCGGGCAACACCGGGTACTCAGCTAGTCTATAATAAACAGGACTATTAGCCATGGCTAAAACTCAGATAATATAACAAGATAAATGCAAGGAGCATGATAAAACAGACATGGACAGCATTAAACAAATTACCAGCCCAGAATACAAGCCGAGCTGGAGTTTTATAGCCCCAACTGAACGACAATAGGGTGAAAGCTTTAACTCTTCCAAGCCTAGGAGAAATAGCACAGAAACTGCTCAGACTTAAGAACTAATGTCTGAACAGACCCAAAGACGGAAAAACACAAAAACTGACATTACAATTGGTTTGGCGATTGACGGCAGGAGATAGATAAGGGGACCCTTCTCTGTCATTTTAGCTCACCAAACATTGGTGGACAAGCAGGGCTCTGTGCACTGAAGTCAAGCAGGGCTCTGTACACTGAGGACAAAGAAGGGCTCTCTGCACTGAGGACAAAGCTGGGCTTTGTGCACTGAGGACAAACAGGGCTATGTGCAGTGAAGACAAGCAGGGCTCTGTGCACTGAGGTTCTGTGACATACTCCTGCCACACACATCAGGATGATTGACAAGCCAGGAACCTGCACAGAGCCCTGCCTGTCCAGTATTTGGTCTCCTCACAGACACACACAGGCCACAGCTACAGGATAGCAAATTCTCACCAAAAATATACAAATTTTTTACCCAATGTATATTACAAATATACATATAATGGTATATATTATCTACATTATAATTTTTTTTTAAATAACAACAGGTACACTTTAATAGACAATTCCTCTCCTCTTTGATAACTGCAAAATGTTTTTATGCTACTCTTTAGGGTGCTGCAACACATGCAGTGCTGTTAAACACATTTATACGCATTTTATATGCCTTTGGATTTCTGAGTAAGATTAGTGATTTTGTTTTTGGAGTGTTGTCTTAGCTTTACTAACACAGAAGTCCATTGGCAACCAATGGCCTATCTCTAGAACGTATGGTTTACATTCTAGCAGTTCACTTGATCAATCTTAGAGTGCGTTCACACCACGATTTCTTCATATGGTCAATGGATCCGGTGGGTAAATGTCAAAACTGTCCGCTCCCTTATCTCCACTGGACCTGGCCTGCATCTCATTCATTTGAATGAGGCCACTGGAGTCCAGTCGGCTAATTTTTGCACTGTATCCGGGTTTATTGCTGGACAGAAAATTGCTGTATCTGCAACGTCTGTAAGAGATGAAAGGAGAGAGAGAACGTATACTATTATTTGTGGTAGAGATGAGCAAATTTTTTGAAAAATTTGATTCGGCCGATTCGCCGAATTTTCCGAAAAAATTTGGTTCGGTCCGAATATATTCGTGGCGAATCGCTATTTAACCCCTTAAGGACCCAGCCATTTTACACCTCAGGACCCGGCCATATTTTGCACATCTGACCACTGTCACTTTAAACATTAATAACTCTGGAATGCTTTTAGTTATCATTCTGATTCCGAGATTGTTTTTTCGTGACATATTCTACTTTAACATAGTGGTAAAATTTTGTGGCATCTTGCATCCTTTCTTGGTGAAAAATCCCCAAATTTTATGAAAAATTTGAAAATTTAGCATTTTTCTAACTTTGAAGCTCTCTGCTTGTAAGGAAAATGGATATTCCAAATATTTTTTTTTTATTCACATATACAATATGTCCACTTTATGTTTGCATCATAAAATTGATGAGTTTTTACTTTTGGAAGACACCAGAGGGCTTCAAAGTTCCGCAGCAATTTTCCAATTTTTCACAAAATTTCCAAACTCACAATTTTTCATGGACCAGTTCAGGTTTGAAGTGGATTTGAAGGGTCTTCATATTAGAAATACCCCACAAATGACCCCATTATAAAAACTGCACCCCCAAAGTATTTAAAATGACATTCAGTCCGCGTTTTAACCCTTTAGGTGTTTCACAGGAATAACAGCAAAGTGAAGGATAAAATTCACAATCTCCATTTTTTACACTCGCATGTTCTTGTAGACCCAATTTTTGAATTTTTATAAGGGGAAAAAGGAGAAAATGTATACTTATCTTTGTAGCCCAATTTCTCTCGAGTAAGCACATACCTCATATGTCTATGTAAAGTGTTCGGCGGGCGCAGTAGAGGGCTCAGAAGCGAAGGAGCGACAAGGGGATTTTGGAGAGTACGTTTTTTTGAAATGGTTTTTGGGGGGCATGTTGCATTTAGGAAGCCCCTATGGTGCCAGAACAGCAAAAATCCCCCACATGGCATACCATTTTGGAAACTAGACCCCTTGAGGTACGTAACAAGGAATAAAGTGAGCCTTAATACCCCACAGGTGTTTCACGACTTTTACATATGTAAAAAAATAAAAATTAAATTTCACTAAAATGTGTGTTTCCCCCCAAATTTCACATTTTTGCAAGGGTTAATAGCAGAAAATACCCCCAAACATTGTAACCCCATCTCTTCTGAGTATGAAGGTACCCCATAAGTTGACCTGAGGTGTACTATGGGTGAACTACAATGCTCAGAAGAGGAGTCATATTTGGCTTTTTGAGAGCAAATTTTGCTCGGGGGCATGTCGCATTTAGGAAGCCCCTATGGTGCCAGGACAGCAAAAAAAAAACACATGACATATCATTTTGGAAACTAGACCCCTTGTGGAACGTAATAAGAAATAAAGTGAGCCTTAATACCCCACAGGGGTTTCACGACTTTTGCATACGTAAAAAAAAAAAAAATCACTAAAAGGTGTGTTTCCCCCCCAAATTTCACATTTTTGCAAGGGTTAATAGCAGAAAATACCCCCCAAAATTTGTAACCACATCTCTTCTGAGTATGGAGGTACCCCATAAGTTGACCTGAAGTGCACTACGGGCGAACTACAATGCTCAGAAGAGAAGGAGTCATATTTGGCTTTTTGAGAGCAAATTTTGCTCGGGGGGCATGTCGCATTTAGGAAGGCCATATGGTGCCAGGACAGCAAAATAACCCCCACATGGCATACCATTTTGGAAACTAGACCCCTTGAGGAACGTAAGAAGGCGTAAACTGAGCATTTACCCCCCACTGGTGTCCGTCATATCTTTGGAACAGTGGGCTGTACAACATTTTTAATTTGCACAGCCCACTCTTCCAAAGATCTGTCAGACACCAGTGGGGTGTAAATTCTCACTGCACCCCTCATTACATTCCGTGAGGGGTGTAGTTTCCGAAATGGGGTCACATGTGGGGTTTTGTTTTTTTTGCGTTTGTCAAAACCGCTGTAACAATCAGCCACCCCTGTGCAAATCACCTCAAATGTACATGGCGCACTCTCCCTTCTGGGCCTTGTTGTGCGCCCCCAGAGCACTTTACGCCCACATATGGGGTATCTCCGTACTCGGGAGAAATTGCGTTACAAATTTTGGGGGGCTTTTTTCCCCTTTACCTCTTGTCAAAATGAAAAATATAGGGCAACACCAGCATGTTAGTGTAAAAAGTTTATTTTTTTTACACTAACATGCTGGTGTAGACCCCAACTTCACCTTTTCATAAGGGGTGAAAGGAGAAAAAGCCCCCCAAAATTTGTTAGGCAATTTCTCCCGAGTACGGCGATACCCCATATGTGACCCTAAACTGTTGCCTAGAAATACGACAGGGCTCCAAAGTGAGAGCGCCATGCGCATTTGAGGATTAAATTAGGGATTGCATAGGGGTGGACATAGGGGTATTCTACGCCAGTGATTCCCAAACAGGGTGCCTCCAGCTGTTGCAAAACTTCCAGCATGCCTGGACAGTCAACGGCTGTCCGGCAATACTGGGAGTTGTTGTTTTGCAACAGCTGGAGGCTCCATTGTGGAAAGAGTGGCGTACCAGGCGTTTTTCATTTTTATTGGGGAGGGAGGGGGGCTGTGTAGGGGTATGTGTATATGTAGTGTTTTTTACTTTTTATTTTATTTTGTGGTAGTGTAGTGTAGCGTTTTTTAGGGTACAGTCACACGGGCCGGGGATTACAGCGAGTTTGAGCTGCCGCGCAAAATTTGCTGCATTGCAAACTTGCAGCCCGATACTCACTGTAAGCCCCCTGCCCATGTGAATGTACCCTGTACATTCACGGGGGGGACCTCCAGCTGTTGCAAAACTACTACTCCCAGCATGCCTGAGAATGTTTGGGAGTTGTGGTTTTGCCACAGCTGGAGGCACACGGGTTGGGAAACACTGAGTTAGGAAACAATGTTTCCCAACCAGTGTGCCTCCAGCTGTTGCAAAACCACAACTCCCAAACATTCTCAGGCATGCTGGGAGTAGTAGTTCGGCAACATCTTTAGAGCCAGATGTTTCCGAACTACAACTCCCAGCATGCTTGAAGTTGTAGTTTTGCAACATCTGGAGGACTACAGTTTGCAGACCACTAATACAGTGGTTCCCAATCTGTGCCCTTCCAGATGTTGCAAAACTACAACCCCCAGTATGCCAAAACTGTCCAGGCATGCTGGGAGTTGTAGTTCTGCAACATCTGAAGGGCCAGATGTTACAGCACTACAACTCCCAGCATGCCTGGACAGTAAGGTCATGCTGAGGATGTGTAGTTTTGCAACATCTGGAAGGGCACAGTGGTCCAAAAACTGTGGACCTGCAGATGTTGCAAAACTGCAACTCCCAGCATGCCCAGGCGCCAAGGGCTGTCTGGGCATGCTGGGAGTTGTAGTTTACAGGGTCCTATTACAGCAATGCATGTCGCTTTACGGCGACATGCATTGCTGTAAAGGGCCCGACCGCGGCTGAAGATATACTCACCTGTCGCCGCCGCCGCCATCTTCCTGGCCGGGATCCGGGTCTTCGGGGACGAGGTAAGTACCGGGGCCGGTCCCCAGCACTCCCCCGTCCCCCGCCGCGTCCTCCGGTCTTCCTCCCGTCCTCTCCGGACTTTCAGGGGCCGGGCAGGATGGGAGGAAGTAACCGCCCCCCCTCCTGCGATTGGTCGGTTAACTAACCGACAGATCGCAGGGTATAGGAGGAGGTGGCAGGCTTGCCACCTCGCTCCTATACGTTAGCATGGTCCTGGCTGTCTGTGACAGCCGGGATCATGCGAAATTACCGGGTGGTCGGGTCCCAGAGACCCGATCAGCCCGGTATCGCCGCAGATTGCAAGGGCGATTTCCCTTGCGATTTGCGGCGATCGTCGACATGGGGGGCCTACATGGCCCCCCTCGGCGTTTGGCCTGGATGCCTGCTGAAGGATTTCAGCAGGCATCCGGTTCCGATCTCTGCCCGGCGAGCGGCAGAGACCGGAAAACGCCAGGACGTAGGGGACGTCCTGGGTCCTTAAGGCCCAGGGTGCGGGGACGTCCCCGTACGTCCTGGGTCCTTAAGAGGTTAGATTGCCTATTTTTGGCCTACAGAGAGCCTCAATAGGGGTGTAAAATGCTTTGCCTTGCTGTAACACACTTAGGGTCAGTGAAATAATACAGTTATTCCGTATGACAAGCAGATCAGAGGCGGCGCTAGTAGAATCACTGCCGCGTGGAACAATGACAGAGCCTGGAGGGGGCGGCAGCATGAGGAGAACATATAGTGGCTGAATGACACAGCGTGGAAGTGGCAGCAGCATGAGGAGAACATATAGTGGCTGAATGACACAGCCTGGAGATGGCGCAGCATGAGGAGAACATATAGTGGCTGAATGACACAGCATGGAGGTGTCGGCAGCATGAGGAGAACATATAGTGGATGAATGACATGGCCTGGAGGTGGTGACAGCATGAGGAGAACATATAGTGGCTGAATGACACAGCCTGAATGTGGCGGAAGCATGAAGAGACCATATAGAGGCTGAATGACACAGCCTGGAGTTGGTGGCAGCATGAGGAGACCACATAATGGCTGAATGACACAGCCTGTAGTTGACGGCAGCATATAGTGGCTGAATGACACAGCCTGGAGTTTGCGGCAGCATGAGGAGAACATATAGTGGCTGAATGACACAACCTGGAGATGGCGGAAGCATGAGAAGATGATTTAGTGGCTGAATGACATAGCGTGGAGGTGGCGGCAGCATGAGGAGATCATATAGTGGCTGAATGACACAGCGTGGAGGTGGTGGAAGCATGAGATGACCATATAGTGGCTGAATGACACAGCCTGGAGTTGGCAGCAGCATATAGTGGCTAAATGACACAGCATGGAATTTGCCGCAGCATGAGGAGACCATATAGTGGCTGAAACACACAGCCTGGAGTTGGCGGCAGCATATAGTGGCTGATAGACGCAGCCTGGAGTTGACGGCAGCATGAGGAGAACATATAGTGGCTGAATGACACAGCATGGAGGTGGCAGCAGCATGAGGAGACCATATAGTGGCGGAATGACACAGCCTGGAGGTGGTGGCAGCATGAGGAGACCACATAGTGGCTGAATGACATAGCCTGGAGTTGGTGGCAACATACAGTGGCTGAATAACGCATCCTGGAGTTTGCAGCAGCATGAGGAGAACATATAGTGGCTGAATGACATAGCGTGGAGGTGGCATAAGCCTGAGGAGACCATATAGTGGCTGAATGACACAGCGTGGAGGTGGCGGCAGCATGAGGAAACCACATAGTGGCTGAATGACAGCGTGGTGGTGGCGAAAGCATGAGGACACCTCATAGTGGCTGAATGACATAGTCTGGAGTTGGCAGCAGCATGAGGAGACCTCATAGTGGTTGAATGATACAGCCTGGAGTTGGCGGCAGCATATAGTGGCAGAATGACAGCCTGGAGTTTGCGGCAGCATGAGTAGTACACACAGTGGCTGAATGACCCAGCCTGGAGGTGGTGGCAGCATGAGGAGAACATATAGTGGCTGAAGGACACAGCGTGGAGGTGGCAGCAGCATGAGGAGACCATGTAGTGGCTGAATGACACAGCCTGCAGTTGGCAGCAGCATGGGGATACCATATAGTGGCTGAATGACACCGCCTGGAGTTGGCGGCAGCATATAGTGGCTGAATGACAGCCTGGAGTTTGCGGCAGCATGAGGAGAACAAATAGTGGCTGAACGACACAGCATGGAGGTGGCGGCAGCATGAGGAGACCATATAGTGGCTGAATGACACAGCGTGGAGGTGGCAGTAGCATGAGGAGAACATATAGTGGCTGAATGACACAGACTGGAGTTTGCGACAGCATGAGGAGAACAAATAGTGGCTGAACGACACAGCATGGAGGTGGCGGCAGCATGAGGAGACCATATAGTGGCTGAATGACACAGCGTGGAGGTGGCAGTAGCATGAGGAGAACATATAGTGGCTGAATGACACAGCCTGGAGTTTGCGGCAGCATGAGGAGAACAAATAGTGGTTGAACGACACAGCGTGGAGGTGGCGGCAGCATGAGGAGACCATATAGTGGCTGAATGACACAGCGTGGAGGTGGCAGTAGCATAAGAAGAACATATAGTGGCTGAATGACACAGACTGGAGTTGGCGGCAGCATATAGTGGCTGAATGACACAGCCTGGAGTTTGCGGCAGCATGAGGAGACCATATAGTGGCTGAATGACACAGCGTGGAGGTGGTGGCAGCATGAGGAGAACATATGGTGGCAGAATGAGACAGCCTGATCAGCAACTGTAGACTCAGGCTACTGCTGAAGGAGCAGGTACTGCCCTGACCAGCCATCGTTTCCAACACGTATTGTAGTAGATGAAGCAGTGCAATGACGTTGTTCATCCCGTAATCCTGGTAACTGACTAATAATGTGGCTCCCAGGGGGCGTGGTCTGCATGGCGGCCTGATCGGACGTGTGAGAGTGGAGCTCCTGCCATCCTGCCTGGTTATCCTTTAAATATCCCTGCCATCCTGCACTGACTTTGCTCCTGTCCCTCCCTGGGCATCTCCCACCACCATAGGGACCCCGGCGGTGGCTCCATCAGGAGATTTGGTGGAGTTTGTGCGAGGTGCTGGAGCCGGAAGTGTGCTAGGCCGCAGAGCCTGCGGCCTCCCGTGTCCTCCTGCCCGGAACTGCTGGCTGCTACGCTCCTGGGGGAGCTGAAGATCCACTTACCTGTTCCGGGGTCTCGCATCGGGGATCCTGGTGCCCGGTCTGGACTGTGGCGGCTGGAGTGGGCGATCGGGTCCACCGAACTGCGAGGCCTTCCTCGACTTCCGGTCCGGATCGCGGCGGGTGGTGAGTGGCGCTCCGGTGCTGTGGAGAAGCGGCTGACATCCTTTATAATCCCCGCGGGCCCGGTGTGTCCTCCGTCTGCCTGCTGTTCGGGACCTCGCTGCTGGAGTGTGGGTGGCGACGTCCGGTGACGGAGTCCCTGCTTGACGTACCTGATAGGCCCAGCTGGGCTGCGGGGCTGTGAAACAGACTGTCCTCCTCGGGGGTCACCTGGGAAACGTCCCTGGGAGTTGAGGCTCCCTCTGGTGCGGTGGGCCTGCCCCTATATCGCTGGGAACTGCTGGAGCTGCCCCGCTGGACTGCTGCTCTGCAATAGGGGTCCCTCCTCTGACCACCCTATTATATCTGGGACTGGACTCTTTACAAGTATTTGGAGGTACTGGCTGTACTCTCTCTCCTGCTGCCCCTCCTGTACCCCTGCTCCTGGTACGTGTGTGCCCTCCCCCCCCCTCACCCTACATCTGCTGGGACATTTCATACATATAACACTGTGAACTGAGTACCTGGCTGGTGCGCAGTTGGTGACCTGAGGGGTACCACTCTGTGGATTTTCACTGTTTCATTGACTGCATTTTGCTATGGGCCGGAGAAACAAGGAGGGAGCTGGTCCCTCACAACAGGGAACCAGCGGGCATTCATCGTCTAGGAATACATTAACCCTTCAGCAGGAAGTAGCGGCTAAATTGGAGAAGTTTGCGCTCTTTGCGCCCCTCTTCCTATGGTAGATATAGGGACCCCCTTGGACCCTCTGGAGGACTATGACACATTTCTGCAAGCTTCTGTTGTGGAATCACATGTATCATTGCCTAATACCCCTCCTGCTATATCTGGTGCGCAGGCTGGTGCCCCAGATGTCCCTGCCACTGAACCTACTTTGGCCGCAGTATTTGCAGAAATACAACGATGTAACACTACATTATCTCAGCTGCCCGTTCAAGTGGGCACAGTACAGTCTGCTATTTCTCTACTGAGTCATGATTTGCAGAAAGTGACGGAGCGCACCTCTGCTGTGGAGAGTCGGATTAGTGATGTGGAGGATACTGTGGTGCCTATAGTTCGAGACTCTACTAGACACAGTCAGGACATTGATTTTCTCAAAGCTAAAGCGGATGATTTGGAAAATCGTATGCGCCGTAATAATGTGCGGATAATAGGACTGCCTGAGAAGTGTGAGGGCCGTACACCAACAGAGTACATGGAAACCTGGTTAAAGGAAGTGTTTGGTGCTGATAATCTGACCCCTCTCTTTGCTGTGGAGAGAGCTCACAGGGTCCCAATGAGGCCGTTCCCTCCTGGCGGCCCGCCCAAATCTATGTTAGTGAAACTTTTACATTACCGTGACAGAGACTTAATTCTTAAACTGGCCAGAGAAAAGCAACCAGTGACTGTGGACAACCATGTTATTTCCTTTTTTCCGGATTTCTCAGCCGAGGTGCAGAAGAAACGCGCCTCCTTTATGGATGTGAAAAAAAGACTGCGCACCCTGGATTTACCATACTCTATGCTCTACCCTGCCAGGCTGAGGGTGTTTGCTTTGGGGACTACCCATTTCTTTGAGGGAGTGGATGTTGCGGTCCGTTGGTTGGACTCACATGAAGCTCAATTGCGCCGGAGGGCCCGCAGGGGCTCACCGGAACCTGATCCGGATTGACTTTGTACTGCCCTGTCGGATATGTGCTCTTAGTGCTTTGCTATTACAACTTGTCTCAGTTCTTATACCTGAACTTACCTGAGTAGGGGCACCTGATACTGTTACTTTTGTGGTGGGGGGTGGGGGTGGGGGGGGGGTCTGCATTATTCTTTGTACAATTTGGAGATGTTATGTTCAATTTTCTGGGGGTGGGTGGAGGTCTTCTGGGTTGGGATCTGCTGACCAATGTTCAGAAGGGATATGTCCAGTATTGGAAACATAGAAGAAGGGGCTCCACTACTGCATGCTTGGGTATGTGTGGCCTGCTGTCTGACTGGTTGCAATATGCGCTCACCTTCATCCTCTCATCCTGGTTTCTTCCCTGGGTATGTTTCAACTGTGTGGATGTCTGGTGTGGATATGTTTGCGCTCCTGGATGCCGTGTGCCGCGGCGACTGGTGTGGTTATGTTGGGGTGTTGAATTTGGATGTTGGTTTGTTTTTACCTGATTGTTGGGTGTGTTTTCCGTCTCTCCCTCCGCTGCTTTCTGCTCTCTAAGACTGCTCATTTTGATTGTGCTTCAGATCCCCGTGTGGTTGTTCCTGGGCCCCGTGAGTGTGCTTGCTGACTCTGGGGCTAATGTCTGCCTATTTACTCCATTAGGATGGCTACCTTTAATTTTATAGGGTGGAATGTTAGAGGGTTGGGGGATGTGTCTAAACGTTATGCTGTTCTTAATGCGGTGAGGCATTTTCAGCCTGCGATACTGTGTCTTACTGAGACCCATCTGACAGGAACCACCACTGAGGTTCTTCATAGAGCCTGGGTTGGTCATTCGTTCCATTCCACCTTTTCTTCTCATGCTAGAGGAGTTAGTATATTGGTTCATAAATCTATCCCGTTTCGTGTCCTCTCCTCTAGCATTGACCCGGAGGGTAGATATGTTTGTTTGTTGGGTGAGGTGTCTCGCCGCATGATTATATTAGTGGGGTTATATATCCCTCCCCCTTATAGTAGTACTATTGTGCACCGTGTTCTCTCTATAGTCTCGGGTTTCCCAGTGGCCTTCGTACTTATATATGGTGATTTTAATCAGGTCTTGGATGCCTCGGTGGATAGGTTTTGGGGATCTCAACCCCCCCTCGCTCTAGGCCGACTGGCCTTGCTAATATAATATCTGAAGTAGATCTTTTTGACTTGTGGCGCTGTCGCAATCCTTCAGTTCTGCAATACTCCTGCTATTCGGCCACGCATAGGACCCTCTCTAGGATAGACTTGGCTATTGGGGGATGGGGAAATGGCTAGAATGATCAGGAAGGTAGAATATTTGGCTAGAGGCCTTTCAGATCACTCCCCTATCAGGCTTCACCTGGATTTCACGGGCGGGGCGGGAGGGGTACGCCCCCTGTGGAGACTGAATCCGTTCTGGTTGCAGGTACTGACTACTGCTGACACTGTCTGTGCAGAGATTCGGGAATATCTTGCCCTGAATATGGGTTCGGCCTCGGTCTCTACGGTGTGGGATTCCCTTAAAGCTTACTTGTGTGGGCTTTTTATACGTGATATAAGTATACATAAATCGTTCACAAGGGAGAAGGGGGAGAAGCTGAGATTGTCTGTGGTGGGAGCTGAGCATGTGTATGTCTCGGCTCCCTCCCAGATGACGGAAGAGGTTTGGTTGCAGGCACAAGGGGATTATAAAGTGTACTTGGAGGAAGCTGCTGAGTATAAACGCTTTTTTGTTAAGCAAAGATATTTTGAATGTGGTGAAAGTACTGGTAAATTGCTAGCCTCGGTTGCTAGAGCGCAGCAGGGGATTTCATTTATTAGCTGTTTGAGGGATGAACAGGGTTGCGAGGTCACTGATGATAATGGGATTATGGAGATACTGTTGGCTTTTTATAAGGATGCGTATTCGACTAGGGTCTCCTGTTCCGAGGGGGCTCTGGGGGGAATATGTCCGCAGAGCTAGATTGCCTTGCCTGGACTCTCCCATCTCTCTAGAGGAACTGGAACAGGCATTGAAAGATGCAAATAATGAAAAAGCCCCGGGCCCGGATGGCCTCCCTTGTGAGGTGTATAAAAAATTCTCAGGTGTTTTACTGCCGCAGCTGTTGCGGGTGGTTGAGTCAGCGGTTTCAGAGGGTTCGTTGCCTCGCTCCATGATGGAAGCCATCATTGTACTTATTCCTAAGCCTGGAAAGGACCCTCTTTGTGCGGGTTCATATAGGCCAATCTCACTTTTGTGTACAGATGTGAGGCTGCTGGCTCTGGTACTCGCTAACAGGCTGGCTGGGGTCATACTTTCACTGATCCATGGGGATCAGACTGGATTTATGCCCGGCAAGTCCACAGTTGATAACATTAGGAGGGTGTATCTCAATTTACAGATGTCCCCGGATGGTGCGGGGGCCCGTTCGGTTTTTTCGTTGGACGCTGCCAAGGCGTTTGACAGTGTTGAATGGAACTACTTGTGGAGTGTGATGAGGGCCATGGGGTTTGGTGACAGATTCCTTTCTTACGTTAAGCTTCTCTACCGGTGCCCGACTGCCCGTCTCAGAATTAATGGCAGGACCTCCTCGACCTTTGACCTGAAGAGAGGTACGCGACAGGGGTGTCCCCTGTCGCCCCTGCTCTTTGCCGTAGCTATTGAACCCCTGGCTAACATTCTAAGGATGTCACCTGATGTAAGGGGGTTTCGGTATGGGACTGTGGAAGAAAGGGGGGCTCTATATGCTGACGACATGTTGTTGTTTTTGGGAGACACAGCTCACTCACTAGCTCAATGATGTCCCTCATTACAGAATTTGGGTCGTATTCAGGTTTACTCATTAACTGGGACAAGTCGGTCCTGTTGCCTCTGGACCCTTTACCAGAGGTGCCTCAGATAACTATTTCTAAGATACAAGTAGTCTCTAGCTTTAAATATTTAGGTATTCACATTACTCCCTCCTTACACGATTTTGTTCCTCGCAATCTACTCCCCATTCTAGATAAGAGCTCCCAAAAAGTGTCCGTATGGTGTAAGCTCCCACTATCGGTAGTTGGACGTACTAATCTAGTCAAAATGGTTCTTATGCCGCAACTGTTATACATATTGCAGAATTCCCCGGTGTGGATAGAGATGGCTCACTTTCAGAGAATTCAGAGACTATTCAGGTTACTGGTTTGGGGGGTGGGACCGCTAGGATTAAATTGGAAACATTACAGTGGGGTAAAGCTTCAGGGGGGCTTGCATTACCGAATCCATTGTTGTATTATCTCGCGTCTGTCACGATTCGGCTAGCTGGAGGTGGATCCTCTGTGCCAGAGAGGGATTGGCGTGGACCGTGTCGGTGGACCGGTTCTAAGTTGCTACTGGTATTTACCAGATCCCGCCACAAAGCGGGATGGTCTTGCAGCGGCGGTAGCAACCAGGTCGTATCCACCGGCAACGGCTCAACCTCTCTGACTGCTGAGATAAGCGCGGTACAAGGGAGTAGACAAGAGCAAGGTCGGACGTAGCAGAAGGTCAGGGCAGGCAGCAAGGATCGTAGTCAGGGGCAACGGCAGGAGGTCTGGAACACAGGCTAGGAACACACAAGGAAACGCTTTCACTGGCACAATGGCAACAAGATCCGGCGAGGGAGTGCAGGGGAAGTGAGGTATAAGTAGGGAGCGCTCCGGGGAGGAGCGGGGACCCGGAGCGCTCGGCGTAACAGTACCCCCCCCCCCCCCCCCCTTGGGTCTCCCCCTCTTCTTGGAGCCTGAGAACCTGAGGATAAGACTTTTGTCCAGGATGTTGTCCTCAGGTTCCCAAGATCTCTCCTCTGGGCCACAATTCTCCCAGTCAACCAAGAAGAATCTTTTACCTCTGACCGTCTTAGATGCTAGAATCTCTTTCACCGAAAAGACGTCAGATGAACCGGAAACTGGAGTGGGAGAAACAACTTTGGGAGAGAAGCGATTAAGGATGAGTGGTTTAAGGAGAGAGACATGGAAGGCATTGGGAATACGGAGAGAAGGAGGAAGAAGGAGTTTGTAAGAGACAGGGTTGATCTGGCACTTGATTTTGAAAGGACCAAGTTAGCTTGGTCCCAGTTTATAACTGGGGACACGAAAGCGGACATACTTAGCGGAGAGCCATACCTTGTCTCCAGGAGCAAAAATGGGGGGAGTTCTTCTTTTCTTATCAGCAAATTTTTTCATCCGGGATGAAGCCTGTAAAAGAGAATTTTGGGTTTCTTTCCATATGGTGGAAAGGTCTCGAGTCACTTCATCAACAGCGGGCAAACCAGAGGGCATGGGAGTGGGGAGGAGAGGAAGAGGGTGACGGCCGTACACCACGAAGAATGGGGATTTAGCAGAAGATTCGGAGACTCTGGGGTTGTATGCGAATTCGGCCCATGGTAGAAGATCTGCCCAGTCATCCTGGCGGGAGGAAACAAAATGTCGCAAATAGTCACCCAGGACCTGATTAATTCTTTCTACTTGCCCATTGGATTGGGGATGATAAGAAGAAGAGAAGTTTAATTTGATCTTGAGCTGCTTACAGAAGGCCCTCCAGAATTTAGACACAAATTGAACGCCTCTATCCGAGACGATATGCGTGGGCAACCCGTGAAGGCGAAAAATGTGTATAAAAAATTGCTTTGCCAACTGAGGCGCCGGAGGAAGGCCTGGAAGAGGGATAAAATGTGCCATCTTGGAGAATCGATCAACGACCACCCAAACAACTGTGTTGCCACGGGATAAAGGCAAGTCAGTAATAAAGTCCATACCAATCTGTGACCAAGGTTGTTCAGGAACAGGCAGAGGATGAAGGAGACCAGCAGGCTTCTGGTGAGGAGTCTTATCCCGGGCACAGACAGTACAAGCCCGCAAGAAATCAACAACATCAGTCTCCAGAGTAGGCCACCAATAGAATCGAGAGATGAGTTGAATGGATTTTTTGATGCCAGCATGGCCTGCGAGCTGGGAGGAGTGTCCCCACTTGAGAATCCCGAGGCGCTGGCGTGGAGAAACGAAGGTCTTCACTGGAAGAGTTTGTCTGATGGAAGCTGGAGAAGTGGAGATCAGACAGTCCGGAGGAATGATGTGTTGCGGAGAGGCTTCCACTTCAGAGGCATCTGAAGAACGAGAGAGGGCATTGGCCCTAATGTTCTTGTCAGCAGGGCGAAAATGGATTTCAAAGTTAAAACGGGCAAAGAACAATGACCACCTAGCCTGGCGAGGGTTCAGCCATTGGGCAGACTGGAGATAAGAGAGGTTCTTGTGGTCAGTGTATATAATAACTGGATATTGGGATCCCTCCAGCAGGTGCCTCCATTCCTCAAGCGACAATTTTATGGCCAGTAATTCTCGATCACCAATGGAGTAGTTTTTCTCCGCCGGAGAGAAGGTCCTAGAAAAAAACCCACAAGTAACAGCATGCCCGGAAGAATTTTTTTGTAGAAGAACTGCTCCAGCTCCCACCGAGGAGGCGTCTACCTTCAATAAGAAGGGTTTAGATGGGTCAGGTCTGGAGAGTATGGGAGCAGAAGAAAAGGCAGACTTGAGATGTTTAAATGCGTCTTCCGCTTGAGGAGACCAGGACTTAGGATTGGCGTTTTTCTTGGTTAGAGCCACGATAGGAGCCACAATAGTGGAAAAGTGTGGAATAAATTGTCTGTAATAATTGGCGAACCCCAAAAAACGTTGGATAGCACGGAGTCCGGAGGGGCGTGGCCAATCCAATACGGCAGATAGTTTATCTGGGTCCATTTGCAGTCCCTGGCCAGAGACTAAGTATCCTAGGAAAGGAAGAGACTGACATTCAAAGAGACATTTTTCCATTTTGGCATATAGTTGATTGTCCCGAAGTCTCTGAAGAACCATGCGGACATGCTGGCGGTGTCCTTCTAAGTTGGCAGAAAAAATCTGAATATCGTCCAGGTAAACCACAACACAGGTATATAGAAGATCACGAAAAATTTCATTAACAAAGTCTTGCAAGACGGCAGGGGCGTTGCACAGGCCAAAGGGCATGACCAGATACTCAAAGTGTCCATCTCTGGTGTTAAATGCAGTCTTCCATTCGTCCCCCTCCCTGATGCGGATGAGATTATAAGCACCTCTTAAGTCCAGCTTGGTAAAGATGTGGGCACCTCGTAGGTGGTCAAAGAGTTCCGAGATAAGAGGTAGGGGGTAGTGGTTTTTTACAGTGATTTAATTAAGTCCGCGGTAATCAATGCAAGGGCGTAGAGAGCCGTCTTTTTTGGAGACAAAAAAAAATCCAGCTCCGGCAGGAGAGGAGGACTTGCTGATAAACCCCTTTTTTAAGTTCTCCTGGATGTATTCCGACATGGCTAGAGTTTCCGGAGCAGACAGAGGATAGATTCTGCCCCGGGGTGGAGCAGTACCCGGGAGGAGGTCAATAGGACAGTCATAAGGCCTGTGAGGAGGCAAAGTCTCTGCTTGTTTTTTGCAAAAAACATCAGCATAATCCAGATAGGCCTTGGGAAGACCAGATACCGGGGGAACTACAGGGTCTTGACTGTGAGTACTGGGAGCCGGTTTAAGACAGTCCTTGTGGCAAGAAGTACCCCAGTTCTTGATTTCCCCTGTGGTCCAATCAAGGGTTGGGGAATGGCGTTGAAGCCACGGTAATCCAAGAAGAATTTCTGAAGTGCAGTTAGAGAGGACCAAAAATTCTATTTTTTCGTGATGGGGTCCGATGCACATTAAGAGAGGTTCCGTGCGGTAACGCACGGTACAGTCCAATCTTTCATTATTAACAGAGTTGATGTAGAGGGGTCTGGCGAGACTGGTCACCGGGATGTTGAACCTGTTGATGAGAGAGGCCAAAATAAAGTTTCCTGCAGATCCGGAATCCAAGAAGGCCATAGCAGAGAAGGAGAAGGTAGAAAAAGATATCCGCACAGGCACAGTAAGACATGGAGAAGCAGAGTTCACATCCAGAGCTGTCTCACCTTTGTGCGGAGTCAGCGTGCGTCTTTCCTGGCGAGGAGGATGGATAGGACAATCCTTCAAGAAATGTTCAGTACCGGCACAGTACAGGCAAATGTTCTCCATGCGGCGTCGTGTCCTCTCTTGAGGTGTCAAGCGAGACCGGTCAACTTGCATAGCCTCCACGGCGGAAGGCACAGGAACGGATTGCAAAGGACCAGAGGAGAGAGGAGCCGGGGAGAGAAACCGCCTCGTGCAAACAAAGTCCATATCCTGGCGGAGCTCCTGACGCCTTTCGGAAAAACGCATGTCAATGCGGGTGGCAAGATGAATAAGTTCATGCAGGTTAGCAGGAATTTCTCGTGCGGCCAGCACATCTTTAATGTTACTGGATAGGCCTTTTTTAAAGGTAGCGCAGAGGGCCTCGTTATTCCAGGATAATTCGGGGGCAAGAGTACCGAATTGGATGGCGTACTCGCCAACAGAAGAATTACCCTGGACCAGGTTCAGCAGGGCAGTCTCGGCAGAAGAGGCTCGGGCAGGTTCCTCAAAGACACTTCGAATCTCCGTGAAGAAGGAGTGTACAGAGGCAGTGACAGGATCCTTGCGGTCCCAGAGCGGTGTAGCCCATGACAGGGCTTTCCCAGACAGAAGGCTGACTACGAAAGCCACCTTAGACCTTTCAGTTGGAAACTGGTCCGACATCATCTCCAAATGCAGGGAACATTGCGAAAGAAAACCACGGCAAAACTTAGAGTCCCCATCAAATTTATCCGGCAAAGATAATCGGAGGCTGGATGCGGCCACTCGCTGCGGAGGAGGTGCAGGAGCTGGCGGAGGAGATGATTGCTGAAGCTGTGGTAGTAGCCGCTGTAGCATCACGGTCAGTTGAGACAGCTGGTGGCCTTGTTGCGCTATCTGTTGCGACTGCTGGGCGACCACCGTGGTGAGGTCGGCGACAACTGGCAGCGGGACATCAGCGGGATCCATGGCCGGATCTACTGTCCCGATTCGGCTAGCTGGAGGTGGCAGAAGTTCAGGGCAGGCAGCAAGGATCGTAGTCAGGGGCAACGGCAGGAGGTCTGGAACACAGGCTAGGAACACACAAGGAAACGCTTTCACTGGCACAATAGCAACAAAATCCGGCGAGGGAGTGCAGGGGAAGTGAGGTATAAGTAGGGAGTGCACAGGTGAGGATACTGATTAGGCCTGCTGCACCAATCAGTGGCCTAGTGGCCCTTTAAATCACAGAGACCCGGCGCGCGCGCGCCCGGACAACACAGACGGGGAACGGGTCAGGTACGGGAGCCGAGATGCGCATCGCGAGCGGGCGCGTCCCGCATTGCGGATCGCATGCCGGCTGGGAGTAATATCGCAGCGCACCCGGTCAGCAGGTCTGATCGGGATGCTGCGAATGAGAGAATGCTGCGAGCGCTCCGGGGAGGATCGGGGACGCGGAGCGCTCGGCGTAACAGTGTCGCAGTTGCATCAGGTGAGGGGATGGGCAGCGCTCTCCACATTGGGACCTACTGGTCGATTGTTTATGGTCAAACATGGGGGTAGGATACCGTTGCACATTTTGAAGATTGGGGCCCTTACCAGACCTCCTGACTCCTCTCCTACGACTCGCCTACTGTGTAAGCTCTGGGGCCACGCGAGAAAACTCTTGGGTATTACCAATTATTTTAAATTTACTCCGCTGTGGCATAATCCTGGCTTGCCGGTCTTTAATTCCTATGCTGATGCCGAGTTCTGGGAGAGGAGGGGACTTTGTGAGTTGGGTCAGTTAGCTGATCAGGGGGTTGTTCGGTCATTTGAAGACATACGGGAGGAGTTTGCCCTACCGCGTTCCTCATTTTACCGTTATTTACAGATTCGCCATGCCTATGAGTCGCAGAATCGGGTGAGGGAGTTACGGGTACAGTCTAATAGGGTTCTGGAATCTACTGTGACTAAACGTGATTCTGCTGGTGTAATTTCTTGGCTTTATGGGGAACTACTTGGCTTCCATCATGAGGGTTTCCCTTTGATGGTTCGGTCTAAGTGGGAGAGGGACCTTGAGATCCTGACTGATGAGGAATGGAGTACTGTGCTGGCACTTACCCCTTCTTTGTCTCTATCGGAATCTAATAGGCTGTCTCAACTGTTCTTTATTCACAGGGTTTATAAGACTCCCTTCTTTCTTCATATGATAGGGGTTCGGTCTGACTCGGCCTGTCCCCGATGTGGTGAGCTAGAGGCACACCTGGTACACATGATGTGGACGTGCCCTTGTTTGCTGACTTATTGGACTGAGGTGCTGCAGCTCATTAGAACAGTGTATGGGGTGACCATTAATAGAACTCCCAAGGAATGCTTAATTGGACTTATAGGTTGTGGTCGGGAGCCCTCCCTGGCAGAAGTTGGGATCCTGAGAATCTTGTATCAAGCCAGGAAGTTGATTGCACAGTTTTGGATCAGATCCTCTCCTCCGGGTGTGGCTGATCTCATTACAAGAGTAGCTCAAATAGTGAAACTTGAAAAGGGGATCTATACTAAGCGCAAAGTGGAGAGGAAGTTTGATGGTGTCTGGGGTCCCTGGGTGCAAAGCTTTGATCCCCCTGCAGAAGTATCTTAGCTTAGGATGGGTTCTCTAATATGTGGTTCTGAATGGAAGGGCTGACAAGAGAGCTAATGTTGGAGTGCCCTGATATGCTGCGTCTCCCTCCCTGACGTGTATGAGAATGGCTGTGTGAGGGATTTAGTGGAATGTGATTGCGAATGCTAATTTCCATGACTTCGGGGGTCTGAGTGTTTCTATCCTTTTCCTTTCCCCTTTTTTCTTTCTTTTTAATTTGTTCTTTTTTACTCAAACATGTGTTTGGTGGGGATTTGCTGAAGCTGGATTATAGTTTCTGACTTATGTACGCTGAGGGTTGTGGGACATTGGTGGGGTGGGGCTGAGACGGAATGGTTCTGTGTGTGTGGGGGGGGGGGTTGTTGGGGACTGTATGTTATTGTTAAACTGTGTTTAAAAAACTTAATAAAAAATATCTGATTTAAAAAAAAAATTATGTGGCTCCCTTAGAGGGCCTGAGCAAACGGCAGGTGTCCTGTATGAGCTGCCACTGGTTGACATTGAAGTTACACAGAGGAGTCCCCCTATCCGCTTGGATCATCAAGAAATTGGTGATAGCTTTTCTCTGTTCCTATAGTCGGTTCAACCCATGGAGGGTAGAATTTCAACGTGTAGAAACGTCGCAAATAAGACTATGTTGGAGGCTGCAGACAAGGAGGGTGTGCTTTGCGGTGTACGAGTGGATGAAGTGCATGCAAAGTTTCTTTCCCATTGTTAGGATGTCTGGCAGATGGGGGAAACACTTCAGGAACCGCTTGAAAACCAAATTGAACACGTGTGCCATGCAGGGCCCATGTCTCAGGCTTCCTTGTCGCAACACAGACAAGATGTTCTTCCCATTGTCGGCCACCATGGTTCCCATTTCCAGTTTTCGTGGAGTAGGCCATGATTCACTTTCTTGATGAATGACTTTTGGCAGTTCCTCCACTGTGTGACTCCGTTCGCCAAGGAAAACCATGCGAAGAACAGCGTAACACCGCCGTGCCCTGAACACATGGTATGCTGGAGGGGCAATGAGACTTGTCCCTGCAGTGGAGGCTGAGTACATGGTGGAGGATGAGGAGGCGGAGTCGTACACTATCACAAGACAAACGGCCTGACAGCGTGGAGGAAGAAGCGGCATGACCTGTCCAAGTTGCTGCTGTTGTTGCTGTGCAGGAACCACATTCACCCAGTGGGCCTTTACGGACATGTATTGTCTCTGACCATAGTTACAGCTCCACAAATCGGCGCTGCCATACTCACCAAAAGGTTCAATGACTGGCCCACCTTCCACAAAATAGTGCAGGGCTGGTACTGCCTTCTTCACAAAGAAATGACAGCTTGGCACTCTCCACCTTGGCTCGGCACAAGCCATCAGTTCTCTGAAAGGTGCAGAGTCCACTACTTGAAAAGGGAGGGACTGCAGTGAAGCAGGTGGTCTACCTCGAGCACTTTGGCTCCAGACTTTCCACTTCTGCCACCATGCTGACTGCCAACCATGCTACCACATTGCTGGCTCAGATACTGCCTCACAGGCAACCTGCAACCCTCTTCTCCTGATGATGATGAATCCCCTTCTGCACCTGGCTCCCAAGTGCGTCCGGCTTAATCAGTGAGAAAGAAGAAGGAAGAAAGGGGGGCTCAAGCAAAATATCAATCAAATAATCACGGGGTGCTATTCGGCATGAGGAATGCACCAATAGAAACCGAAAAAGACTAAAATGCCACAATGGATGCACACCCAATACACAATATAATGCAAGTGTCTGCACATCACTGATGTCCTCCTCAGGTTCCTCAACAGTGTCTCCTTCAGGAGCCTGATTGATCGCAACGCCACCTCCAACGCCACTCTCCTCATCACTCCTCGCCTAGCGGAGGATGCAGCGGATGTCTCCTCCAATTCTTGGATGTGCAGTTACTGCTGACTGACCTTTAGATCATCCTCACTAAATAGTGGAGTTGAACCCACAGCATATGGGGGAGGGAACAGCATAGGACAGAGGCAATGGGAGGACAGGAGGGACAGGGATTGCTCACAGGCCATGCCAACTGATGGTTGTGTTTGAGGAACCCACCGACTGTTGACTGGGGGTGTCAGATGTCACTTGTGAGGAAGTGGATGACTGTGTTAGCCAATCGATTACGGCAGATGGGTTGCTGGTAGTGACACGACCGCTAGCTGATACTGGGAGCTCAGGCCTCTCTCTGCGACTCCTGCTGCCACTCAACCCTGCTATGACCTCTGCCTGATGAATTTAGGCCTCTGCCACTCCTCTGTGCACATTCTGGAACGTCTCTGCCTGACTTGCATATATGAGGGGAGTACAATACACTCCACTATGCTCAAATAAGTATTTGTGTACAACACCAGCCCATGAGTACTTTTGCCTGGCCTTTCACAATATCTAGGCCCTTGAGACTTTAACAGGAACAAAATAGTATACCACTTAGATGTACATATGTGCACTTATGTGCACTTATGAGGGGAGAAAAATTAGCTACAGTACGCTTAAAAAAGTATTTGTGTACAACACCAGCTGGTGAGTACTTTTCCTGGCCTTTCACAGTATCTAGGCCCTTGAGACTTTAACAGGAACAAAATAGTACACCACTTAGATGTACGTATGTGGTATGCACTTATGTGGGTAGAAAAATTTGCTACAGTACGCTTAAAAAAGTATTTGTGTACAACACCAGCTGGTGAGTACTTTTTCCTGGCCTTTCACAGTATCTAGGCCCTTGAGACTTAAGCAGGAACAACATAGTGCTCCACTTAGATGTAGGTAAGTGTTATGAACTTATGAGGGGAGAAAAATGCGCTACAGTATGCTTAAAAAAGTATTTGTGTACAATACCAGCCGATGAGTACTTTTGCCTGGCCTTTCCCAGTATCTAGGCTCTTGAGACTTTAACTGTAGTGATGTTGCGAACATAAAATTTTCATCTTCCGCAAAAGTTCGCGAACTGGGCGAACCGCCATTGACTTCAATGGGCAGGCGAATTTTAAAACCCACAGGGACTCTTTCTGGCCACAATAGTGATTTAAATGTTGTTTCAAGGGGACTATTACCTGGACTGTGGCGTGCCGGAGTGGGATCCATGGCAAAACTCCCATGGAAAATAACATAGTTGATGCAGAGTCTGGTTTTAATCCATAAAGGGCATAAATCACCTATTATTCCTAAATGGTTTGGAATAACATGCTTTAGCCCCCTTTAGGCAGCACATAGAGCCCCCCTTTAGGCATCACATAGTTAGATTCCCCCATATTAGGCACCACATAGTTAGAGCCTCCCTTTAGGCAGCACATAGATTCCCCCATGTTAGGCAGCACATAGTTAGAGCTCCCCTTTAGGCAGCACATAATGGTATTTGAACCCAAGGACCCAGCGCTGCAAGGCAGCAGTGCTAACCTTTGAGCCACCATGCTACCCTTAGCATACATCTAATGTCCACGGTTACTAAAATGGACAGAGATGTCAGCAGAGAGTACCAGAAAAATTAGGCATGTACACATGCCTGAAAAATTTGGTATTGTTGCAGCCGCTTCTGTAGCAGTGGCCAGAAAAATTGCAGCACCATAACAAGAGCAGCAGCAGAGGCCAGAAAAATTAGGCATGTACACATGGATGAAAAATTTGGTATTGTCGCAGCCGCATCTGTAGCAGCAGCCAGAAAAATTGCAGCAGCAGAGGCCAGAAAAATTAGGCATGTACACCTGGCTGGAAAATTTGGTATTGTCGCAGCTGTAGCAGCAGCCATAAAAATTGCAGCACCATAACAAGTGCAGCAGCAGAGGCCAGAAAAATTAGGCATGTACACATGGATGAAAAATTGGGTATTGTCGCAGCCCCAGCTGTAGCAGCGGCCATAAAAATTGCAGCACCATAACAAGTGCAGCAGCAGAGGCCAGAAAAATTAGGCATGTACACATGGATGAAAAATTGGGTATTGTCGCAGCCGCAGCTATAGCAGCGGCCATAAAAATTGCAGCACCATAACAAGTGCAGCAGCAGAGTCCCGAAAAATTAGGCATGTACACCTGGCTGGAAAATTTGGTATTGTCGCAGCCGCTGCTGTATTTTTCTGTTTGTTTCGCCAGGCAGAAAGTGCCCTAAAAATTTGCGGCTTGAACTCTAGTTGGTGGCAGATAAGTCACGCAAGTCATCCGGCATTCAGAGTTCAAATACAGCAGCGTGTGGACCATTTGTAGCCCAAGGCAGCTCGTCTGATCAGGCCTTGTTCAGTCAAAATGTATCGCCCAGTGTCAGTCCCTTCGGGATCCATCCCTCATTCATCTTAAGAAAGGTGAGGTAATCCAGACTTTTTTGACCAAGGCGACTCCTCTTCTCAGTGACAATACCTCCTGCTGCACTGAAGGTCCTCTCTGACAGGACACTTGAAGCTGGACAGGCCAGAAGTTCGAGCGCAAATTGGGATAGCTCAGGCCACAGGTCAAGCCGGCATACCCAGTAGTCAAGGGGTTCATCGCTCCTCAGAGTGTCGATATCTGCGGTTAAGGCCAGGTAGTCTGCTACCTGTCGGTCAAGTCGTTCTCTGATGGTGGACCCCGAAGGGCTGTGGCGATGTGTAGGACTTAAAAAGCTCCGCATGTCCTCCATCAACAGAATGTCTGTACAGCATCCTGTCCTTGCCGGTGTGTTCGTGGGAGGAGGAGGAGGATTACTTTCACCTCTTCCCCTGTTAGATCCCTGTTGTGCTGTAACATGGCCCTTATACGCTGTGTACAGCATACTTCTTAATTTATTTTGGACCTGCTGAATCCTTTCCGCCTTGCTGTAATGCGCTAACATGTCAGGCACTTTATGTTTATACGGGGGGGGGGGGGGTCTAGTAGCGTGGACAAACAGTACAGGTCGTCCTCTTTCATCCTTTTTATACGAGGGTCCCTCAACAGGCACGACAGTATGAAAGACCCGATGCCGAGCTACTCATGCCCCGTTCCTCGTCCTCCTGACTGATGTCAGAGAAGGTATCATCTTCTTGCCCCCAGCCACGTACAACACCACGGGAACCAGATAGGTGACAAGGAGCACCCTAGGATGCCTGCTGTGGTTGGTCTTCCTCCTCCTCTTCAAAGCCACATTCCTCCTCTGACTCCTCTTCCTCACAATCCTCTTCCAGCGTTGCCGCAGGTCCAGCAAGCTATGCTGATAAGGCTGTTTCTGGTGGAGATGGTGTCCACAACTCTTCCTCTTCACGCTCATCTACTGCCTGATCCAGCACTCTTCGCAGGGCACGCTCCAGGAAGAAAACAAATGGTATGATGTCGCTGATGGTGCCTACGGTGCGACTGACCAGGTTTGTCACCTCCTCAAAAGGACGCATGAGCCTACAGGCATTGCCTATGAGCCTCAAGTAACATGGCAAAAAAATTCCCAGCTCCGCAGATGATGTCCTAGCACCCCGGTCATACAAATATTCGTTGACAGCTTTTTCTTGTTGGAGCAGGCGGTCGAACATTAGGAGTGTTGAATTCCAATGTGTCGGGCTGTCGCAAATGAAGCGCCTCACTGGCATGTTGTTTCGCCGCTGGATATCTGACAAGTGCCCATGGCCGTGTAGGAACGCCTGAAATGGCCACACACCTTCCTGGACTGCTTCAGGGCATCCTGTAAGCCTGGGTACTTGAGCACAAAGCGTTGTACAATCAGATTACACACATGTGCCATGCAGCTGTCAATCATAACTGCGGTCCCGCTGCAGCTGCCGAGATCGGGATCACCTTGGTCTCGGCATCATTAATCCCATAGATGCTGTGATCAGTCCTGGTCACGGAATCTATGGACAAAGAAAACGAGGAGCCTCCAAGGAGGGTGGCGGACATCAGGAGGCGCTGGACACACTCGGAGGGTAAAATCAACTTTAATCACCCATCATGCAACGCCTTTCACAGATTATCTGCTTCTTCAGGCATACTCAGGTGAGTAAAAGCATACTATATATAGGGAAATGGGTGGTTAGCCCTCCAGGTGAGCCAAGGAGGGAATTAACCCTCAAGGCTCCACTGGAGGGGAACCACCCAGTATACAAAGATACACATACGAATAAATAGAAAAGGGGGAAAATTTCACATATGAACAATACATATAGAAGGGAACATGTATAAAAAGATATATAAAAAATATACATTTAGAAATAATATGTTCATATATACAGGAATGCAGTGGTGAAAAAACACCTAGCTAACTAGCGACTATGTTCAATAAGGTAGAGTATTACACCAAAGGCAACTGGTAGAGAGTAATGATGAATTAAAAAAAAAATAATAATAATTTGGAAAAAAATACTATTAATATAACATAGAGCATAATATATATAAAACACAAAATTATAAATATTACCGGGCATTTTCTATTGTCTCGTTCAATCCTCCTGGAAATAAAGTACCTAAAGTAAAAATCCAAAATGACTCTCTATTAATCAGTCTCTGAAATCTATTGTGGATGTGATCTGGAATGGTTTCGATAATGATTAGTTTGATGCTATTAATATCTTTATTGTGTTTTAATGTAACATGGCGTGAAACGCTATGGAGAAGAACATTTCTGTTGATGTTTGACCTGTGTTTGTTCATGCGGGACCGCACGGCCTGAACCGTGCGGCCCACATATTGCATGCAACAAACACAGGTCAAAAGGTATATGACGTATGAACTATCACAATTATGGATACCTTTTATAGTGTAAAATAGTCCTGACTGGTTTGACTTGAAACTATTAGTACCCCCTGCAATCATGGGACAGCAAAGGCATCTCCCACGACTATAGGGGTATACCCCCGGTGTCACCTGGGGTGTAATATGATTTTTCACAGGTTGATCAAGGGGTTTTAACCGGCTGGGAGCTAGCAAATTGCGGAGATTGCTAGATCTCCGGAAAGTTACCCCTGGGTGTTGAGGGAGAGACTTCTTCAAAATTGGGTCATCCTTGAGTATAGCCCAATGTTTTGAAAGGATGTTTTTTTTATTTCTTTGGATGCTCCATTATAATACGTAATAAAATTGTGTTTATAGATGTTACCATTGTCAACCCTACTCAGATGCTCCACTGACCTGGGCTGTACTAGACTAACCTGTTGTTTGTCTTTGACACGGTTATATGCTTTGTTCAACATAGATTGTGGGTAGCCTTTATTTCTAAACCTTTGTTGGAGTATACGTGATTGTTTAACAAAATCCCCATCAGAGGTACAATTTTTCCTAACTCTTAGATACTGACCATAGCGTACATTGGAGATCCATTTTGGATAATGGGCACTACTAAACGTGAGAAGACTATTCACATCAACAGATTTGAAAAACGTTTCAGTGGTAATGTTACCAGTCTCATCCTTCTTGATAAGTAAATCAAGAAATTCAATATTGTCAGTAGAGTGATGAAGAGTAAATTTGAGTCCCCAATCGTTGGAATTAATGTGGTCAACAAATTCAATGGCCTGTTGTGCACTGCCCGACCAAATAAAAAACAAATCATCAATAAATCTTCTGAAAAATAAAACATGATGACAGAGGGGGGACTGCGCGATAAATAGGGACTCGAAACGCCCCATCACCAAATTGGCATAACTGGGCGCGAATCGAGTCCCCATCGCGCAGCCCCGCCTCTGCCTGTAAATAATATTATAAATATATGGGGTTGACAGGGAAAAGGGGCTCCCCCCTGTCCACCAATGGCAACCCCACGATGTGATCACGGGATCCTGTTGGTTGCCATGGCAGCAGGAGGCCAGATGATAGCCTCCTGTCTGTCTAATACGGCAGCCTATGTGGTCCAGCCATAGGATGGATTGCACAGGCTGTTAGTCAGTGTACACTAACAGTACAGATGTACTACAGCATAATATAATAGGTAAAAAGTGAAAAGTAAAAAAATAAAAAGGTTCTTAAATAAATTAATAAAGTGTAAGAAAAAGAAAAATAAACCATATATTATCAACCAAAAAAAAAAAAAAAAAACACCCAAACCTAAATAGGTATTGCCACGTCCATAATTACTTTTACAATAAATTGATAATGGCATTCATCCCGCACGGTGAACGCCGTGGAAAAAAACAACAAAAAAATTTGGTCCAAAACATGGAATAAAGAAGATCAAAAGGTAGCATGAATCACAAAAACGGTACCAATAAAAAGTACAGCTTGTCCCACAAAAAATAAGCTCCCACACAATGCTGTTGGACAAAAAAATAAAAAAGTTATGGCTGTCAGAACATGAAAAACACAAAGGGGAGGAAAGGATTTTGTTGAAAATAGGAAAAAGAACATAAAAAAGCTATATATGTTGGGTATCACCATAATTGTACCGACCCACATAATAAAAATCGCATAATGTTTACCATACAGTGAATGCAAAAATAAATAATTGAAAAAAATCCAGAAATCTTCCAATTTTTCACAATATTTTGTAGTTTTTCACAAAAATGTTGCATGAATCAACAAAGATTTACCACTAATATAAATTCAATGTCACATAATAAAATGTCAGAGGTATTACCTCTTAAAGAGAGACATGCCAGATTTGAAAAATTTTACTTGGTCATTAAGGTAAAAACAGGTGCATCCTTAAGGGGTTAAATGTTTGTCAGCATGTTCTGTGGAGACAAGTTGTGGCTTGAAGAAATCGTCATGACGGTCTGGGCCGGATGGTGGAGAAAAAGGAAAGTGATCTACACCGATCAAAGAAGACCTCACCCGCGAGTCACCTGATGTAACTGTATGTAATCACTTATATGGTCTGCAGAGCATGTGTTGAGCTGATATCTACCACTATATGGTCACTGTATGGGGGTAATAGTTCTTCCTTGTATACTGGTATTATTAGTATTATTGGCTTCAGCATACAGGATTTGGTCAGTAACAGATTGATGAGTGGGAATATGTATGGTGATAATATTCCTCCTTGTATACTGGTATTATTGGTAGCGATATACCGAAATTTCAGGCATCGAAAATTATTCGCCGAAAATGTCCCATTCTGGCCTTTTCGGCTAAGGGAATTTCCTGCCAATAGTTGTGGTGGGCATAGCGTAGAATAGGGGCGTGGCTTTCAACTCTCTGGTGTCATACTCTCTCCGGTGTGAGGCGCAGAACTGCACACTGGCACCTCAAACTGGCGCTACACAATCCCCCCCCCCCACCCCCCCCGGTCTTGGGCGTCGCGTTCCAGGCCCCCCCCCCCCTAGTATTATGCGGCACTCTGGTTTTGTCGCTCCGTTATGGGCCTATTGTCACTCCTCCCAGCAGTGCTGACTTAACCCTTACACGGCTTACACGGCTGCAGCTGTGCAGCAGGTGTATGAAGCGAGCTCAGGAGCTGAAGTCGCTTCCTACTGGCTAATGCTGGTCATCGCTGATCCATGTGATGTTCGGCATTAATCCTTTAAAATCAGTGGAGCAGATTGGGATACCCGCAGGGGGCTTATCAGCTGAGAGGACGGGCGGAGGTTCCCTACCTTTGTCCGTCGTGTGAGATCGGCGTTCCAATAATGCAGGCCATAGCAGCCTGTAGTAATGGAGCACCAATAACACTGATCAGTGCTGTGCTCTAGGCTCCTATCTGATCAGTGTCTAAAAATAAAAAATTATATGTGTGTGTCTAAAGCTGTTACGAAACTACAACTCCCAACATGCCCTACAGCCCTTGGCTGTCTGGGCATGCTGGGAGTTGTAGTTTTGCAACAACTGGAGGCACACTGTAAAAGACTGCCCTATGGGGACAAAAAATGTTGTAAAAAATAAAGCTGTAAAAAAAAAGGCAATAAATGTAAAAAAATAAATAAAAAAGAAAAGCCCCTTCCCCTAAATAAAGATTTAAATCACCCCCTTCTCCCCCCCCCCCTTTTTCAAATAAAATAAAGTAAAAAAAAATTAACATATTTGGTAACGCCACACGCATAAATGTTCGAACTATTAAAATAAAATGTTAATAAAACTGCACGGTCAATGGCAGTACATGCAAAAAAAATACCTATGGCCAGAATTGCTGGTTTTTGTTCACTTAATGAAGCAGAAAAAAAGAACCCTGTATATGAAAAAATAAGAAAGTTATAAGGGTCAGAAGAGAACATTTTAAGCATGCTGATTTTTTTTTAAGATATAAGGGGGAGATTTATCAAAACATGCCGAGGAAAAATTGAGTATTTGCCCATAGCAACCAATCATATAGGTGTGTACCCCTATAGTTTGTCCTGGAGTCAATGAATGATGAGTGGCAGTGCTGTGGCTGAAAGCTCGGCCAGTACCTTTTATAGCCACCCGGCATTCCCATCAGTAACTAAAAAATTCGGATAATAAAATTACACAAAAACTATATTGAAAAAAAAAGTGGGCGGGGCAATGCATTTTTGGTTTCGGTTTACGGCCAAGCACAGCCTAAATTTTTGGTTTCAGCCCAAAATTTCCCTTTTGGTGCATCCCTAATTATTGGTAAAATCGGTCTCAGTATACAGGATTTGGTCAGTAACAGTATGATGGCAGTATGTATGGTGATAATATTCCTCCTTATATAACCGTGTACAGGGGTGGACTGACAGCTCATGGGGCCCCCGGCAATAGAGGATCATGGGGCCCCCCATGCACCCAATCATATGTAGGCCATGCCCATATAGATATCCCACCTACATACAATAAATACATATATATATATATAAAACTAAATGTGTGTGTGTGTGTGTGTGTGTATGTATGTTCCAGCAACACTTCCAAACGGCTAAAGATATTAACATGAAACTTGGCACACATGTTACTTATATGTCAACAACAAACATATGATAGGTATTATAACCTTTACCCACCCCCATATGCCAGGGAAAGAGTTTTTGTTTAAAGTCCCATACAAGTCTATGGGAAATATATGTTACTGCATAACTTCCAAACGGCTGGATATATTTTGATAATACTTGGTCTCATGTTACTTATATGTTCACTTAAAATATAGGATAGCTAATTTAACCCTTAACTACCCCCATTTGTGAGGGTCGGGGTTTTTGTTTAAAGTCCCATGCAAATCAATGGTAAATGTATGTTCCCACATAACTTCCATACGGCTGGAAATATTTCAATACCTGGTACACATATTACGGGTCAGGATAGGAGGTCGGGATAGGAGGTAGAAATAGGAGGTCGAGATGGGAGGTCAAGCTAGGAGGTCGGGATATGAGGACGGGATATGAGGATGGGATATGAGGATGGGATAGGTGGTCGAGATAGGAGGTCGTGATAGGAGGACGGGATAGGAGGTCGGGATAGGAGGACAGGATAGGAGGTAGAGCTAGGAGGTCAGTATAGGAGGTCGGGATAGGAGGATGGGATAGAAGGTCAGGATAGGAGGTCGAGATAGTAGGACGGGATAGGAGGACAGCATAGGAGGCCGGGATAGGAGGTCGGGATATGGGGTTGGGATATGACAACAATATATGAGGATGGGATATGAAGTCAAAAGATTCCTCTGTTGATTTTCCTCCACAACAAGGATTATGAAGGAAAAAACGGGCAATGCCGGATACTCAGCTAGTCTTTTAATAAATGAAGAAAAGAATTTAAAAGAAACAACACAATTTTACAACTTGAGGGTGTGTGTGTGTCTTTAGTCTCTACACACACACACACACACACACACACACACATATATATATATAGTTACATAGTAAGTATGGTTGAAAAAAGACATACGTCCATCAAGTCCAACCAGGGAATTGAAGTGAAGGGTGTAAGGGGATAAGGGGAAGGGATGTAGTTTTATAATTCTGCATAAGCAATAATGTTATTTTGTTCCAGGAATGTATCTAACCCTGTTTTAAAGCTGTTAATTGTTCCTGCTGTGACCAGTTCCTGAGGTAGACAGTTCCATAAATTCACAGTCCTCACGGTAAAGAAGGCGTGTCGCCCCTTTAGACTAAACCTTTTCTTCTCCAGACGGAGGGAGTGCCCCCTCGTCCTTTGGGGGGGTTTAACCTGGAACAGTTTTTCTCCATATTTTTTGTATGGGCCATTTATATACTTATATACGTTTATCATATCCCCCCTTAAACGTCTCTTCTCAAGACTAAACAATTGTAACTCCTTTAATCGCTCCTCATAGCTAAGATGTTCCATGCCCCATATTAGTTTAGAAGCACGTCTCTGCACCCTCTCCAGCTCCACAGTGTCCCTTTTATGGACTGGTGCCCAAAACTGAACAGCATATTCCAGGTAAGGCCGTACCAATGATTTATAAAGGGGGAGTATTATGTCCCTGTCCCTTGAATCCATACCTCTTTTTATACATGACAATATCCTGCCGGTCTTGGAAGCAGCAGCCTAACATTGCATGCTATTCTGTAGTCTGTGATCCACAAGTACACCCAGATCCTTCTCTACCAGTGACTCTGCCAGTTTAATCCCCCCTAAGACATACGATGCATGCAGGTTATTAGTACCCAGATGCATAACTTTACATTTATCCACATTGAACCTCATTTGCCAAGTGGATGCCCAGACACTTAGTCTATTCAAGTCATCTTGTAACTTATGCACATCCTCTATAGACTGTACTGTGCTACAAAGCTTGGTGTCATCTGCAAAGATAGAAACAGAGCTGTTAATGCCATCCTCTATATCATTGATAAATAAATTAAACAACAGCGGGCCCAGTACTGAACCTTGGGGTACACCACTAATAACCGGGGACCAATCAGAGTATGAATCATTGACCACCACTCTCTGGGTACGATCCATGAGCCAGTGTTCAATCCAGTTACAAACTAACGTTTCCAAGCCCAAAGACCTTAACTTACCTGTCAGACGTCTGTGAGGGACAGAAACAAATGCTTTAGCAAAATCCAGAAACACTATATCCACAGCCATTCCTCTGTCAAGGCTTCTACTCACCTCTTCATAAAAGCAAATTAGATTGGTTTGACAACTTCTATCCTTAGTAAACCCATGCTGGCTATCACTTATAATACTATTATCCCCTTTGTATTCCTGTATATAATCCCTTATAAGTCCTTCAAACTAATTTACCCACAATGCACGTTAGACTTACCGGTCTATAATTGCCTGGCAAAGACCTAGAGCCCTTCTTGAAGATTGGTACCACATTAGCCTTGCGCCAGTCCCTTGGCACAATACCAGACACCAGAGAATCACTAAATATCATGAACAAGGGTACAGATATTACTGAACTTACCTCTCTAAGAACTCTTGGGTGTAGTCCATCCGGCCCTGGAGATTTGCTTACATTTACTTTACTTAATTTACCTTGTACCATCTCTACATAAAGCCAGTTCAGTACATTACATGATGTGTTACCAGCACTGACCTGTCAAATGTCAGCTCCTTTTTCCATAGTGTATACAGAACTAAAGAACCCATTCAGTAGCTCCGCCTTCTCTTGATCGCCCGTGACAACCTCCCCATTATCATTATTAAAGGGTCCTACATGCTCTGTCCTTGTTTTTTTTTTTTATTTATATATCTAAAAAAATATTTAGGATTAGTTTTGCTTTCTTTGGCAACCTGTCTCTCATTTTGAATTTTTGCTGTTTTTATTACATTTTTACAGATTTTATTGAGCTCCTTGTACTGTTTAAATGTTATAGCTGACCCAACAGATTTGAATTTTTTGAAGGCTATTTTTTTGTTGTTTATTGCTCTTTTAACATCATTTGTCAGCCATGTAGGATTTAGTTTTAATCGTTTATATTTGTTCCCCTTTGGTATATATTTAGCTGTATAGTTATTTAGAGTTGATTTAAAGATGTCCTATTTACCTTCTGTATCAGTATTTGAGAACACCTCCCCCCAGTCTATGTCCTGTAGTGCAGCTCTCAGCCCAGGGAAATTTGCCTAATTAAAGTTATATGTTTTTGCCTTCCCCGTCTGTCTTTGTTTTCTACATTTTAAGTCAAAAGTAACTATATTGTGGTCGCTATTACCAAGGTTTCCCTCACAGTTACATTACCAACCAGCTCTGCGTTGTTGGAAATGATCAGATCCAACAAGGCATCACTTCTTGTTGGGTCCTCCACAAACTGGCCCATAAAATTATCCAATATGTATCCTGCAATAAATTTAGGAATTTTCTCCCCTTTGTAGTTTTAGCCAGCCCCCGGCCCCAATCTATATCCGGATAGTTAAAATCTCCCATTATTACCACTGTACCTGCCCGGCCCTCTCTATTTGTTTATACAGCTGACCTTCTATCTCTTCAGTGATATTAGGGGGTCTGTAGATTACACCAAATACTATTTTTTCAGTATTTCCCTCCTTTTGTAATTCTACCCACAGTGATTCCACATCCTCAGAATCATCACACACTATGGCATCGTTCACACTGACTTTCATACCACTTCTTACATACAGACAGACTCCACCACCTTTTCTGTTCATTCTATCCTTGCGAAACAATGTAAACCCCTGCAGATTAACAGCCCAGTCATGCGAGGAGTCCAGCCATGTCTCAGTGACCCCAACTATATCAATATGTTCCTCCAGTATCAAGGCCTCAAGCTCCCCCATTTTATTTGCTAGGCTTCTGGCATTTGTGAACATACACTTTACATTTCCATTAAGTTTTACACATATAGTCTCACTAATGGGATTTTCAGAGTTATTGGGGTTAATGTTATTATTTGAGTTATAAGGGCTAATTGTACTATTTAAGTTATTGGGGCTAATGGGATTTTTTGAGTTATTGGGTCTAACGTTATTATTTAAGTTATTGGGGCTAATGGTATTTTTTGAATTAATGGGGCTTATTGTAGTTATTGAGTTATTGGGGCTAATGGAATTTTTTTAATTATTGGGATTACAATTTTTCGGGCAACATTTATTTTTACGGCTGGTTTGTAACCCATGGATCTCCTTATCCATTGCTCTTAACCTCCCCCCACAGGACTCCTCTCCACCCACTATTATGTCCTGACCCCTCTCTAACCTATCCATCCCACTGTCTGCTTTCTTTGCTTTATTATCCTCCCCCCACTCACCTAGTTTAAATACACAGCCACCCCTTCCAGGATTCTCTCCCCCAGCACAGCGGACCCCCTTCCATTCAGGTGCAAATTATCCGTAGAATAGAGTTTGTACCCCAATGAAAAGTCAGCCCAGTGCTCTAAAAACCCAAACCCTTCCCCCTCACACCACGACTTAAGCCATGCATTTAACTCCCTAAGCTCCCGCTGTCTTTCCTACGAGGCGCATGGCACAGGAAGTATTCCAGAGAACACAACCTTAGAGGTCCTTCCCTTCAGCTTGGCACCTTGTTATTAAGCTTAGTTCCTTGTAATTATTCTTCAAGGACCTCCACCTACCATGTATTCTGTCGTTGGTTCCCACATCGACCACGACAGCTGTGTCATCCCCAGCCCCCCCTAGTAATTTGTCCACCCTTTCCACCACATGCCGAACCCTGGCAGACCATTCGGTTGAGGTGGTCTTGGCGACAAATTATTCTATCCGTCTTCCTGATTATAGAATCCCCTACCACAACTAACTGTCTTGGCCTACCTGCGTTACCATCCCCCACACTACTAGTTGAGCTGTTCCCCCGGCTGTTAGGGAGACCAGTATCCACTAGGGTTGCCATCTCTGATACTGAGGCCCTCGCATCATCGCCCAACTTGGCAATTTTACTTGGGAGATCAGAAGCAGAAGTGACCTTCCTTTTCTTTGCCCCCTTTCCAGTCCCTCTAACTACATTAACCCAGGTCCCTACTTGGGCCTCCTGGCTAGTTTCTCCAACCTCCATTTCTACCCCACTAACTGCTTGCTCTGTAAGATTGTCAATCGGTCTCAATGTTGCATTTTGCTCCTCTAGATCTCTAATACGAGCTTCCAGGTGGGCAACAAGCTCACATTTGTCACAGTGGTATTCACCCTGAAGCTGCTGCTCCAGAGATGTATACATGTGGCACAATATGCACTGAAGAAAACCTCCAATCCTGCTGTCCATATCCTGGTGACAAACAGCTGTTATTAACTATTAAGAAAAACGACTTTTATCAAGGGAGTGTAATACTTACAGTTACAGTGGGTCCTGCTTACAACTCCTGGTTTTTAAACTTCTGGTATAAAACTTCTCAGATGTTAACACTTAAGAATACAACACTTTAGAATACAAACCAAAGCTTCAGTTAGACTCAGCCAGAGCAGGGCTCACAGAGTATCCCAGATACTATATATATACTAGCTGAATTCCCGGCGTTGCCCGGTTTTTCCTTCCTAATCCTTGTTGGGGAGGAAAATAAACAAAGGAGGAGGCTTTTGACTTCATATCCCGTCCTCATATATTGTTGTCATATCCCAACCACATATCCTGTCCTCATATCCTGACCTTCTATCCCGTCCTCATATCCCAACCTCATATCCCATCCTCACATCTCGTCCTCATATCCCGACCTCCTATCCCGAACTCTTATCTCAACCTCCTATCCCGTCCTCCTATCCTGACCTCCTATCCCATCCTCCTATCCCGACCTCCTATCCCAACCTCCTATCCCGACCTCCTATCTCAACCTCCTATCTCAACCTCCTATCCTGACCTCCTATCCTGACCTCCTATCCCGTCCTCCTATCCCGACCTCCTATCCTGTCCTCCTATCTTGAACTCCTATCTCGACCTAATATCCCATCCTCCTATCTCGACCTTCTATCCCGACCTCCTATCCTGACCTCCTATCTCGACCTCCTATCCCGACCTCCTATCTCGACCTCCTATCCTGTCCTCCTATCTCAACCCCCTATCCCGTCCTCCTATCTCCACCTCTTATCTTAACCTTCTATCCAGACCTCCTATCTCAACCTCCTATCCCGTCCTCCTATCTCGACCTCCTATCCTGACCTCCTATCCCGACCTCCTATCTCGACCTCCTATCTCGACCTCCTATCCCGTCCTCCTATTTCCACCTCATATTCGGTCCTCATATCCCGACCTCCTAACTCGACCTCCTATCCCGACCATCCCGTCCTCCTATCTTGACCTTCTATCTTGACCTCCCATCCCGTCCTCATATTCCAACCTGTAATATGTGTACTAGTTATTGAAATATCTCCAGCCATACAGAAGTTATGTGAGAACATACATTTCCCATTGATTTGCATGGGACTTTAAACGAAACCCGCAACCCTCACAAATGGGGGTAGTTAAGGGTTAAATTAACTATCCTATATTTTAAGTGGACATATAAGTAACATGTGACCAAGTATTATCGAAATATCTCCAGCCGTTAGGAAGTTATGCAGTGACATATATTTTCCATAGACTTGTATAGGACTTTAAACATAAACCCCGCTGCTGAAAAATGGGGGTAAGTAAGGGTTAAATCATCTATCCTATCTTTGTTGTTGACATATAAGTAAGATGTGTGCCAAGTTTCATGTTAATATCTTTAGCCGTTTGGCAGTTTTTGTGGAACATACATGCACACACACACACACGTTGAGTTTTATATATATACTAGCTGAATACCCGGCGTTGCCCAGTTCAACAAAGGAGAAAGCTTTTGACTTCAAATCCCGTCCTCATATATTGTTGTCATATCCCAACCCCATATCCCGTACTCATACCCCAACCTCCTATCCCGTCCTCCTATCTCGATCTCCTATCCCGTCCTCCTATCTCGACCTCCTATCCCAACCTCCTATCCCGACCTCCTCTCCCATCCTCCTATACCAACCTTCTATCCCAACCTCCTATCCCGTCCTCCTATCCCGACCTCATATCCCGACCTCATATCCCGTCATCCTATCCCATCTTCCTATCCCGTCCTCCTATCCCAACCTCCTTTCCTGTCCTCATATCTCGACCTCCTATCCAGACCTCCTATTCCGTCCTCCTAGCCCGACCTCCTACCTGACCTCCTATCCAGATCTCCTATCCCGACCTCCTATCCCATCCTTATATCCCGTCCTCCTATCCCGTCCTCCTATTCCGTCCTCCTATCCCCACCTCCTATCCTGTCCTCCAATCTCGAGCTCCTATCCCGACCTCCTATCCCGTCCTCCTTTCTCGACCTCCTATCCCGACCTCCTATCCCGTCCTCCTATCCCGTCCTCCTTTCCCATCCTCCTTTCCCATCCTACTTTCCCGTCCTCCTATCCAGACCTCCTATCCCGTCCTCATATCCCGTCCTCCTATCCTTTCCTCCTATCCCGTCCTTCTATCCCGGCATCCTATCCCGACCTCCTATCCTGACCTCCCATCCCGTCCTCCTATCCCTACCCGTAATATGTGTACCAGGTATTGAAATAGCTCCAGCCGTACGGAAATTACATGAGGACATACATTTCCCATTGATTTGCATGAGACTTTAAACAAAAACCCTGACCCTCACACATGGGGGTAGTTAAGGGTTAAATTAACTATCCTATATTTTAAGTGGACATATAAGTAACATGTGACCAAGTATTATCGAAATATCTCCAGCCGTTTGGAAGTTATGCGGTAACATATATTTCCCATTGACTTGCATTAGACTTTAAACATAAGCCCTGCCCCTGGCAAATGGGGGTGAGTAAGGGTTAAATAACCTATCCTATGTTTGTTGCTGACATATAAGTGACATGTGTGCCAAGTTTCATGTTAATATCTTTAGCCGTTTGAAAGTTTTTGTGGAACATACATACATACATACACACACGTTGAGTTTTATATATATACTAGCTGAGTACCCGGCGTTGCCCGTTTTTTCCTTCCTAATCCTTGTTGGGGAGGAAAATTAACAAAGGAGGAAGCTTTTGACTTCACATCCTGACCTCCTATCCCGACCTCCTATCCCGTCCTCCTATCCCGTCCTCCTATCCCGTCCTCCTTTCCCGTCCTCCTTTCCCGTTTTCATATCCTGTCCTCATATCACAACCTCCTATCACGGCCTCCTATCCCGTCCTCCTATCTCGACCTCCTATCCAGTCCTCCTATCTCAACCTCCTATCCAGTCCTCCTATCTCGACCTCCATCCCGTCCTCCTATTTTGCCCTCCTATGCCGTCCTCCTATCTCGACCTCCCATCCAGTCCTCCTATCTTGACATCCTATACCGTCCTATCCCGTCCTCCTATTGTGTCCTCCTATTGCGTCCTCCTATCCCGGTCCTCCTATCCCGGTCCTCCTATCCCGATCCTCCTATCCCGTCCTCCTATCCCGTCCTCCTATCCCGACCTCCTATCCCCTCCTCATATCCCAACCATCCCGTCCTCCTATCTTGACCTCCTGTCTTGACCTCTCATCCAGTCCTCATATTCCAACCTGTAATATGTGACCAGGTATTGAAATATCTCCAGCTGTACAGAAGTTATGTGGGAACATACATTTCCTATTGATTTGCATGGGACTTTAAACAAAAACCCCAACCTTCACAAATGGGGGTAATTAAGGGTTAAATTAACTATCCTATATTTTAAGTGGACATATAAGTAACATGTGACCAAGTATTATCGAAATATCTCCAGCCGTTAGGAAGTTATGCAGTAACATATATTTCCCATAGACTTGTATAGGACTTTAAACATAAACCCCGCTGCTGCAAAATGGGGGTAAGTAAGGGTTAAATCACCTATCCTATGTCTGTTGTTGACATATAAGTAACATGTGTGCCAAGTTTCATGTTAATATCTTTAGCCATTTGGAAGTTTTTGTGGAACATACAAACACACACACACGTTGAGTTTTATATATATACTAACTGAATACCTGGCGTTGCTCGGTTCAACAAAGGAGAAAGCTTTTTACTTCATATTCCGTCCTCATATATTGTTGTCATATCCCAACCCCATATCCCGTACTCATACCCCAACCTCCTATCCCGTCCTCCTATCTCGACCTCCTATCCGTCCTCCTATCTCGACCTCCTATCCCGTTCTCCTATCCCGACCTCCTATCCCAACCTCCTATCCCAACTTCCTATCCTGACCTCCTATCCCGACCTCATATCCCGACCTCATATCCCGTCCTCCTTTCCCATCTTCCTATCCCGTCCTCCTATCCCAACCTCCTTTCCCGTCCTCCTATCTCGACCTCCTATCCAGACCTCCTATCCCGTCCTCCTTTCCCGACCTCCTACCTGACCTCCTATCCAGATCTCCTATCCTGACCTCCTATCCCATCCTCATATCCCGTCCTCATATCCCGTCCTCCTATCCCAACCTCCTATCCCGACCTCCCATCCCGTCCTCATATGCCGACCCATACCTCCTATCCCGTCCTCCTATCTCGACTTCCTGTCCCGACCTCCTATACCATCCTCCTATCCCGACCTCCTATCCCGTCCTCCTATCCTGTCCTCCTATCCCGTCTTCCTATCCCCACCTCCTATCCTGTCCTCCAATCTTGAGCTCCTATCCCGACCTCCTATCCCGACCTCCTATCCTGTCCTCCCTTCTCGACCTCCTATCCCGACCTCCTATCCCGACCTCTTATCCCATCCTCCTTTCCCATCCTCCTATACCATCCTCCTATCCCGACCTCCTATCCCGTCCTCCTATCCTGTCCTCCTATCCCATCCTCCTATCCCCACCTCCTATCCTGTCCTCCAATCTTGAGCTCCTATCCCGACCTCCTATCCTGTCCTCCCTTCTCGACCTCCTATCCCGACCTCCTATCCCAACCTCTTATCCCGTCCTCCTTTCCCATCCTCCTATCCAGACCTCCTATCCAGACCTCCTATCCCGTCCTCATATCCCGTCCTCCTATCCCTACCCGTAATATGTGTACCAGGTATTGAAATAGCTCCAGCCGTATGGAAATGATATGAGAACATACATTTCCCATTGATTTGCATGAGACTTTAAGCAAAAACCCCGACCCTCACACATGGGGGTAGTTAAGGGTTAAATTAACTATCCTATATTTTAAGTGGACATATAAGTAACATGTGACCAAGTATTATCGAAACATCTCCAGCCGTTTGGAAGTTATGCGGTAACATATATTTCCCATTGACTTGCATGGAACTTTAAACATAAGCCCTGCCCCTGGCAAATGGGGGTGAGTAAGAGTTAAATCACCTATCCTATGTTTGTTGCTGACATATAAGTAATATGTGTGCCAAGTTTCATGTTAATATCTTTAGCCGTTTGAAAGTTTTTGTGGAACATACACACACACATAAATACATACACACACACGTTGAGTTTTATACATATACTAGCATATACTAGTACCCGGCGTTGCCCGGTTTTTACTTCCTAATCCTTGTTGGGGAGGAAAATTAACAAAGGAGGAAGCTTTTGACTTCATATCTCGACCTCCTATCCCGACCTCCTTTCCCGTCCTCATATCACAACCTCCTATCACGGCCTCCTATCCCGTCCTCCTATGTCGACCTCCTATCCCGTCCTCCTATCTCGACCTCCTATCCAGTCCTCCTATCTCGACCTCCTATGCCATCCTCCTATCTCGACCTCCTATCCCGTCCTCCTATCTCGACCTCCTATATCGTCCTATTCTGTCCTTCTATCTCGTCCTCCTATCGCGTCCTCCTATCGCGTCCTCCTATCCTGTTCCTCCTATCCCGGTCCTCCTATCCCGGTCCTCCTATCCCGTCCTCCTATCACGACCTACTATCCCGTCCTCATATCCCGACCATCCCGTCCTCCTATCTGGACCTCCTATCTTGACCTCTCATCCCGTCCTCATATTCCGACCTGTAATATGTGACCAGGTATTGAAATATCTCCAGCTGTACAGAAGTTATGTGGGAACATACATTTCCCATTGATTTGCATGGGACTTTAAACAAAACCCCCAACCCTCACAAATGGGGGTAGTTAAGGGTTAAATTAACTATCCTATATTTTAAGTGGACATATCAGTAACATGTGACCAAGTATTATCGAAATATCTCCAGCCGTTTGGAAGTTATGCAGTAACATATACCGTATTTATCGGGGTATACCACGCACCGGCCTATAACACGCACCCTCATTTTACCAAGGATATTTGGGTAAAAAAAAGTGTTTTACCCAAATATCCATGGTAAAATGAGGGTGCGTTTGTGCGCGTGTATACCCCGATACATCCCCAGGAAAGGCAGGGGGAGAGAGGCCGTCGCTGCCTGCTTCTCTCCCCCTGCCTTTCCTGGGGTCTAGAGCCCTGCTGCCGGCCCTTCTCTCCCCCTGGCTATCGGCGCCGCTGCCCGTTCTGTCCCCCTGACTATCGGTACCGGCGCCCCATTGCCGGCGCCGATAGCCAGGGGGAGAGAAGCGGCGCCGACAGCCAGGGGGAGAGAAGGGGCAGCGGCACCCGTTGCCTCCCCCCATCCCCGGTGGCATAATTACCTGGGTCGGGTCTGCGCTGCTGCAGGCCTCCGGCGTGCGTCCCCTGCATCGTTGCTATGCACGGCGCGGCGCACTGACGTCATGCGTCGCGCCGTGCAGCGCATAGCAACGACGAAAGGGACGCACGCCGGAGGCCTGCAGCAGCGCGGACCCGACTCAGGTAATTATGCCACCGGGGATGGGGGGAGGCAACGGGGCAGCGGCGCCGGCAATGGGTGCCACTGCCCCTTCTCTGCCCAATCTTTGTTGGGGAGTAGTGTTGAGCGGCATAGGCCATATTCGAATTTGCGAATATTCGTGAATATATGGACGAATATTCGTCATATATTCGCTAAATTCGCTTATTCGTAATATTCGCGGTAATTTGCATATGCGTAAATTCGCACGACAGTCTCACACAGTAGTATTAGAGCCATCTTTACACCACACAAGCTGGAAGCAGAGAGGGCTGATCACTGTGATGTGTACTGTGATTAAAAAATAAATAAAAATAAAAATATTCGTAATTACGAATATATAGTGCTATATTCACGAATATTCGCGAATTCGCGAATATGCGATATTCAGGAATAAAATTTGCATTGCGAATATTCGCGAGCAACACTATTGGGGAGGAAAATAAACAAAGGAGGAAGCTTTTGACTTCATATCCCGTCCTCATATATTGTTCTCATATCCCAACCCCATATCTTGTCCTCCTATCCCATCCTCCTATCCCGACCTCCTATCCCGTCATCATTTCTCAACCTCATATCCCGTCCTCACATCTCGTCCTCATATCCCGTCCTCATATCCCGATCTCCTATCCCGTCCTCCTATCCCGACCTCCTATCATGACCTCCTATCCCGTCCTCCTATCCCGTCCTCCTATCCCGACCTCCTATCTCGACCTCCTATCTCGACCTCCTATACCGTCCACCTATCCCGTCCTCCTATCCAGTCACTCTAACTCAACCTTCTATCCCGTCCTCCTATCCCGACCTCCTATCCCGACCTCCTATCCCAACCTCATATCCCGTCCTCCTATCCCGACCTCCTATCCCGACCTCCTATCCCGTCCTCCTATCTCTACCTCCGATCCCGTCCTCCTATCCCATCCTCCTATCTCGACCTCCTATCCCGACCTCCTATCCTGTCCTCCTATCCTGTCCTCCTATCCCATCCTCCTATCCAGTCCATCTTTCCCGACCTCCTATCCCGTCCTCCTATCTCGATCTATCCCAACCTCCTATCCCGTCCTCCTATCCCGGTCCTCCTATCTCATCCTCCTATCTCAACCTCCTATCCCGACCTTCTATCCCGACCTCCTATCTTGTCCTTCTATCCCGGTCCTTCTATCCCATCCACCTATCCTGTCCTCCTATCCCGACCTCCTATGTCGACCTCCTACCCCGACCCGTAATATCTGTACCAGGTATTGAAATATCTCCAGCCGTACGGAAGTTATGTGGGAACATACATTTCCCATTGATTTGCATGGGACTTTAAACATAAACCCCGACCCTCACAAATGGGGTAGTTAAGGGTTAAATTAACTATCCTATATTTTAAGTGGGCATATAAGTAACATGTGACCAAGTATTATCAAAATATCTCCAGCCGTTTGGAAGTTATGCAGTAACATATATTTCCCATTGACTTATATTCAACTTTAAACATAAACCCTGACCCTGGCAAATGGGGGTGAGGAAGGGTTAAATCACCTATCCTATGTTTGTTGTTGACATATAAGTAACATGTGTGCCAAGTTTCATGTTAATATCTTTAGCCGTTTGGACGTGATGCTGGAACATACACACATACATACATACATACATACATACACACGTTTTATATATATCTAGATTAGCTGAGTACCCGGCCTTGCCCGGTTTTTCCTTCCTAATCCTTGTTGGGGAGGAAAATCAACAAAGGAGGAAGCTTTTGACTTCAAATCCCATCCCAATATATTGTTGTCATATCCCAACCCCATATCCCGTCCTCATATCCCGTCCTCATGCCCCGACTCCCTATCCTGACCTCCTATCCAGTCCTCCTATCCCGTCCTCCTATCTCGACCTCCTATCTCGACTTCCTATCCCGATCTCCTATCCCGATCTCCTATCCCGTCCTCCTATCCCGACCTCCTATCCCGACCTCCTATTCCGACCTCCTATCCCGACCCCCTATCCCATCCTCCTATCTCGACCTCCTATCCCGACCTCCTATCCCGTCCTCATATCCCATCCTCCTATCTAAACCTCCTATACCGACCTCCTATCCTGACCTCCTATCCCGTCCTCCTATCCCGTCCTCCTATTTCGTCCTCCTATCCCGCCCTCCTAACCCAACCTCCTATCCCGTCCTCCTATCTCAACCCCCTATCCCGTCCTCTTATCTCCACCTCCTATCCCGACCTCCTATATACACCTCCTATCCCGTCCTCCTTTCTCGACCTCCTATCCCGACCTCCTATCCCATCCTCCTATCTCCCCCTCCTATTTCCACCTCATATCCCGTCCTCATATCCCGACCTCCTAACTCGACCTCCTATCCCGACCATCTCGTCCTCCTATCTTGACCTCCTATCTCCACCTCCTATCTCAGCCTCCCGTCCTCATATCCCGACCCGTAATATGTGTACCAGGTATTGAAATATCTCCAGCCGTACAGAAGTTATGTGAGAATATACATTTCCCATTGATTTTCATGGGACTTTAAACAAAAACCCAGACAATCACAAATGGGGGTAGTTAAGGGTTAAATTAACAATCATATATTTTAAGTGGACATATAAGTAACATGTGACCCAGAATTATCAAAATATCTCCAGCCGTTTGGAAGTTATGCAGTAACATATATTTCCCATTGACTTGTATTCGACTTTAAACATAAACCCTGACCCTGGCAAATGGGCGTGAGTAAGGGTTAAATCAACAAAGGAGGAAGCTTTTGACTTCAAATCCCATCCCAATATATTGTTGTCATATCCCAACCCCATATCCCGTCCTCATATCCCGTTCTCATGCCCCGACTCCCTATCCTGACCTCCTATCCAGTCCTCCTATCCCGTCCTCCTATCTCGACCTCCTATCTCGACTTCCTATCCCGATCTCCTATCCCGATCTCCTATCCCGTCCTCCTATCCCGACCTCCTATCCCGACCTCCCATCCCATCCTCCTATCCCATCCTCCTATCTCGACCTCCTATCCCGACCTCCTATCTCGTCCTCATATCCCATCCTCCTATCTCAACCTCCTATGCCGACCTCCTATCCTGACCTCCTATCCCGTCCTCCTATCCCATCCTCCTATCTAGTCCTCCTATCCCGTCCTCCTATCCCAACCTCCTATCCCATCCTCCTATCTCAACCCCCTATCCCGTCCTCCTATCTCCACCTCCTATCCCGACCTCCTATCCTGACCTCCTATCTCAACCTCCTATCCCGTCCTCCTTTCTCGACCTCCTATCCCGACCTCCTATCCCATCCTCCTATCTCCCCCTCCTATTTCCACCTCATATCCCGTCCTCATATCCCGACCTCCTAACTCGACCTCCTATCCCGACCATCCCGTCCTCTTATCTTGACCTCCTATCTCCACCTCCTATCTCAACCTCCCGTCCTCATATCCCGACCCGTAATATGTGTACCAGGTATTGAAATATCTCCAGCCGTACAGAAGTTATGTGAGAATATACATTTCCCATTGATTTTCATGGGACTTTAAACAAAAACCCAGACAATCACAAATGGGGGTAGTTAAGGGTTAAATTAACAATCATATATTTTAAGTGGACATAAAAGTAACATGTGACCCAGTATTATCGAAATGTCTACAGCCGTTTGGAAGTTATGCAGAAACATATATTTCCCATGGACTTGTATAGGACTTTAAACATAAACCTCGCCCCTGGCAAATGGAGGGGTGAGTAAGGGTTAAATTACCTATCCTATGTTTCTTGTTGACATATAAGTAACATGTGTGCCAAGTTTCATGTTAATATCTTTAGCCATGTGAAAGTTTTTGTGGAATATACATACACACATACGTTGAGTTATATATATATATATATATATATGGAAATATGCAAAGCAGCTCATTACACAACCTTTTCAGGTACTGTTCCCTGGTATCAGCTTAGCTCCTGTTAAGGAATATAAAAAGCTGAACGGGATATATGCCAAGCCAGACTACTCCCCAAAAGGGAAGTTTCGACCCATCTGCAGACAGCTGTTTCGGGGTTTTTGCCCCTCGTCAGTACAGAGCAGGGTGATCTGGCTTGGCTGTGGTGAGAGGCCTGAGGCTTTAAAAGGGGTCAGTACTTTCCTCAGGGAGAGGACACCTCTTCAGGTGTAACGGAGATTCAGGTTAGGCCATTTAGCACTCCGCAGGCATTCTACCCAGAATGCCTGCGGAGTGCTAAATGGCCTAACCTGAATCTCCGTTACACCTGAAGAGGTGTCCTCTCCCTGAGGAAAGTACTGACCCCTTTTATATATATATATATATATATATATATATATATATATATATATATATATAGGAAATCCAACAAGCGCAGCACTCAAATTAAATAAAGTGCATTTATTTGTTCATGTTTCAATACAGAAACGTTTCTGCCCCTATGGAGCCATTTTCAAGCCTGTGATACACACAATCTAAGGGGTTTAAATACCCAGTTCTAGTGCAATATTCCACATCACATGATTCACATCAATCAATTACAAAAATTATAAACATAATAAGTGAAATACATAAATAGAATACATCTCATATTGTGTTTTACAAAAATATAAAGTGCATATTATAGTGCAATACTGTGCATAATTGTGCAGATTAAAAACAATACTTGAAAATACACCATCTCAGGTATAATCATATAACAGCATCTAATTATTAATTATACTCATATGTACATAATTATGTATCGGTATTAGTATAAGGCCAGGGAGATATTACTCACTCGCTCTGTTAATGGCGGCGCTGGCGTGGGAAAAAAGTGTACTGCGCATGTGTGTCTACAAGTTATAATCCTCAATATTAAGTTCCCCTTCCATAACCCGGATCCCCTACCTGTTTAGGCATTGAACTCTGCTCCTTTTATATGCCAGGCAATGGCTGACATGATGCCAGCGGTTGCATGGCAACATCAGCTCCCTATACACATGATCGCACTCATTTAGGTGGATGCGGTCATGTGATAAGGGGTGTGTCACGTGATCGGGATGCCGCGGCCTCCTCCCCTACTCTCGTCATCAGTTACTGATGGCGATGACGTGGGGGAGGGTCACGTGGGTGCCCCGGTCATGTGATCACATCCCAGGAGCCCCTCTAATCTATACACACATGCGCAGTGCACTTTTTACCCACGCCAGCGCCGCCATTAACAGAGCGAGTGAGTAATATCTCCCTGGCCTTATACTAATACCGATACATAATTATGTACATATGAGTATAATTAATAATTAGATGCTGGTATATGATTATACCTGATATAGTGTATTTTCAAGTATTGTTTTTAATCTGCACAATTATGCACAGTATTGCACTATAATATGCACTTTGTATTTTTGTAAAACACAATGTGAGATGTATTTTATTTATGTATTTCACTTATTATGTTTATAATTTTGGTAATTGATTGATGTGAATCATGTGATGTGGAATATTGCACTAGAACTGGGTATTTAAACCCCTTAGATTGTGTGTATCACAGGCTTGAAAATGGCTCCATAGGGGCAGAAACGTTGCTGTATTGAGACATGAACAAATAAATGCACTTTATTTAATTTGAGTGCTGCGCTTGTTGGATTTTCTATATTACGAGGAACCCTGATCAGGTTGGAGCGCTGGCACCACTAAACGGACTGAGCTGAGTAGTGCTGCGGATTTTTTTTCCATTGTGCACATATATATATATATATATATATATATATATATATACATATATATAACGGCCAAAATGACACATTATACAATTACAGTACCTACTTTATAAAAAATGATAACTTTGTTTGAAGAAAATCAGTATGCTTAAAATTGTCCTATTCTGACTCCTAAAACACTTTTATTTTTCAGTATACGGGGCTGTATACGGGATATATTTATGTGCAGTGATCTGTTGGTTTTATCGGTACCATTTTGGTTTTTAGACATGTGCAATTCGTTTCGTAATGAACACGGAACAAAACGAATTTTCCCGTTTTCGGATTTTCGTTACGAAAAGAATGCACGAAAAAAAAATCACAAAATCCCGAAAAAGCATACGAATATACATTTAACGAATGCAATCATTAACTAACGCATAACGAATATGCATGTTAACGAACAACTAATGCATTCGTTATCAGTATACCGAATGTCGGGGCCATGCATCAACTGCTATCCGGCAGCGCATAATGCTTAAGCTGCTGCCGGATAGCAGTTGAAGCAGCCCGGGCAGGTTCACTCACCTTTCCGCGCTGCTCCGGGCCTTCCTCCGGTGGGTCCTGGGCTGGTCCGGGGCCTTTATACGAGTCTCCCTCTGACGTCGCTATGACGCCGTCGCGCACGCTGTCACGTCATCCAAAAGGAACGGCGTGCGCAGCGATATGATGACATCACTACGGAGGCCCAGTAAGGCCTTGCGCAGACAGCGGAGGACCGGAGAAGACCAGGAGAGCCCAGCAGAGCCCAGCGGAGTACCGAAGAGGACTAGGAGAGCCCAGCGGAGGCCCGGGGACAGGTGAGTAGGACTTTACTTTTTTACATTACACAAATCCCTCAACATATGACTTACCATAGTATGTTGAGGGATCACTAGACATGTGCAGAACCAAAAATCTGAATTAACGAATGCATCCGTTTTTTAAACGAATGCATCCGAAAACGAAAAAAAAAATTCCCGGATGCATCCAAAAACCGAATATGACGAATGCACAGCATTCCGAATATTCACAGAACCGAAAAAATTTTCAAAACGAAAACGAACAAAAGGAAAAAAACGAAATTTTTGGTTCTGCACATGTCTATTGGTTTTGATGAGACTTTTTGATATGAAGTGACCAAAAATATGAAATTCGGGAATTTTTTTTTATTTACGTTTACGCTATTCACTCGCCCCCTGACATGACCACTGAATGCTCACTGACATCACTCCCTGACCTCACATGCTGACATCACCACTGAGTGCTTACTGACATTACCACTGAGTGCTCATTGACATTACCACTTGTACAACAAGTGCTTACTAACATAACACTTACTTTTAGTAACTAACTGTCAGCCGACGTGAAGGACCAGAAATGGAGTCTGTTGTGTTCACTGCAGAATATGAAATAGGCAGAGGCGCGTTCTCCTCTGCGCTCCTTTCTGGTAGGTCACTGACATCTTTTTGCTTTTTAGCAGATTTGCCTGCGCAAGGTACACAGTACAGGATAGTAATGTAATGTATGTACACAGTGACTCCACCAGCAGAATAGTGAGTACAGCTCTGGAGTATAATCAATTTATACACTGCTCAAAAAAATAAAGGGAACACTAAGACAACACATCCTAGATGTAAATGAATGAATGAACTAATCATATGAAATATTTTTGTCTTTACATAATTGAATGTGCTGATAACAAAATCAAACAAAAATTATCAATGGAAATCAAATTCATCAACCCATGGAGGTCTGGATATTGAGTTACACTCAAAATCAAAGTGGAAAACCACACTACAGGCTGATCCAACTTTGATGTAATGTCCTTAAAACAAGTCAAAATGATTCCCAGCCTCCTATTGCAGGAACTACTTACACACTCCAGCCATGAGGTCTGGCATTGTCTGGCATTAGGAGGAACCTAGGGCCAACCACACCAGCATATGATCTCACAAGGAGTCTGAGGATCTCATCTCGGTGCCTAATGGCAGTCAGGCCACCTCTGGCAAGCACATGGAGGGCTGTGCAACCCCCCAAAGAAATGCCACTGCACACCATTACTGACCCACTGCCAAACCGGTCATGCTGGAGGATGTTGCAGGCAGCAGAACATTCTCCACACCGTCTCCAGACTCTGTCACATCTGTCACATGTGCTCAGTGAGAACCTGCTTTCATATGTGAAGAGCACAAGGCGCAAGTTGGGGATTTGCCCATCTTGGTGTTCTCTTGCAAATGCCAAACATCCTGTACGGTGTTGGGCTGTAAGCACAACCCCCACCTGTTGATGTCGGGCCCTCATACCACCCTCATGGAGTCTGTTTCTGACCGTTTGAGTGGACACATGCACATTTGTGGCCTGCTGGAGGTCATTTTGCAGGGCTCTGGCAGTGCTCCTCTTGCTCCTCCTTGCACAAAGGCGGAGGAAGCGGTCCTGCTGCTGGGTTGTTGCCCTCCTACGGCCTCCTCCACATCTCCTGATGTACTGGCCTGTCTCTTTGTAGCATCTCCATGCTCTGGACACTACGCCGACAGACACAGCAAGCCTTTGTCACGATTCGGCTGGCTGGAGGTGGATCCTCTGTGCCAGAGAGGGATTGGCGTGGACCGTGCTGGTGGACCGGTTCTAAGTTGCTACTGGTATTCACCAGAGCCCGCCGCAAAGCGGGATGGTCTTGCAGCGGCGGTAGCAACCAGGTCGTATCCACCAGCAACGGCTCAACCTCTCTGACTGCTGAAGATAGGCGCGGTACAAGGGAGTAGACAAGAGCAAGGTCGAACGTAGCAGAAGGTCAGGGCAGGCAGCAAGGATCGTAGTCAGGGGCAACGGCAGGAGGTCTGGAACACAGGCTAGGAACACACAAGGAAACGCTTTCACTGGCACAATGGCAACAAGATCCGGCAAGGGAGTGCAGGGGCAGTGAGCAGATATAGCCTGGGAGCAGATGGAAGCCAATTAAGCTAATTGGGCCAGGCACCAATCATTGGTGCACTGGCCCTTTAAGCCTCAGAGAGCTGGCGCGCGCGCGCCCTAGAGAGCGGAGCCGCGCGCGCCAGCACATGACAGCAGGGGACCGGGACGGGTAAGTGACTTGGGATGCGATTCGCGAGCGGGCGCGTCCCGCTGTGCAAATCGCATCCCCGACGGCCATGTCAGTGCAGCGCTCCCGGTCAGCGGGACTGACCGGGGCGCTGCAGGGAGAGAGACGCCGTGAGCGCTCCGGGGAGGAGCGGGGACCCGGAGCGCTCGGCGTAACAGTACCCCCCCTTAGGTCTCCCCCTTTCTTTGTCCGGTAACTGCTTCCCATGGGATGAGGACACCGGGAATGATTGAAGGGTTTCCTCAAAGGCAGGCCGTACAACAGGAGTGGGAATGGGGAGGGAGGGCAGAGGGTGAAGCTTGGCACGGGGCAGGGTGACACCAGGACGGGGGCCATGAGGAGGCACTGAGGCTTGCCTGACGGGACTGGGAGGGAGGGAGAGGCATTTCTTGTGGCAAGCAGGGCCCCAGTTCTTGATCTCCCCGGTGGTCCAGTCAAGGGTGGGAGAATGAAGCCGGAGCCATGGCAGACCGAGGAGGATCTCAGAGGTACAGTTGGGAAGGACGAAGAACTCAATTACTTCGTGATGGGGTCCAATACACATCAAGAGGGGTTCTGTGCGGTAACGCACAGTGCAATCCAATCTGACTCCGTTGACCGCGGAAATGTAGAGCGGCTTGACGAGATGGGTCACCGGGATGCAGAATTTATTCACAAAAGAATCCAGAATAAAATTCCCAGAGGCACCAGAGTCCAAGCAGGCCACGGCTGAGAGGGAGGAGTTGGCTGAAGAAGAAATCCACACGGGCACCGTGAGACGTGGAGAAGCAGACTTTGAACCAAAAGACGCCACACCCACGTGAGCTGGGTGCGTGCGTGCGTTTCCCAGACGTGGAGGACGAATAGGGCAATCCACCAAGAAATGCTCGGTACTGGCACAGTACAGACAAAGATTTTCTTCCCTACAGCGATTCCTCTCTTCCTGGGTCAGGCGAGACCGATCCACTTGCATGGCCTCCTCGGCGGGAGGCCCAGGCGTAGATTGCAACGGATACTGTGGGAGAGGTGCCCAGAGATCTAAGTCTTTTTCCTGGCGGAGCTCTTGATGTCTCTCAGAAAAACGCATGTCAATGCGGGTGGCCAAATGGATAAGTTCTTGCAGGTTGGCAGGAATCTCTCGTGCGGCCAGCACATCCTTGATGCTACTGGATAGGCCTTTTTTAAAGGTCGCGCAGAGAGCCTCGTTATTCCATGATAATTCGGAAGCAAGAGTACGAAATTGGATGGCGTACTCGCCCACTGAAGAATTACCCTGGACCAGGTTCAGCAGGGCAGTCTCGGCAGAAGAAGCTCGGGCTGGCTCCTCGAAGACACTACGGACCTCAGCGAAGAAGGACTGGACTGTGGCTGTGGTAGGATCATTGCGGTCCCAGAGCGGTGTGGCCCAAGACAAGGCCTTTCCTGAAAGAAGGCTCACTACGAACGCCACCTTAGACCGTTCTGTAGGAAACAAGTCCGACAACATCTCCATATGCAGGGAACACTGAGACAGAAATCCACGGCAGAGTCTAGAGTCCCCATCAAATTTGTCCGGCAGGGATAATCGTAGGCCGGAAGCGGCCACTCGCTGCGGAGGAGGTGCAGGAGCTGGCGGAGGAGATGATTGCTGAAGCTGTGGTAGTAGCTGCTGTAGCATCACGGTCAGTTGAGACAGCTGGTGGCCTTGTTGCGCTATCTGTTGCGACTGCTGGGCGACCACCGTGGTGAGGTCGGCGACAACTGGCAGTGGGACTTCAGCGGGATCCATGGCCGGATCTACTGTCACGATTCGGCTGGCTGGAGGTGGATCCTCTGTGCCAGAGAGGGATTGGCGTGGACCGTGCTGGTGGACCGGTTCTAAGTTGCTACTGGTATTCACCAGAGCCCGCCGCAAAGCGGGATGGTCTTGCAGCGGCGGTAGCAACCAGGTCGTATCCACCAGCAACGGCTCAACCTCTCTGACTGCTGAAGATAGGCGCGGTACAAGGGAGTAGACAAGAGCAAGGTCGAACGTAGCAGAAGGTCAGGGCAGGCAGCAAGGATCGTAGTCAGGGGCAACGGCAGGAGGTCTGGAACACAGGCTAGGAACACACAAGGAAACACTTTCACTGGCACAATGGCAACAAGATCCGGCAAGGGAGTGCAGGGGCAGTGAGCAGATATAGCCTGGGAGCAGATGGAAGCCAATTAAGCTAATTGGGCCAGGCACCAATCATTGGTGCACTGGCCCTTTAAGTCTCAGAGAGCTGGCGCGCGCGCGCCCTAGAGAGCGGAGCCGCGCGCGCCAGCACATGACAGCAGGGGACCGGGACGGGTAAGTGACTTGGGATGCGATTCGCGAGCGGGCGCGTCCCGCTGTGCGAATCGCATCCCCGACGGCCATGTCAGTGCAGCGCTCCCGGTCAGCGGGACTGACCGGGGCGCTGCAGGGAGAGAGACGCCGTGAGCGCTCCGGGGAGGAGCGGGGACCCGGAGCGCTCGGCGTAACAGCCTTCTTGCCACAGCTCGTGTTGGTGTGCCATCCTGGATGAGCTGCACTACCTGAGCCACTTGTGTGGGTTGTAGACACCGTCTCATGCTACCACTAGAGTGAAAGCACCGCCAGTATTCAAAAGTGACCAAAACATCAGCCAGGGAGCGTAAAAACTGAGAAGTGTTTTGTGGTCACCACCTGCAGAACCACTCCTTTATTGGGGGTGTCTTGCTAATTGGCTATAATTTCCACCTGTTGTCTGTTCCATTTACACAACAGCATGTGAAATTGATAGTCAATCAGTGTTGCTTCCTGAGTGGACAGTGTGATTTCACAGAAGTGTGATTGACTTGGAATTACATTGTGTTGTTTAAGTGTTCCCTTTATTTTTATTTTTTGTGCAGTGTATTATTCATGATGCTCTCACCAGGGTCCTCACGTACTTTCTTCTCTCCTGCTGCTCCTCACAACAGGTCCCTCAGCCAGAATAATTATTCTCCTGCTGAGCTCCATCCACTCCTGTCACATGCTCATCCTCACAGGTCCTTCAGTCACAATCCCCTCTCTCCTGCTGAGATCTGCTCCCCACATGCACTGGTCACATGACTGGGACATCACCACAGGTCCTTCACCGTAGGTCCTGGTCGAGCAGTCACTGCTGTTGTGACGGGTTTGGAGATGTCTGCTCCTCAGTGGCCACTCAGGATCTGCATGATCAGCAGATTAAAAAAGAAGGAAATCTGAAAAAGATTTAAAAAAAGAAAGAAAAACTACTGGCAGCTACAGCATATTTTATTTTTTTCTGTTATGTACCTTGCGATGTGAAGTTATGTCTCCGGAGAAGCAGACTGTCAGCAAACACCGGCTGGAGATGGGGCATCCCAATAGTGGAAACTATGAATAAGCAGAGAAAGGTAAGTTAAAGTTTTTGTTATTTTAACCCCTTAACTGGTCAACGACTAAGGACGTGCATACACGTCCTTGTGCCCTTAACGGGGTATGGCGCAGGCTCCCGTCTCGAGCCCGCACCATACCATCTGGCCCTCAGCTGATTATTGTAGCTGAGGGCCGGAGTTAATAGCCGACATGCGGCGATCGTCGCGGCTGGTTATTAACCCTTTAGATCGCCGCTGTCAAAGCTGACAGCGGCATCTAAAGGAACCTGTAAACACTCCCTGGTGGTCCAGTGGGGTGGACAACCCCCCCCCCCCCCCACAGCGAGATTGCAGGGGGACGATCCACTGCTGAGGAAACTGGAGGGCTGAGGAAGCCGGCAGGACCAGACTTTATCAATCGAGCGCAGAGCATGCAGATCAATGTGGTTCTATGGAACCACATTGATCTGTATGAGGAATCTAATGATTCCTCCTAAAAGTCCCCCAAGGGGACTAAAAGTGTAAAAAAAAAAGTTTAAAAAAAGTTAAAAAAACACATTAAAGGAGTAGTCCAGTGGTGATTCAGTGGTGAGCAACTTATCCCCTATCCTAAGGATAGGGGATAAGTTGCAGATCGCGGGGGGTCCGACCCCTGGGGCCCCCCGCGATCTCCTGTACGGAGCCCCGACAGCCCGCTGGAAGGGGGCGTGTCGACCTCCGCACGAGGCGGCGGCCGACACGCCCCCTCAATACAACTCTATGGCAGAGCCGAAGCGCTGCCTTCGGCAATCTCCGGCTCTGCCATTGAGATGTATTGAGGGGGCGTGTCGGCCGCCGCCTCGTGCGGGGGTCGACACCCGCTATCTCGGCGGAGAGCCGGGGCCCCGTACAGAGAGATCGCAGGGGGCCCCAGCGGTCGGACCCCCCGCGATCTCAAACTTATCCCCTATCCTTAGGATAGGGGATAAGTTTTTCACCACTGGACTACCCCTTTAACCCTTTCCTTATTAAAAGTTTAAAACACCCCCTTTTTCCCAAATCCCATACAAAAAATATAGAAACATAATAAAAAATAAACATATTTGGTATCTACGCGTGCGTAAATGTCCGAACTATAAAAATATAACATTAATTAAACCGCACGGTCAATGGCGTGGAAAAATACCAAAATCCAAAATTGTGTATTTTTGGTCACTTTGTATACTCTAAAAAAGTGTATAAAAACTGATCAAAAAGTCCTATCAAAACAAAAATGGTACCGATGAAAACTTCAGATCATGGTGCACAAAATTAAACCACCCCATATATGGAAAAATAAAAAAGTTAAAGGGGTCGGAAGAGGACATTTTAAACCTACAAATTTTTGTTCATAAGTTATAATTTTTTATATATATAAGTTGGGTATCATTTTAATCGTATAGACCTACAGAATAAAGATAAGGTGTCCTTTTACTCAAAAGTTATAAAACGCCGTTGTTTTCAATTTAGCCCAACAAATATTTTTTTTCCTGGTTTCACCGTAGGTTTTGTGGTAAAATTATTGATGTTATTACAAAGTAAAATTGGTGGTACAAAAAACAAGCCCTCATATGGGTCTGTAGGTGGAAAATTGAAAGCATTATGATTTTTAGAAGGTGAGGAGGAAAAAACGAAAGTGCAAAAGTGAAAAAACCTGTGGTCCTTAAGGGGTTAAGGTGATAGGCTGAGCGCACTGTCATGTAAGGAGCTCTGGCCGGCTTCTTACATGACAGTGGACTCAGCCTATCACCGTCCGAGACGGGACATCGCTGCGGCCGGTGATACCCCAACGGCTCTGTGACGTCTCTGTCCCCAGGAAGATGAATGAGGTTCACACCGCTGGACCGTGAGGCTGGTACCAGACCGACAGGGGCACGTAGGAAGGTATGTTAAAGTTTATTTTGTTTATTTTTGCAGCCCGGGCACAGCAGTATATAAAAGTCTTGCACTACAGTTGTCCTTTAAGGATACAGGAAATTTTATTTTTTCCTTTTCGTTTTTTCCTTCACGCATTCTAAAAATCATAATTCTTTTATATTTTCATCCACAAACCCATATGAGGGCTTATTTTTTGCTTGACCAATTATACTTTGTAATGACACCATTTATTTTACCATAAAATGTATGGCAAAACAAAAAAAAATATTTGTGTGGGAAAATTTAAATGAAATCTACAATTTTGCACATTTTGAAGGGTCTCGGTTTTACACTGTACACTTTACGGTATAATTGACATGTTTTCTTTATTCTGTGGGTCAATACAATTAAAATAATACCCATGATTACGTACTTTTCTATTACTGTACTGCTTTTTAAAAAAAAGTATGTCTATAATTGCCCTATTTTGACCACCTATAATGTTCTAATTTTTTCATATACAGGGATGTATAAGGGCTCATGCTTTGCGCCGTGGTCTGTAGTTTTTATCGGTACCACATTTGCTTGTGATACAAGCAAATTAATACAATATATTGATACAATATAAATGTTTTTGTGAATATCATGTGACAATTAATGATATATATATATATATATATATATATATATATATTTGTTTTTTGGAATATCATGTGACAATTCATTATATGTTTTTATAATTCGGACATTTCTGCACGCGGCGATACCACATATGTTTATTTACACAGTTTTTTTTTATGGGAAAAGGGGGGTGGTTTAAACTTTTATTAGGGAAGGGGTTAAATGATCTTTATTCACTTTTTTTTTTGCTATGTTATAGCTCCCATAGGGGGCTATAACACTGCACACACTGATCTTTTACATTGATCAATGGTTTCTAATAGGAAACCATTGATCAATGATTCTGCTGCTTGACTGCTCATGCCTGGATCTCAGCCACAGAGCAGTCATTCGGCGATTGGACATTGAGGAGGAAGGTAGGGACCCTCATGCTGTCCTACAGCTGTTGAGGATGCCGCGATTTTGCCGTGGCGATCCCAAACAGCCTACTGAGCTAACCGGCATTGATTTACTTTCACTTTAGACACGTGTGGGACTATTTATAGCAATCTTTTGATTGCTAATACTGTTCAGTGCTATGCATAGGGCATAGCACTGAACAGTATTATCGGCGATCTTCTCTGGTCTGCTTGATCTCAGATCAGAGCAGAAGAGACTTACGGAGGCAGGTGAGGGGACCTCCGTCCACCATTATGGATGAACGGATCCCTGTGGCAATGCCGTGGGCGATCCGATCATCAATTTTATCCATCCATGATCTGTACTGAACATGGCATCTGAGGGATTAATGGCGGACATCAGCGCGATTGCAGATGTCCGCATTACCAGCGGGTCCCTTGCTGCTGATAGCAACCGGGACCTGCCGCGCATCATGCGAGCAGGGCCGCCATCAGGGGGGGTGCAAGCCATACTCCTGTAAGGGGCCCGGAGCTTCAGGGAGGCCCGGCTGGCCCTGACCTTTTTTTTTTAGCTTGTCAGTGAGTGACTGTCAGTCACTGACTGCTGGGGGCCCACCACTGTACACTGCTCGCTGACTGATCAGTCACATTCCTTTGAAAAGGCGGTGGGCCCCCTCACACGCTGGGCACATATGATGGGGGCACATATGACGGGGCAATGCCGGGATGCTGACGTCCTGCGCGGCGCGTGCGATGATGTCCCTTATAGCGTGCACCTCTGCCAGGATTTCCTTGCAAGCAGATGTAAGTAGCGCAGGCCAGGTAAGAGTGTGATTGAGTGTGTGTGTTGAGATGGGGTGCTACCTAATGTGGGGAATTTATGCTACACTACCTAATGTGGGGAATTTATGCTACACTACCTAATGGGGGAATTTATACTATGCTACCTAATGTGGGGACACTATGCTACCTAATGTGGGGAAACTATGCTACCTAATGTGGGGAAACTATGCCATGCTACCTTATGTGGGGAAACTATGCTACCTAATGTGGGGAAACTATACTAACTAATATGGGGAAACTATGCTATGCTTCATAATGTGGGTAAACTATGCTATGCTACCTAATGTGGGGAAACTATGCTACCTAATGTGGGGAAACTATGCTGTGCTACCTAATCTGGGGAAACTATACTATGCTACCTAATGTGGGGAATTTATCCTATACTACCTAATGTGGGGAATTTATGCTACACTACCTAATGTGGGGAAACTATGCTATGCTACCTAATGTGGGGTAACTATGGTACCTAATGTGGGGAAACTATGCTACCTAATGTGGGGAAACTATATTAGTATACATATATCTGGTATTAGCGACTTGGTACTTTGACTTCTCCTGGCTTTGATGCTTTTAGTTGACTCTGGACTATTGTGTGAGTGTGTAGTCATTTTTTGTTAGTCTGTCTGTTATCCCACTGTTCCCGGACCTAGTCAGTGTCATTGTAGTTTATTATTTTGACTATTACGCTTCTCACGTATACAGGCAGGGACTGTCTTCGTGGTTACGGACCTTACGTTTAGGGCAGGTACGTTATTAGGCAGGGATAGGGGAGCGGGCGAGATTAGTGTGCACTCCTTCCCAGCCCATACGTAACAGCTACCTAACGTGGGGAAACTATGCTATACTACCTAAAGTGGGGAAACAATGCTACACTACCTAATGTGGGGAAACAATGCTACCTAATGTAGGGAAGCTATGCTACCTAATGTGGGGAAACTATGCTACGCTACCTAATGTGGGGAAACAATGCTACCTAATGTAGGGAAACTATGCTACCTAATGTGGGGAAACTATGCTATGCTACCTAATGTGGGGAAACTATGCTACACTACCTAATGTGGGGAAACTATGCTACGTTATGTAGGGGAACTGCTGCCTACCTAATGCAGATTAATGTGAGTTGCATAGGCTGCATCCCTCTATATGGGGGTACAGCTCCGTTCCCTGAAAGAAATCTCTCCCCCTGCCAGGCTGGTCCATCAACCCCCCCCCCCCCCCCCCCCCGCCCTATTGCCCTCCCACTCGCCTCTTTAAAAAGAAAGAAGCGCAGTTCACACGGCACTTCTTTCATCACTGCTTCTGCTCGACAGCACTGTGTGCGCCTTTAAGGCACACAGAGCATTCAATATGTGCAGGCTGCTGGAGTGACAGGAAGGAGCCAGCAGCTTCATCCTGTCACTCCAGCCCGGGCTTCCTGTGTGGCAGCAGCTTAGAAAGAGGCTCTGCACAGGAAGCAGAGAGAAGAGGAGCGACAGGGGAACGAAGGAGAGGTGTGTGGTTTTTTTTCATGCTATGAGGTGATAATATACGATGGGGGTAATATAGAAAGGGGAGCAATATGAGGGGGATAATATAGAAAGGGGAGCAATTTGAAAGGGATAATATAGAAAGGGGAGCAATATGGGGGGAATAATATAGAAAGGGGAGCAATATGAGGGGGATTATATAGAAAGGGGAGCAATATGAGGGGTAATATAGAAAGGGGAGCAATATGAGGAGGGTAATATAGAAAGGGGAGCAATGTGAGGGGGTAATATAGAAAGAGCAATATGAGGGGGTAATATAGAAAGGGAGCAATATGAGGGGGTATTGCGTCATGTATAGGACATAAATGTACATCCTGGTGCCTTAAGTACCAGGGCACCAAGACGTACATTTACGTCCTATGTCGTTAAGGGGTTAATAGGCAGGCTGGGAACATTTTTTAAATAATGCAGTTCACTGGACAACCTCTTTAACATTGGATATATTATGATGAAATCTTGCTATTATATGTTATACAAAATAATGTTCAATATTCAAAATGAATGTATTATGTTCAGTGCAGTAAAAGTACTAGTCCCACTGTTATCTAACAACATTATTATGGGAGTAGAGGATGTTACTTACTATCCTTGGTTATTTTTGGAGTTAATTATTTTTGATTGGCTGCTACTGCTGTCAATCACTCAGTGACCTGATTCTCTTGTGATTGGCTGCTACTGCTGTCAATCACTCAGTAACCTGATTCTCTTGTGATTGGCTGCTACTGCTGTCAATCACTGTAACCTGATATAACCTGCCAGGTGATGGCGGGGCGTGCCCTAGATGAAGCTGGCTAGTGAATGAACATATACCTTACGCAGCCATGACATGGCCAGTGAGGCTCAGCAGGTGTAAAGCTGTATAATGCTTTGTAGGCCACCTGTGTATAGTACAGCAAAGGTGTGTTAAAGCCTGTGCTAAGCGCTCAGTGTTAAACTTTATGCCCATCTCTTAGTTGTATGGGCTGGTGGTATTTAGCAATATAATTGCATACTTGCTGCCAGCTGAAGCACCTAATGGCAGAACTGAGCAGCTGAATATTTCTACAAAGCACACAAATAGGCTGTCATATGTGTCCATGATTTTACACACTGTCTCAACCTGACAGTGTTTTCTATTACTGGATAATGAGATGTAGCTCAGTCATACACACTGGAGAGGTGAGAGAGCCTGCTCCTAATGGCCAAATGAGCCAGAGAGTAAGAAAATATCCCTGGAAGAATCTGTGCAGTATTCACACAGCAGAAGATCTGCTACATTGTATTGAAAGTGAATGTTTGTAATGTAGCAGTGTGAATTCTCACTAAAATCTTATAACATTAATAGTTGATCACACTCAGAATTTGAGCCTGATTATTTTCTTGCACAAGATGTAAAATCGTTCAATTTTCACTATCAGTTTTTTGCCAACATAGTGAATTATAACAGAGATATATGCCCCCGGGAAGGGATTTGTGGCATTATTAAGCAGGATACTAGATGTCCATGGAGGGAGGCTTTACATTTTGGATCTGACTGTTTTAAGATTTGTAAAATGATCCAAATTAGATTTTTTTAAGTTTTCTATTTATGAAGATTTGTGACATAGAGCTATGAGTAGGGGGGCACTTATCATTGTATTTAGAGCATATTTTTTTGCTTATAATCGGCGCTTGAAATGTTGTATGTGCACCAAAGCACCTTGTTTTGCAACTTTACACAGTGAGCAAAAATCTCCAAACAATCTTGCAGTCAGTTTCATTTCAACTTGAAGTGGTAACGGATTTATTAAGTGCGAATATCACACAAAAAGTCGCAAATGTACACAAGCCCAGACCTAGTTTACACAACAGCCTTTAACCTCTTCAGGAAGCAGGGCGTATGCATACACCCTGCATCCTGAGTCCTTAAGGATGTAGGGCATATGGGTACGCCCGTGGGAATTCCAGTCCCCGCCGCTCCCCCATATCGGCAATTGCAGGTCAATTCAGAGCGGCGATTACCGGTCTCTGGTGACCCGGAAAATAAAGGGGATCGGGGGTGTCCAAGACACTCCCGGTCACCCTGAAGGGATAGGTGTTATTTGGCAGGGGTGCTACCCCTCCTATCCCTGCTATTGGTTGGTCAGAAGACTGACCAAAAGCAGATCGGGGGCGAGGGGGGTTGAAGTTCGGTTCCCCCGTTCTGCCCACCGAACGGGGGAACAGTACGGGCAGAACGGGGGAACAGTAGCGTGACCGACACTGTTGGTGGTGGAGGTCCCTTACCTGCGATCGGTGGTGGCGATGTCGTGTGGCTCGCTGGTACAGACAACGGAAGCCGGTGAGTAGGTGCCTAGCAACATCTGGAGGGCTACAGTTTGGAGAACACTATACAGTGGTCTCTAAACTGTAGCCCTCCAGATGTTGCAAAACTATAACTCTCAGCATGCCCAGACAGTCGTTTGGGCATGCTGGGATTTGTAGTTTTGCAAGATTTAGAGGGGTACAGTTTGAAGATCACTGTGCAATGGTCTCTAAACTGTGGCCCTTCAGATCTTGCAAAACTACAACTCCCAGCATGCCCACACAGCAAACAGCTTTTTTGGCATGCTGGGAGTTGTATAACTACATCTCCCAGAATGCCCTTCGGTGATCAGTACATGCTGGGAGTTGTAGTTTTGCAACAGCTGGAGGCACACTGGTTGGAAAATACTGAGTTAGGTAACAGAAACTAACTGAAGGTTTTCCAACCAGTGTGCCTCCAGCTGTTGCAAAAGTACAATTCCCAGCATGCACGGTCTGTCAGTACATGCTGGGAGTTGTAGTTTTGAAACAGCTGGAGGGCAACAGTTTGGAGATCACTGTGCAGTGGTCTCTAAACTGTAGCCCTCCAGATGTTGCAAAACTGCAAATCCCAGCATGTGCAAACAGCTGTAGTTGTGTACCTCCAGCTGTTGCATAACTACATCTCCCAACATGCCCTTCGGCGATCACTACATGCTGAAAGTTGTAGTTTTGCAACAGCTGGAGGTACACTAGTTGGAAAACCTTCAGTTAGGTTCTGTTACATAACTCAGTATTTTCCAACCAGAGTGCCTCAGAGTGCCAACTAGAGTTGCAAAAGTACAACTCCCAGCATGCACGGTCTGCAGGTTTATGCTATGAGTTGTAGTTTTGCAACAGCTGGAGGTTTGCACTCCCCGTGTGAATGCAGGGTACATTTACACAGGCGAGTTTACAGTGAGATTCCTGCTTCAAGTTTGAGCTGTGGCAAATTTTCCGACGCAGCGCAAACTCCTAGTGGGAAACTCACCGTAAACCTGCGCCTGTGTGAATGTACCCTAAAAACACTACACTACACTAACACATAATAAAGGGTAAAATACTACATATACACCCTCTTACACTGTCCTCCCAATATAAATAAAAAAGCATTGTTTCCAAAACGGAGCCTCCAGCTGTTGCAAAACAACAACTCCCAGCATTTCTGGACAGCCACTGACTGTCCAGGCATGCCGTGAGTTCAGCAACAGCTGGAGGCACCCTGTTTGGGAATGACTGGTGTATAATACCACTATGCAATCCCTAATTTAGTCCTCAAATGCACATGGCGCTCTCTCAGTTCAGAGCCCTGTCGTATTTCAAGGAAACAGTTTAGGGCCACATATGGGGTATTTCCGTACTCGGGAGCAATTGAGTTACAAATTTTGGGGGGCTTTTTCTCCTTTTACCCCTTATGAAAAGGAAAAGTTGGGGTCTACACCAGCCTGTTAGTGTAAAAAAATTAAAAAAATTTCACTGCTGGTGTTGCCCCATACTTTTTATTTTCACATGAGGTAAAAGGAAAAAAATACCCCCAAATTTTGTTACTTAATTTCTCTTAAGTACGGAAATACCCCATATGTGGGCGTAAAATGCTCTGCAGACGCACAACAAGGCTCAGGAGTGAGAGCACACTATGTACATTTGAGGTCTAAATTGGTGATTTGCACAGAGATGGCTGATTTTACAGCGGTTCTGAAATAAACGCAAAAAAATTAATACCCACATGTGACCCCATTTTGTAAACTACACACCTCACGGAACATAATAAGGGGTATAGTGAGCCTTAACAGGCCACAGGTGTTTGACAAATTTTCGTTAACCCCTTAAGGACCAGGCCATTTTACACCTTAAGGACCGGAGCGTTTTTTGCAATTCTGACCACTGTCACTTTAAACATTAATAACTCTGGAATGCTTTTAGTTATCATTCTGATTCTGAGATTGTTTTTTCGTGACATATTCTACTTTAACTTAGTGGTAACATTTTATGGTAACTTGCATCCTTTCTTGGTGAAAAATGCCCAAATTTGATGAAAAAAATGAAAATTTTGCATTTTTCTAACTTTGAAGCTCTCTGCTTGTAAGGAAAATGGATATTCAAAATAAAACATTTTTGGGTTCACATATACAATATGTCTACTTTATGTTTGCATCATAAAATTTATGAGTTTTTACTTTTGGAAGACACCAGAGGGCTTCAAAGTTCAGCAGCAATTTGGACATTTTTCACAAAATTTTCAAACTCGCTATTTTTCATGGACCAGTTCAGGTTTGAAGTGGATTTGAAGGGTCTTCATATTAGAAATACCCCATAAATTACCCCATTATAAAAACTACACCCCCCAAAGTATTCAAAATGACATTCAATAAGTGTATTAACCCTTTAGGTGTTTCACAGGAATAGCAGCAAAGTGAAGGAGAAAATTCACAATCTTCATTTTTTACACTCCCATGTTCTTGTAGACCCAATTTTTGAATTTTTGCAAGGGGTAAAAAGGAGAAAATTTTTACTTGTATTTGAAACCCAATTTCTCTCGAGTAAGCACATACCTCATATGTCTATGTTAATTGTTCGGCGGGCGCAGCAGAGGGCTCAGAAGGGAAGAAGCGTCACATGGTTTTTGGGGGGCATGTCACCTTTAGGAATCACCTATGGTGCCAGGACAGCAAAAAAAACCACATGGCATACCATTTTGGAAACTAGACCCCTCAGGGAACGTAACGGGGGGTAAAGTGAACCTTAATACCCCACAGGTGATTCACGACTTTTGCATATGTAAAAAAAAAAAAAATATGTTTTACCTAAAATGCTTGGTTTCCCAAAAATGTTACATTTTTAAAAAGGATAATAGCAGAAAATACCCCCCAAAATTTGAAGCCCAATTTCTTACGATTCAGAAAACACCCCATATGGGGGTGAAAAGTGCTCTGCTGGCGCACTACAGGTCTCAGAAGAGAAGGAGTCATATTTGGCTTTTTGAAAGCAAATTTTGCTCTGGGGGCATGCCGCATTTAGGAAGCCCCTATGTTGCCAGAACAGCAAAAAAAAAAAACACATGGCATACCAATTTCGAAACCAGACCCCTCGGGGAACGTAAAAAGGGGTAAAGTGAACCTTAATACCCTACAGGTGTTTCACGAGTTTTGCATATGTTAAAAAATTTTTTTTTTTACCTAAAATGCTTGCTTTCCCAAAATTTTTACATTTTTAAAAAGGGTAATAGCAGAAAATACCCCCCAAAATTTTAAGCCCAATTTCTCCCGATTCAGAAAACACCCCATATGGGGGTGAGAAGTGCTCTGCTGGCGCACTACAGGTCTCAGAAAAGAAGGAGTCACATTTGGCTTTTTGAAAGCAAATTTTGCTCTGGGGGCATGCCGCATTTAGGAAGCCCCTATGGTGCCAGGACAGCAAAAAAAAAACCACATGGCATACCATTTTGGAAACTAGACCCCTCGTGGAACGTAACAAGGGGTAATGTGAACCTTAATACCCTACAGGTGTCTCACGACTTTTGCATATGTAAAAAATAACATTTTTTTTTACCTAAAATGCTTGGTTTCCCAAAATTTTTACATTTTTTAAAAGGGTAATAGCAGAAAATACCCCCCAAAATTTGAAGCTCAATTTCTCCCGATTCAGAAAACACCCCATATGGGGGTGAGAAGTGCTCTGCTGGCGCACTACAGGTCTCAGAAGAGGAGGAGTCACATTTGGCTTTTTGAAAGCAAATTTTGCTCTGGGGGCATGCCGCATTTAGGAAGCCCCTATGGTGCCAGGACAGCAAAAAAAAAAAACACATGGCATACTATTTTGGAAACTAGACCCCTCGGGGAACGTAACAAGGGGTAATGTGAACCTTAATACCCCACAGGTGATTCACAACTTTTACATATGTAAAAAAAAAAAAAAATTTTTTACCTAAAATGTTGGTTTCCCAAAAATTTTTGATTTTTAAAAAGTGTAATGGCAGAAAATACCCCCCATAATTTGTAACACAATTTCTCCCGAGTACGGCGATACCCCATATGTGGCCCTAAACTGTTGCCTTGAAATACGACAGGGCTCCAAAGTGAGAGCGCCATGCGCATTTGAGGCCTGAATTAAGGACTTGAATAGGGGTGGACATAAGGGTATTCTACGCCAGTGATTCCCAAATAGGGTGCCTCCAGCTGTTGTAAAAGTCCCAGCATGCCTGGACAGTCAGTGGCTGTCTGGTAAAACTGGGAGTAGTTGTTTTGCAACAGCTGGAGGCTCCGTTCTGGAAACAGTGGCGTGCCAGACGTTTTTCATTTTTATTGGGGAGGGGAGGGGGGCTGTGTAGGGGAATGTGCATATGTAGTGTTTTTGACTTTTTATTTTATTTTGTGTTAGTGTAGTGTAGTGTTTTTAGGGTACAGTCGCATGGGCGGGGGGTTCACAGTAGTTTCTCGCTGGCAGTTTGAGCAGCGGCAGAAAATTTGCCGCAGCTCAAACTTGCAGCCGGATACTTACTGTAATCCTCCGCCCATGTGAGTGTACCCTGTACGTTCACATTGGGGGGGGGGGGGGGGGGACATCCAGCTGTAGGGTCTATAAGTGCATGCTGGGAGTTGTAGTTTTGCAACAGCTGGAGGCTCCATTTTGGAAACGGTGGCGTACCAGACGTTTTTCATTTTTATTGGGGAGGGGGGCTGTGTAGGGGTATGTGTATATGTAGTGTTTTTTTTTACTTTTTATTTTATTTTGTGTTAGTGTAGTGTTTTTAGGGTACAGTCACACGGGCGGGGGGTTCACAGTAGTTTCTCGCTGGCAGCTTGAGCTGCAGCAGAAAATTTGCTGCAGCTCAAACTTGCAGCCAGATACTTACTGTAATCCTCCGCCCATGTGAGTGTACCCTGTACATTCACATTGGGGGGGGGGGGGGAACATCCAGCTGTTGCAAAACTACAACTCCCAGCATGTACGGTCTATCAGTGCATGCTGGGAGTTGTAGTTTTGCAACAGCTGGAGGCACACTGGTTGTGAAACACAGAGTTTGGCAACAAACTCAGTGTTTTGCAACCAGTGTGCCTTCAGCTGTTGCAAAAGCTACAACCCCCAGCATGTACGGACAGCGGAAGGGCATGCTGGGTGTTGTAGTTATGCAACAGCGGGAGGCATACTACTTTGGCTGGGGATGCTGGGGATTGTAGTTATGCAACAGCTGGAGACACACTGGTTTGCTACTTAACTCAGTGTGCCTTCAGCTGTTGCAAAACTACAACTCTCAGCAGTCACCGACAGCCAACGGGCATGCTGGGAGTTGTAGTTATGCAACCAGCAGATGCACCACTACAACTCTCAGCATGCACTTTAGCTGTTTGTGCAAGCTGGGAGTTGTAGTTACACAACAGCTGAAGGTACACTTTTCCATAGAAAGAATGTGCCTCCAGCTGTTGCAAAACCATAAGTCCCAGCATGCCCATAAGTGCATGCTGGGAGTTGTGGTGGTCTGCCTCCTCCTGTTGCATAACTACAGCTCCCAGCATGCCCTTTTTGCATGCTGGGAGCTGTTGCTAAGCAACAGAAGGAGGCTGTCACTCACCTCCTGCTGCTTGATCGCCGCACAGGTCAGTCCCGCCGCCGCCGTCGCTCCTGGGGCCCGATCCCAACATTAACGCCGGGGATCGGGGTCCCCAGCACCAGGGGTGCACGTCCCGCACCCGCTCACGTCCTCCCGAAGAGGGGCGGAGCGGGTGCGGGAGTGACACTCGCAGCAGGCGCCCTGATTGGTCGGCCGGGAATCCGGCCGACGAATCAGGGCGATCGTGAGGTGGCACCAGTGCCACCTCACCCCTGCAGACTTTGGCTGTTCGGGGCCGTCTCTGACGGCCCCGATCAGCCAGTAATTCCGGGTCACCGGGTCACTGGAGACCCGATTGACACGGAATCGCCGCAGATCGCTGGACTGAATTGTCCAGCGATCTGCGGCCATCGCCGACATGGGGGGGCATAATGACCCCCCTGGGCGATATGCCGCGATGCCTGCTGAACGATTTCAGCAGGCATCGGGCACCGGCTCCCCTCCGGCTAGCGGCGGGGGGCCGGGAATGGACAGGACGTACTCCTACGTCCTCGGTCCTTAAGGACTCGGAAACGGGGGCGTAGGAGTACGTCCATTGTCCTTAAGGGTAAGAACATAACCCATATGTGGAAGTAAAGTGCCCTGCGGGCGCACTACAATGCTCAAAAGAGGAGCGCAATTGGGCTTTTGAAGAGAAAATGTGTCCGGAATTGAAGGCCATTTGTGTTTACAAAGCCCCCATAGTGACAGAACAATGGACCCCCCCCCACATGTGACCCCATTTTGGAAACTGCACCCCTTACGTAATGTTATAATGTTGAGCATTTACGCCCCACAGGTGTCTGTCAGATTTTTAGAACAGTGGTCCGTGAAAATGAAAAGTTTAATTTTTCATTTGCACAGCCCACTGTTCCAAAGATCTGTCAAACGCCAGTGGGTGTAAATGCTCACTGCACCCCTTACAGTATTATATTACATGAGGGGTTTGGAAGCCCCCCTGGTGCCAGAACAGCAAAAAAAAAAAAAAAAACATATGGCATACGATCTTGGAAACGACACCCCTCAAGGAACGTAACAAGGGATTATCGTGAGCCTTAAAACCTCACAGGTGTTTGACGACTGCGTTGGAAGTTGGACGTGAAAAAGGCAAATTTGATTTTTAACACTAAAATGTTACCCCAAATTTTTCTTTTTCACAAGGGGTTATAGGAGAAAATGTACCCCCAAAATGTAAAGCCCAATTTCTCCCGATAAAGAAAACGCCCCAATATGTGGGCGTTTAGTGCTCTGCTGGCACACTACAGGTCTCAGGACAGAAGAAGCGCCATTGGACTTTTGGAGAGAGAATTTTGCTGGAATTGAAGTCGTCACCATGTGCATTTACAAACCTCCCATGGAGCCAGAACAGCAGATACCCTCCCAAATTTGACACCATTTTGTAAACTACACCCCCTTCAGGAAAATAACAAGGATTACAGAGTTCTTAAACCTCACAGGCTTTTTGAACAGTGGGCCATAAAGGTGAAAAATTTAATTTTTCGCACTATATTGATAGTGTTACCTCAAATTTTTACATTTCACATGGGGTAATAGGGCAAAAGGCCCTAAAAATTTGTAGTGCAATTTTGCCTGAGAAAGAAAATACCCCATATGTGGATGTAAAGTGCTCTGTGGGCGCACTGTCATGCTCAATATAGAAGGAGCGCCATTGGGCTTTTGGAGAGAGAATGTGGCGCATTATGAATGGGACATTGTTGATCAAGAATACTTGCCTTGGTAACTTGTAATTTAACGTCTGTTGCCAAGATGTTTGACGTGAGCGCGGTCTTCCTCATGGCAATAGGATTCCTTAAGTCCTTGAATTTAGAGTTGGTGGCAATACCCCTTCAAGTAGTTAAAGGAAGGGTGGTTGTATCTGGATACATGAAGCTTCGGTCATTCTTAGATCTTGCAATTTTTCTCACGAACTCTGCAAAATAAGAAAAGGGAGGGGGGAAGGAAACATCATGTTCATACTTATACTTTGATCCTACAATAGTCCACTTTCCCTGGAGATGACTAGGTAACTTTGCTACAAAAGGATTTACGCCCTGAGCAGTGTCTAACTAGGATCTGATTTAGCAATTTCAAGTTCAAGAAGGAAGTTACCTAACTCTCTAAGCTTATGATTGTCCTTAACAGAGATCTTAGGAAAATCTTTTAGACTCTGGAACAAGGCAGATTCAATGACTTCGGGGCTCCGATAGTCTTGTTCTAGACGTTTCTAGGCAGCATCAAGGCCTGCTTGAAAGTTATTTAAAGTTATAAATGTAGAAAGATTTGAGTCTCTTTACTTGTTCTGAAGATTGACGCCCCAACCACTTTATTAGTAAGTCAAGTTCTGCTTGAGGTTCAATGTCCAAGTTCTTCTTAAATGTAGATCTCCAACTCCTATAGTTCTCTGGGCGGTCATCAAATCTAGAAAGTCCAGTAGTAATCAACTCTCGTCGAATCATATACTTGCTGAACTCTGCAATGTCAATGCTTTCGGTTTTTACAGCCCTGGTTGAACTTGATGGACGTATGTCTTTTTTCAACCGTACTTACTATGTAACTATGATGGGGCACCATCTTGGATCATGGTTGGTATCTGATGCTGTCTGGTAGGTGGAGAGAAAGGTATTGCAGATGGGTTCAATCTAAGTAAGGGTCTGGCGTCTGAAGATCTCTGTGGATTTGAGGTTGAAGAGAGCTGTATCACAGGAGGTATAGAGGTCACACCATAGACTTCTGCTTTGCCCTTATAATCTATTCACATAGGGTTGTAATGGCACATGAGCTGGATAGGTTGGTGCACTTGATTCTGTGGCAAGAGGTAGTTGTAGAGTGCCTCTGTTGGTAGGTGTGTCTAGTTGACCAGCTTGCTTTGGTAACATGTTGCCTTCTGATCCACTTGCTGGATGATTATGAAAAGAATCTCCAACTGTAGGTGGGACTGTATTGTCGTGCTTTTGGGTTAAGACAAACTGTAGGGTCCTTTCAACAGGGTCTTGGCAAGCAGCTAAACTGAGACAAGATGCTCCTTCGTCTTCCATTAGGGCTTGTTCCAAGACAGATAACTCTGCTAAGGCTACTTCCTTTACTCTATTCTTCTGGAGGATTTCTACCTGAGCCTCTGTTTCTGCTTGAGTTCTTACTTGAATGCATTTAGCTTCTGCTTTGAAGACTGTTTGAAGACACTTGAATGCATTTAGCTTCTCTTTCAGTGCAGGTGGCTTGAACCTAGGCTACTGCAACCTTTTGGCGAGCTTTAATTATTTGGTTGCACAGTGTTGACCTTACAGAGCCAAGTCCCTGCAGGTTTAGGTCTGATGTAATGGCTATAGACCAATCTATCACGAATGCTGCGACCTTTCCGGTACGTAATTAATGGTCTCTCTGATATCACTCTGTCTAAAAGAGGGTCCGCTTGTAGAACCTTCCAATGTTTACCAATTATATTATACACAATGTTGGATTTGTCATCATAGGTGCCAATAATGCGTGTTAAACCATCGGGTGTCTTTTCAGGTTTGGGAGACAAAAGGTCCCCACGGTTCATTTGTGAGGCATAGGTAAAGGCAGGCTGTAGGGCTTCCAGAGGATACCCTCTCTCAGTGAACCGTTGGCACAAACCCTTAGCCTTCACCTTAAAATCCTCATCCGAGGAACAGTTCCTCCGTAGTCGCATATACTGCCCCTTCGGTATACCCTTTTTTAGGGCCGTGGGGTGATAGCTAGTCCAGTGTAACAAGGAATTGGTTGCCTTTGATTTTCTATACAGTGTGGTGGAAATATCACCCTCCCCATTTTTACAGACCTTAACATCCAGGAATGACAATTCCCGTGGATGTATCTCTGATGTGAAGAATAGGCCTATCTCGTTAGTATTAAGGCTGGTAATGAATTCCTGAAAGTCACCCGTACTACCTCCCCATGGGATAAAAATGTCATCAATATACCTTATCCACAGATGTATGTGGGAGGACCATTTTGTCTCCTCTGGGGGGAAGACCGTCGTGTCCTCCCACCAACCCAGGAGTAGATTTGCGTAAGTGGGAGCACAAGGGCTCCCCATGGCGGTACCCCTGAGTTGGTGGAAGAAGCGACGGTCAAACAGAAAAAAATTGTGCATAAGAATAAATTGTAACAAGGTAATGATGAATGAGTTATGACATCTGAAAAAAAATTGCCCCTCGTTTGTAAAAAGAATTCCACTGCCTCAACCCCCTTATCATGGGGCATTGAGGAGTAAAGTGATTCAACATCAATACTGGCTAGATACATGGAATCCTCTACCGGCACATTTTCTAATCTTCTCAAGAAGTCCAATAGGAGCGGACAGATCTAGATGATTTTCCTGAGTATCTAGAAGAAGCAGATTTCCAGGATGTAGTTTCATGTAGCTGTGCTAATCTACCTTCTTTCTGTGCCTCTGCTGGTCAGTAGAAGTAAAGTCCTTTAATTCCAATGCAGCTTCTTCTATGTTGGAATGTGACAATAGGGAATAGTACTTCTCAAAGTCTTTTATAATTCTCAAATGCCTTCTTAATCCTTGAGAGAGCAATGTCCAATTGCTCAGAATTGTTACTAGTTTCATTAGTGGCTGTTATACAACTTAAAGTCTTCTCCCATAATGCAGTCAGGTTACTAGATGTTTTTTCCTTACTTGCCTCATAAGCCTCCCTTGCCTTCAAGGATGGATGAGGGTCTCTAACAGGATGAGGAGAGTGAAGTAAGGAGTCTGCTTTATCTTGATTAAATGCAGGTAACTCTGTCAGGTCTCCGTCAGACATAATGACAAGTGCTGTAGTTTGGTGTCTTATTGGAAATCTGGCAGAGCTCTGCTCTGTAGGTAGTGACTTCTGTAAGCAGGCTGAGCTGAGGGGCTGGATATTTGAAAATGAGCTAGTGCTGCAACTGGTTCAGATTGGATAGCTCCGCTCAGTGCACAGTTCACTATCACTTTATACAGGCAGGAATATACAGTTATTTCAGTAGATTCAGGTATTGGATTCACAACCCAAACAACTTGACAATGATGAATCCATATAGCTGTGATACACAGTCCAAAAGGTACTTATGGCTCCCCAATGAAGGCAAAACTTGTATAAGCTGGAATTACTAGAGAAATGAGCCCAGAGCACAGACCAGCAATCCCTGGCAGTAAAGGCTGTAACAGTAATGGAGTATTCAGTAGGTGGATGGCTTCATGTGCAGAGTCATGCTTCCAGTGACTGCAGCAGTAATACACAGGCATTGCACAGCCTGAAGATGGGTTCCTGTATTGAGGTGTTTGTTCTTCACACAGGCATGTGGTTACTCACTGTTCTGAAGCTGCAGCCATGTGATGGATTCTTCTGGAAATTTACTGTACTGTCTCAGCATCGGTTGCAGTGGCGTTGCGACCGGGGTGCGGGGGGTGCGGCCCGCACCGGGTGACACCATCCTGATGGGGTGACACCAAGTATGCCCCCGGTCCTCACTTGCGCTGTCTCTGTAATAGCACCCCCCCTCCCACTCGCGCTGTCTCACTTGTCTCCGTACTAGTAGCACCCCCCCACCCCCCGTCACCTGCACAGTGAATCCGCAGGGCCGCACAGGAGGACGTGAGTGAAGTCACTCGCAGAGCGCCCGGAGAGAATGAGCGCTTCTCTGGATGGGTAAGTGAGTGTGTGTCTGTCTCACTCGATCTCTGTTTGTGTGTGTGTGACAGTGACTCTTTGTGACTCTCTCTGTGTGTGTGACTGTGTGACTCTGTGTGTGTGACTCTCTGACACTGTGTGTGACTCTGTCTATGTGACTCTGTCTGTGTGTGTGACTCTGTGTGTGTGACTGTCTGTGTGTGTCTCTGTCTGTGAGTGTGTGTCTCTGTGTGTGTGTTTGTGTGTGTGTCTGTCTGTTGCTATCTCTGTGTGTGTGTGGCTCTCTGTCTGTGTGTGACTGTGTGTGTGTGTGTGACTGTGTATGTGACTGCGTGTGACTGTGTGTGTGTGTGTGTCTCTCTGTCTGAGTGTGTGTCTCTCTATCTATCTGTGTGTGTCTCTGTGTTGTGTGTGTGTTTTTTTTGTGTGGGGGGGAGGGGGGGGGGGGTTTGTTTGAACCAGCGATCTAATGTGGGGAAACTTTGACCTATTGTGGGGAACATGCAAGGGAACCTGCGGCCTAATGGGGGGAAACTACCACCAAATGTGGGGAATCTATGCTACCTAATGTGGGGAAACTGCTACCTAATGTGCAAAAGCTGCTACATAATGTGGGAAAACTGCTACCTAATGTGGGGAATCTGTGCTACCTAATGTGGGGAAATTACTACCTAATGTGGGGTAACTGGTGCCAAATGTGGGGAAACTGATACCTACCTAATGTGGGAGAACTGCTACCTACCTTAAGTGGGGGAACTGCTGCCTACCTAATGCTCCCCCCCTGGCAGTAGCACCCTCATCATCCACCAGCAAACCCCCCCAGCAGCAGCACCTCCATCAGCAGATCCTGCTGGTGGATGATGGGGGTGCTCCTGCCAGGAGGATGATGCTGCTGATGGATGATGGGGGTGATACTGCCAGGGGGGGATGGCCAGTAGCACCCTCATCATCCTCCAGCAACACCCCCCCCCCCCTAGTACTAACTACCCCATCATCCACTAGCAACACCACCAGATTTATATTCAGAGGGTACAGTGTGTGGCAGATTTATATTCAGAGGGTACAGTATGTGCTGGGATTATATTCAGAATGTACAGATGTGTGGTAGTATTATATTCAGTGGGTACGGTGTATGGAAGGTTTATAATCAGTGTGTAGTGTATGGTAGTATTATGTTTAGAGGGTACAGTGTGTGGCGGTATTATATTCAGGGGTACAGTATGTGGCAGATTTATATTCAGAGTGTACAGTATGTGTTGATATTATATTCAGAATGTACAGATGTGTGGTAGTATTCAGTGGGTATGGTGTATGGAAGGTTTATAATCAAAGAGTATAGTGTATAGTAATATTTAGAGCATACAGTGTCTGGCAGGTTTATAATAATACTTGTTTTCATATAGAGGATGAGAATGTGCTGACATAGTGAGGAGACGTCTGGGCGTCACATTCTACAGACAGAAGTTTTAGCTCGACCTGGCGGTATGTACCATCTGAATTAGATAAGGAATGACTATAGAGAAGAAGTCACCTGTAGTCACTGATATCATAGTACATTCTCCTCTCTATGTCCTATCAGAGCTGTAGTCAATTGTCAATTCTACAGTTATGATGAGTGAAACTACAACTCCCAGCATAACCTTACCACTGCATAAAGGGGTACTCTACTGGAAAAAAAAATTTTTAATCAACTGGTGCTACAAAGTTAAACAGATTTATAAATTACTTCTACTTAAAAATCTTAATCCTTCCAGTACTTATTAGCTGCTGTATAAGTGATTCACAGGAAGTTCTTTTCTTTTTTAATTTATTTTCTGTCCGACCACAGTGCTCTGTGCTGACACCTCTGTCCATGTCAAGAACTGTCCATAGTAGGAGCAAATCCCCATTGCAAACCTATCCTGCTCTGGACAGTTCCTAACATGGACAGACAGAGCACTGTGGACAGACTGGAAAGAACTACACAACTTCCTGTGGAGAATACAACAGCTGATAAGTACTGTAAGGATTAAAATTTTAAATAGAAGTCATTTAAAAATCTATTTAACTTTCTGGCACCAGTTGATATAAAAGTAAATGTTTTTCAGTGAAGTACCCCTTTAAGTAATTCTGCAAGCTTTATATTTAAATGGTGAAAACTTCTTTAACACTTTCCTATTCTGTGGCAACTGGTATATCTGATTATTATACTGGAATTTCTCACAATGCGCTACAACAGTGGTGTCTGTCACAACAGGCTAAAAACTTACTGAGGGGGGGGGGAAGGTATGGGGTGACACCATTTTCTACCGCACCAGGTGACACCAACCCTAGCAACGCCACTGATCGGTTGTACCTGCCACAAGCTTCTTGTAGACCCAGTCTGTAAGGATGTGTGCAGCAGGTTGAATTATCACTTTAATAGACAGCTTACTCAATGAATAAAGACTCCAGAGGTGTTTTCCAATGCTTCTTTATGCTTCAAGTTAGCAAAGGCATAAACATAGAGGCTTTTCCATAGGTAAATTTCCAATGAAGTTACACAGCTCCCTCGCTCTGCAGTCTCTATGGTAATAACTAAAACAAAATGGAGCTACAACAGGAAAAGGGGGTGGGAGCAATCAACTAGCCAGAAACAGCAGGGGTGCAAGGATGATATCAATAACATAGCATAACATAACATGTAATAACAACTGCTAGACAGTTAAAGCTGCTTGGCAGCACATGGGAAAAACCCAGCATTTTAGTGAAATTTTTTTTTTTTCCCATTTACACATCCAACTTTAACAAAGTCATCAAACACCTGTGAGGTGTTAAGGCTCCCTGTACCCCTTGTTACCTTCATTGAGGGGTATAGTTTCCAAAATAGTATGCCATGTGTTTTTTTTTTGCTGTTCTGGCACCATCGGGGCTTCCTAAATGCGACATACCCCCCAAAAAACCATTTAAGCAAAATTTGCTTTCCAAAAGCCAAATGTGACTCCTTCTCTTCTGAGCATTGTAGTTTGCACGAAGAGCATTTTTGGGGTGTTTCCATACTCAGAAGAGATGGGGTTACAAATTTTGGGGGGCATTTTCTCCCATTACCCTTTGTAAAAATTGTAAATTTGGGGGAAAAATACTGCACTTTAGTGAAAAAAAAATTTTGGTTTCATTTACACATCCGACTTTAACGAAAAGTCGTCAAACACCTGTGGGGTGTTAAGGCTCACTAGTCCCCATGTTAAGTGCCCTGAGGGGTGTAGTTTCCAAAATGGTATTCCATGTGGGGGTTTTCTTCTGTTCTGGCACCTTAGGGGCTTCCTAAATGTGACATGCCCCCTAAAATTCCATTGTCGCTTCTTCCATTCTGAGCCCTCTACTGCGCTCGCTGAACACTTGACATACACATATGAGGTATTTCCTTACTCGAGAGAAATTGGGTTACAAATTTTTAGAGGATTTTTCTCCTTTTACCCCTTGTAAAAATGCAAAAACTGGGTCTACAAGAACATGCGCGTGTAAAAAAATGAGGATTTAAAATTTTCTCCTTCACTTTGCTGATATTCCTGTGAAACACCTAAAGGTTAACACACTTACTGAATGTCATTTTGAATACTTTGAGGGTGCAGTTTTTATAATGGGGTCTTTTATGGGGTATTTCTAATATGAAGGCCTTCAAATACACTTCAAAACTGAACTGGTCCATGAAAAATTCAGATTTTTTTTATTGGAAAATTGCTGCTGAACTTTGAAGCCCTCTGATGTCTTCCAAAAGTAAAAACATGGCAACTTTATGATGCCAACATAAAGTAGACACATTGCATATGTGAATCAATATATAATTTATTTGGAATGTCTATTTTCCTTATAAGCAGAGAGTTTCAAATGTAAAAAGATGCTAAATTTTCTATTTTTTCATGAAATTTTGGAATTTTTCACCAAGAAATTATGCAAGTATCGACAAAATTTTACAAATAACAAAGTAGAATATGTCATGAAAAAACTTTTTTTTGGAATCAGAATGAAAGGTAAAAGCATCTCAGTTATTAATGCTTAAAGTGACAGTGGTCAGATGTGCAAAAAACGCTCTGTTCCTACAGTGAAAATTGGCCTGGTCCTTAAGGGGTTAATGAATTCTTTTTTTTCTTTTTAATATATTAATAGGAATGAATGGTGTTAATATTTTATTTTATAAAATTATTTTCACATTTATATTGCATATAAATTGTGTATTGTATAATTACAGATGTGCATATACATTTAAAAGATTTATATGATCCATATACAGTTTGTTATTTTACATTGTTGTCAGCCTTTTGGCAGCCTTGTCAGGCTCTTATCCATTTTGATTCGGTACCAAGATGGCAATGCGTTCCACCTGGGATGCAATGTGATGTCACTGGAATGCATCGCGGATCACGTGGATCGGCCTGGACTGGAAGTGGGCATATTTTCATACGGCGGCGATGGAGGAGCGAGAGAGGGATGCCAACAGGTAAGCTAAAGATATTTAAACCAGGTATTGTTCATATTACTACATGCCTGACGAAGGAAGTATATATGTTAACCTTTGAAATGTGTTGCATAGATCTAATAAATACTGAACTATATTACTTTTAAAACTACAAAGGGGAGAAAATTCCTAAATTTATTGCAGGATAATTTTCTGGGCCAGTTTGTGGAGGACCCAACAAGAAGTGATGCCTTGTTGGATCTGATCATTTCCAACAAAGCATAGCTGGTTGGTAATCTAACTGTGAGGGAAAACCTTGGTAATAGCGACCACAATATAGTTACTTTTGACTTAAAATGTAGAAAACAAAGACAGGCGGGGAAGGCAAAAACATATAACTTTAAAAAGGCAAACTTCCCTGGGCTGAGAGCTGCACTTCAGGACATAGACTGGGGGGAGGTGTTCTCAAATACTGATACAGAAGGTAAATGGGAATTTTTTTTTATCAACTCTAAAGAACTATACAGCTAAATATATACCAAAGGGGAACAAACATAAATGATTAAAACTAAATCCTACATGGCTGACAAATGATGTTAAAAGAGCAATAAACAAAAAAAATAGCCTTCAGAAAATACAAATCTGATGGGTCAGCTATAACATTTAAACAGTACAAGGAGCTTAATTAAATCTGTAAAAATGTAATAAAAACAGCAAAAATTCAAAATGAGAGACAGGTGGCCAAAGAAAGCAAAACTAATCCTAAATATTTTTTTAGATATATAAATACAAAAAAAACAAGGACAGAGCATGTAGGACCCCTTGATAATGATAATGGGGAGGTTGTCAAGGGCGATCAAGAGAAGGCGGAGCTACTGAATGGGTTCTTTAGTTCTGTATATACTATGGAAGAAGGAGGAGCTGACATTGGACAGGTCAGTGCTGGTAACACATCATGTAATGTACTGAACTGGCTTAATGTAGAGATGGTACAAGGTAAGTTAAGTAAAGTAAATGTAAGCAAATCTCCAGGACCGGATGGACTACACCCAAGAGTTCTTAGAGAGGTAAGTTCAGTAATATCTGTACCCTTGTTCATGATATTTAGAGATTCTCTGGTGTCTGGTATCGTGCCAAGGGATTGGCGCAAGGCGAATGTGGTGCCAATCTTCAAAAAGGGCTCTAGGTCTTCCCCAGGAAACTATAGACCGGTAAGTTTAACATGCATTGTGGGTAAATTGTTTGAAGGACTTATAAGGGATTACATACAGGAATACATAGGGGATAATTGTATTATAAGTGATAGCCAGCATGGGTTTACTAAGGATAGAAGTTGTCAAACCAATCTAATTTGCTTTTATGAAGATGTGAGTAGAAGCCTTGACAGAGGAATGGCTGTGGATATAGTGTTTCTGGATTTTGCTAAAGCATTTGATACTGTCCCTCATAGACGTCTGACAGGTAAGTTAAGGTCTTTGGGTTTGGAAACTTTAGTTTGTAACTGGATTGAACACTGGCTCATGGATCGTACCCAGAGAGTAGTGGTCAATGATTCGTACTCTGATTGGTCCACGGTTATTAGTGGTGTACCCCAAGGTTCAGTACTGGGCCCGCTGTTGTTTAATTTATTTATCAATGATATAGAGGATGGTATTAACAGCTCTGTTTCTATCTTTGCAGATGACACCAAGCTTTGTAGCACAGTACAGTCTATAGAGGATGTGTGTAGGTTACAGGATGACTTGGATAGACTAAGTGTCTGGGCATCCACTTGGCAAATGAGGTTTAATGTGGATAAATGTAAAGTTATGCATCTGGGTACTAATAACATGCATGCGTTGTATGTCTTAGGGGGGATTAAACTGGCAGAGTCACTGGTAGAGAAGGATCTGGGTGTACTTGTAGATCACAGACTACAGAATAGCATGCAATGTCAGGCTGCTGCTTCCAAAGCCAGCAGGTATTGTCAGGTGTTGGCAGCATGAGAAGACCATATAGTGGCTGAATGACACTGTGGATGTGGCTGAAGCATGAGAAGACCATATAGTGACTGAATGACACAGCATGGAGGTGTTGGCAGCATGAGGAGACCATTTAGTGGCTGAATGACACAGCTTGGATGTGGCTGAGGCATGAGGAGACCATATAGTGGCTGAATGACACAGCGGGGAGTTGTTGGCAGCATGAGGAGACCATATACCGTATTTATTGGCGTGTAACACGCACTTTTTAGGCTAAAATTTTTTGCCTAAAGTCTACCTGCGTGTTATACGCCGATAAGCCGCTGCAGTTCAATGATTTAAAGCGGACGCTTTAAATCAATGAACTGCAGCGGCTTTGCAGGTGCAGAGACCGCCAGCGCTGCCGGCTTCTCTGCCCCTGCCTGCCCTGGGGTCTAGAGCCCTGCTGCAGGCCCTTCTCTCCCCCTGACTATCGGTGCCGGCGCCCCATTGCCGGCGCCGATAGCCAGGGGGAGAGAAGCGGCGCCGGCAATGGGGCAGCGGCGCCGACAGACAGGGGGAGAGAAGGGGCAGCGGCACCCATTGCCGGCGCCGCTGCCCCGTTGCTTCCCCCCATCCCCGGTTGCATAATTACCTGTTGCCGGGGTCGGGTCCGCGCTGCTTCAGGCCTCCGGTGTGCGTCCCCTGTGTCGTTGCTATGCGATGCACGGCGCGGCGCAATGACGTCACTCGTCGTTTCGCCACGCCGTGCAGTGCATAGCAACGACACATGGGACGCACACCGATAGCCAGTGGGAGAGAAGCGGCGGCAGCAGGGCTCTAGACCCCAGGAAAGGCAGGTGGAGAAAAGCGGGCAGCGACGGCCTCTCTTCCGCTGCCTTTCCTGGGGGTGTATCGGGGTATACGCATGCACACACACGCACCCTGATTTTACCATGGATATTTGGGTAAAAAACTTTTTTTACCCAAATATCCTTGGTAAAATGAGGGTGCGTGTTATAGGCCGGTGTGTGGTATACCCAATAAATACGGTACCTGTAGTTGCGGAATGACACAGCCTGGAGATGGCAGCAGCATGACTAGACACTAGGGCTTCACAATCCCTAAGATTAAAAGATGAATTTTGAAACTTAAATTGAAGATTTATGGTAGCTAGTCCCAGGCCCAGCAGCATCAGTAAACCATATATTGGCTGAATGACACACCCTAGAGGCGGATGAATCATGAGGATATATATTATAAACCTACAGTTCTGGCCATACACCAGCTTAACTAAACAAGTGCCAGAAAGAAACTAAATACTAAGCTACGACTAGCACAAAATAATTATAGAGATCAAAATAAATGTCAAAACTGCTGAACTTTATTACAAATAAATTACAAATATAGGACCCACCCAATGAAAAGACCCACCCTTAAAACCAACCCCACAAACAAGGTAGGGGACAGTTCATTCTATGGACTCTAGTGCTCATCAAACAGTACAGTAATAACAGAATTGTGGAAAATAATATGGTCATTGTGCTGCCTTTTTAGGTTAACTGAATTATAAGATAGGTTGTGTAGTGTACCACTGCCATCTAGTGGCAGAAGTTAATATCAGCTTTTACTTACACAGATAGCTTAAACAGACAGGAAGTAACCTTTGTTCCAGGAAGTTCTTCCACCATCTTGAGGTCACTCTTCCACTGTGCAGGCAGCATGTATCTATTTCTCCCTTGAGGTTTGGGACATCATCACCTGTAAGTGCCTTTCTGCTTAGTTATTTGTCATTTATGCTAGGCTAATGATTCTATGTGTACTGATATGTTGTTATTGTATTGTATTGCAGTTTCACAGACTAAAATAAAGTTGGATTCCTCTGGTGGACAATACAAGCATGGGCTTCCGTTTACTGGAGTCTCTAACAAGTGTTTAGCTGTCCGTTTAGAATCACACATAGTCAGTGTTTTGAGAGCGGAACAGTGAAAAGGTGATAGCGCAACAAGCCTGGAGATAGGAGTTGCTGCACAGACAGAATGAGTCTAAGATCAGGAAGTCAGTATAATGCTGAAGATCAGCTACCCGGGACACATCAAGGCAGAGAGAGCGCGCCAAGTGTCCAGCAGGATGATGTACGCTCACGCTCATCTAGATCAGCAAGGTCCAGTCAGATATCATCAGCATGTGCCCTTTTTGCCAGGGCTCGCGCCAAAGCAGAGGCTGCTCGCGTTCAGCTAGAATTTGCTGAGAAAGAGGCTGCCATTTTGAAGGAAAGATCAGAGAAAGAGGCTGCCATTATGAAGGAAAGATCAGAGAAAGAGGCTGCCATTATAAAAGAAAAAATAGAACAGGAAGCAAAGTTGGATATTCTTCAACGTCAGTGTGCAGCCGCCGCTGCAGCAGCAGAAGCAGCAGCTTATGTGGATATTGAGTGGTCTGGAATGGAATCTATCCACGAAGGCCTGGATGTGCTCGAGAAACCCCTTTCCTCTGCAGAACGCACTAGGGTGTATGTCCAAGATATTTCAAGTGGCAGTTCAACAATACCGTTTCTCAATCCAGAGTCAGCTGAATTTAAACCAAAACCATCAGAACTCCTGAGCGCACAAAAACAAACCCATGAGGCTGGCAGTACCAGAGTGATAAAAGAAGAATCCTCACCGCAGCAACCCAAACACCAGAGCATGCAAGACGTCACTAAATATCTTATCCGTAAAGAAATGGTTAATGCAGGCTTCCTCAAGTTTGAGGACTGCCCAGAAAATTACTGGGCATGGAAGGCTTCTTTTCTGAATGCAGTCAAAGACTTGGACTTAACAGCAGCTGAGACGCTAGACCTGATGGTAAAGTGGCTTGGGTCTGAATCTGCAGAGCATGCAAGAAGGATGCGCAGGATACACCTATTTAACCCTTCAGTAGGACTCGATATGGCCTGGCAAAGGCTAGAAGAAAGATATGGATCACCAGAGGCAATTGAAGGTGCTCTGATGAAAAGACTGGAGTCTTTCCCTAAGCTAAACAGCAAAGACAATTTAAAACTGCAAGAGCTGGGTGATATTCTTTGGGAAGTCCAGTGTGCCAAAGAAGAAGGTTATTTAAGGGGACTTGCACATTTAGATACTGCCAACGGTACTAAGCCTATAGTGGAGAAACTACCTCACCACCTGCAAGAGAAATGGGTGAGTGTTGGAGCTAAATACAAAAAAGAACATGGTGTCCCCTTCCCCCCTTTTCTTTGTGTTTTCTAGGTTTGTACAGCAGCAAGCTAAGATGAGGTGCTATCTCAGTTTTTCCTTCATCACTAGCAGCCAACTGCCTAAGGCAGAAAAGCCACCTAGATCCTACAATAGGACTTCAGTGATCACCCACAAGACAACAGTTCCCTCTGAGGACCCAGGAGATTCAAGCAGCTACAAGGTAAACACCTTTGAAGGCCCTGACAGACTTTGCCCACTTCATAAAAAGCCCCATCCTCTAAACAAGTGCAAAGGGTTCAAAAGTAAACCTATCAAGGAAAGGTTAGCCTTTCTTAGACAAAACGGCATATGCTTCAAGTGTTGTGAATCCACCAAACATATAGCTAAAGACTGCAAAATACAAGCAAATTGCTCAGAATGTGGCAGTGACAGACACATCTCAGCTCTGCACCCCAATACTTTGCATCAACCATTAGAGGTCACTGAAACCCCAAAAGATGAGGGCAGGAAGCAAAAAGATAAACCAGTTATCCCAGTAATGTCCAAATGCACTGAAATCTGTGGTGACAGTACAAATCCACGCTCATGTTCCAAGATCTGCCTAGCAACAGTGTACCCCACAGGGAAAAGAGAAAAGGCAGTAAAGATGTATGTGGTTCTGGATGAACAAAGTAACAGGTCGCTGGCAAGGTCAGACTTTTTGATGCCTTCAACATTACATCATGTGCAGTTCCATACACCCTAAAGACATGTGCAGGAGTGATAGAGACTTCAGGGAGAAGAGCTACTGACTTTACTGTTGAGTCTCTTGACAAGAGAATCCATCTCTCACTTCCCACTTTGATAGAGTGTGATATGATGCCAGATGATAAATCAGAGATCCCTACACCAGAAGTGGCCCTTCATCATCCTCATCTTAATGCAATATCTCACCTTATTCCAGCTGTCCAGACAGACGCCTCTATTCTTCTACTTCTTGTAAGAGACATTCTACAGGTGCATAAGGTACGCCAACAAATTAATGGACCCTTTAATGCCCCCAATGCGCAAAGACTTGACATGGGGTGGGTTATAGTAGGAGAAGTTTGTCTGGGAGCAGCTCATCGGCCTGACATTGTCAACACTTCTAAGACATCTGTGTTAACAAACGGACGCACGTCCCTTCTCAGTCCATGCACAAATAGCTTTGTTGTTAAAGAAACCCTAAAACCATACTGTGGCTCTCCTTCCAGTTATGATAGGAATATTAGTAGTAGTCTGAAGACGGACAATTTAGGGAACTCAGTGTTCCAGAAGACAAAAGATGATGACAAACAAGCAATGTCCATAGATGATCAGACCTTTCTCCACATCATGGATAAAGAGACTTTCCAAGATAAGAACAACAATTGGGTAGCCCCTTTACCTTTTCGCACACCAAGGTGTTATTTACCTAGTAACAGAGAACAAGCCATTAAGCGCTTAAACACACTACGCAAAACTTTGCAAAGAAAGCCTGAAGTGAAAAAAGACTTTACAGAATTAATCAAAAGGATGCTGGACAATAATCATGCTGAATTAGCACCATCACTGGATAAAGGTAAAGAACACTGGTATCTGCCAATGTTTGGCGTTTACCATCCACACAAGCCAGATCAAATAAGAGTTGTGTTCGATTCCAGTGCTCAACATGAAGGCATTTCACTAAATGATGTACTGCTGAGTGGCCCAGACCTAAATAACACACTTCTGGGTGTCCTCTTATGCTTCAGGAAGGAGCCTATTGCCTTCACAGCTGATGTGCAACAGATGTTTTATTGTTTTCTAGTGAGAGAGGACCATCGAGACTACCTGCGTTTCCTGTGGTACAAGGATAACGACATAGATAAAGAGGTAACAGAGTACAGAATGAGAGTACATGTTTTTGGTAATAGCCCTTCCCCCGCTGTTGCCATATACTGTATGCGGAAAGCTGCCCAGAAAGGTGCAGAACGTTATGGTCAAGATGCCAAGCACTTTGTGATGAGACATTTCTATGTAGATGATGGACTTGCTTCAGCAAACACACCTGAAGGAGCAGTCAACATTCTCAACAAAGCAAAACAAATGCTGGCAGAGTCTAATCTGCGACTACATAAGATTGCCTCTAACAGCAAACAAGTCATGGAAGCTTTCACTGCAGAAGAAAGAGCTAAAGACCTCAAAGACCTTTGCCTGGGAACAGACACCCTTCCATTGCAGAAAAGTCTAGGCCTAAGCTGGGATCTAGATAAAGACTGTTTTGTGTTTCAGGTTTCTTCAGCAGAAAAGCCATTCACAAGAAGAGGGATCCTATCCACTGTTAACAGTCTCTACGACCCTCTCGGGTTTGTGGCACCAGTCAACATAAAAGGTAAGGCCTTAGTTCGTGAACTGTCAAGTGGAGAAAGTGAGTGGGATGCCTTACTTCCACAAGAAAGAATCCATGAGTGGGTCCAATGGACAGAGTCTTTACAAGCCTTGCAATGTTTACAAATATCCAGGTGTTACAAATATCCTGTTTCATTGTCACAGGCCTGCAAAAAAGAACTGTACATATTTCCAGATGCATCTGTTATAGCAATAGGTGCCGTTGCTTACTTGAAGGTAAGCGATGTAGGAAATATCTGCCATGTTGGATTTGTTATGGGAAAATCCAAGCTAAGTCCTAGGCCAGCACACACAATCCCACGTCTAGAGTTATGTGCAGCTGTACTAGTGGTTGAACTGTATGAGCTAGTGAGAGACGAGATAGACCTAGACCTAGATGCTGTGAAATTCTTTACAGACAGTAAAACAGTCCTAGGCTATATCTGCAACACTACAAAGAGATTATTTTTATGTTTCTAATCGGGTGAACAGGATCAGACAAACACGTCCAGAGCAATGGTTCTATGTGCCCACAGAACAAAATCCTGCAGATTATGCAACCAGGCCTACACAGATAGCTTGCCTTCAGAACTCTATATGGTTCTCAGGTCCACCTTTTCTGTATCAGACGGCTGTAGATAATCCTGACACCAATCCTTCCCCTTTAGTGGAGCCCGAAGCTGATCCTGAAATTAGGTCAGAAGTAGTAAGCTTCAGTACTAAAGCCCTTGACGCTAGACTGCAGCCACATCGTTTTGTAAGATTTTTGGACTGGAAGAGACTGAACAGGGTTATAGCGAAGTTAATCCATGTCGCCAAAAGCTTCCAAAGGAAACCTAATGATGATCAACCTGGAAGATGGATAGTTTTCCATGAAAGATTGAAGTAAAAGTCACGAAACAAGGGACTGTTAAAGTGTATGCCAGACCAGTTTCTGAAGTCATTGTTCTATTTCTATTCTGTTATTGACTCAATACATATCTAAGAGGTTGTCACTGACAGTTTTCAAATGTGACATTTGCCACGAGCTGAATTCCATTCTGTGGATTACAAATGGGTAGAGATAGTTTGGCCTAGTGCAGCTCCTCCTATCTGAAGATGGGTTTATGGACAGAACTATTTCTTCATGTGGATTACCAGCTTGAAGTGCCACAGCCAAGAGACACTGATATTGTGGACTTATGTTATAGTTTATGCTACCAGTTCTGGTCAGGAATATATTTTCTTATTAATATGTTTTTCCCTGTACAGCAGATATGTATAGGTAGTGATATAATGTATTATATCAGGCAGGGAGTGTGCTGCCTTTTTAGGTTAACTGCATTATAAGAGAGGTTGTGTAGTGTACCACTGCAATCTAGTGGCAGAAGTTTATATCAGCTTTTACTTACACAGATAGCTTAAACAGACAGGAAGTAACCTTTGTTCCAGGAAGTTCTTCCACCATCTTGAGGTCACTCTTCCACTGTGCAGGCAGCATGCATCTCTCTCTCCCATGAGGTTTGGGACATCATCACCTGTAAGTGCCTTTCTGCTTAGTTATTTGTCATTTATGCTAGGCTAATGATTCTATGTGTACTGATATGTTGTTATTGTATTGTATTGCAGTTTCACAGACTAAAATAAAGTTGGATTCCTCTGGTGGACAATACAAGTATGGGCTTCTGTTTACTAGAGTCTCTAACAAGTGTTTAGCTGTCCGTTTAGAATCACACACAGTCAGTGTTTTGAGAGCGGAACAGTCATATATCATTACCTAAGGTTGTCATACTGAGTCCTTCAAGATCGCTGTACCCCCACCACCGCCTCGACATGTGTTTCGTAGTCTTCCTCAGGAGGTGGGGAATAGCACTCTCAGCGTCCTTTTATATCCCACTGCCCGTAATTGGCGCATGTTCCCGGGGCCGAGCGCCGCCAGGGATTCTGGAAGCCGTCACTGAGACGCACACGTCACATCCGGTGACGCGCTATCTCCATACTGACAGCAACTCGGAATGCCCAGCGGGGCCGGAACCGTGCGCATGCGCACTGACAGGGGGATAGCCTCACGTAAGCGGTCCCAGCATCCAAAAAGTGTCACAGGATCTGCCACGCGCTGCCACCAGATGCCGTTCCTACACAAATGATGGATGACCATATTTTACAAAGTAAGCATTATATATCCAATAACTCCATAAATAAATAATTACAATAGCAAGTGTGGTGTCCCGGTACCGTATCCTATCCGGTACCTTTTATTGTGGGTCCCCATATCCAGAGTCCCTTGGACGTTGGGGTTCCTATTGTCCTATCCACCCCTAGTCACCTCTCATCCAGATAGTTATTGCACCAATAGCTTACTTAAGGAGTATGTAAATATTATATAAAAGCTCTATAAATAGTTAATTACCTGTCCCATAGCGTGGCAGGACCTGCGGGTCACGTGGTTAGGTGAACTCTATGGTATTTCTGCTTGAGGACCTTTGGAGGTCCTTGTGACATAGTCAATCCCATCACTCATTGTAACAGTGAATGACGGATGTTCGGACCAATCAGATTAGCCCCACCCCCTGCCCATATAAGGGAGCGGCGGCCATGTTCTCGCTCTCTTGTTCCTGTGCAAGCAAGCAAGAAGCATCTGCGCTGCTGAGATCTTTGAGTTTATGCCTGAACCTTGCAGTGACGGCCAATAACTTCTTAATTCTGAGTGTATCAATCCCCACACACTCTGCAAGATCACCGGACCTCAGCTATCCCCTAAATAAGGACGGATCTGCAATAATTACCCTAAATTCAGAGACTTTAATTTATTTCAAGGTCCGCAAAAATTGTCAGTCATTGAGCTATATAAAGACTGTATTCCTGAGACTGTCATTGATCATTGGATGTACCGCAAGTACTTAAGTAAAGTTACCCAAGTTCAAGTACATTGTGGACCTTCAGTCATTTCATTACATGCACCTGTCGTTTCTGGGAAGGGCGGCGATAGGCCAGAGAATTAACGTAGCATACTAGCCCTCAGCCTGGCGTCACGAACTATAGGGTTAACATTAACCCCTTATCTACTACAACATCCCAACTACCATACACCCCCCCAAGGCTACCACAAAGCCTTTTTGGCGTCACGAACAGGATACGGGTGTGCGCCTAATACAGTCGCCATTAGTGAAAGTGTACTTCCCCCCCCCAGAAAACGAACTTTATTCATGTGTTGTAAACCGTGTTTCTGTGTACAGGAACGGTGCTTGTGGTGCACCACACAAAGGGGCCAAGAGAAAAGTAAGGGGGGAGGCGAAGATTCATCTAGTACTGAAATGTGTAAACTGCGCAATGAGTTCATGCTGCGATCCTCTGGTCCGGTCGGCACAGGCGAACTGCTGCCGGAAAAGCACGCAAAGAAAGCCTGCGCTGCGCCACGCCCCGCCTCTGGACGTGGCCACCAAATTGCTGTGTCGCAACTCAGAGATACAGGAGTCATTTATGGAGGGACCAGAAGTCGGGGCTGCACCGACAGTGTCCTTCCTGCCCAGCGCCATTTTGAAGAAGCCCACTATAAAAGACACTACGCAGAGCAACCTCTTCAGTCTGCACGGAGAGCCAGAGAGAGTACAGACATGGCGGAGAGCAGCGTTCCACGCGGTGGAGTTGGCAAAATGACGCCGGAAACATGGAAAGTTGTGGCAGTCTCAGCCCAACTTTTTCAAGAGCTTGCTGACCGTCTGCAGCAGTTGTCATTAGACGAAGAGGGGGCCTGCAATCTTCCCCCACTTCCTGATGATGATGACGATTGGCCAGAAACACCTCCAGCGGAAAGCGCAGGGACACCTGGAGGTGCATCACCGCTGAGATTGTCCCCTCACCACAGAACCTGGGGCTCGTGGGCCGAGATCCCGTCGGAGGAGTCTGCTGTGAGTACCCCGCCAGAGGTGGCCTATTTTTCCTCCTCCAGCCCTGAGGTCATTCCTCGGTCAAGCTTGCCAAGTGCTCACCAAAATTGCCGCAATGGGTGTTCGGAGATGAGCCGGAGCTGATCGAGTACATGCACAGAGTACTTCAATCTTTACCTGGGAAGCCACTCCCACCAATCCCAACTGCAGAAAGGGAAAGGGCCCATCGAGAAGCCGAGCTGGCCAAATTGATGGAAAAGCTAAAGGCCCGATACAAAGAACTCTATGCTCCCAAGCACGTGCATTTGCTTTATGAAGAAAGAGTGCAGTATCAAGAAAATACCAAAGAAATGGAGGCATTGTACATCCGTAAATGGGATCACCCCCGAGAAGGGGAGGAGCCATTAGAAAGAAGAGCAACTGTGGCCAAGTTCGACAAGGTCAGAGGTTATGGGACACTCCTTGACTGCAACACTGGGCAGACCATCCTCGTAAACCAGTGAGCAGTGCAAAGGCCATATCTCCATAAGAAGTTCTACACTTTGGAGGTGGGTGAAATTGTGGAGTACACCCCCGTCCAGAGCCTTCGTGGAGAATGGGCTGGAGCGGTCACAAGACCAACAGCCCCAACACAGCTTCCTTTCAAATATTTCCTGTCATCGGATTGGGAGTCCGATCCCTTCAACTTGAGGCCGACAAGGTCTACTCCTGGAGCCTCCACAGGCGCAACCAAGGAGGAGGAGCTTCGACAGTCAAGTTCATCATCTTCTATGTACAGCTAAGAGCCAAGTTCTTCATTTTCTGCATATCGTCGACAGTCAAGTCCTGCTCAAGTTCCGGAAAGTAAGCCCAAATTGCGGGCACCAAAGACCGTACCTAGGCCCTCTCAGAGCAATGAGAGTTTGCCTCCTGCACAGGTACCAACGTATGTACCAAGGCCTTCTTCTGACATGGAGAGTTTGCCTGCTTCCAGGGTACCAACGAAAGAGTCATGGGTCCATCCCAATTTGGAGATGGTACTCAAGCCCTATTGCCCCACTTTGATCCTGGCTAGTAAGCCTATAACCCCTTCTCAAGCTGCTTTCTACAACTCCATCCTCACCAATGTGGTGTGGCAAAGCTATGTTAAGTCCAATCCTGCCCCTGATGTTGGCAGATATAGGGGAACCAAGAGAGGCACTACAAGAGTAAAGAGTAAGAGTATCCAGGATTTTTGTCTATGACTTGCAGCATGGCCCCTTTGGACAAAATGTGTTTTACCATGTATTACTTGGACGATCATTGGGAAAAAGAGTTCTAGGCAGGCAGACTTTTGCAGAAGTCCCCCATATGCCGCCTTTTCTCCTCTGCCCCTTAACATCTTCCAAGGTTCTTTTTACAGCAACATCTGCCTGTTGTGAAGGTTATTTTTTTCTTTTTTTCCACGCTCAACCTTCACGTCTCTGACAGATATCACTGGCAGTGCGGCGACTGCCTCTGTAGTGGTGTCAGCCAAATCGTTTTTTTTTGGCAAGTACCAGTCTTCATATGGGCCCTAATTCTGACAATTCCCACCTCCTCTGACATTAGCAGCCCCTCCATGAGTGCTCCAACTATCTGCATCTTTTATTGGTCTGCCTGAAGAGGTGAGAAAAGTCTTTCAGACTGTGAGCGGTTTTACCCCAGCCAAGTCTGTAAGCTCCAGTTAGTGCAGCCAACTCATTACCTTATTGCCCTGGGCAAGCAGGTAGAGAGTTGTTTAGTTCTTTTGACTACTTGGTGTCATTTACTCTATACAGGCATTCATCATTATTATACACAGGGTGTGTAATCTTCTCTCCCCCCCCCCCGTTGCCTTCTCCTTAGGCGACTAGTATGTTAAAAGGCTCTCCTGGCCTTTTCCTGTGATGCATGACAATTCTGTATTAGACATTAGCTAACTCATACTAGCCGTCCGGTCCTAGGTAGCTTATTGGGGAAATCCGTAGGTGTCTTTCCCTCGTTGCCATCCTCCAAGGCGACTAATATGCTAAAAGGCTCACTTGGCCTTTTCACTGTCATCCACATCACTCTTATAGGGTAAGTGTCCGTCTAGATGTGTTTTACAACACCTTATTCCCCCCAGACTACACGGGCTTATCACACGAAACCTGTCCTGGACTTATGATGTATTCCAGGCTCATGCTAGCAGCCAGATAATGGTTTATGTGATAATATGGGATTCAAGCATAATCTGTGACCCCCGTTAGGCGCTTTCACAGATCAGTTCAGCAATACCCTCATAAAATCATATACCATCCTCTCTTGGCTCATACATTCATTCCATGTCTCCTTGTGGAGTAACAGTGTACTTATCCAACCGACAGAAGGTATATGGTTCTTTGTCTATTCAAATAGACCCACTATCACAGGAGTTTAGCTATTCTAAAACCCAGTCTAAGTGCAGGAGCCACAGATCTCAGGAGTAAAATAAAAAGGATGGAAAAGCGCTCCACTGTGAAGGACAATAAGTAAAAGGAGGTGAGCCCCTATCAATAGAGAAACTCACCAGATGGTGTTGTGCTATAGCTATAGGCATAACACTCTAGCAGGCACGTAATCCTTTCGGAAGGCTGTGATGGAGACTCCGCCTGGACATCCACCTAGGACTGCAGCTTATCCCGCACTCGGCTAGGCATAGGGAACGTAAATGAAGATTGTCTGAGGAAGATGACGGAGCATCCTTGAAACGCGTTACATGTAAAAAATAAATACTTATAAACTATTTACCCTGGTTGTGGACAGCGCTGAAATATCCCTATCACCTGTGCACCGGAAAAGTGCACAATCTTCACAGATCTCAGGAGGGCACAGATATAAGAAAAATAAAGCGCTTTCTTACCTGGCCAGGTGATTTCAATCTGTGGTCTCCGGAGGCCCTAACCGTAGTGGTCCCGCACTATAGCTGAGATACTCCTTGTGATTCGGCAGCAGTGGGTCCCTGTGAGTTCGAGCGCCAAATAATGTTAGGTTTGACCCCAAAGGTCGAGACGTCTTCTGTCGGCGGATGCGTGGAAGGCTTGTAAGGGGCTGCAGTCACCCTACGTTCCTTCCACACCACCTGCCACTCAAATCAAGACACAGACACATCAGCTGTGACCAAGTCGAGTGCAGTCTCTAAGAACTGGCTCTTAAACACGTATATGGGGCATGCGCAGTAAACTTTAAATTGTATGAAAGACAGCAAACAGTAAATCATTTAGTCAGCAGAAAGTTGAATACATAACAAGCCATTGTTTCAAGGACACATCTGTGGAAGAAAAAGATAAGATGTTCCTTCATTGTATCCCGTTAGCCTTGAATATAAGATACTAATTGTTTCTAGTCCATAAACACAGGAGTTATGTAGAAAAAAAAAACAAGAATCATAGAATGCAGTCACTTAGACCTAAAAAAAAAATGAATTCTCTACAAGACAACATGGAGTCTCTTCTACCAAATTCCATCAGTATGAGATGCTGCAAATAGAAGAAAAGAAAAATGAGCGAGTGATAAGTACTTGATATACCTTATGCAACCGTTATATTCGTCAGACATAAATGGAAGGTAATCCCGCCACAGGAACCTTACCATTATTGAGCACCTGCGGGGAGGCGGGGTTCCTGACTCAGTAACACAGTTCATAAGGTTGAAAAAAGACCAGAGTCCATCAAGTTCAACCTATAACCCTAATGAGTCCCTACTGAGTTGATCCAGAGGAAGTCAAAAACCCTCATACTAGAGGTAAAAATTCCTTTCCGACTCCAAATATGGCAGTCAGAATAAATCCCTGGATCAACGTTTTGTCCCTATAAATCTAGTATCCATAACCAGTGATATTATTCTCCAAAAATGCATCCAGACCCCTTTTGAACTCTTTTACAGAGTTCCCCATGACCACCTCCTCAGGCAGAGAATTCAACAGTCTCACTGCTCTTACAGTAAAGAACCCCCGTCTGTGCTGGTGTAGAAACCTTCTTTCCTCTAAACGTAGATCCTTGTTATAGATACAGTCCTGGGTATAAATAGATCATGGGAGACATCTAATAACTATGTATAAATATATCAGGAGGCAGTACAGAGGTCTCCCCGAAGCCTTCTTTTTTTTCTAAACTAACTAACCCCAATTCTGATAATCTTTCTGGGTATTGTAGTCCTCCCATTCCCTGTATTACTCTGTTTGCCCATCTTTGAACCATCTCCAGCTCCACTATATTTTTCTTGTGCATTGGTGCCCAGTACTGTACACAGTATTCCATGTGTGGTCTGACTAGTGATTTGTACAGTGGTAGAATTATTTCCTTGTCGTGGGCAACTATGCTCCTATTGATGCCCCACATGATTTTATTCGCCTTGGCAGCAGCTGCCAGACACTGGTCCCTACAGCTAAATTTACTATTAACTAAGACTTCTAAGTCCTTTTCAATGTCAGTCATCCCAAGTGTGCTCCCATTTAATACATAATCCCAGCGATCTTTCTTCCCCATGTGCATTACCTTACATTTTTCAGTATTGAACCTCATCTGCAACTTCCCAGCCTAAACCTCCAACTTAATTTTACATTTTTCTCTATAGCTTTTTAATGCTTCTTCACTGCCGTCCTGTTTTAGTAGTTTTAATGCTTTATTTTTGTCATTTATTGCCCCCTTAACATTTTTGTTCATCCATATTGGTTTTCTTTTATTTCTGACCCTTTTATTAACATAAGGTATATACATCTTACAGTGAGAATTTAATATATTTTTAAGTCTCCCATTTAGTGTCAGTATTCATATTTTTGAGGACATTATCCCATTTTATATTGTTAAGGGCTTCTCTGAGTTGATCGAACTTTGCCTTCCTAAAGTTCATTGTTTTTGTGGCCCCTCGAGGGATTCCCTTATTGAAGAACAAGTTATAATGTATTATATTATGATCACTATTTCCTAGGTGTCCTACTTGCACATTAGGTCTGTTGGTTAATATTTAAGGGGTACTACCGTTCTGACAACTTATCCCCTATCTAAACGTTAGGGGATACGTTGCTTGATCGCGCAGGGTCCCCCCGCGATCTCGCACACAGCACCCCGCTCTCATCATGCCCCGGAGCAAACATCCACTCCGGGTCTGGTGATCGTGACGTCACGATTCCGCCCCCTCAATGTAAGTCTATGGCAGGGAGCAAGACAGCTGTCTCGCCCCTGCCATAGACTTACATTGAGGGGGCGGAACCGTGACGTCATGATACTCCGGCCCTGTGATCGGCAGTCATCAGACCCGAAGCGATGTTGTTAAGGGCTTCTCTGAGTATACACTCCACTGGAAGTTGTTTCATTATGTGTAATTCAGACTATTGTGCTTCTGGTTGCACTCCATCTCTGTCAGTTCCTGACATGTAAAGTGGTGACAGCAGAGAGCAATGTGGTCAGACAGCAAAGAAAGAGAACTTTGAGTTGCCTAAAAGATGTTGTGAAGTAGTGATTGGATGTCGATGCCTAAATCAACTGACTTGCAAATTAAATACATGTTTTGGGCTAAAGGGGATTATTTGTGGAACATTTCCTAAAGGAGTCTCACTTTTACTTACTTGATTAGAATGTAGGAAACCCCAAGGATTTCTTGTGGGGGGAAATTAGCAAAGTTAAATCCCACAGGTGTTAATAGTTAGCCACCTTAAAACCCTCACATACTAAAAGAGAACAAATCAAACATTTTGAACCTTATCAAAGTAAAGTAATTAACATTCTAAAAATTGTGTGATTTCTTGAAGGTGACAATAGGTTGGATCCATGGCTAATGACAATACCTGAACCCATTCAATGATTTTGAAGAGAGATTTACTATTGCTCAATTGTAGAACACAGTCACAAGTAGAGTGCCTTTTCAGCACACTTAACTGGAGGCATACTGTATAGGTGAACACCGTGATGGCCGCACATCCCGCTCCCGCCGCGCAGCCCACAACCCCACTACCCCCCCTCCCCACAGAACAGTAATTTTACCCGTCGCCGGGACCCGGCGTGCAAGGCCAGGGAGCAGGGGAGCCAGTGCGCGATTCCTCTGTTCTCAGCGCTCGCTCCCACCTGTTTGATTGACAGGCGGGAGCGAGCACCGCAGTGAATGAATTCCGACTCGTTGCCAGGCTTCAACGAGTCGAAATTCATTAGTGATGTCACTGCCGAATGCATTCGGCCACTAGGAGGATGACCCCCTAGTGGCCGAATTTAAAAGTGATTTTAAACTGTTTTAAAATCACTTTTTTTTTTTTTTTTAAGTATATTATGATGTAGTACTGAAGTACAACAATATATAAATTTTTTGATTTCATGACAGTGCCCATTTAAGACAATCAACAGTGTTTGAAACTGTTAAAGTCCAAAAAGAAAACCAACCTTGCCTTCTCTAAGGAAAATGAATTGCAACAATCTAACAAATATGCTTGGCCAAATATATATATATTTTTTTAAAGAGGGCTTTGGGTGCAGGGCATGTGGACTAGGGATCGACCGATATCGTTTTTTTAGGGCCGATACCCGGTGGAGGTTAGGGCCGATAGCTTATACCGATATTCCGGTATAAGTTATCGGCTATTTATCCCCCCGCGACACCGCTGCAGATCATTGATTTAAAGCGGGCACTTTAAATCAATGCACTGCAGTGGCTTTTGCGGTGTCATAGGCCGCCGCCACCACCCGCTTCTCTCCCCCTACCTGTCAGGGTGGTCCGGGCCATCCATCCTTCCTGTAGTGTCCGGCGGCATTCCGGGTGGAGGGTGAACCGGTCTGGGCTGTCCTTCTCCGGGGGTGCTCTTCTCCACTCCGGGCAGGCTCCGGCCTAGTATGCTGCATAGATGCCGCTGCGCAGTGACGCCCGTGCGCAGCGATGCACCTGACGTCACGGCGTCTGTGTATGGGCACTATCTGCTTATCGGCAAGGTAATTGCCGATACCGATAATGCCCAAAATCGTGATGATCGGCCATGCCTATAATCAGTCGATCCCTAATGTGGACCAAAATATTCACCTGTGCTAAGACCCAACTCTAATTTAGGAATACAGGGATGAAGGGGGGGAATCTTCCTAATTTTTTTTTTTTTTTTTTTTTTTAAAGGCACTGAGCATGTAGTAGTACTAAGACTATCTTTGACAGCTAATACGAACTTAGTAGATTAGTAGCTAAACTAAACATTATGAAGTGGTCATGGTGGGTCAGAAGCTACTGGGGTAGAATTCCTTCTCCCTTTGCTATAAACCCCTGCAAACTGTGATGGGTTTGGACACTGACCTTATACCATCCCACTACCCCCAGATGGTTCTCCCTCACTGGGGCTTAAATGTAACCATTGCCCATCACAAGTGGTCTGCTCACTATCTTCCACATTTGGGGGAGATAACTGGTTATCTGAGTGAGATGATGTGGGCCGCACTCTGGATTCAGTGGCTTCAACAACCTGACCTGGATAAGTTGATGCCATAAAATGTGAGAGAATGGCAACTTACTGTGAAAGTGTGTTTCCCATTTCAGTAAATAAATCAGATTTTATGAAAGTCAAGACCTACAGTGGACATAAGGTTATTTAAGCGGTCTGCTAAATTCCCTACATTAGCCACCACTGCATTTAAACTATCTTGCACTCGCTGAGTATACTCCTGCATAAAGTGGTTTTGTGGGCCAGTTAAAAGGAGTAGTCTTGTGAAATATAACTTCTATCCAAAGTATAGGGGATAAGTAATAGATCGTGAGGGGTCTGAGCGCCTGGAGCCCCCACAATCTCCTGCATGGGGCCTCGGCAGTTTGGCGGAAGCGGCTGTTCCGACCCCCGCAGGAAGCCGCGGCCAATGCGCCCCCCCTTAGGGTGTTAAATTTTTCAAAAGATGTGATTTTCATATGACTTTGCTTACGCCCCGAATCTCAGTGATGTTAAATATTATCCAATCTTGAAATTTTGCATGTATATCTTTAGGGGTTGCACACATTGATCACTTTTATCTCAAACTAGTGACATTTTTAATATTCAGTTTCAGGATCCCAGGGGCTCTACCATCCTCCTTGCTTGATGAACAGGCAATATATATGCAGTTAAAATTGTCCTCTTCTCTAAACAGTTGAATATTCCTCAACGAGAATTGAAAAGAATGAAACGGGTTGCACATTTTGTCAGCCTTATATATGTTTGCTTTTGGCATGAGGCAATTGTAAGTCCATGGGCTCCAAAGAATGATTTGCATATGCTACAGCTTCTGAGCACTTATGTAGACGTAAAAAAAAAAAGTGCTCTCAGTTGCTAAGAGATATCTTTGGTATCTGTCAAACAAACGTAGGATTGGCTTTTTTGGACAACCGTATTACTCAGGCTGACAAGGAAAATGACAAAAAAAATTAGAAACCAAAACGTGCAAAGAAAATGAAATGATTAGAGGGTAAAACCCTAGTTTTTGAAGGAAAAGACCTGAGCCATTCCGTTACTAATAAAACAAAGATGTTCTTTGAATTGTCTTGGGTCCACAACATGACAATACTGCAGTGATTCTCTAAGAGGTCATGTGAACCCTCTTAAGGTGGTCAATTATACTGCAGAAAGAGGAATTGCTGTGATAAAAAAGTTTAACAAATTGGTCAGGGATGAACAACAAAAACAATTCTTGTTGAGGGTAGTTTAGCATGACAGAAAAGTCGCCACTAAGCGAACAAAAGAAGGGATTGCATAGTTTAAAGTTAATATAACCAAGTTTTGCTACCTTATTGTCATACTACCTTATTGTCTAGTTTTATTATTTTAAGTTTGTGATTTCTAGTTTTTCCAATAAAAGTAATATTGAAAAATCTTATTTTTTTGCCTACTTTTACAAAACTGATCAAAGTGTGCAACCTCTAAATATTGTCCAATATTCTTGAAAGCGCTCCATGCGGGGTCGGACTGCTGGGGCCCCGTTCAGGAGATCGCAGGGGTTCCCAGCGATCTATAACTTTTTCCCTACCCATTGGATAAGTTATACAGGGTGAGCCATTTATATGGATACACCTGAACGACGCAGGACGTATATTTACGTCCTGCGCCGGCTCCCGCGATATGAAGCGGGATCGCGCCGCGATCTCGCATCATATCGCGTCGGTCCCGGCGTTCATCAACGGCCGGGACCCGCGGCTAATACCACACATCGCCGATCGCGGCAATGTGCGGTATTGACCGTTTAGAAGCGGCGGTCAAAGCTACAGTGAAAGTGACCCGGCTGCTCAGTTGGGCTGTTCGGGACCGCGGCGTCCCGAACAGCTTACAGGAAACCGGGAGGGCCCTTACCTGCCTCCTCAGTGTCCGATCGGCGAATGACTGCTCCGTGCCTGAAATCCAGGCAGGAGCAGTCAAGTGCTGATCACAGGCGTGTTAATACACGCCTGTGATCTGTGTAAAAGATCAGTGTGTGCAGTGTTATAGGTCCCTATGGGGCTCTGTAAAGGTCATTTAACCCCTTCCCTAATAAAAGTTTGAATCACCCCCCTTTTCCCATAAAAAAATAAACAGTAAAAGAAAAAAATAAACATATGTGGTATCGCCGCGTGCGTAAATGTCCGAACTATAAAAATATATCAATGGTGTACGCGCAAAAAAATTCCAAAGTAAAAAAAAAAGCACATTTTTGGTCACTTTTTACACCATTAAAAAATAAATAAAAAGTGATCAAAAAGTCCGATCAAAACAAAAATTATACCGATAAAAACTTCAGATGACGGCACAAAAAAGGAGTTCTCATACCGCCCTGTACGCGGAAAGATAAAGTTATAGGGATCAGAAGATGACATTTTTAAACGTATACATTTTCCTGCATGTAGTTATGATTTTTTCCAGAAGTGCGACAAAATCAAACCTATATAAGTAGGTTATCATTTTAACCGTATGGACCTACAGAATAATAAGGTGTAATTTTTACAGAATTATGCACTGCGTAGAAACGGAAGCCCCCGAAAATTACAAAATGGAATTTTTTGTTCGATTTTGACGCACAATTTTTTTTTCCGTTTCGCCGTGCATTTTTGGATAAAATGACTAATGTCGCTGCAAAGTAGAATTGGCGACGCAAAAAATAAGCCATAATATGGATTTTTAGGTGGAAAATTGAAAGGGTTATGATTTTTAAAAGGGTGAGGAGGAAAAAACGAAAGTGCAAAAACTGAAAAACCATCAGTCCTTAAGGGGTTAAAAAAATGGGAATGGTTGGTTATATTAACTTCCTGTTTGTGGCACATTAGTATATGTGAGGGGGGAAACTTTTCAAGATGGGTGGTGACCATGACGGCCATTTTGAATCCAACTTTTTTCTTCAATAGTTAGAGGGTCTTGTGACACATCAAACTTATTGGGAATTTCACAAGAAAAACAAAATGTTGTGCTGAGTTTCAACATAACTTTCTTCTTTCATGATTTATTTACATGTTTCTGACCACTTATAAAATGTGTTCAATGTGCTATCCATTGTGTTGGATTGTCAATGCAACCTTCTCCCACCGATAGCATACCGCAGGAGAAATGCTAGCACAGGCTTCCAGTATCCGTAGTTTCAGGTGTTGCACATCTTCACAGCATAGACAATTGCCTTCAGATGACCCCAAAGATAAAAAGTCTAAGGAGGTCAGATTGGGAGACCTTGGGGGCCATTCAACTGGCCCACGACGACCAATCCACTTTCCAGGAAACTGTTAATCTAGGAATGCTCGGACTTTACACCCATAATGTGGTGGTGCACCATCTTGCTGGAAAAACTCAGGGAACGTGCCAGCTTCAGTGCATAAAGAGGGAAACACATAATCATGTAGCTATTTCGCATATCCAGTGGCCTTGAGGTTCCCATTGATGAAGAATGCCCCCCCCCCCCCCCATAGACTTATCTTTTGGGTCATCTGAAGGCAATTGTGAAGATAAGAGATGTGCAGCACCTAAAACTACGGATACTGGAAGCCTGTGCTAGCATTTCTCCTGCGGTGTTGCTATCAGTGTGTGAAGAGTGGGAGAAGAGGGTTGCATTGACAATCCAACACAATGGGCAGCACATTGAACACATTTTATAAGTGGTCCGAAACTTGTAAATAACTCATGAAAGAATAAGGTTACGTTAAAACCAAGCACATCATTGTTTTTCTTGTGAAATTCTCAATAAGTTTGATGTCACATGACCCTCTTCCTATTGAAAAAACAAAAGTTGGATTCAAAATGGCCGCCGTGGTCACCACTGATCTTGAAAAGTTTCCCCCCCTCACATATACTAATGTGCCACAAACAGGAAGTTAATATCACCAACCATTCCCATTTTATTAAAGGTGTATCCATATAGCTAGCCTACCCCACCCTGTACAATAGCATGGTCTAAAACCAGGAGATCCATCTAAGATTTAGCTTCTGAAAGCATACTGAAGCTTTCAATTAATAGCCCCTTTTCCTTTCTTTATGAAAATAGAAATATCTAATTGTCATAAAAAAAAAAAAAAAGCATATATTTGGATAGTATGCATTAGCTTATGAAGTACACAACCTCTAATCTTGAAGGTTAAAAAAAAACAGGGCAGCATGAGGGCAAATTTTTTGCGCCGGCAAATTTTTTTTTTTTTAGAGCTTGTAACTAAAATGGTCCTTACTGTTGAAACCTTATTCACTCGGTAATATTGTATACCACCAGAACTATCAAATTTTTTGTAAAATATGAACACTTACCACAAAAAAATATAGTGCAATTATAACATTTTTATTTGCATAAAAGTAAACAACAAGAACAGATAAATAAAATTGCATTTTCTTTGCCATTCAAATCTCAATCTGCAAACCAAATGCTTGACCAAGAACTCCATTGTTGGAAAAATCCCCTTCTATCCGCATGGTAGGGAACAACAGTCTGGTTGCAGGTGCTCTGACAGATGGCTCCTTCTGCAACTAACATATTGGTCCCACTGAACCAGTCTAATCATGTCCTTAATTTAACCACCCATGTAAGCTGGTGGAAATCAGAGTCCTCTGTTTATCTTTATGTTAGAGCTGGACACACCTAAAATAGGTTTATCTGCTTGTCCAATGGCGAGGAATGTAGTTGTCTTGTATGTTAGTTATCAACCATGGTTGTTTGATTTTGTTAAATCTTTTTTACTCTGTATGCTCCTATTGGCATCATAGTCAATCCCTTCTAGTTAAGTCTGCCTGTGCTCCTTCTTGGCCTCTGGTCCAGTGAAGACTCTAGTTACAGATTTCGGCTGACAGGTGTCACATAGTTGCGTGGAAACATGCCAGTCTGCCCATGACATGTCCCTTTCCACCAATTGGGATCTGAGTTGTCTACCACTTGGATGAAGTCTCCCCGTCGAAATCCGAGTTCCCCATCTTCTTGGGGGTCAAAGTCAAACAGTGCCTGAACATAGGTAGGTTGCTGTTAATGGAAATGTTGAAAAGGTTACATATAGGTATATTTTTAACAATGCATTCCACATAATATGAAGCAAGTTTGGTGCTGCTCAATACTGTAGATTGTTATTTACCAGAATTGGTTAGGGGCTAAATTACAAAGTGATCTAAGGTCCAACTGAGAACTTTATAAACACATTTGATACCTGAGCAGAATAGATATACACCTAAAATCTGCTGAATAGTCTCTATCCTAGATTCCCTCCCTCTATATACCTGTGGTAAACTTGTGGCTCTGTCTCCCCCGTGTACCTGTGGCACCTGCTCGATGTCACGCAAAAAGATCTGCTGGTTCCGAGACACAGACGTGGACCGATGGTAGTCTACTAGCTCATTCAGAGAGTTAAACTTTACCACCCACAAGAAGTATTTTCCTGCACCATCTCGCAGGACCTTGAAATGTTGAACATCATTGCCAAACCTGCAACAGAAGCAAAAGCTTTATAGGCGAGTCTATCTATAGACAAGTTCATCAGCCTAAAAACTAAATAAGCGGTAGAAAATGATCATCCAGTAAGAGCCATTAAAAACGACTCACTTGACAGAAAGGGAGAAGTCTCCTGGAGCGCTTTCACTTTCTCGGATCAAAAAGGCACCATCATGTCTCTGTTTCCCAAGCAACTCCTCTGCTTTTGCACGTGGTATTTTGCCAAAAAACCACCTGCAGAAACGGAAAGATGATAAAGAAGTGTGTACAAGAGAGAGGGAGGGGGGGGGGGGAGGGTTGATAAATTTACAATTAATGTCCTATCAATATATGATTAGTGGGGATTCAATTCTCAGAAAATCTACCAACGAGCAGAACTGCAGTACATAATGTGATTGCCATACAAGTACAGCAGAGCCTGATGTGGATATATAGAGGTGGAGATAGAATATGAATATATATTTATTATATATATATTCCCTCCCCACCACACTGATAGGCAGGGGGGGAAATGCAGATTATGAATCTCAAGTCCACCCTCAAGAATAATCTCAAGTCCACCCTTTCTGGGCCATGATGGGTAGGTCATGCCTAATGTATGGTTCACCAAATTTTAGCTAAAAACCTCGGTACCTCCTATGTAAGGGCTTGCTGACATCACAATTTACCCTTTCACACCACATCTACTTCAGTATCTTGCCAAAGTGGGATGACAATGTTCACATGGGGGCACAGGCATGGGCCCCAATGACTAGTCATAGGTGGATTACATTTAGGCAAAGTTGGGTACACTTACTGTGCGTGTGTCTCAAATTGTGGTAAGCTGTGCTTTTAAGTCACACAAAGTAAATGTATACATGTGGGAAATGACCCAAACTTAGTCAAGAGTTGACTATGTTTGAGCAGTTAAACTCAATAGGGAGACAGTCTGCTAGTACATGCACATATACATATTGGCATTCCATTTTCACAGAATACTCACTGATATGTGACACAAAAGGGCAAATTGTGATGTAAAGGACTAAACAAAAGAAGACATGCACATAACGCTAGCATCTGCACATCTCGGCATTGTTGGCCAGTCTATTATATACGATAAACATATTCTCTACCTATCCCAAGCAAACAATGTACTCACGGATGTGGTTTCATTTCTATGTAGTTTTTGGGAATAAATCCATCTTTTCCGTTGAGCTCAGCTTTGTACCAGTTTTGGTCACATTCTTCATTCAAGACCTGCAATTAGCACAGATGAGTCAGAAATCAGGTTGAAGGACTGCTTTATGTAGTAATACAATTATTATTTAACCCCTTAACGACCGGGTTTTTTTCCGTTTTTGCATTTTCATTTTTTGCTCCTTGCCTTTAAAAAATCATAACTCAATTTTGCACCTAAAAATCCATATGATTGCTTATTTTTTGCGCCACCAATTCTACTTTGTAATGACGTCAGTCATTTTGCCCAAAAATCTACGGTGAAACGGAAAAAAAAAATCATTGTGCGACAAAATTGAAAAAAAAAACAGTTTTGTAACTTTGGGGGCTTCCTTTTCTACGTAGTACATTTTTCGGTAAAAATGACACCTTATCTTCATTCTGTAGGTCCATACTTCTGGAAAAAATCATAACTACATGCAGGAAAATTAATACGTTAAAAATTGTCATTCTGACCTATAACTATTTTTCCGTGTATGGGGCGTAATGAGGGCAAATTTTTTGCGCCGTGATCTGAAGTTTTTAACGGTACCATTTGTGCATTGATAGGACTTATTGATCGCTTTTTATTCATTTTTAAATGATCAAAATAGTGCCTGTCACTTTTTATGACTGACCGAGCGGTTTAATTAACGATATATTTCTATAATTCAGACATTTCCGCACGTGGTGATACCATATAGGTTTATTTTTATTTACACTTTTTTATGGGAAAAGGGGGGTGATTCAAACTTTTAATAGGGGAGGGGTTAAATGATCTTTATTCACTTTATTTTTTCACTTTTTTTTTTGCAGTGTTATAGCTCCCATAGGGACTTATAACAATGCACACACTGATCTTTATCATTGATCACTGGTTTCTCATAGGAAATCAGTGATCGATGATTCTGCCGTTTGACTGCTCATGCCTGGATCTCAGGCACTGAGCAGTCATTCGGCGATCGGACAGCGAGGAGGCAGGTAGGGACCCTCCCGCTGTCCTGTAAGTTGTTCGGGATGCCGCGATTTCGCCGCGGCTATCCTGAACAGCCCACTGAGCTAACCGGCAGTTTTTACTTTCACTTTTAGCTGCGTGGCTCAGCTCTGAGCGCGTGGCTAAAGGGTTAATAGCGCGCAGCGCCGCGATCGGTGCTGCGCGCTATTAGCGGCGGGTACCGGCTTCACTATGACGCCGAGCCCGCAGTGATATGATGCGGGGTTACCGTGTAACCCCACGTTATATCACGGGAGCAGGTCCTTAAGGGGTTAAAACAACAGTTAGTACATTGTATGAGTCAGTACCTGACTCATACAATCATTGTTACAAAATGTAAATATTTGTATTTACAGGTTAATGTACTAATGTCTTCTGTAGAGTAAAACAAATTGTTGGCCTGTGTTTTTGATATCTTTAGGCCCCTTTCACACTACCGTTGTGTCCCGGCCATTACAAAGGGGCACAGCAAACAGCTTTCGGACAACTCAAAACAGACCACAGGTACAAAGGATCATTTGATCTGACAAGCATGACCAGTTCTCAGTTCGCTTTGTCCACCATCCAGACAAAGATGGCAACTTTAATGCACACACTTGTCTCTGCACAGTCCTTTTCCACTCAGAAGAAGGAAATTTGGTGTCACAGCAACCCATTACATGTCTTGCCATGGCTGCCAGCCATTGTTTTTGTTTGCAGTTGTGTTGTGAACGAGAAACCTAAACCGCTACTAAATAAATCCCCATCATCTAGAGAGACAAATCCAGGTGATCTGACAACAGTTTAAGTCCAGTATGAAGGCCTCTTGGTGAGAGCATCAATCTTGCCTTTGCTTTGGAGCACCACACTATTCCAACTGCTGGGGAGATGATCTGGAGAGCCATCACATAAGCCAGTTAACATTATTCCAGGATAAATTTTGTCCTAAGCACATGCCTGGGCCAATAAACATGCAGTGCTGTTAACCCCTTAAGAACAGAGCCCATTTTGGCCTTAGAGGTACTCAAAAAGAAAAAAGATAAATGATTTTCCACCAATCAACTGGTGCCAGAAAGTTAAGCGGATTTGTAAATTACTTCTATTTAAAAATCTTAGTCCTTTGATTACTTAGATGCTGTTTGCTCCATAGGAAGTTCTTTTCTCTGACCACAGTGCTCTGACACCTCTGTCTATGTCAGGAACTGTCTTGGAGCAGGATAGGTTTGCTATGGGGATTTGCTTCTACTCTGAAACTTCCTGACACAGACTGTGTGCTTTCTGCTGACACCCGATTGGTGGAAATCAATTTTTTTTTCTTTTGTCTAGAGTACCCCTTAAGGATTCCGCCCATTATTGCCTTAAGGACTTTCTTAAGTTTTCATTTTTTTCCTCCTCGCTTTAAAAAATAAATAAATAAATCACAACCCATTTTCATCCACAGACTAGTGTGAGGGCTTGTTTTTTTGCGTGACTAGTTGTCCGTTGTAATGCCATCACTCACTTTACCATAAAATGTATGGCACAACCAAAAAAATACTATTTGTGTGGGGAAATTAAGAAAACCGCAACTTTGCCAATTTAGGAAGGTTTCGATTTCACGCCGTACAATTTACGTTTGACGTTCTTTATTCTTTGGGTAAATAAGATTAACTTTTTAAGGACGTAGGGCATACCTGTACGCCCTATGCCTGGTGTTTAAAACGGGGTCACGCCGTGAACCCATATCACACCGAGTCGGTCCCAGCTGCTAGCCATAGCCGGGACCCTGGGCTAACCGCTATTAACCCTTCAGACGCGGCAATCAAAGTTGACCGTCGCGTCTGAAAGTAAACACTTCCCGGCAGCTCAGTCGGGCTGTTCGGGACATCGCGATAAAATCACGATGTCCCGATCAGCTAGGACGTGAGCTGAGGTCCCCTTACCTGTCTCCGCCGCGTCCGATCGGGGTTTGATTGCTCCAAGCCTGAGCTACAGGCTTGAGAAATCGAGCCCCTATCTCGCTGATCCATGCAAAGCTATGGCTTTGCAGGGATCAGCATAAGAGATCAGTGTATGCAGTGCTATAGCCCCCTATGGGAAAAAACTATGTAAATAAAACAAACAAACATGTGGTATCGGAAGTGTCCGAACTATAAAAATATATCGTTAATTAAATCGCACGGTCAATGGCGTATGTGCAAAAAAATTCCAAAGTCCAAAATAGCGTATTTTTGGTCACTTTTTATATCATGAAAAAATGAGTCCTCATACCAGCCCGTACGCGGAAAAATAAAAATGTTATAGGGGTTAGAAATTTTCCTGCATGTAGTTATGATTTTCTTCCGAAGTACGACAATATCCAAACTATATAAGTAGGGTATCATTTTAACCATATGGACCTACAGAATAAAAGGTGTAATTTTTACCGAAAAATGCACTGCTTAGAAACTGAAGCCCCCAAGTGTTACAAAATTGCATTTTTTCTTCAATTTTGTCGCACAATGAATTTTTTCCCGTTTCGCCGTGGATTTTTGGGCAAAATGACTAATGTAACTGCAGAGTAGAATTGGTGGTGCAACCCATCATTTTTATGTAATTTTATGTGCAAAATTGAAAGAGTTATGATTTTTAGAAGGTGATGAGGAAAAAAATTAAAATGCAAAAACCCTGCGTCCTTAAGGGGTTAAAATGATACCCATAACACTTTTCTATTACTGTTGCAAACAAATTTTAACCAAATTAGTATGTATATACTCCCCCTATTTGAAAACCTATAACTCATTTTTTCGTATAAGTGGCGGTATGAGGGCTAATTTTTGGCACAGTGATCTGTACTTTTGATACCATATTTGTATGTATATTGCATTTATTCCCAAAATATTGATAAAAAATGAATAGTCCCCATAGGGAACTATTTATAGCAATCATTAGATTGCTAATACTGTTCAGTGCTATGCATAGGACATAGCACTGATCAGTTTTATTGGTCATCTTCTGCTCTGGTCTGCTCGATCTCAGACCAGGGCAGAAGACCCTTGGAAGGCGGCGGAGGCAGATGAGACCTCCATCTGCCGTTCTGGACGATTGGATCTCAGTATTGATCAAGGCATCTGAGGGGTTAATGGCAGACATCCGCGCAATCACGGATGTCGGCCATTACCGGCTGGTCCCTGGCTGCTATTAGCAGTGCATGATGCAAGCATCGCTCCGATGCTAACTGTAATGTATAGGACATAGATGTACGTCCTGGTGCATTAACTACCACCCCACCAGGACGTACATCAACGTCCTGCCTCGTTAAGGATACAGGAAATTTTCCTTTTTCTTTTATTCCACCTCATCATTTAACAGACAACTCTTTCATTATTCCATCCACAGAACAATCTGGGGGCTTGTTTTTTGTGAAACAAATTGTACTTTGTAACATCTTTCATTTTACTGTAAAATTTTTATAGGGTTTATGTTTTTACACAGTGCACGTTACGGTAAAGTCAAGATGTTCTCTTTATTCTGCAGGTCAATACGATTCAAAGGGGTATAAGCTCAACAGAGGGTTATATGTACTGTGTGTCCTTTATACGTATAGCGCTCAACAACCACTTAAGGACTCAGGGCGTACCTTTATGTCCTAAGTCCCGCTAACGGGGTTTAAACCATTCTCACGAGCAGAGAACGGGGTAAACCCAGTGGGTCCTGGTTGCTACAGAAAGTCAGTACCCACGTCTAATGCTGGGCACTGCCGAGCATTTAGATGCCACAATCAAAGTTTATTGCTGCGTCTAAAGTGAAAGCAAAACTATCCCGGCTGCTCAGCTGAGCTAATCGGGACTATCGCGACAGAATCGGTCTTGATCAGCTTACTGGACGACGGGAGGGTCCTCACCTGCCTCCTCATGGTCCAATCTTCATATGTGGTACCGCCGCGTGCGTAAATGACGAACTATTGAAATAAGGTTAGCTAAACCGCACGGTCGATGGCATATACGTAAAAAAAAAAAAAAAATTGTGAATTTTTGGTCACTTCATATACCATAAAAATAATTAAAAAAAGCGACAAAAATTGTACCTACAAAAACTAAACTATGGCGCAAAAGCGCAAAAAATAAGCCCCATATAGCCCCGTACGCAGAAAAAATAGAAGTCATATGGGTCAGAAGATTACATGCACCAAAATTAGTTTAAAAAAAAAAAAAAAAACAACGACAAATTTAAAGTAGTAAAATAAAACCTACATAAATTGGGTATCCCTCTAACCGTATGGACCTACAGAATAAACATAATGAGTGATTTTTACTGAAAAGTGCACTACGTAGAAACAGAAACCCTAAAAATAGTGAAATGGCGATTTAATTTCATCACAAAATTTTTGTTTCACTGCAGATTGTTATAAAATACCGTATTTATCGGGGTATACCACGCACCGGCCTATAACACGCACCCTCATTTTACCAAGGATATTTGGGTAAAAAAAAGTTTACCCAAATATCCATGGTAAAATGAGGGTGCGTGTGTGCGCGTGTATACCCCGATATACCCCCAGGAAAGGCGGGGGGGGAGAGAGAGGCCTTGCTGCCCGCTTCTCTCCCCCTGCCTTTCCTGGGGTCTAGAGCCCTGCTGCTGGCCCTTCTCTCCCGCCGGCGCCGATAGCCAGGGGGAGAGAAGGGGCAGCGGCACCCATTGCCGGCGCCGCTGCCCCGTTGCCTCCCCCCATCCCCGGTGGCATAATTACCTGGGTCGGGTCCGTGCTGCTGCAGGCCTCCGGCGTGCGTCCCCTGCGCCGTTGCTATGCGCTGCACTGCGCGGCACATGACGTCAGTGCGCCACGCCGTGCATAGCAACGACGCAGGGGACACACGCCGGAGGCCTGCAGCAGCGTGGACCCAGGTAATTATGCCACCGTGGATGGGGGGAGGCAACGGGGCCGGCAATGGGTGCTGCTGCCCCTTCTCTCCCCCTGGCTGTCGGCGCCGGCAGTGGGGCGCCGGCACGGATAATCAGGGGGACAGAACGGGCAGCAGCGTCGATAGCTAGGGGGAGAGAAGGGCCGGCAGCAGGGCTCTAGACCCCAGGAAAGGCAGGGGAGAGAAGCGGGCAGCGACGGCCTCTCTCCCCCTGCCTTTCCTGGGGGTGTATCGGCGTATAACAAGCACATAGACTTTAGGCTAAAAATTTTAGCCTAAAAAGTGCGTGTTATACGCCGATAAATACGGTAAGTAATGTCATTGGTGATGCAAAAAACAAGCCCTTATATGGGTCTGTAGGTGCAAAATTGAACGCATTATGATTGTTAGAAGACTGAGGAAAAAAACTAAAGTGCAAAAACAAAGATTGTTTTGAGTCCTTAAGGGGTTAATATGGCAGAGTATTGTGATCTCCTAGACACTACATACAACTAAATTTTTATTACACAGAAGGTGTGGACAAAAAAAATAAATAAAAAAAATTCCCGGAATTCTGACACACTAAGAAATATCCCATATGTGGCCTTTGTGCGCTACGTGTCTTACACAGGCCTCAGACATGAAGGCGTGTTGTGTGGATTTTGGGGCCTCCTTTTAGTTTAGGACATTTTGTTGGCATCATACAAAGTTGCAGAGGCCTTTGGGTGCAAAAATATTTTTGGGAGACACGTTGACGCTTTCATTGATACCATTCTGGGATACATATGACTGATTTTTTTTTTATGAGGTGGTTGCTCATAAAAATTTTTTAGGTCATTCGTCATGCGGTATAAATGACGACATGAGCCGTAATTTTTTTCTTTTTCACTGACGCAATTGTGTGAAGACTATGTGGGACAGGTTGACGTTTTTTTGGGGGGGACTCTGAGTGTGTTATATTTATTTATAGTTTATTTTATAATTTTACATTTTTATCTCTTCACATTTAACTTTTTTTTACTATTATAAACACAATTCAATGGAGTACACATCTGTACTCAACCTTAGACTGATCTGTTGCCATGACAATGGAGGATACGGTTAGACCTCCGGTTGCCTTGGCAGCCATCGGCGCTCTGGTTTCACTTTGCAGAGCGCCGATTGGTGACAGAGGGAGCTTCCTCCCTCTGTTACCCTAATAGACGCTGCGGTCACAGACAGGGTTAACCCAGGATCGGAGCTGCACTCCGATCCTGAGTGCCGCGGGTGACCCCCCCCAATGGGGCACCCCTCAACACCGATCGCTTCACTGTGTGAAGTGACGGAGGAGAGGCTGAAGGAGGAGACCCCGCAATATCCCTGAGATTGGTCCCTGGACGGCTTCAGGGAAACTCTGCTGTGCAGCACAGCCAAGCCCAATAATTGTCACAGCGCCCGGCGGCACTGTGACAGTTTATTTCCATCAGGTACATGTACATAGTGATGCAGGAAGTCATCCCTGATTTTGCGTAAAGGGGTTAATTAGATCAGACATTTCCGCACGCAGTGATACCAAATATGTTGATTTATGTTGATCTTCATGCCTAAGCAGTGCCACTCACCTTCAGTATGTCTCCTCGTTTGAAGCTTAGTTCATCATCCGCTGTCGCTTTAAAGTCGTATTTTGCTATGGCTTCCATGGTTACCACAGCGTACCCCACCCTGCAGGGACCTTCAAGACAGGGCTGGGACCCTCTGCTTCCCACACGACGTCAATGCCACCTGAGGCAGAACAAATGTCTTGTCACCCACCCCACTTGGCTATATTTCTGGAGAAAAAACGTGCTTGTGGCCTGAAAATAGAAATAGAGGCTGTCGAATCATAATGGTTTAAAATAATATTTCTTATCTATAGTCCAAATAGAAGCAGCATATCCAGTAGTATCAGATAATAGTGTTGGGATGCCTGCATATCTGGAACCTCGGTCCTTTGGTTCCACACTCCACACCACGTGGTTGAAATCAAAATGGTAGATTTATTCCATGATGTGGAACAGGCAATGTCTCACACTGGCTTTCTCAAGTGAATTCAAGTGATATGTGTTGGGCATTTATGGAATTTCAAACACCGCCCCTGATGTCATACCACAGGGCACAAAATCTAAAAGACCATTTGGTTAAAGCAGAGGTATCAGGTAATAACAGTAAATCACAGAGGTACTTTTCTGTTAAAGCCAAGGGCTGTTCTCCAAGCAGACGCTGTATAAGCTGCAAGCATATACAGAAAGGGAATGTATTCACACATCCTGCTACACGAAAAACATACCCCATACATTTTTATCTGACCATATTGTATATATTTTATATTTATTGGTGGTGCCCCTGCAATCTTATCTGCGTAGGAGAAACCAAATGTGACCTAAGGACGAGATTAAATCAAACACAGATATTCAATAACAAAGAAATGCTGTGTTTTCACGGTTTCCAAGCATTTCATGGAAGCAGGACATGAGACAGACCTGAAATGCATGATCGTGGATCACATCCCTCTGAAAAGAGGTGGGGATAGGGTTATCCTTTTGCAAACTAGAGAGCTAAAATGGATATGAATTAAACTGCTTAAAACCAAATGGGTTAACTGTACTTCCAAGAATTATGAAACGCTAATGTATATATCCCTTAACCCCTTAAGGACTCCACTTTCGTTTATTCCTCTTTACCTTTAAAAAAAAAATCATAATTCTTTCAATTTTGCATGTAAAAAAAGCCATATATTGGCTTATTTTTTGCGCCACCAATTCTACTTTGTAATGACGCCATTTAACCCAAAAATCTACAGCGAAACGGAAAAAAAAATGCAACAATTTTGTAACTTTTGGGGGCTTCGGTTTCTACGCAGTAAATTTTTCGGTCTAATCAGTACAATTTACTTGTGTCCTCCAGCTGTTTTGAGCGCTCGATCCTGAACAGCCCACTGAGCTAGCTGGGAGCAGTTTACTTTCAGTTTAAAGTTGATCGCCACGTCTAAAAGGGTTAATAGCGCACGGCACTGATCTCGATGCTGCGCGCTATTAACCCTTTTAGACGCGCCGTTCAAAGTTGATCGTTGATCTATATTCATATTAATATGCACAGATTTATTCTCTACCAAGCGCAACTGAATGCAGTTCACTTTGAGACCTGACAGCCCACGTTTGACCACTTTCATCTGTGCATTTATTCTCTCTCATCTCATTGGTTACCATAGACGCTGTAAATAAGGAGACCGCATGGAGCATGCATTGGATACGCTTGGATACTTCTGCTTTTGCCACTGAACATTGGCTTGTCATGGGACAGTGCTGTCTACTAGTTACTAAGGACGCTTAAGATTTCGCCTACTGAGCATGCGCAAGATATGGCGCAGGACTGCGATTAGTTGCTATGGATGCGCTGTAGCATCATTCATGGACTTGCTCTCTTACCCAGAATTGGGCTGCCTGACCGTGGCTTTCAGATACACCATGCCGACATCAGCGACCTGGTTGGGAGGCATCATGATGGGGTCTCAGAAGGTAATCAGTGGCACCTGGAGCATTGACACTATTCTATGTATGGCACAAAAATTATAAGCGTATATATGTTATGATTCCCTTTTGCAGCTGTAGCACTGTAATGTATTCATTAGGGATCGACCAATATCGTTTTTTTTTAGGGCCGATACCGATAATCGGTGGAGGTTAGGGCCGATAGCCGATAACTTATACCGATATTCCGGTATAAGTTATCGGCTATTTATCCCCCCGCGACACCGCTGCAGATCATTGATTTAAAGCGGGCGCTTTAAATCAATGCACTGCAGTGGCTTTTGCGGTGCCATAGACCGCCGCCACCCGCTATTCTCCCCCTGCCTGTCCGGGGGTCCTTAGTCCTATCACCGCCACCCCCGCACCGCTCCGCGCCCCCCCTACCGCCGCTTCGCAAAAGTCTCTTCTAAAGCACTGCTCACATTTGTGTAGGAAGAATTCAACATTGGATAACAAAATTAAGCTCAGGGAATGGGGTCTGTCAGACAATGGTGGTATCTATTGTACAACAGATGAAGAGCACTGAGGCTTCCGTTACGAACCAAAGCCATGATACAAATGTGAGGACAGCCTTTGGGCTGATGGGTTTTAAACAAAAAAAAAATTAAATTAAAAAGAAAGCCTAGCTAAGAATTAGTGAATGCAGCATTGTTGGGTCTTGGATTTTTTACAGTTTTTACACATGGCCTACTATAATGTTTTGAACATTTCAAAATAAAAATACATAAATAAATATTATTATGATTATATAGCAACGGGGACCAGAGGATTTTTTTAGTCCATATAGCAGAAATTGGTAAGGGTAGAGTATGATTTCATACTATAGGGATAATTTCATAGGCCACAGAAACTAGATGTGTAATACTGTAGCATGGATATTATCTCCTTAAGGACGCAGGGCATACCTGTACGTTCAGCACCAGCCCCCACGAAATAACGCGGGGTCACATTGATCCCAGCTCAGTCGGGCTGATCGGAACCACCGCAGTGTCCCGATCAGCTAGGATGCACCAGGAGGGTCCCTTACCTGCCTCCCGCGCGTCCGATTGGCGATTGATTGCTTCAAGCCTGAGATCAAGGCTTGAGCAATCGACAGCCGATAACACTGATCAATGCAATGCTATGGCATAGCATTGATCAGTGCTGACAATCTATGTACTGCAAGTTATAGTCCCTTATGGAGGGCTATAACATTGCAAAAGAAAAAAGTGTAAAAAAAAAGTTAAAATGTGATTTAACCCCTTCCCTAATAAAAGTTTGAATCACCCTCCTTTTCCCATTTTTTTTTAAAACAAAAACATGCAAATAAAAATATAAACATGTGGTATCGTTGATAGCATATTTTGTCCCTTTTTATACCATTAAAAAGTCAGATCTAAACAAAAATGGTTTCGCTAAAAACTTCACATCATGGCATAAAAAATTAACCCTCATACATCCTGTATGTGGAAAAAAAAAAAAGTTATAGGGGCCAGAAGGACAATTTAAAATGTATTCGTTTTAGTGCATGTAGTTATGATTTTTTCCAGAAGACAAAAATCAAACCTATATAAGTAGGATATCATTTTAATCGTATGGACCCACAGAAGATAAGATGTCATTTTTACTGAAAAAAATTACTGCGTAGAAACGGAAGCCCCCAAAAGTTAGCGTTTCTTCAATTTTGTCGCACAATGATTTTTTGGGTTTCACCGTAGATTTTTGGGTAAAATGACTGATGTCATTACAAAGTGGAATTGGTGGCGCAAAAAATAAGCTGGATGGATTTTCACGTGGAAAATTGAAAGGGTTATGATTTTTTTAAAAAGGTAAGGAGGAAAACACAAAAGTGCAAAAACTGAAAAAGTCCTTAAGGAGTTATAGTTCATGTGAATTCATCTGTGGTTGTTGGAGCTCCCGGCAGTGCGCACCGCTCACATCTCCCCAACATTAGCAAAACTACAACTATCAGTATGCACTGACAGTGAAGTGAGGACATGCTTGGGGTTGTAGTTTTGCCAAAAGCTGGGGAGTCATAGGTTGGGAATCGCTGTATCCAAACTATGTCTCCAACCTGGGGCTAGCATTAGGACAAAACACCAACCAGCATTTCCTCACAGATGTAGATTGTGCTAATTATAGGGGAGATGTGAGTGGGCAGAGTATAACTACAGGACTTTACTGTGTACTGAGACATGCATAGTGAGGACATGCACCCTGCCTTTGAGAGGATTTCAAACCAAGTGAGCAACAGAAAAGAGTTTGTTTTTTTTCAAAAATGAAGGCGCTAGAGCCTTATAAATTATATGGACAAGATCGGGATTAGGTACTACGTAATATAGAGAGACGAATGTCTTGCTTAGCAGGGTTGTGGAAAGGAAAAAAATAAAAAATAAAATAAAAAACAACACTTGTCCAAGGGACTAAAGCGGAACACAATCTACCGTATTTATCGGCGTATAACACGCACTTTTTAGGCTAAAATTTTTAGCCTAAAGTCTGTGTGCGTGTTATACGCCGATACACCCCCACGAAAGGCAGGGGGAGAGAGGCAGTCGCTGCCCGCTTCTCTCCCCCTGCCTTTCCTGGGGTCTAGAGCGCTGCTGTCGGCCCTTTTCACCCCCTGGTTATCGGCGCCGCTGCCCGTTCTGTCCCCCTGACTATCGGTGCCGGCGCCGATAGCCAGGGAGAGAGAAGCTGCGCCGACAGCCAGGGGGAGAGAAGGGGCAGCGGCACCCATTGCCGGCGCCGCTGCCCCGTTGCCTCCCCCCTTCCCCGGTGGCATAATTACCTGAGTCGGGTCCGCGCTGCCCCTTCTCTCCCCCTGGCTGTCGGCGCCGCTTCTCTCCCCCTGGCTATCTGCACCGATAGTCAGGGGGACAGAACGGGCAGCGGCGCCGATAACCAGGGGGTGAGAAGGGCCGACAGCAGCGCTCTAGACCCCAGGAAAGGCAGGGGGAGAGACGCGGGCAGCGACGGCCTCTCTCCCCCTGCCTTTCCTGGGGGTATATCGGGGTATACACGCGCACACACGCACCCTCATTTTATCATGGATATTTGGGTAAAAAACACTTTTTACCCAAATATCCTTGGTAAAATGAGGGTGCGTGTTATAGGCCGGTGCGTGGTATACCCCGATAAATACGGTACTTGTCCCTCAAGAAAATCCACTTGTCCTGATCGATAAAATAATTTCAACCAAAATAATACGAAAATAGGGTCTTTATTAGTTTCCGCACTTTCGCTTTTTCCTCCTCGTTCTATAATAGCTAGAGATGAGCGAACTCACAGTAAATTTGATTCGTCAAGAACTTCTCGGCTCGGCAGTTGATGACATCCTGCATAAATTAGTTCAGCTTTCAGGTGCTCCCGTGGGCTGGAAAAGGTGGATGCAGTCCTAGGAGACTCTCTTAGGATTGTATCCTCCTTTTCCAGCCCACCGGAGCACCTGAAAGCTGAACTAATTTATGCAGGATAAGTCATCAACTGCCGAGCCGAGAAGTTCGTGACAAATCGAATTTACTGTAAGTTCGCTCATCTCTAATAATAGCCATAACACTTATTTTTCCATCTACAGACCCATATGAGGCTTGTTTTTTGTGGGGAAGTATACTTTGTAATGACACATTTTCATTTTTCCATAACAAACAAAATAAAAAAAAAATTGTGAAGTGAAATTGAAAAAAAAAAATGCTAATTTTGAGGTTTTTTTTTGCCATTCACCTTGTAGTCAAAATTACATATTATTTTGATACTTTACGTCGGCCTGATTAAACAAATACCAAATTTTAGTTTCCGTTACATTTTAATAATTATTTTTTTAAATTTAAAAAAAGAAAATCCCTGACCCCTATAATTTTTCTTTTTCCGTATACTGGGCTGTATGAGGGCTTATTTTTTGGGCCGTAATATACTGTTTGTATCGGTACCATTTTGGCATTGATCAGACTTTTTGAACACTTCATTTTTTCTGGGATATGATGTTAAACATAAAAAAGCAATTCTGAGATTTGTTTTTTTTTTATGTTAACATTTTATATCCCGTACTGTAAATGGAGTTATTTTTTAATAGTTCGGTCAATTGGACACACCAATACCAAATATGTTTACACATTTTTACATGGAAAAGGGGGTGATATTAACTTTTAGGGTACATTCACACGGGCGGATTTGCGGGTTTCCCACTGCGTATTTGAGAGGGTGCAGGCTCTTCTCAGCTGTCCGTAGCAGATTATCCAAGGCGGAATTTACACTGGAAAATCCGCCGCAAGCCCCATTAAAGTCAGAAGGGTCTGCAGCGGAAATTCTGCTGCGGAAAATCTGCTGTGGACAGAAGAGACCACCCCCTTTCAAATACGCAGCGGGAAACCTGCAAATAAATCCGCCAGTGTGAACGTACCTCTAATATGGAAGGGGTTAATGGGTGTTTTTAAACTTATGAAACTTTATTTTTGAGGAATCATTTAGATTCCTCATCTATCAATGCAGTTCTATTGAACTCCATTTGATCTGTGTTCATTTGATTGAACCTGCTCAAGGCAGGCTCAATCAAATGCAGATCTATGGGGGCAGCCATAAATGCAGAGGTAAGCCCTCTGGCTACCTCCGCAGGGGATCGCCGCCGCAACCCCCCCCCCGCGAATGCACTGCGGGGGGCGATCCACCCCACTTGACCACCAGGGATGGTTAAAAGATCCCTTTAGACACCGCTGTCAACTTTGACAACGGTGATCTAAAGGGTTAATAGCCGCCCGCGGCGGTCGCCGCATGCCGGGCTATTAGCGGCGTCCCCCGGCATCTGAAATCAGCCGCCAAGTATGGAGCGGGCAGGAGTCAGGAGCCCAATCCATACACCCTGAGCGCCAGTGTGAGGTGCAGACTTGTGTCCCATGCAAGTCTGCATCCGCTCCCGCACCTCACACCGGCATTCTAGAGGAAAAAAAAAAAAGGGGGGGGGGGGGGGGGGGAGTCAGTCCCGGGCGCTTGGATTTCCACATCCCTGCTTAAGACAAGACCGGCATGAAATAGAACAAACTTATCTGACTCCCAGATTGGGTATAGCAAAAGATACTGACAGCTAAGAACTGACTGCAAACACCAATTACACTGCATGACATGCTACATATAAATACCTAAAATCTACATTCATCTACTGCAAAGTGCAAAGATATATGTTTCCTATCAGATGCGCCAGTTATTGGCAGCTGTATGGAGGGTAAGATAAGAATGATATGAACAGTGCTTGCGACACAATGGGTGAAGCATGATCATGTGTGCCAGAAGAGACATAGAAATTATTCAGTCAAACAAATCGAGTTGGGAGGCCCCTGAACACATGAGCCTGTCAGATTTTTATCTTGGATCTAGGGCCAGCTTAGGACAAAAGCCTAGGAAAAGCATCCACCGGTGACCGGATTACAGAAACAGCAGCGAAAGAACTATCACGGCTGATGCAGGTTGTGACCAAACATGTGGCTTTCATAAGGAATAGTAATGTGCAGGAATACAATTCTCATAGTTAACCCCAACCAATAAAATATGATGGCATTTTAGGGATATAGATAGAGCAGACTGAATGCTACTGCAGCAGCTGATCACTGTTGTGACAGTATGGGATGATCCAAAAAGAAAAAAAAGTACACCGTATAGCACACCCAGTATTTCATAGATACATGTCAATCTTTAATATACACTTACATTTTACACACATCTAACCAAACAGAACCCCATTAAGAACATTTAAAAAGGTACACAAATGCCCTCCCACAACAGGGAGAAGCCCGTAGGAACTCTCCCAGGACACCTGAATACTTACCGTCTCCTATACTGTCTCATAAATATCATGAACAAATACATGGTAGACTCAATGCACATATAGATTCCAGAACCAATATGAGGTATAACCTAACCCCAAAATAAGTCATTGGCAATAATCCAACCTGTCAGTTGGCATTCCATCATACATTTAGGGGTAGGCACTGGAAATCAAAACTAGAGACAGTATACAATATTAGTAAATAAAACAGGTGCCCTCCTTAAACCCACGCGTTCCGTCACCTATGGGTGACTTCCTCAGGGGTGTTATGGTTTCTGTCTAATGGATGGTACCAGTTGATCATGTGAGCACTGCATACAATTACATACTTCATTCAATAATGGCAGCGATGGTCAGCTTGTGCTTCCGGGTCCAACTAACACTTCCTGTATTCGACTTTCAATGTCCATACGTCTCTCGCTCCCAAAGCGCATGCGCATATAGCGTGAATCGGCACTCACTGTGTCGATCTCACTTCCAGACTTTACATTGCGGGTGCGCACCATCAAGTCCAGCTCCTATATATCTGTGCGCATGCAACAAGACGCGAGAGACATATGCGCATGCGTGTACATTGAAAGTTGAATAGAGGAAGTATTAGTTGGACCTGGAAGCACAAGCCGGCCATCACCGCCATTATTAAATGATGCATGTATACAGTGCTCACATGATCAACAGGTACCCTCCATTAATTAATTAGACAGGATGTGTATATATAAGAAGGATATGGATCAAACCATAACACCCCTGAGGAAGTCACCCATAGCTGGCGAAATGCATGGGGGTTCAGAAGGGCACATGTTCTATTTACCAATATTGTATACTGTCTCTAGTTCTCTTGCTTTCCAGTGCATACCCCTATATGTATATGTGGAACTGCCGACTGACAGGTTGTATTATTGCCAACGACTTATTTTGGGGTTCGGTTATACCTATATTGCTTCTGGAATCTTTACGTGCATTGAATCTACCATGCATTTGTGTGTTCATGATAGGGGTGTGAATCGCCAAGAATTTGGCGTTACGATTCGAATTGCGATACCAGTGTGGCGATTCGATATATCCCAATATATCGCGATACCGTCTAGGTGACGATACATCGCGATCTATCCCGATACATCGCCCACCAGGGAGCATTCACAGATCCCTTTAGACGCCGCTGTCAAAGCGATCTAGTAGTCCAACGCGCACTTTTCTCGTTTTATCCCATCCGGGCTGTAAAATAAAAGAAATCGCACTCTCTCTTACCTGCCAAAGAGCCCCCGGAGCTCCGGTACAGGTGTTCGGTCTCCGGGCTCTATTCTTCTTACTTCCTGTTAGCCCGGCACGTCACACGGAGCTTCAACCTAACAGGAAGTAAGAAGAATACAGCCCGGGGACCGAACACCTGTACCGGAGCTCCGGGGGCTCGTTGGCAGGAAAGAGAAAGTGCGTTTCTTTTACAGCGGCGTCTATTGGGATCTATGAATGTTCCCAGGTGGGTGATGTATCGGGATATATATCGTGATGTATCGTCGCCTAGACGGTATCGCAATATATCGGGATATATCGAATCGCCACACTGGTATCGCGATTCGAATCGTATCGCCAAATTCTTGGCGATTCACACCCCTAACTCAAACACAATAATATTGCACTGTACTGTATAAGCATTTGAATTATTGCTTTTAAAAAAGTCTCCTTGTTCAAGGGGTAAAAAGTTTTAAAATATAAGAATACTTATGATAAACCACAACTAAAAAGCAATTAAAAAATCCAATCCACACCCAAATGCTGCCACAAAAACTACAGTGCACAATGCAAAAAAAAAATTAAAAAAATTAAAAAACAAAAACATTTTTTTTTTTTTTTATCTAATATGGTGTAGGCCTCCCTCATGTTGACAAAACAGCTCTGACCCATCATGGCATGGGCTCCACAAGACCAAAAATGGTCCCTG